>NC_138729.1:18360325-18980325 GCF_965113295.1 Leuciscus leuciscus | reverse complement strand
GGCAAAAAGACTGCATTACGCCCGTTTCACACATACTCCGTGTGCAGTGCGTGTGCGGTGCGTTGCGGTGCAGCACGCGCTATAGTGCTTTCACATATGCTGCGTTTGCAGTGCGTAACTGATCCGCGGCTGAACCACAAACACATACTCACTATTTGTATTTCAAATCCAGAAGTAATGCAGCAACTTTTATTTAAAAAAGGTTGTGTCAGCATTGCGATTCTCTTTGTACACAAATACACTCTTTAATAGACGTATTCACGTTTACACACAATTTAAACAACGTATTATTCAATGCATTACTTCTATATAATTATATATTAAGTTGCTCAAGCAAGTGGTAAAATATAAAACGATGTACTTATATTAAAATCGCATACATTTTAAATTAAAACTTAAAATTGACAAAAACAGACGACTCCCATGCCTTTTCTTTTGCATTTCAATTTTAATACAATAAATCTTGCATGTCACAAAGAACTTGTTTTTCCACCTCCACGAATGAGACAAGTGTTGTTCATTATGTCGCCTTGAGGTAAATTGTAGTTTTCCTTGCTTTACCCCGGTCTTAAAGTAAAAAGATGACTGTGAAAAAATTAAATACATTTATGGTGAGATTACTACATTTTATTTAATTAAACGCATTTATGGTGAAATTACTACATTTTCAAGTCAATCTGTGTTCATTTTGACCACGAAACATGCGCTGTCACTTGAATTCAGCATTTGCAGCACAGCAAAAATAGACTCGGTGCGGAAACGATCGCTGCACTGCTGTATACGCACCGCAACTGGAAAGGATCAACGGCCAGCAACCGCGTGTAGTGTGAAAGCTCTAACCTGTACATAAAAAAAAAATACGCACCACATACGCACTGCAAACGGAGTATGTGTGAAAGGGCGTTGGGGGTGGAGGGGCTAGCAACTTGACATTGCGTTGATGGCATGTGTTTCCATATGTCCACAGAGCATTAGCTCCAGGGACACCCAAGGCAACTACAAAGCTGAATTCTGAGAATTAGTATAGGCTGCTTTTGGTTAGAAAGGAGACTTTTTAATGGTCATTTTGTGTTTTAATAATGATGTGCACGGTTATTTGCCTGAGTGAGAACATTTTAAAGAAGATGTTAGCATTTCCGAAATGCCAAAATTAAGTTAAGTTTTCATTTAGCTAAAAACTGAAACCGCATATAATGTTTATTTAATAATCAATTAATTAATCAAATGTATTTAAAGGGATACTTCACCGCTGGAAAGATGAATGTGTATTTAAATTGGGTCATTTATGTAGTAGAAATGTGAAATTATTTTAGAAGTTGGTGCCTTCTAGACTGAGGAAACCCAGAAAATTAATTTTTGGCTCATGAGGATGAAAGACAACAACTCCCAGAATGCACTTGCTTCGCTGCCCTGCCAAGCCACGCCTACCGGTTACAGAGGGCAGTATTGGAAAAAATGATACAACTAGGCTACTTGTTGACTCGAAACTGAAAAGACGCATCGTTTCATCGTGAGATCCCGACCCCCTATGGGCGGGTTGAAAACATGCAGAACTAGCTCCTACTACTGGCTGTAGTCTCTCGCCTCTGGCCAAAAAAGCCTCCGATGACGCAAAATGACGATTTTTGCGTCATCTGAGTTTTTTTTCCCAAACACACAATACAGAAATCAAAATGTAATAATATAATTTTGTTTCTACTCCAATTTATTGTTGAAATATAAACATTTAAACTGTGACTGTAATAAACTTGTTTAGACAGATTTATACAGAACAGATTAAATAATGAAGACAAAAGGTTAAGTAAAAATATAATGTATGTAATATAGTGCATATATTTAGCAAAATGCTCTTCTCTAGTTTAGTTAGTTTTTTTCTAACTAAAGCTAACTAGCAAGTTCATGGACATTGAATGGCTTTCCTGAGGTAAATATAATGTTTACAAGCTGTTTTATTGACGTCCTTCCATGGTTTATACACTGTTTGACTGATTACATGAGACATGACATTTCAGTAATGTAATAAATTCATGTTTATTTTGTGCTTTAACTAGTGGTTAAGTGAAAGTTTGTTGAATTGCGTGTTAAAATTGACAGAATGTGTATCGGTAGAAGATAGAATCGCGATTCATGTGAATCAATCCCCCCCAAATCTATCATCAACCCAGCCCTATTATTACACTGTCTGATCAACAAACTAGGGTTTGTTACCCCAATTTTGACGATAAATATTACCACAAAACTACCACTGCGATAAAACCAAACTGAATTTCGAAACGGGTATAAAGCCAAAGTTGTTCTTACTATCTTTGACTTTTGTCTTTAGAATCAAATCCATTAGCTTTTGAAATGTGTTTACTAGCAAGGTTGATGACTTCAGATTAAAAGCTTGGGTAGTGCCATTAACAATTCTAAAACTTTTTACTGAAATACCACATGAAGCACAGCATAAAATGAACTGCAATAATAGCAAAGCTGGGACTGTCATCATTGCTGCTGTTTGCTATGGCAACATAAAAATAAAAAAAAACAGGACACAAAGGCCATCAGAAGATTATGAAATTTGCTCCAAGAAAAAGAAATGCCTTGACTTGAACTAAACTGGCAGGAATGCTTTTACAATAAATGCCTACTGTTTTACAATAAGGCCATGAGCGATTGACCAGAGTCAGATGGTAAGAGTTCAGAAAGCTTTCCAGACAGACATTGACTTTAACCTGCACTGTGAATTGATTATTGGATTGTGCTATTGCACTACATGTTTCTTTATTAATAACTGACTCGTATTGTTTGCACTGTTGCAAGCGTTCAGATACCCCTCGTGCCCTATCTATATTTAGGAATTCTCTATGGGATGCATGCGCTGCAACAACTCATTCGTACTGGGAAGGTTAAAGAAAAATAAGAGGGCTTGTCGATGTCTCTTTAAATTAATCTTTCAATAACAGCCTTCAATAATGATTCAATAAACATCATCTTCCAAACAACAGCATCCATGCAAAGCCTGTATTCACAATATGACAGATTCATAAAACAGTAGGACAAAAATGTCAGACTGAAATGATGTTGGCAAAGTTTCTGATCACCCAATACCTGTCACTGATGTGTAAAATCTGGACGCTAATGTGTTGCAAAAGTTCACAATGAGTCATTTTTGCAGTATGGTTTCAAGTAAGAAATAGGAAATAACAAGTATCAAAAGTCTATTTTTGAGTTACAGTACGTTTTCAACTTCAAGCTCTAGTTTTTGAATTAAATCAATATAGAGACATCTCACATATAAACAGCCAAACACAACCTCAAAACAAGTCTAACAGACTGAAAAGCCCATGCATGCAAATTCACAAAACTGATGAAATTAGCTAAATTAACTTCAACTATAATTTTGAACAGAAGATGTAGAGAACAGAAACTCTCAGAAGGAGCAAAGGCCTTTAACAGGATGATTTTCTGCAGCACAAGACAGAAGTGAGTGAACTCGACTTCCTGCGGGGGAGATTTTTTTTTATTCAATTTTTTTTAAACATCACCTTCAAGCGTCGGGTGTTGGCTGGGCCATTTCTGCTGCCTAACCGCAACACGTGCTTTATTTCTAACATGACCATTTTGCAATGTGAAATCTATTACATGGTTAAGATGAAAGGGAAGATTTGAGCTGACAGAGGTTCATAAGAGTTCCTTTTAAAGAAACGTTGCACACACATGGGCGTTTCTTCAACTACAGGCACTTTTGTGTCACAGGGTTTGATTTTAAATATTTTATAAAAGAGTTTTATTAAAACAGACTTAAACTTCAGTCAAATTTGAACAATGAACGTCACATTAAAAACACTTTTTTTTTACCATGCCTTCCAAGACCTCTTACCTTCAAGATACAGACTTTGAATCTTGAACTATATAAAAAAAATAAAAAAAATGGAGGAAAGGATGTGGAAAGCACACTAGTGGAAAGTACATAAAAATACACATTTAAGGGTTTAGTTTATTACACTATTTTTTGTATCTGTAGATTTCTATAACAATACATATCTTTAAAGGCCGTTTTCTCAACATGAAACAGAAATCTCCACTTCAGTAACACTTACATGCACCTAACCTTACAGCTTTATTTCTATCTAAATTCTGAAGGTTTTTAGAAAGCGGTTTCTTTATATAATTTGCGTGGTATATTCTATTTTATTCCAAAAACATGGTGAATTTTGTTCTGGCTGTTGAAAGTATTTTCTGATTTGATATTTTCTGAGTGACAAGAGACCAAAAGTTTACAGTTTCCTCAAACGTTAGTGTACTTGTTTATCAAGGAGACATCTATGTTTGTAAGGAGCTTGAGAATAAATATGAAACGTGATGTCTGATGTAAACTCAGAAAAATCAAGATAAATATCATCTTAATACTTTAAAATAAGGTCCCATTAGCTAAAGTTGGTTAACTAACAAACAATTACATTTGTATTAGCCTAATCTAAGTTAACATTAGTTTAGAGAAAAAAAAAAAAAAACAGTTCATGGTTAGTTCCATAGAGTTCATGTTCATGTCAGATACAACATTTCAAGAATTTAGTAAATGTTGCAATTAACATTAACTAGTTGTGAAATGTTTTATAAGTATTTTCATTGTTAGTTCCTGTTAACAAATGCGGTTAACTAATGTTAGCAAATGAAACCGTATTAATTATATAGGCTAATTGTAATAATTATATAATTACTGAATTTTCCTGTGTCCTTCCTACCGCAAGACAAGTTAAATAAACTGAGATTTGTTTTATTTTACAAATGGCCTTAGTTGAACTAGAAGACCTGTAACTTATATGAATTACGCATGAATAGAGGTTAAACGAGTAATAGACTGCTGTACTCCGTTAATTTATCAACAATCGGAGTCGACAGATTGCCAGTGTGCCAAACTGACTGTACAGTTACATAAAAAAAAAGAATTATACATGACAGCCAGTACTGAATCCAATCTAACGTTACAACGTTAACATAACATGCTCTTATAGAGTGCAATACACAAGACAGTGTTTTAAAGCAAAAACCACATTCGCACACGAAAAACAATTACTGTAAAGAGAAATTACTTACTTGTTTGGGGTTGCTTAGCTAGCGACACTGCTAGCCAACTCGAGTGACGATCAACGCACTTGAAACTTCCCAATATCAGAGCGAAACAGTCATTCAATCCATGCTGCTTCTTTTACTCCAAATATTTTTGTCGCTCAGTGTCACTTACGATCATCCCGTTAGTTGTCGTAACATTTGACTTATTGTAGCACAGCTCGCTAAGGGGTCAAGTTTAGACGGCTAGCCTCGCGTTAGCATGTGCTGTTGCTTCCCATATTTACAAAACATGACCACAGGAGCTTCGCACTTCGCATGCTGTCTCAACTCAATACGACCGCAAAGACGACGACATATGTTCTTAAATAAAGCCACCTGATGGATATGTTATGGACGCGACATGTCTTAATATCACCAGTGGTGTGACAGCTAGCGAGCATGCTAACTCACCCGAAATGATAGTCAAGACCATCAGCAGGTCATGCTTTAACAAACCACATCTAATCGTCTTTAAACGACCGCTGTTTTGTCTATCCTTTTCAAAAAGAGTGAAATGAAGACCAGTTTTAATTTCCAGGACGCAGTCTGTATGTTCCTGTGCTGTCTCAGTGTCTCATATGCAGGTGGTGCCCTGTGCGTACTGCAGTTGACACACCATTCAGAGTCTCAGCGGGAAGTATCTCAATACCAGTGTGCTGCCTACCTAGACAGCATGTTTGGACAGCATAGGTTCATTAGCTTATATTTCCCCAAAATATCCGTATGATGCCCAGGCCCAGAAATTCTTAAAGGTTTTAAAACACAACCTGTGTGTAATAGAACAGAAGAGTGATTCAGTGACCCTTTGTGTATCACCTTGGTCAGATTACAATCAATCATTAACCAGCCTATAGACCCTCCCAGCACGGATCCTTTAGATTATTCAAGCATTTTATATTTGGTCGTTTTGAAATGCATAGCCTACTTTTGGCTGAGTGACTTGGTTAAATAATAGCAAGGAAGTAAAAGTCAGGATGGTGAACTTGTCCTTCATACCGACCCTCTCCTTTTGACCTTTTAGTTTGGTTTTAAGTGAAAGCAAAGTATGTTTGCTATACACATGCTCCACTGCGTATTCAAACTAACATTTTTTCCCCTTTTCAATTTATCAAAATGTCAAACAAATCCATTTACCCAAACACCAAACAGTGTGATGAATCAACAGCAGATTTTGACTTTGATTCTTGAGCTAATAAACAAAACAAGGGGAACTTTGCACAATGTATGATACATTCCCGGTTTCATAGACAAGGCTTAAGCTTAGTCGCAGAATGCATGTTTGAGCTGTTTTAAATTAAAGCAACTTGCAATGACATATCTTAAAATATGTCACTGTCATTGTTTTGTCTCAAGATGCACACAAGTAATGTTTTTTGTTTTTGTTTTTTTGTCTAAGGCACATTTATAAAAGCTATAGTCCTAATTGAACTAAAGGCTAATCCTGGCTTAATCTAAACCCTGTTTAAACCAGGCCTATCATTTCTCCAAAGTTGTTAGATATGATCAGTGAAATGATAATGCAGAGCCTAAGCAGAGGCACAAAAGCAACATGCTTTAACAATTCAGTTAGGATTTATTAGAAATATGATCATTATTAGTTTATTTATTTAGTTAGTCACTTGATTACACACATTGACCACACTTGAAAATGTTAGAATATTATTGCATTAAATACAGTTTCAAACTGAGGACAAGATAGATAGCATAAACACTTGCAATTACATGCAAAATATTCCACTAAAAGCAGATAAAGTCTGAAATCGCATACTCTCTTGAGTAGGTACTTGTTTTGAATAAGCAATTACTTCACAACTGCTAAAAAAAGAACGTTCTACATAGTATGAATGTGTGTAGTATGAATGTAATCCGGACGTACTTCACTATGTTGGTCAAATTTCAAGTTCAGTTTATTTCTAGAGCACATTTAAAAATAATTGTAGATCACAGTGATGTACATAAAGGGTCATAAAACAAACAACAATAATAGGGTACTGTAGCCTACATATTGTACATTACAGGTCAGAAAAACAAACAACAAAGACAAAGAGAGGAAAAAAAAACAGCTCTTAGACTGAATTAAAAAAAATTTATGGGCAGTTACTGCAAAGGCACGATCTCCCCTGTGCTTCAGTCTTACTCTAGGGACGACCAGCAGCATATGGTCATCAGACCTCAGAGACCTTGATGGGACGTGCAGTTGTATAAGGTCAGAAAGGTAAGTTGGGGCAAATCCTTAAAATCAATCCTAAAAAAAGACCAGAAGCCAATATATATGTTCCTGTTTACGCGTTCGTGTTAAAAGTCGAGCTGCTGTTTTCTGCACTAACTGCAAGCGTGAGCGAGAGGCCAGGTTTACATCAACATAAAGCGCATTACAATAGTCTAAACGAGAAGAAATAAAAACATGTATAAGCCTTTCAAAGTCATTAAATTACAAAAAAGGCTTGTTGTCTTTGTCATGTGACCTACCAACGCCAAATACGTCGCGTCACCTCCATTTAAAAAGTCAAAAGGCATAATTTCTTTTGGTTTCATTTTTTGTTATTTATTCTTTTGCCTTCAGAGCTGCATTAATTATTTGAGGTTTAAATTCAACAAGGTCCTGGAAACATTCCTCAGAGATTTTGGTCCATATTGACATGATAGCCTCACACAGTTGCTGCAGATTTGTCGGCTGCACATCCATGATGCAAATCTCCAATTCGACCACATCCTAAAGTTGCCCTATTGGATTGAGATCTGGTGACTGTGGAGGCCATTTGAGTATAGTGAGCTCATTGTCATGTTCAAGAAACCCATTTGAGATGATTTGAGCTTTGTGACATGGCGTGTTATCCTGCTGGAAGTAGCCATCAAAAGATGGGTACATTGTGGTCATAAAGGGGTGGACATGGTCAGCAACAATACTCAGGCTGTGGTGTTTAAAAGATGCTCAGTTGGTACTAAACATTCCCCACACCATTAGACCACCAGCCACCTGAGCTATTGAGAGGCAGGATGGATTCATCCTTTCATGTTGTTTATGCCACATTCTGACCCTACCATCTAAATGTCACAGCAGAAATCGAGGCTCATCAGACCAGTTAACATTTTTCCAATCTTCTATTGTACAGTTTTGGTGAGTCTGTGCAAATTGTATCCTCAGCTTCCTGTTCTTAGCTGACAGAATTGGCACCCGGTGTGTTCTTCTGCTGCTGTATCACATCTTCTTCAAGGTTCGATGTGTTGTGCTTTCAGAGATGCTCTTCTGCAGACCTCGGTTGTAATGTGTGGTTATTTGAGTTACAGTTGCCTTTCTATCTGCTTGAACCAACCTGGCCATTCTCTTCTGACCTCTGGCATCAACAAAGCTTTTTACTCACAGAACTGCCACTCACTGGATATTTTCTCTGTTTTGGACCATTCTCTGTATAGAGATGGTTGTTTGTGAAAACCCCAGTAGATCAGCAGTTTGTGAAATAAACAAGACAACGACAGGCCCAAACAACTACCTACTTCCACCTACTCCCCCCATGCCCGAATTTAACAGAGAAATAGAAGTATAGGAATAAATGAATGTTTACCTGTTGCTCCTAACAGATGGAAATATTAACCAAGATCCTGAGGGTAAAAACTGAAACTCAGAATAGAGAGGATGGCAACTAAACATTAAGATGGATTGGGCTTTTCTAACTGCCTGGCAATTAAACAGGATGGTATGTGACTGCTGAATTCCTAAAATCTTACTACTAGTATTAACTAAGCAGTCTTTGCCTTCACACTAAGTGTCACAGTGGTGTTTGGGTTCATTTGTATTCATTTGGACTTGTCTGCTTGTATTCACGTCACCTTCACTGTCATTATCAGTTCAGCTGTATCACCTGTGTTTAGTCGATCATTGTAATCTGTATCACCTGTGTTCCGTTAATCAGTGTCATTTGTGTTTTTAAGTTCTGTCTGTTCAGTCAGTCTTGGTCCGATCTCCATTTGTATTTAGTATGTATTGCTGCCTGTTCTGCATATTACTCCCATTAAACCTTTGTGTTGGAAAAGATACCGTCATCTTCTTCTGTCTTCCTGCAACCACCCGTCACAGAAGATTGGACCTAAAGATTGGAAGAGGAGAACATGGCCGTTCTCCACACCCTTATAAATCCTGCAAATTGACTGGTGACCTGTTTCCAGGACGGGTGCCAGATCGAAGAATATGTCAAAGTTCCTGGAGATTTCTCATGAGGTATACTGGGCAGATGATGTCCTAAAGACTGTGTTCTGGTACGGGCTGGGCGACCATCTGCACCAGCAAGCTCCAGCGGCTGTGATCTTTTGGGCACTTTTGCCCAATACCTGGATCATGTGGTGTGGTTGAGTGGCTCAACCTTAACCGTGGGTGAGGCTGACGATGACATCGGCGCTCAACCACAAACACCTGTCAGCTTCGTCGCCACATCGACTGGATCCGTTCCTGTGCCTTCCTCGTCAGTTCCAGTCTGTTATTCAGAGCCTGCTCCACTCCGTTCTTCAGAGTCCGCTCCACTACGCTCTCTGGAGTCCGCTCCAGGACTTTCCACTGAGCTCAGTTCGGAGCCCGCTCACCACACAGAGCCTAGTTCGGAGCCTGAGCATCTTCATGTCATGCCTGCCGAGCCTGAGCTTCCTCACGTCATGCCTGCTGTGCATGTGTCTTCAGACAAGATGGCTGCCACCATTCCTGAGCTTAGTCCCAAGATGACACCGCCATTCCTGAGCCTTGTCCCTTCATGACCGCCGCCATTCCAGAGTCTCGTCCTGTCATCGCCGCCATTCCAGAGCCTCGTCCCAAGATGGCCGCCTCGCTGCCCGAGCCCCCAGAGGAGATGGTCGTCGCTACACCTGAGTCTGTTCCTGAATTCCCACCCAACCTCCCTCTCCCGCCTCTCATCCAGCTGTCATCCTCATCTCCTCTGCCTCCTGTCAGCCCCGTCACTCACCCTCAAGACACCAGTGGAATGGTGGGCTCGCTGAGGGTCTTCCAGTCCTCAGCACCATCATGGACAGTGGATGCCGTGGATCCTACTCCAACCACCACATCCAGGATTCCCCATCAGTCCACTGGCTCACCCTTGGCTTCTACCTCCTTCATCTCCGCCGTGGCCCACCAGTTCCGCCAGGCTCCCTCGTCCCCCCAGATCCGCCTAGGTCGCTCGTTGACCTACCCTCACCTCTGGACTGCATTCCTCGGTCCCCGTCTACACCTCAGTCGCCCGAGCCAGCGGCTTCCCCGTGTCCCTCTGCTCCACCATGGCCCGGTGAACTTCCATCTCCTCCCTGTCATCCTCCCCCATTGGTTCCATCTCTGTCCGTCATCGCCCTAAAACCTCCTGCCCTTCAGCCTCCATGGCTCCTCCGTCCATCAGCTCCACCATGGATCATCCTTCCCTCTGGACCTATCACCCCTCTCCCAAGCCCTTCTCCTGATATTCTGCCTGCCTTCTCCAGCCCTTCGGCCACTCCTGTTGCCAGCCCTCAGCCTGTTCCTCTTCCCAAACCCCTACCTTCACCTCCCTTGTTATGGTGCGAGGACGCGCCTTGCGGGGAGGGGCGTTCTGACACAGTGGTGTTTGGGTTAGTTTGTTTTCATTTGGACTTGTATGCTTGTATGTCACCTTCACTGTCATTATTAGTTCAGCTGTATCACCTGTTTAGTCGATCATCGTCATCTGTATCACCTGTGTTCCGTGTCATCTGTTTGCATTTAAGTTCCGTCTGTTCAGTCAGTCTTGGTCCAATCTCCGTTGTATTTGGAGTGTTGCTGCCTGTTCTGCCGTCCTGTATATTACTCCCATTAAACCTTGTTGGAAAAGATACCTTCATCTTCTGTCTTGCAACCACCCGTGACACTAAGACTGCCATACCAGCATAACATAGCGAATGTTAAAACGGACTCATTATAAGATTTGTAAAAAAGTCATCGAGGAACAATCAACGTTAAACTTGGACAGTTTCCGTAGACAGTATAGACATTGCTGCCACTTTTTATAAATCGTCTCCACATTGACTATTTATCACTGATTCTTGAGATAACAGACATGTTTAAGTAGTTTTTTTAATTTAATATATTATAAACTTCATATATTTGTAGACAAAGGTCTTAGCTAACAAATCATTAGCTTTATCCATAGGCCTATTAACAATTGCAGACTGAATTTTCACATAGCCTAATAAAATAAAAACATAAAGCAAGACTGTTTCTTTGAGTGTTCTGTCACCAGAGGGAGCCAGTTTCCTCTGTAACACCGAATTAGCTTCACAAGTCTTTGGAAAGGGATATTAACTGTTTAAAAATACATACATTTTCTTGTATTTGATACAATACAGAGGAGTTTAAAAGAGAACTTTCACATCTTTTAAAACTCATTAGGGGGTCCTAGAGAATATTTCTCCATCTTTTATACAGCTCTACGCAAGGCTAGGTGTTATATTCCAGTAATAAGGGTTACTGCAGTACAGCGTCTGACATCATGATCAGTGTTGCCTTTTCCTGGGGATATCCGTCACAAACAGTGAGGTTGAGATTGGGACAGGGACAGGAAAGCGTTCACTTGGAAGAGGGTGGGCTGTGCCTAAGAAGTAAGATTTCAGCAAGGACAAATATTTCTTCAGACACAAATTGCAAAGCCTGCTGGTACTGTTATATATGTTTGACTTTACTTCACTTTCCTGTTTCAATTATGTTTTTTTAAAGGATAATAAACATAAATTAAATGTTTGAACAGACAAACTACATTTTGTAGTAGTTTACTACATCTATAAGCCTTAGTTAACTCAATTCTATATAGTAAAATATCTAATATTTCTCTCAACCGTTTGTTAAGCTCTCTGTTTACATAATTTCTCTCTCTCTCTCTCTCTCTCTCTCTCTCTCTCTCTCTCTCTCTCTCTCTCTCTCTCTCTCTCTCTCTCTCTCTCTCTCTCTCATGTCTGAACTTATGAGGTTGAGCAAGTCGAGCTCCTGCCCTACAGCTGTTGTGGTTCAAGGGCAGGAAGCAGCTTGGTTCCCACACAAAGGTACACATCAAACACACAGACCAGTACAGACTCACTTACACACACACACACACACACACACACACACACACACACACACACACACACACACACACACACACACACACACACACACACACACACACACACACACACACACACACACACAGACAACCGCACAAATGCCAGGCTTGCAAGCATAACACAAAGTACAGTGAACAAATACACACCAAGACAAACAGGACATTCCTACTGTCTGACGCGACAAACCAACAGATTTACAGGCCCTGTTTCCACTTAAACAAATGCTTTAGCTCGCAAATGTCTCCCCTTATGGATCACAGAGTGTCCACACATTTCTCATTACGTATGTTTATTACATGTCTGCTACCTTAAATTCAGCAGTCAAATGTTTTAGTATAACGACCGCTAAACTGGATATTTGACTGGTGTCTATGGCAATTGTGCTACAGTAGATATCTCTTGTATGACTTTGTGGACTTTTTGTTCTCAAAGTCAGCAAGGACAGTAAGCTTTTTATTTAAAAAAAATAAATATTTAATTAAATTGATCAAAAGTGATAGTAAAGAATTTTACATTGTTACAAAAAATCTATTTCTGCTGTGCTTTTGAACTTTCTATTTTTCCAAAGATCCTGAAAGAAATGACTGAAAATGCATCAAGGTTTCACAAAAATATTAAGCAGCACAACTATTTTCAACATTGATAATAATAAGAAATGTTTTTTGAGCACAAGATCAGCATATTATAATGATTTCTGAACCAAGGATTTTTTTACCTTTCGGTAAAAACAACATTTTGTTTCACTGGAGCGGTACCCTTAAAAGGGCAACTTTGTTCAACCTTATTTCCCCTTAAAAGTTCATAGTAACACCTTAAAGGATTAGTTCACTTCAAAATGAAAATTCTGTCATCATTTACTCACCCTCAAGTTGTTTCAAACCTGTATGAATTTCTTTCTTCTGCTGAACACAAAAGAATATATTTTTGAAGAGTATCGGTAACCAAACAATTGATGGACCCAATTGACTTCCATAGTATTTTTTTTTCCTATGTAAATCAATGGGGTCCATCAACTGTCTGGTTATTGACATTCTTCAAAATAACGTCTTTTGTGTTCAGCAGAAGAAAGACATTCACACAGGTTTGAAACAACTGGAGGGTGAGTAAATGATTTCTAAATCATATTTAATGAGGAAAACTATTCCTTTAAGGGTACATATTGCTACCCTAAGGCACATATTACTACTACCAAGGCAAAGTTTTTGAACATTTTTGCGTCACTGAAGACTGAGTAATGGCTAATTTGCTAATTTCACAATATTATTGTTTTTACTGTATTTTTGATTCAATAAGTTCTTTCAAAAATATAAAAAAATCTTTACGACCCCACAGTGTATGGGCTATGATCTATAAGTCACACTTAAGACTTAAATGGTGGGAAGAGAGACACCCATCACTAAATTTCCCATGCAAAATAAATAGGTCAGCATAAAACTTACACTACACTAATTGCATGTGGTGTCATGAGGCAACATGGGGTTAAGTGCCCAATCAAGGGCACTACAAATGACCCTGCATAACAAGGACCTGTTTAACAAGGATTCACATTTAAAAGCACACATAATTTGCATTTTAATTTCAAAAGCCTCACAAAGCAGTTTTTAGAAATGTATTGTATAAATATTTTAGTTACACTTTATTTGGTAACACTTTATTTGACAGTGTCCTTGTTACACATGTTACATGTAGTTACTGTAGACATAACTATAAATTATGCGTAATTACATGCAACTAACCCTAATCTTAACCCTATAGTAAGTACATGTAGTTAATTATTAATACTCAGTACTTAAATGCATAATTACACTGTAACTCGGACACCTCAAACTTTATTTTAAGGTGTCCTTGTTACAATGTAATTAAATACTGATAAATACTATAGGTTTAAGGTTAGGAATAGGGTTTGGTTCAGGGTTAGTTGCATGGAATTGCATAATTTATAGTTATTGCTATATATGTAACAAGGACACCGTGACAAAATTTTTTTTAGATTTTTTTCAACCTTAAAAGTTCAGTTAAGTTTCTCTAACCTTTTCATAAATATGTGCAGTTTTGTTGGGTAACACATTACTCTATATAACCAACTGAATTATTCACACAGTTCCGTTTTTAGACCGTATACGCATGCCAACTTTCCACAGACAACTGTTTTGAAATATCTACCTTCTCTCTCTCTCTCTGACTTTCTATCTGTGTATACGCCTATGCTGGGAAGAAAGGCTCAACTCTTTCCCACGGTCCTAGAGCACGTGGTTTAAAATTGGATCCTGAATGACCCACCCTCCCTATTGAAACGTCACTGCAGTTTAGCCATTGAGATCCTGTTACACTGCCAAAGATTTTAAGGCATTTGAATGAGAGTCTATTGAACTGGCAAAGAACAGTACAAGAAATATTCAACAAAACCACAGTACACAGACAAGTTAAGTCAGGTTTGAGAGTTAAGAGATGCTTGAAATAATGTTTTCACATGTTGAATATAAAGACAAGTTCCAGCCTTGTTTCTCATTGCAGAGCATGCAAAATGTGTTCAGGTGGTGCCCGACAAATTGTAAACAATCATCTTTTGTGCACTCACAAGATTAACTTAAAATGAACTGCTCTTCATAAATGTGAAAATCTTTGTTTTTCGAATTTTTGAAAAAAGGTATGTTTTACCTAATTATCAATTTCAATTTTACATGCTCATTTGTTAATTTATCTTCAACTTCATTTGTCACCAGGATAGGCTATATCACTAATGAAGCAATTGCTTGTCATGCATCTAGAAGTTAGAAAATAGCCTATAGTTTGGGCTTAAGTTTCTGTGCCAAATTGAGGCTACTGGGCGATACAAAAACAGCATGCAGTAGCCTAGTTCCCATGGTGCCTAAAGACACTGTTTCACCACTGAGAACAAGAGCCTCACTGCTGCCAGAAGAAGTGCTGGGCAGGGTTGTTCACCCATTTGTTGATATATCTTTAACAAATGGATTGTTGATAGACAAATGCTTAGCAGTGTGAAGATTGCAACACTGGGTGGGATTATGGACCACCTCCACACAAATAATAATAGTATTGTAGAAAGACGGATAGATAGAGAGGGGGGAGACAGATAGATAGATTGATTCATGTTTTCAATCAAAGGGGTTAGAAATCCAATCAAATTAATTTACTTTAACATTTTAGACAGCAATTAAGATTATGTGAAGTTGATAGAGAGACAGACAGACAGATAGATAGATAGATAGATAGATAGATAGATAGATAGATAGATAGATAGATAGATAGATAGATAGATAGATAGATAGATTCATGTTTTCAATCAAAGGGGTTAGAAATCCAATAAAATGTATTTACTTTAACATTTTAGACAGCAATTAAGATTATGTGAAGTTGATAGATAGATAGATAGATAGATAGATAGATAGATGGATGGATGGATGGATGGATGATGGATGGATGGATGGATGGATGGATGGATGGATGGATGGATGGATAGATTCATGTTTTTCATTCAAAGGGGTAAGAAATACAATAAAATGATTTTACTTAAAATTTTTAGACAGCATTTAAGGTTATGTTGACTATATGACTTTGATTTTACATTACATACGACTTGATATTTTACATTAAGTGATACTTGAAAACGAGCTAATCACAAAGAAGTCTTTTGCCATTTTTATTGTTCATTTATTTGCAGCATTTTTCTCTGCATTTCCCCTTTGTGTAGGCATATATTGGTAAGTAACATTAACAATGCAGTCTGCTAAAAAGCAGATAGAAACGAACACAGTCTCCGCCCCTAAAGACGAACTTCATGACGGGCTATTGTTATTCAAATGAGCCGCAAGAGGAGGAATAGTCTGTCAGCTATAACGGAGGAGTATACAGTCAGAACACAGCGCGCGGAGCTGGAGGCAATTCAACACCCGCTCGTGGGAACCACCAAGGTAAAGCACTTAATATACAGACTGCAATTATGTTTTCCGCCAAAATGTTGCATGTGCAAACATTAAATAACAGTAAATACATTTTCTATTAGGAACAGAGTATCGGAGCACCACATGCCGTATGGACTACTGAATTTCCCAGCTCCTCTGCTTTAAGGACTGTATGATATTTTTTCATAATAATATCGGCGGAAAACATAAACTGGGGGATTTGCGAATACCTCGGAGCTTGGTCTATGAATTATTAAGTGCCATTACTGACCCGTTTAACGTTCGCTGAGTTATTTCGGAGTTTGGAGGAAGACCTGGCTCATTATCTTCTCTCAGAAACAGAAGCGAAGGGGTCTACCTGTTGAAACCATGAGTCAGGCGGACATGACTTGCTCTGCGCGTCAAAGAGTGTTTCAGGAAGCGCTCAGGAAGGGCAATACTAAGGAACTTCATTCTCTCTTACAAAACATGACAAACTGTGAATTTAACGTGAACTCTTTCGGACCCGAGGGACAGACGGCGCTGCATCAGTCCGTGATCGATGGCAACTTGGAGTTAGTAAAGCTACTGGTGAAGTTTGGTGCAGACATCCGTCTGGCCAACAGAGATGGATGGAGCGCTCTGCACATAGCAGCATTTGGTGGACATCAAGACATCGTTCTTTACCTCATTACACGGGCGAAGTACTCATCAAGCGCGCTCTGAGGCAATCAAAGAAAATCTGACGCTGTACCTTTAAGCCTATCATATATTTGACCCCTTTGTGCCAAAGTAAAAGACAGCTTATTTGTGATGTAATGTGTTAATGTGTAAAATTGATTTAATATCGGTAGGCACATGATTCAAATCCAAAAGGCTATTTTTTTTTTTTATAATGTTGGGTTGGTACAATGTCATGGATGTGGTTTGCCAACTTTTGATGCATGATGAAAATGAATGATCACTGTGTTATTTATAGATTTTTTTTTTTTTTGGGAAGATGACAAATTGAACAGTCGGATCAAAGTAAGAAAGCTGATACTTGGTTGGTGGTCCTACAGGATGACTAGACTCAGGGTGCGAATTATGGAGGGTTCTGGGGGTCTAAATCCTTAATTAAGGCTTGAATTATATTGGTCTTTTTACATTTATTTCAAACAATATCAGTAGCCTATCAGTTCATTATCGAACAGTACAGAATTTACAAAACACAACTACTGTCATTATTTATCCCTTTATTATAGACGTTCACCTCCAATATTTCACAAAATGTTTGTTTTGTTTTAAACACATCTTTAACTAATTTGACACTTAGCTACTAAATACATGCGAGACCAACAGAAAATTATTGACAGGCATTCCTTCAGAGAGTCGACCTATGAGTCAATGAATAATTCGCACACTGACTAGACTGACATAAATATTCCTGTATAGAATTACATTATGTACACATTCTCTCATATTGTCTAAAACAGGGACTGATGTCTGATACCTCAACTGTAATGCATTATAATGGTGACATTGCAATGTTGGTCATCAAGTTTAGTATCATACAGGATCTCTCACCTCTTGAACTGATATATTAATGCTAACACTTAGCCCGGACATTACCAAATATGATTGCATTTTGGCACTGTTGTGTCGTAATTCTTATGGAGTTCCCATGTGAACTGAGTTTCTGACGCTAACCTTTTTTTTTGGTGCTGATCCACACATTTCAAGCCTGTTTTTTGATCCACACATTTCAAGCCAGTAAACATTACTTTACTGTTTTGTAATTCAGAGGTTGAGCAAATCCATAGATCAGTGTATAGACTGCACTGTGTCCTAAAGCACATTGGACTCGTCTTCTTATACCCCTTGCCAACTCAGGCAAGATGTGGTAAGGTTTAAATGTGTTGTGACTTCTGGAACGCTTCAATGCCAGTATGAAAATATGCATCGCTTATACTTGAGAATGTTTTAAATATTGCACTGATGGCTGTTTTATGAGTTGTTGGTGTCAAGCCAACTTTTAAAGATTCTATTTTTCTAAATGGAAAAACAATTCTTATTGTATGGAAGCTCCAGGGTGGTTTTCACTCATTCTTATCAAAGGCATTTATATGCCAATGAATTGAATTACTTTATATGTATAATTATGTACACACTCTGCTTAAATGTCTCTCCATAAGTAAAGTCAAACATATTCTAGACTATAACAACTTTGACATAATGGAAGAACATATAAGTAAAGTGTTCAGAAAAAAAAAAAAAAACTCTTGGAGCACTTCTTATATCCGAAGTCCCATCCTCCTCTTTTTAGGGGGATGCTATGGTAAAACCAGTGTAACAAGAAGTTGCACAATGCACACGTCTTTACTTGATAATGCCATAACATTTATGACATAAAAGTAAAAGTAACTTCTTTGATTGAGATAAAAGTCAAATGACTGTGATTTTTTGGACCAACTTTTGAGATATTTTCATCAAAGAGAAGTTTGGAAAAAGCCTCTCATAATGATTTGTCTTTTGTGAATTGTTATTTTGTTGTGTTTTTATATATGTTTAGCTGTTTGTTTATGTTTTGAACGATGTAAGTGGTCATATTTTAAATATATTACTTGCTGTATTTTGTACGTTATGTACAAAGGCATTTTAGATATTAAATTCTGTGGTTTTAAGAAAATTACTGGTGTAATGCATAGACTTGCGCATGACTCCTGAATATTATTGTTCCTTGATTCAGCCTCTGCCTCTTCCTGTTCCTCAGGTAGTTGCAGAGCCATAGGGTTGCTCATATTTCCAAGAAACACAAGTGTTGTGACAAATGAACTGTGAAGCACATATAGGGATGCAGTTAGTCTAAAAAAAGTTTCTTTATAGATGTATGCCTTACATATTTTACAGAGAAACATGTTCCATATGCATATAGCCTTGAGCAGATGCTAGCCGAAGCATGTATTAGCATTTAGCTCCTCAGTAAACACCAGTTTGGCTGCAAAGAAATGAACTAGTTAAAACAAGTCTACATTAACCTTTAATACCAACCATGTGAAAAAGACATGTGCTTACTGTGCACTTGCAGAGTACTTCAAATCTTATCATTATATATATTATATAAACTGATCTTGCAGATAATGTGACATTAATAAAACTAAAGACCACATATACTTTATAAAGAGAGTACACCTTCATGTTTCTTAACACACTTAAGTAAACTTTTAAAAAGTGCCCAAGTAATAAACATTAAAGTACATTTTAAATCATTATGTTTTGATTTTTTCATGCTTTAAAGGACTAGGCTACACTTATTTTGACGTGTTAACAAACTAAAGCACATGTAAAGTACTTACCTGTAATATGTTATTTGATGTTATTATTTAGTTAATTATTTTAAATGTACTAAATTGCAACTTCATCATTACAAATGTGTAATTACAAATATAATTTAATACATGCTATACAAGTTTAAATAGAATGACATTAAAGTATATTTTAGTTTACCATGAATGCCTGTCAATACACTCAAACGTAGGGCAGAGCGGGGCACAACCTAACACTTTTTGACTTTCTCTGTTTGTGTAAATTCACCTGGAGTTATTTTTTTTCCCCACATTAATCTCCCACATGTCTAGTACAATTATGTGGTTTTGTTTCATTAATACAGTGTATATTTTTTATTTACCCCGAAAGAATGGAATTGAAATGTGAGTCAACACCCCATAGGTGCGGCATGTTGAGAAGCACATTGTAACATAACCATATGACAGATTAAAATGTTATCTGATCTAATCAAAAAAAATATACAAGACAAACTAAAATATTTTGTCAATAAAATACAATTATTAACTTTTTCATATAAAATAATGGCATTTTTAAATAATTAAAAAGAAAGTAATTTTTGAGTTTGACAACACACCACAAAACAGAGCTATACAGCATAGTTCAAAACATAATAATATTTAATAATGAACATTGACTCTCAGTCTTTATTCACCTTTTTCTCATGGTTTCTCAATAGAATTCATAAAAGTATAGAATAGAATAGCATAGTTCTAATAGGGGCACATAACACAGTGTTACAACATGCCCCACCTGCGCAACTGTGTCTTCTGCTGGTTAGATCAGCATTAAAGAACTATCTCAACTGTTAAACAACAGATATAAGATTAAAATAAAATCAGATTTGTCTAATTTTAAATAAACACTCACATAAAACAAAAAACAGATGAAAAATGTACTTAAGAAATTAACTTTTGCTATGCTGAAATAAATGTTCAGTGATTTAATCAAAATTTTTTTTAATTTTTCTCTCTATATAGTGTACTATGATATGGCAACTAGTAAATACACTAAGTTTCGTCATGCTGGCATGTGTGGAAAGTTTTAAACCACATGTGTTACAACTACTGTGATACCGCGGTTGTGCCCCGCTCACCCCTACACTTTAACCATATTTCAAAGACAATAGAAGTAATTTAAAGATACCTACTTAAGTTGGCCAAAAAGCATTCTAAAGTTCAGCTACTTGCATTTAATTTAAATTAAAATACATTTCATTTAATTGTACATATCAAGCAATTAAGTGTCCAAAAACATTACATTCAGTTGGCATTTAAGTATATATTATTTTAAAGTATATACTTCTGTAATAAGTACTCTTTTCCAAAACAGAATAACGTTGTTTTTCACAAGGTAACACAAACTTCCACCAGTTTTGTATAGTTAAAAGAATTACATGCAATTTCTTTGTTAGAATACTTATCTCTCACATTTGAAACTTGAAACTCGAACTTGAACTCTGAAAATGTCAATTCAGCAAATAAGTTACACATTTGTAGGCTACATGTCTGTGTCCCGGTTGCATTTCCATAGATGGCTAATAGGCTACTGTGTGATATCAGCTGAATGAATTACCACCATACACTATACACTATACAGCTAATGCTACATGCAACCTGTTGCCAAGCAAGCCCAATCATGCTAGCAACCTAAAGAGCAAGGGATTGTTACTAAATACTGTTAAAGCTGATATATTTGTGTCAATGTAACCTAATTACTGGTTAGGGGATTATGGGTAAAGATGTTAGAATTGCCATGTGTTTCCTTCACTACACTGAGAAAAGAAAAAAAAACCTGTTTACATTTGGTATATCATTTCAGAATATCTTGCCAGTGTTGTCTGAGGATACTTAAGGGTAATAATGCAACCAATCACTTTTTTTTTTTTTTGTGTGTGAGCTGAGTGACAATTATTTTGTGAGTTCTGATTAAATCACACAAGAGAATAACTTTATTAAGCACACTAAAATTGCATCACACATGTTCTAGTATTGCATCAGTTGTTTATGAAATAAGTAAAAAAAGTAGTTCACTTGTGGTTCACTCTTAAACATACTGCTTACATTGCATTTTTCTGCCCAAATCACGCTCTCATGCCTCCAACTTTTAGTCCCTCCTTTGACAGAAGGGGCAAAAGACAGATAGCGAGAGAGACAGGTGGCCAGGCCAATCCTTGCATGCCCTCTGCTCCTTTTAACTTTCTTTCACTATTTCACTCCATTTTGTGTGCTCTAGCTCGCAGTGACAAGCCGCCCCATTCACTCGCCCATTCTTCTCTCCTCTTCTCTTTTGTTTGTCCAGTTCAACTCTGTGCGCCTCTATTCATTCCCCAGACGGCCCACCATTGACGGGAACCCTGCCTAAGTCACACTGCCCGACCCGGACCCCCTCCCTTCACACACACTCACACACACACGCACAGCTCTGCAGCTGCTATGGTAATGAGAGAGGGGACAAGCAAGGGAGAAGGCTGGAGAGAACAGAAAGAGAAAGGGAGATCCTTCTCATGCAACTCAATAACCAGTGGCCCTGTTTTTTTTACAAATGGAAAATCCGTCTACCTCCTTTTCTTCTTCCCTCCTGTCGGTTTCCCACCCTGTTCCCTTCCTCCTTCCCCTCCTCTAGCCTCCACACCTCCTCTCCTGACCTCCTCTTTCTCATTCAAATCCATTTCACACCATGCCCTGAAAAGGGATGTTCAAAGGTGTGTAAAGTAACCCTGAACCAACCCTTCAGGCCTGAGAAAGCTGCACTGTTTATATGTATGCACTTGCATGCATGTTGGCCTCAATGTGCAATTGTGTGCATTTTTAGACTGTATGCTTGTTTCATACTCAAACAGAGGTTTTTATTGCATTCGATAATGGGTCAAAATATCAAAGCAAATGGCATATAGATGTAGCACACTGATAGCAGCTTGTTGATTACGCTTTATTTTGATGGTCTACTTTAGACATTTGACTAACTATGAGTAACTTTGCAACTACATGTCAACTAACTCTCGACAGGGTATTAGTAGGCTGTAGTAGACTGTTATGTTAGGGTTAGGTGTTAGGGTTCAGGTTAGTAAAACAAGTTGACTTGTAGTTGTAAAGTTACTTTTACTTTTAAAGTTACTTCACATGACGTCACCATTTTTGCAAATTCGTGTTTTTGTAGTTTACACGGAGACAATAACTGTATCATTTTCAAAAACGTGCACTTTGTAACCCATTTTAAAAACCATGTTTTTGTGTAAATGAATGCCCAAAACACATACAAATGTATCTGTTTTTAGTTGGAATGGTGTCGTTTAAATGGTCCCTTGGAGTAAAAATAAGAGAGAGGTAAACTGCCGTTCAAAAGTTTGGGATCAGTAAGATTTTTTAAATGTTTTTAAAAGAAGTCTCCTCTGCTCATCAAAGCATTTGATCCAAAATACAGTAAAAACAGAAATATTGTGAAATATTTTCACAATTTAAAATAACTGTTGTCTATTTGAATATATTTTAAAATGCAATTTATTCCTGTGAAGCAAAGCTGAATTTTCAGCATCATTACTCCAGTCTTCAGTGCATGATCCTTCACAAATCATTCTAATATGCTGATTTCAGTGTTAATTTTGACAGCAAATTTTGATTTAGTTTTAGTCATAGTCTTTTGACTAAAATGCCATTTAGTTTTAGTCATATTTTAGTCTACGAAATACAATAAGATTTTAGTCGACTAAATCTACAGTAGATTTAGTCGACTAAAATATAATGGGTTTCAATTTAAATGCATTTATTTAGAATTTCTCTAAAATTTCCAAACCCACTCCCAGAGAAAATATATATTAACCTGCTAATATGAATGATTTTAAAGTTTGAACGTGCAATACAGATACAGATTTAACTACTGTAACTTAAAAAATATCTTAAAATTAAATAAAACCACTTTTCCTAAAGTAGAAGACAGTCTTTTTTTCAATGAATGATATATGAATTCTTTTTAACTACTTGCATACATCATTCTCTATTCTTTCAAGCAGACATATTTATTTGTATGAATTAAATATAATGAATCCTTATTAAAGCTATTAACGAGCAGTGAATGCTTTTCTCTTTTTCTTTTGTTGCTTGATCAATATTAAGGACACAGACCGCATTAGGTTTATTACCCACTGTCACTTTAAGACATCGGCTCAT
Source organism: Leuciscus leuciscus (assembly GCF_965113295.1). Lineage (NCBI taxonomy): Eukaryota > Metazoa > Chordata > Actinopteri > Cypriniformes > Leuciscidae > Leuciscus > Leuciscus leuciscus. The sequence continues at coordinate 18,956,750 of NC_138729.1, read as the reverse complement.
GTCCATGACATGCGGATCCAATGCACTGATGCACATAGATACTCACAACTGTTTAAGACATAACCAACATAGTTTACGTGAATACTCTCCAAAACGGACATTTAGACATAATATTTGTGTGTATTTGTCGATTCAGACACGAAAGAAAGCTCAATTCTGTACTCGCGCGCTGTATAGGCTAGGGGCCCTATTTTAACGATCTGAAACGCAAATGTCAAGTCAAAGCGCAAGTAACTATGTGGGCGGGTCTTGGGCGCTGTTGCTATTTTCCCGGCGGGATAAATGACTCTTGCGCCAGGCGCAAATCTAAAATGGGTTGGTCTGAAGTAGCTTCATTATTCATAGGTGTGGTTTGGGCGTAACGTGAAATAAACCAATCAGAGCGTCATCTCACATTCCATTTAAGAGCAAACGCGCTTTTTCCATAGCGGATTGCTATTGTAACGGCGGATTTGCCAAGCGCGCGCCAGGAGCGGTTCACAGCCAAGGAGAGCAACGCTCTCGTCACGGCCGTAAAAGAGAGAAGTTACATTGAAATGGAGAAACCCACCCAAACTAACTTCGGTTAAACAGGCGTATGATAATTTGGGTCAATGTGTAAGCTAGATGTATGCTTTTATAATAAATTGTCTATCTATCTATCTATCTATCTATCTATCTATCTATCTATCTATCTATCTATCTATCTATCTATCTATCTATCTATCTATCTATCTATCTATCTATCTATCTATCTATCTATCTATCTATCTATCTATCTATCTATCTATCTATCGTAATAATGTATGATTTGCAAAAATGAAAACTGCTGCTTCTGTGTAGATGAGAGAATCAAAGTGCGTGTTGTGCACACGCTACATTGATTATGGCCAAGCATGCACCCTTAAAATAGCATATGAATAACATGCGCAACGCGCCACTGACTTTAAACAATTTTTTCCTTGTTAGTGGCGCAATTGTTTTCTAAACCTGCAAAATAGCATGAAGGAACGTTTGCGCCGGAACACGCCTCCTCTTTGCGCTGAACCGCCCCCGGGAGCGCAAGTGTATTTCCTAACTTACCGACGTGCGTCTGTGGAGGGAAAAGTCCGCTTTGCGCCGGTGCAAAATAGGAATGATACATGCGTCGGTGTACAAAGTCACTTGCGCTGGGTGCAAGATAGGGCCCTAGGTGTCTATGTGAATGGCTGCACGCTTCGGGTTGGGTGTGTGCGCACAGAAAACCGTACCGAATATAGCTCTTTTTTTGCGTCGTCACTCTTATTCAGATCTTCATGTCTGCTCTACTCATTCTCCCAGACGTTTACATGTTTTAACCATAGACTGGTTTGAACGTTTTATGAGACATGCAGCGCATGCGAACTCGTGTGCCGCTGGGTAGATCACGTTACAGTACAATTGTGCGCATCTACCACAAATGGCAGGACATCAGACTGGATCGCTTCCCAAATCGTCACTATCTAACATTTTCGTCTAGTTTTTATTCGTTGACGAAAATGTCAATAGATTTTCGTCATAGTTTTTGTCATTCAAAAACTAGTTTTTATTTAGTTATCGTCTCGTTTTCGTCTGTGAAAAAATGTCGTTGACGAAAATAATGACGAAAATTATTCGTCAACGAAATTAACACTGGCTGATTTGCTACCCAAGAAACGTCTAGGTTAATAATGTAACCCCGGTTCCCTGAAGGAGGGAACAGAGACGTTAACGTCAGTGACTGACGAATTGGGATCTCACCTGAGAGCCCAATCATCTTCAAGTGGTAACAGAACAAGCCAATGCACATATACTTACAATACGTTTTTTGCTGAGGAGCCGAGACGGGGTCCCGGCCGCCTGTGGAGGTACAGTAGTTGTGGTGATGGGCATTAACGTCTTTGTTCCCTTCTTCAGGGAACGAGGGTTACATTAGTAACCTAGATGTTCCCTATCAGTCAGTCACGTTCGACGTTAACGTCAGTGAATTACGATTTGGGATCCCTATGGAAGGCACCAAAACTGCTGCCCCTTCCAGCGCCCTGAGCAAGCCAGCTGGTCGCCCTGCACCTGTTTGGGGGCGGAAGTAGGACAGGGCTGTGCACAGAGAATGTCAATCACTTCAGAGACCACATCCTGCCCATAGGGAAGTAACATGGGGTTACACATATGGACTGACCACCAGGGCAATGCTACTAATGGAAGCTCTCTGTGGTAGATACCGTCAATACTGTACATAGATGGGATATGGGATCACCTAAAGTGGGGAATCACAACAAATGGACATCTAGTCTAGTACAGGGGCTGACATACACACAAGTAGTGGACCTGACGTCAGATGCCTCCGCCGCATCTAACTGCAGAGGATGCTGGAGGAACTACACCAGGGTTCACCAGCCGGGGAACTCAACTGAGGAGCAAAATAAGTGCTCGTATCCCGTCCTCAGAGGGGAATGGCAAAGCAAGCGAGACACCAAGCAATCCCTCCTACATATCACCTGTTTGTAGGCAATACACAGGAAGACACTGGCTCCACTCGGAGATTGTAAAATCTTGTGAATGTGTTAGGTGTCGCCCAGCCCTGTGCGTCAACGCCCAGGAAGAAGCAACACTCCATGTTGAGTAAGTTTTCACTCCCAGAGGGCACGGCTCGTCTTGGGAATGGTATGCTAAGATGATGGCATCCACTATCCAGTGGGCCAACCTCTTTTTGGAGACAGCCTTTCCCTTCTGCTGTCCTCCATAGCAGACAAAGAGCTGTTGTGAGGTTCTATGTGCGGTCCACGTACAAACGCAAGGCACAAACATGATCACAGCAACGCAACCTGGTCCCTGAAAGGAGTGGTGGGAAGTTTGGGCACGTTTCCGGGCCGGGGTCTCAGGATTACATGAGAGTTAGCTGGCCTGAATTCCAGGCAGGCTTTGTTGACCGACAATGCCTGCAGGTCCCCCACCCTCTTAATGGATGTGAGCGCAGTCAGGAGCGCTGTCTTAAGAGACAGGATTTTAATCTCTACTGACTGCAAGGGCTCAAAGGGTGCTCTCTGTAAGGCCATCAGGACCAAGGAAGGGTCCCAAGAGGAGATGAGGCGTGGCCGAGTAGGATTTAACGTCCTGGCACCTCTCAGGAACCTGATAATCAGGTGTGTTTCCAGAGGGACTTACCGTCTACTGCATTGTGGTGTGCAGCAATAGCGGCTACATACACTTTCAGGGTGGAGGGAGACAGCATTCGCTCCAACTCATCTTGCAGGAAGGAAAGCCTGACATTAACAATGCATCTACGGGGATATTCCCTGCAGGAAGAACACCAATCAACGAAGAGGTTCCACTTCAAAGCGTAAGGCGTAAGCGCCTTGTAGAGGGGGCTCTAGCTTAAGCCATAGTGTCAACTACCCCTGAAGGTAGGCCATTTAAGTCTGGGTGCCAAATTGTGCCCCGTCCATGAGAAAGCAGGTCCTTCCTCAGGGGAATCCGCCAGGGAGGGTCTGTCGAACGGAGCATGAGTTCTGGGAACCAGGTCCGGGTGGGCCTGTACGGCGCAACCATCGAGACCTGCTCCTTGTCCTCCCTGACCTTGCACAGTGTCTGTGGAGCAGGCTCACAGGGGGAAACGCGTACTTGCGTAGGTCCTGGGGCCAGCTGTGTGCCAGTGTATCCATGCCAAGGGTTCCCTCGGTCAGGGAATTGAAACACTGGCAGTGGGTTGTCTCTGAGGTTGCGAACAAATCTACCTGAGCGACCCGAAGCATTCCCAAATCAGCTGGACTGTCTGGGGGTGGAGTCTCCATTCCTCCCTGGACGAATGCTGTCGTGAGAGCTCGTCGGCCGCACGACTGAGCTCACCCAGGATGTACATGGCACAAAGTGACCTGAGTTGCTTCTGACTCCACAGGAGGAGATAGCGGGTTGCGACATATGCAGGGGAGTGTAGACCACCTTGGTCTTATTTGAGGATGCGAATGCCCGCCTCCTTCAATGGAGTGAGGACAGCCTCCACTATCTTCGTAAAGACACGGGGTAACAAGGACAGACCGAAGGGGAGGACCTTTTACTGGTATGCCCGTCCCTCGAACGCAGAAACGGTCTGTGTCGAGGTAGGATTGAGCCATGAAAATACGCTTCCTTCAGGTCGATCGCTGCAAACCAATCTTGGCTTCTACCAATCCAAGATCAGTTGTAACCTACCGCCTTTCTTGGGCACGATGAAGTATGGGCTGTAAAACCCTGATTTCATGTCGGCTGGAGGGACCAGCTCTTTAGCGTCCTTTGCCAATAGGACTGCGATATCCGCACGCAGGACAGGAGCATCCTTGACTTCCACTGAAGTAAACCGGGCACTGCTGAACCTGGGGGGATGCTGGGCGAACTGAATCGCAAAGCCGAGTTTGATCATCCGAACGATCCAGGGAGACGGGCTGGTAAGCACTAGCCAGGCTTACAGACACTGTGCAAGGTGTAATAATATTTCACAATATTACAGTTTTTACTGTATTTTGGATCAAATAAATGCAGCCTTGGTGATCAGAAGAGACTTCTTTCGAAAATATAAAAAAATCTTACCGATCCCAAACTTTTGAACAGCAGAGTATATTAATATTATAAATAAATAAATGTTAATAAAATATTATCAAGTTTATTTGACTATTTTTTATTAGTTTTTAGTTTATTAGTTTATTTTAATTTATTCTTGTGAATAAAAGTGCAAATATTGCATGTAGTCAATCAATTAATATAAGGCCATAAAAAGTGCATGCATAATTACTAATTGTTGTCATGCTTATTATCAGCAAAAATGAAATCATTTAGATAGAGTATAGCATGCCAAATACCATCTTTCCAAAAGCATTATGTTAACTGTCATAAATATCTACAAAATTATCTTTTGTTTTATATTTTATAGTTTAAAGCATTTCATTTATTTTTGTAAAATGCTGTTTGAAAAGTGTTTTAATACTATCATCAATATAAATATAAATAAATGCCACTTTGTTTGATATTTTCTTATTTCTGACATTCTACATTTTCAGCGTAGATGAAATGTCCAAATACCCTGCATTATATAGTGGCCATATTATGTAAATAAATATTATGTAGTTGTGCTTGGGGTCAATTGTTTAATTTGTGATAACTCAGTGAAACATGCCAAAATGTGCGGACATACTTTTTGGCCAGGCTGTAATTAAAATAAATTAACACATGCAAAAACAAGAGAGAACCAACCAAATGTTAATAACTGATCATGTTGTAGTCAATGTATGCTTTTTCCAACTTTTGTGAACTTTTTGTTTTTAGTACAATAAAACCTGTATGAAGTTTAGTGTTTTCTTCTTTCTTCATATTTAAAACTTTAAAAATATAAAATATTTTACTCATATTTTGATGGTTTAATCGAACTTGTAGGGTTATTAAAAACAAATATCCCCATCTGCACATCACTTTTGGCCACTATGCATATTGTAATTCCAATATATAATAATACGCAATTCAACAATTTTTATGTATAGGACATGTACTCACAAACAAAACAAAATAAAATAAGGACGAGCAAAAACAAGATTATCTAATAAAAACAAAAAATGATTGCAGTAATATTGATAAATAGGGAGTGGTAATATAACAAAACTAGCATGAAATATCTATTTGTATAGTGTGTGTGTGTGTGTGTAGTGGGGAGTGGGGTAAACTGGGGGACTCTGCTGGCAGACGGCTGAGGGGCCCCATGCAGTCTGTACTGCACAGCTATTCGTCTTATGTCTGTGCACGGTGACCTGTTAGACCATGTGACATCTGCCTGGCTGCCAACACAGAAAAGAGATGCAGGAGTGCCCATATGGAGCCTCCTTTCTCCAAATACTGACACACAGTTTGGTCCAGAATGTGTGTGTGTGTCTCATTTTGATTAATAAGCACAGACACACTCAGATGAGGTTACACATCTGTGAGGTAACAGGCGGAGGGGCCATGAGCGAAGCGATACATTTCATGAATGGCAACGCCGACAAAAATGTTTCATTTAAGTAACTTAAAACCACAGAAATGTATGTGCTTGGAGTTTATTCCCCCATTGTTTATATAAGTGTTTAGGTGAGTAAAACATATGGAAAACCATGCTTAAAATCATATTTATTATTGAATGTCAAAGATGATGATTTGGTACTAATGCATTTCAACCTAGAAATGTAGATTTGAGATGTCACAGAGGTTGTGCATCCTCAAAATAATATGAAAAAAATGTATGCACAAATGAAGCCCTTCTTATTAAGTGACATCTAGATTTTGAACTTCGAGACATGATTGTTTCAGAAACATCCATTGTGAGAAATCAGATCCAAGTTCATCAGTGGAACCTTAACAAATGAGGCGTTTATCCCCCCACCCCCCAAAAGAAAAGAAAATAATGGAAAGTTCTGTCATCATTTACTCATGTCCTCATGTCGTTCCAAACCTGTATGATTTTATTTCTTCTGCCCAACATAAAATATATATATATTTTTTAGAAAATTTCAACAGCTTTTGTCCATACAAAGTCAATGGGGTCCAAAACAACTAAGTTTCATTGTATGATTTTTTTTTAAATAAACGGAAACAGAAAACAAAATAAAACACTGAGACATCTATCAAAATATCTTCTTTTGTGTCCATACAGGTTTGGAATGACATGATAGTGAGAAAATTATGACACAATTTTCTTTTAGAAAAGCCTAAACAAATCAGTTTAAGTGTTATGAACGTTTACAGTGGAGGTCTAAAATTTGTGTTCTGCTCCAGTGGTGTCAGATGTTAAATGACAGTGTTATAATGATGTTAAATTAACGTTCATCACCCTGTGACATTAACTATTTACTGATATACTGTGTGGCTTACTGTATGTGTATGCTACAGTAAAGTGTGTCTGCTTGCGCATGTATGTATGTAACATAATTACAGAGGATAAAGACCCAGTTGTACTAAGAGAAACTTCTGGGTTTGGAAGAGCAGAGCTGCTTTTCTGTTTGGCTGGCTTTGCTGAATGGAGCCATTCACAAGCCTCTAACCGCATGCTTTCTTTATCTTCATTGTTATCCCCCTCTTCCCTTCACCCACCGCAGCATAATGGCACTCCGTAAAAAGGGGTGAGGGAGCAGTCCGATAGGGAGGGAGGGGGGTAATTGGGTGAGAGTGGAGAGTGGGGGAGGGACATGTAAAGGGGTGGAAGGAGTAGAAAGGGATGGAGGACCCCAAAGAGGGGTATATGGTGACAGACAAAGGCCCAAACTAAGCCACGCATCATTTGTTGCTGACAAGTGATGATAGTAGAGGAATGCTTTTCAGGAACTAGTTAATTGATTGATTTACTAATTGAATGACTGATTAATTGGCTGCATTTTACAATATGATTTGACACAATGTTTACATAATCATCATCATTACCAACATAACCATTATATATATATATACATCATCAGAGAATCCTGAAAAGAATGCACAACATTGATAATACGAAATGTTAACACAAAATCAGCATATTAGAATGATTTCTGAAGGATTATGTGACAGTGAACTGCAATGGCTGCTGAATATTCAGGAATTAATTACATTAAAATATAAAATAGTTATTTTAATTTAAATTATAGCTATTTTACAATATTATTGTTGTATAAATGCAGCCTTGTTGAGCATAATACTTGTTTTAAAAAACTCTTGAAAACTTTTGAATGGTATTGTATATATACACACACACACAAACAAATGTGTAATATGCTTATTTATTTGTTTTGTAACATGGAATAGGCCTATATGTTTAGTTTAATTGCAAAACAAAACAAAACAACTTTTTATTGTTCATTTTGAAAATACAGTGGAATTGTAAAATGATCTAAATGATTTTACACAAATTTTCTGTAAATATTAAGCAAACAACCACACAAATGCATGTCCATTATCAGTAGCACCGCCTGTTAGTAAACATCAGTGTCAGGTGGATCAGAATTTCAACAGTGATGCTGGCTGGATACAACAGCTCCACCTGCTGGTTTACAGTTGTAGCACAAACTGCGTTACATTGAAGATTTCATAGTGTTGCATTTCTCCAATGATTGTTTGCGTTAAAACAAACACTGTTCCCCAAATGTGTAACAAAACTGAATATATGTAACCCATGGTCTGACTCCAAGGCTGGCTGAAAGATGGTGAAAGTATACAATTAGTTATGAAGTTCGATTGGGTTAGCCTACCGATAAAAACATCCTGTCCAATCACACTTTGGAAAGATTCTCAGTGGCAAAGACTGACTGATTAACAGTTTGTGCAGATTTGTCCTCTCTGAATTCTGCTGTATTCCTGCAGGTGAGTGAACAGTGGTGTATATTTTAGATTGGATAAAACAAGGCTTTTCATGGGGTTTACATCATTATCAACGTCACATAGAACTCATGTATTTCAGCCACTGGGAGACTGGGGCTAGTTGTCACAAGGGCTATAATAGTGGCAATAATGTTTTGAAACATCAGTTAGACAAATTTGTTTTTATAGCAGTGTTGTATGTTGTTTTTAAAACATCAATTTCAAAACATGTTAACATTGTTGCGAATAACAGCATTACTTCGATTTAAAGGTGAACTAAGTAACTTTTTTTTACCTTAACTGAACAGCTTCGGAGTCATTGGAATGGTTATATTACTTATTTCGGGTTGAATGGTGGTCGTTTCGCACCCCCCTGGTGCCCGTGAGCGGAAAATATGCACTTGCAACTTTGAGCCGGCGAGCCGCCGGCCGCTGCGTCAGGAAGTCTCGCGTGATATCAGGTCTCGCGATGTAAACAATTGCTTTACGGCCAAAAGAAATCTGCTAAAATGCTGTCATTATTGCGCTCCCTCACGCTGTCCGAACCCGAATGAAGAAGGCGTTTTAAAGAACGTCCCATCTGCTTTGATGTCGTTGATCTATAGCCTCTGGTGTCTGAGAATCAACAACGAGTTTTTACAACAGTGTTGTCAAATATCTATTCCGAAGCTGTGGGGGGAGCTCTAGAGAGAAACCTGCGAGCAAAAAGCGAGAATACAGCGAAGAAGTCCCGAAGCTACTGAGTGCTGCTTTTACCATAGTGAGTCGTGATTTAGCCACTTTTCAAACACATATATTTTATACACAATATTACCAGTTACCTTGTCTGTTATTGCTCAAACAAAGAGAATACTTCCAACTGCCAAACACATCCACATCAGTTTCGTTCACAACTCAAAGTGGTGTTTCGTTCCTGAATGAATCAGTATTTTTGAACAAATAATTTGATTCACTCATAAAGACGGTCACTTGTCGCCACCTACTGGCGTAAGGATGCAAACTAAGTGTCACTAAGTGATAAACACGTTATACCAGTCTACTGTGACAACATACCGAACTGTAAATTAACTATATGTTATTTATTGAGCAATAACGGTGGAATGTTTTGCTTTTTGAAGTCATATCTCTATACAGACAACTAGCCCCGACCTCTCATATATATGAGGAAGTGGTAAATCCATACCTTGGTTCTAGGATAGGGCAGGGATCTAAAAAACATTAAAAATGCATTACAAATCAACAAATAAATGTAAAATTGTACAATGTAAAAGTGTAGATCAACATGATTCCTGTTAAAGGGGTGGTTCAGGATTTTCGACATCGGACCTCATTTTCAAGTGAGCCTGGTTGTTATTCATCAGTGGAGACAGTTTTCAAAAAAAATTCATCCAGTCCTTACTTTTGGATAGTTCGCCGGTGCTAGGCTAGCGCGAGTCAACGGTGCACGTTAGCCTGCCATTAAAAACAGTTTTACCCACTCCACAGTACACCAAAAGCAAATAAATTATAACACCAGACTATCGATGTAAATGTCTGTTGAGAGAATAATGTTAGAAATCAAAGTACTCTTGCATCTCAGGCAAAAGTCTCATCATCATCGGCAGGTAAATACACTTGCGTGATTGTTATGTGTACAGGTGTCCTGACATTCCATCCTACCCGTCAGATTGTCCTACCAGGGCTTACTGCGCATGCGCACATCAATATTTCGTCTATTTTGTCACGCTGAACAACACGCCCATCATTTTTTACTACTTGCTTTGAGAACTTCTTCATGTGAGGTAAGTTTGAGAACTGTTTACGGTCACATTCATATAAAGCCAGCTAGCACCATTGATAATTTTATTTTATAATTTTGATATGGGCGGGGAATATGATTTGATTGTTTTAGTGTATAATATAAGCACACACAATTATGCCAAAATGTCCGTTTTGTCGGGTGTCCCTATAAGATCAGTCTTAAATGAATTAAATAAAGTATCAAATGACCGTAAAGAGTGTGAGGCGTGTGAGATCCGCGTATCTGTAAACAGCGGCAGGTCTTAAAGTGACAGCAGTTTTCATTCATAAATATAGGCCATTAAACAAATATTGAAAATATACTCTATGTTGTTTCTGCATTCATTTGGAGATCAACTGTGAAATTATTACATTATAAAATATATTAAATTTAACTTTAATGTTTGTAATTACGATTAATCACATAAAAAATGCCCCATTGATTTACAGCACTATATCTATTTGTGCTTTTTTTTCCTTGCATTTTTTGACAGCTATGGAAGATAAGTGGGAAGCATTGTATAATCTTCTGTCAGTGGGATCGTACCCATCAGGGTATGATAAGTCCAAAAGGCAGAACATTCGAAGATATGCACTCAAATTCAACTTAAAGGGTAGTTATTTTAACTTTAAATTTCAATTATGTTTATTTTATTATTCATCTTGATTTTCTTTTCCAACAATGCCAAATGTCCTTTTAGTCTACTTTTGTCATAGTTATGTTTTCTCTTTAATGTAGATGGAATGCTTTTTTATGGAGGGAAAAGAGTGATCAAAACCAAAGAGGAAGCCAGGATGCTCTTTGAAGAATTCCATTCCTCTCCCATTGGTGGGCACACAGGGATTGGTAAAACACGTGCTGCCATCTGTGCCAGATTTTACTGGCATGGCATGTCAGTTGACATTGAAAATTGGGTATGTGTTATTTATTTTATATAGTTATTTTAATATATATATATATATATATATATATATATATATATATATATATATATATATATATTTATATGTATATACAACAATTTCTGAAAGGTATTGGAATGTGATCAATGTCAAAAAGTGGGAAAGCCGCTGCTGTAGACTGCTTATAAATACAGGGAACAAATTATAACTAATGCAATGTGATGAAAGGGTAGTTTGATTTCGAACATTATTCTCTCAACAGACATTACATTGACAGTCTGGCGTTATAATTTATTTGCTTTTGGTGTGTGGAGTGGGTAAAACTGTTTTTAATGGCAGGCTAACGTGCACCGTTGACTCGCGCTAGCCTAGCACCGGCGAACTATCCAAAAGTAAGGACTGGATGAATTTTTTTGAAAAATGTCTCCACTGATGAATAACAACCAGGCTCACTTGAAAATGAGGTCCGATGTCGAAAATCCTGAACCACCCCTTTAAGAGTGACTTGGTAGTTTTGTGTGTGCATGGTGTTTTATTGATTCAGCAAACTTTAGAGGCCCTATTTAAGGTCACATACACATTAAACATTAGCCCCAGTAGCTTATTCCTGTTTTTTTCTGCAGTGTGGCAGTCTGACATAAACAGTTTATGTTCGTTATATCACATGCAAACTTACCAACATCTGTTGGGGCGACAATGGCCTCCTCAGAAAAGCCCAGAGATAAAGCAAAAGATCTGAATCTCTCAATTAGATCTGGTCTTAGTATGGATGACCGTCCTAGGAGCAATGTTTCCAACAGATTAGCATGCCTTATCAATATGTCCAAGACAGCATACGTGACATATATTTTACATCATCAGTTCAGACTTACCATAAAGAGCTACTTGAGTGTACTCTTTGTCCAGGTTCTTGTATTTAAGGACCAAACTATAATCAGTGTAATTGGTCTCCACTATCGTGATGTCTTTTGTTATCCTGTGCCCTTAACAAAAGGTCAGACACATCATGTACATTTTAAATTTGGGGATTGATTGGATCTGTTTATGTTTGTGTAATGTTATAAATAAGTGTATACTAAAATTGAAGTACAGTAGTCAACATTTGAAGTTGAACATTTGAAACTTGTCCTAAGACAAGAAGGTATTTTTATACTAAGGTATTTAAAAAAATGAATGTATAACTTTGATGAAAGGTTTTGATCCACTTCAAATGTTGACTACTGTATATAAAGTTTATAAAGACATAGATTGCAGCTAAAACCTATAGGCATACTGGGAAAAAAAATGGTATCCTAAAAATTCTAATTAAAATATTATTTAATATCACTGAATCTTATGGGTTAAATAAGGTAGAATTATTTTTTTAAAGGAACAATCACAGGTTACCACTTTTTAAAATTTTTGCACTAAATTCTCAAAATGCTGTATATAATAATTATTAAGAAATATCTTGTTATTTTTCTGGTAGATCTGATGAAGGTGTGCATTTGGTATATATATTTATATATATATATATTTATATATATATATATATATATATATATATATATATTTATATATATATATATATATATATATATATATATATATATATATATTTGAACGTTTTTGAGAGTCAGTTCTGGATGTCAGTTCTGTGAACAATGACGCCATGTGATAAGAAACATGTGATGTAAGCACGAAGATGTTAGAGAAAGGAAATGAGAGCTTACTTTTGCTAAAGTAAGTGAACTCTCCAGGAACATCTGTCTTCTTGTATGAATAAACATTGACGGAGCATCCATATGGCCTGTTAGTTCAAATATATACAGACTGTTAGCGCAGAGCTCAAATATTACATGTTTTACAATATGTTTTCCCTTTGTTATTTGAGATGGTGTGATAATGTAAATATGAAACAATATCTTGTCCAAAATTATGCACCTCATGGTCCACATGGTTAGGTTCACATTTCCATTGTCATTTGCTACCAGAAGACCTTTAGAAACCTTCAGATGGTTTTTGAACATTGCAAACAGCGCAGATGCATCTGCAATTCCAATACGGTACCATTCACCTGCAAACTGACAGTAAAAGAAAGTAAAAAATGGTTTGCAGTTCACTAAGATTTCCAAGGGTTCTGTAGTACCAGCTGATGGTTATACAGCCTGTATAATTACTGTTATTACAGAAAATACAGTACCTGAAAAAGAATTAGCGTTACGTATGGTTCCATTTGTTAACATTATTAATTACATAATGTATTATTAATAACATAATGTTAATTTCAACATTTACTAATAGATTATTAAAATAAGTTCATTGATTTAAGGGTGTGGGGAGGTGAGTCATCAGCTGCTTCTTGAAAGATGTGATGGTTTGGGTAATGAGACCTTGTTACCGAATTTGCTCTGTCATATTATTTCCTATTTCTAGAACTTACTAAATGTCTGCGAATTTTCAAACAAAATGTAATGTGGCACAAAGAGAAGGTGACAATGCAGGAGTAGTCAATGTTAAGTTTAAGTTTCTTTCTGTAAACTCATTTCACAATTAATACAGGAGTTATGAATATTTTTTACATCACTGCATCTGTTCAATATACATCAAAACCACTCAATATTCATTCTTGTATAGAAATAAATGTACACTCTCAATAAAAAAATAGCAAAAACCTTTAGGGACACAACATTTTGTCACTGCAGTACCATTTAGTGGTAAATAAGGTACAAAGTTGCCCTTTTATGGGTACTGCCCCAGTGACAAGCTGTTGTAACCCTAAAGGTAAACTTTTTTTGACAGTGTAAGCTGATTAACCATGATCCGTGCTTTAAGTAAACTTATATCCCACTGCAGTTCTACCTCTTCACTGTTTGAAACAGATATAATGCTGTGCACATTTAAAATGTCTCTTATTCATGTCACTATTTAATGAAAAACATGCATTCAATGCTCAAACACCCCAGAAAAATGGAAAAATCATACTCACTTTCTCCAGATCGAAGTTGGGCTGAGGCTCAACAGGATACTGTTTGTTGAAACCATGGGTTCCTAAAAACATACAAAGCAAAAGTGCTAATGCCAGATTCATGATGAAAGTTCAAGCACCGTATGGAAATGCAAAACTTTTGACATATCACAGAAGCGGTGGGGAAACTCCTGGGTTTATATTTGCCAACAGCAAGGCAATGTTTGTGAAGGACAGGAGCCCAGCCCCTATACACACAGTGCATGTGTACAGTTCAGACTTTTAAAACAGCAACAATTTTTTGTATGTTAGAGAATCTGACATGAAATCACTGAAAAATGACAGAACAGAATCCTGTATATACAGAGGATTACAAAACATATTTGTCAGACATTCCTCTGGTGCATAATTATAGACATAAACACATAATGCTTTTTTAAAAACAATCTTTGGACAACTCTGCTTTAAATGTTGTTCTACGAGGGGACAGACTGTGGGTGTAAGGTGACCCTGGACTTTGACTTACACTGGCCCAAATGTTACGACACCAATCTCTTCATTACAGTGTACACTGATGCACAACTAAACAGAGATCTCTGAATACTCCTGAATACCTCTGCTTCTCAGACAGTGCATAACAACTTTATGCACATACTTTAAAAAATACAAGCACTGGATACCTCAAACAACAGCTGGAAGACTCTAGTAATTTCACGAGTTCACACTTACATGGCCAGATAGAGTAAAGAGATTGCGTATTTGGCGTGCTGTCCGATGGGGAGGGCTCCGAGCTCGGAATTTGGCCTGAACTCAGAGTACTCCCCCATCCCTGGTTGGGATAGGAACAGTCGAGAGTGAGGAGTTGGGGTGGTGGAGGGATGCTGGAAAACTGTCGTGGGACAGAGGTAAGTGGGTTTTATAGGCCTCCTCTCGTGCTGATTGGGTAGATCATCTGAACGTGCTCCTCCCGAAGTTAAAAAAAAAAAAAAAAAAATTTTTATAACACTTTCTGACTGGGAAGGAGGTCAGGGAGGTCTGGTTGTTGTAAGGGGTGGTCCATAAAAACTAACATCTAACTTTAATTTAATGAATTATTCTGTCTAGTATAAAGTTATTATGGGTTGTCTTGTTAATTACAGCTACTTTTGTGCTATTACTAGTTCTTTACATATCTGTTTGAGGGGGCAAATATTGTTTCTTATTTAAATATATATATAATATATATTATGTTTATGGCATTACTGTCTATTTCAAGTTGTAGTTCTATGAATCATTGCACCATGTTATGTAGCAGTAAGAACAATGAATTCAATAGTTAATCTTTTCCCACAAACTCAAGTCAAGTCGTCACCATCATTTATATAGCGCTCTTAACAATATGGATTGTTTCAAAGCAGCTTTGCAGAGATAATAGGATTGTTTAGGCTTTACAAAAGATTGTTTAGGCTTTACAGCAGCTCTAGAGTAAAGTTATTGTCCAG
Organism: Leuciscus leuciscus; assembly: GCF_965113295.1. NCBI lineage: Eukaryota > Metazoa > Chordata > Actinopteri > Cypriniformes > Leuciscidae > Leuciscus > Leuciscus leuciscus. Next base: position 18,941,339 of record NC_138729.1, on the reverse strand, counting down.
CTAAAGTTAGTTTTGATTGATTGATTCACTTCCGTTGCGAAGATCATTAGTTATTAACTTAGAGGCCACTAACACAACACCGTTTTAACAGGAAAATCCTTATGAAATCCACATGCGAATTATGTGATCAGTCCAAAGGTATGCGCGTTTGAATATATATGTGCGCAGGCGTGTAGTCCTTCTTTACAAATTAACCCTCAATAAACTACTTGTCTGGCCTTAAAAATTTATAATACAGACATTTATCTGTATTCCCACTAAATAGGAAAAGGATCTACCGCCAGCAGTCGATTTTGATTATCAACTGGCTGGAATTTTGAGATCGCAGTAGATGTGAAGGACTATAATGCGTTAAGAACTCGCTCAAGTACTGCGGAGCTAAACCATTTAGTGCTTTGTAAGTGATCAGCAATATTTAAAAATGTATACGATGTTTAATAGGGAGCCAATGCAGTGTTGATAGAACCAGGCTGATATGGTCATACTTCCTGGTTCTGGTAAGAACTCTAGCTGCTGCATTTTGGACCAGCTGTAGTTTGTTTAAGCGTGCAGGGCAACCACCCATAATAGCATTACAGTAATCTAGCCTTGATTTCATGAACTCATTAACTAATTGTTCTGCATTTTTCATTGAGAGCATATGACGTAATTTAGATATATTTTAAAGATGAAAAAATGCGGTTTTACAGATACTAGACACGTGACTTTCAAATGAAAGATTGGTATCAAAGAGCACACCTTGGTTCCTTACCAACGATGAGGACTTGACAGAGCAGCCATCAAGTGTTAGACAGTATTTTAGGTTATTACGTGAGGACGTTTTTTGCCCAATAATTAGAATCTCTGTTTTTTCAGAATTAAGTAGTAGGAAATTGCTAGTCAGCCAGTTTTTTATATCAGCTATGCATTCCGTACATTTTGTGATTGGTAAGTTTCGTCAGGGTGTGAAGAAATATAGAGCTGCGTATCATCAGCTAACAGAGAAAACTAATGCCATGCTTCCTAATTATATCTCCCAAGGGTAGCATGTACAGAGTGAACAGCAACGGTCCTAGTACTGAGCCTTGTGGTACGCCATACTGAACTTGTGATCGATAAGACATCTCTTCATTTACTGCTACAAACTGATAACGGTCAGATAAGTATGATTTAAACCATGCTAATGCAATTCCACTAATGCCAAAATAATTTTCGAGTCTATTTAAAAGAATGTTGTGGTCGATGGTATCAAATGCAGCACTAAGCTCGAGTTACACTAATAGAGAGACACAACCACGATCGGATGATAAGAGCAAATCATTTGTGACTCTAATGAGAGCTGTCTCAGTACTATGGTACGGTCTAAATCCTGATTGAAAATCCTCGCAGATATAATTTCTTTCTAAAAAGGAACATAGTTGTGAGGATACTGACTTTTCTTGTATCTTTGACAGAAAAGGTAAATTCGAGATCAGCCTGTAATTGACTAATTCTGTAGGATCAAGTTGCATTTTTTTAACAAGCTGTTTAATCATAGCCAGCTTAAAGGTTTTTGGTACGTATCCTAATGACAAAGATGAATTAATGATATTAATTAAGAAGAGGATCTATGACCTCTGGAAGCATCTCTTTTAGTAGCTTAGTCAGAAAAGGGTCTAACATACATGTTGTCGATTTAGATGATTTAACGAGTTTAGACAATTCTTCCTCTCCTATAGCAATGAATGAATCAAATATTTCCTTAGGGAGACTACAATGCACTCCCTGATGCGATACTGTAGTAGACGGTTGCATAGTTATAATTTTCTCCCTGATATTATCAATCTTATAAGTGAAGAAGTTCATAAAGTCATTACTGCTGTGCTGCTTGGAAATTTCTGGGCTTGAAGCTTTATTTTTCGTTAGTTTAGCCACTGTTTCAAATAAATTGTAATTTTGGTTTTGTTTATTTTCTTCTAATTGGCTTGAAAAATAAGCAGATCTAGCAGCTTTTAAGGCCTCTCTGTATGCAGTCGAGCTATCTTTTCATGAAATGCGAAATACCTCTAGTTTTGTTTTCTTCCAGTTGCACTCCATTTTTCTGGCTACTCTCTTAAAGGAGAAGTTCACTTTTAAAAAAACTTTTGCTGATAATTTACTCACCCCCATGTCATCCAAGATGTCCATGTCTTTCTTTCTTCAGTCGAAAAGAAATTAAGGTTTTTGATGAAAACATTCCAGGATTTTTTCACATATTATGGATTCCATTGGGACCCAAACGGTTCAAGGTCCAAATGACAGTTTCATTGCCGCTTCAAAGGGCTTTAAACGATACCAGACGATGAATAAGGGTCTTATCTAGCGAAACGATCGGTCATTTCAAAAATAAAATAAAAAGTTGACGTTTTATAAGCACAAATGTTCGGCTTGCTCTGTTCTGTGATGCGCGTTCGTGACGTCACGTAATACGCAATTACGTTGAAAAGGTCACGCTTGAAAAATTGAAGAAAATGTTCTTTTTGGCTTTTTTAATATTAAAACACTCAGGATGCGCACACGAAATGGGCATTTTAAACGATAAACTGACACAAATACATTTGAAAATGTTTATATGGTCCTCCTTCCGCACATTTGTAAACACATCAAACTTGACCTTTTCAACGTAATTGCGTATTACGTGACGTCACGAACGCGCATCACAGAACAGAGCAAGGCGAACATTTGTGCTTATAAAACGTCAACTTTTTATTTTATTTTTGAAATGACCGATCGTTTCGCTAGATAAGACCCTTATTCATCGTCTGGTATCGTTTAAAGCCCTTTGAAGCGGCAATGAAACTGTCATTTGGACCTTGAACCGTTTGGGTCCCAATGGAATCCATAATATGTGGAAAAATCCTGGAATGTTTTCATCAAAAACCTTAATTTCTTTTCGACTGAAGAAAGAAAGACATGGACATCTTGGATGACATGGGGGTGAGTAAATTATCAGCAAAAGTTTTTTCAAAAGTGAACTTCTCCTTTAAGGGCCTGAGTACTGCTTCAGATCCTTTTCTTGCGGGCCCACATGAGAAGAATGAGACACACAGAAATTGGTGCTTCACATCTCATTGTTCTTCAAAGTTTATTGGTTAGATACACTTATCAACTCTTCTTGTAATGCATATTCATTTATCACAGTCCAGTTATCTGAGGCCCGTAATATCCTTACAGTAGCACATCAGACACACATTTTCCTCTTAATTTGATCATTTTCAGATTACATCTCTCATGACATATGCCATTATTCAGCATCTTCAAACCTTAAAACCACTATCTAGTACGAGACAGCATTAATTCTGTTAAAAGTCATTCATTAGGGGAAAAAAAGGCAATTGACAAATGTTTAGAATGCTGAGGTTGTTCATTTTATCTGCATTTATCAGCATATTAAAAATACAATTTTACAAATTTCATTTTTCAGTAAAAAAAACAAAACATTCTTGGCACATCATATCATTTGGCATTTAAATGTTTCATCCTTGTCATTATTACAGAACAGAGTCATACTGTGCACACTCAGTACCACAATCTAAAGCAATACAACTTCACTTTTGAGAGTTCTGTTTAATTTTGCTCACCTCATGAATGAAGCAAACGACAGAGTTGTTCAGTAACCATGTACATTGAATGAATTATTATTAGTTAGTTTAATCGCACTTGGTTCAATTTCTTTGCTATACACACACACACAAAAAAAGCAAGTGATGTCAGAAAAAATGTATGTAGTCACCAGTGCAACCAGGTAATGAAATACTTATTTCTTTATTATTTAATTCTTACTTTTATAATATATCTATAGAAAAATATATCTACAGAATATAAAAATGAGTTTCAAGTTAAACTCAACATTTCAGAAATATTTTTGAGATCGATCGAATCAGATCAGATATTAACTTGGGTAACATTTTAAATTAGAATGTGTGCCATGCACATACTAATTTCAAAATGTAACCCAAGCTACTATTTTGGTAGCTATAATTCCAGAGGAATTGCAATGAAAACTAATGGAAATAAAGCTTATATAAACTGTGTGTCAATTGAATAGTTGTTCATGCAAAATTCTATTGAGGCTAATTCGTCATGTGACCTGCAAATAAGTTCAAAATTAGACACAATGTAAAGTCATGATGTTTAAGGGTGTGCCAACAGTAACAATATAAAAATAAGTCATGATAAAAATTCTTGAACATTGTCTGAAACATATCACATCAGCCACTTATCACACTAATTCAATGACAAATCACATTAAGACAACAAATTTTTGATCTGTAAACATTTACATTATTTGAAAACATAATGAGCTTCTGACATGCCAATGCAACTAGTTTGTTTCTTCAATATTTTGGAGTTGGCACTGAGGAGAAAATATGTCTAGCGCCGATGAGTCCCTTTAAAACGGGCTTGAATCTCCTCCAAAGTTTTGCCTTTGGTCTCAGGGACAAAGATGACAGTGAATATGACATTGAGAGCGCACAGTCCTGAGAACATCCAGAATGTCCCTGCACTAGTTATGGCATCCTGAAAGAGATCATGTATTAGACCTGTTCATTAAACCTAGAACATTTCAGGGGAAAATACATAACCGTCAGCTCACCATGAGGTTCTGGAAGGTTTTGGTGACAATGAAGGCACAGGTCCAGTTGGTAAGCACACACAGAGCACTGCCCATTCCCCTCACTCGTGTGGGAAAGATCTCGGACATCACCAGCCAAGGAGTAGGACCCCAACCAAGAGCAAAACCTGGTAAACACATGTGTTAATGATAGTCAGACTCACTGCAGTCAGTTCACTTATCTCACCAAAAATATGATTTTGGACAAAAACACAAGTATAGCTACATCCTTTTTTTGAGGCATGTAGTAGCAAGAAAACTAGATATCACTGCATGAATTTGATTCAGTTTTTTATGTGCATTCATAAGATTATGTAATTATGTCTTAGAAAAACTACTTAAGATTGTTTATTGCACCAAGCAACTTGAAAGTAAATTAAATAGGTAACACTTTAGTTTAGGGTCCAGTTCTCACTATTAACTAGTTGCTTATTAGCATGCTGTTTATTAGTACTTATAAAGCACATATTAATGCCTTTTTCTGCATGACCATATTATATTCACCTTGTCTGTGAAACCAGGGGAAGGTTTCCTCAAGGTCTTGTCTCAATGTCCTAATATCAAGTGACTTTTGCTCATGAAAAATAAAGTAAATATACCAGTAAAATGGCAGTTTTATCTTATAAAACTTGAGATTTTCACACAATAAAAATGTTTGATTGAAGTAAAAGTGGCCATGAAATGAGTTGGCAGCTTTATCAATAGTTTGAGCTAGTTTGACTCGAGACTATAGAGCAATCATCTGCTCATGTGATAGTCAGTGATAGTTTAAACTAAACTCCTGAGGAGACTCAAACATGAGGTTCTCAAAAAACTGCTCAGAAAAAGTGTCAATGGACAGAATGGAGAGTGAGCATGATCCAATGAAAGGTGATAAAGAGTGCAGCATGTATCTGTGAGGGCACGAACAATGCCACTCTAGTTATGTCCCAATGATGCACTGTACCAGTGGTTCCAAACCCCGGTCCTTGGGTGCGTCTCAATCAGCTCCCGAGCTTGTGAATCAGTATATCTTGTACATGAATCCAGGCACTGTTAAGGACCCTGGCTCACTAGACAGTGATTACTCAATTTACGGTGACATTACATGTTGTAGAAGGTCACCGCTGGTATTAATCAACAACAGGCAGAACCTATATCTTTTTGATATTATTTTTTATGCCATTTCATATCCTTACAACATTTCATCCAACTATTAACTAGATGTGTTCACTACCTGTCTAGTGATGTGTGTTTATGCTGACATATAATAATAATAAAAGTTTGTCTTTTCAAATCTTCCATCCCGTGTCATTATATTTATTGAGCTGGCTCGTGCGTTTTATGTGCTTCAGAAATTTAACATTATTTCTGCTCAGGGAGCTTAGTGAGCATCAATACTCCCTGGTTTTTACTCCAGTACCAGGGTTAGGAACCACTGAAACTACTAGAAAGTTATAGGCAGTGAGTTTAATCAAGGTTTGACCTAAAAGTAGCAGGAAAGTGGCTCTCAAGGGCCAGAGTTGAGAACCCCTGATCTAGTGTATGAATTATATAAGGTTATTTTGTCATCCAGCAACAGAGTCTGATAGTTCTTCCCCATTGGCTACTTAAGGAAATCTGTGACAGTTGAGTCCATGAAATGTCCAACATGAAGTCCATGAAGTGTTTTCGGTTAAGTAGGTGCATTGTCCAGGTATTTGAAGTACCCTTTATCTGGTGTCTATAAGTCTATATTACGATTCATTTTACTTTTTGTTTTGTATTTTAATTAATTTCTTGACAGAAACAAATGATTCATGATTCAAAAATCCATAACTGTAAATCAATGCTTTGAGAAAACAAGTGAATTGTTACACCCCTAGCACACATACAAACCAACAAACTGCAGTTGACTTCCTCTCTATGCATGTAGTTTTAGGCTAGAATAATCTGAACATTTCATCTTGCAGTGTTTTAGCAAATCTTAATACAGCTGTTGAATAATTCTTGTTCTATGGTAAGTTTCAGTGAAATACATTTCTACTAACCTGTAATGAAAAGGCCCATGCTTCCCACAGCCAGCCAGGTGAGGTCTGCCGGGGACTGCTCCGCCAGAGGACCCTGGGCGTCTGTTAGTAAACTCGTCAGTGAGGAGTTACTGTGCTTCATCACAGTCAGCTTGAAATACACTCCAAACACTGCTTCACTAACACACATGATGACACCTTGTGGGGGCACCAAAATAGAAGATAATTCATTTTCTCGTTTCAAAAACAGTGGTGCAAATGTATTATTCCACAAAATTTGCTTCTACCAGACAAGATGAGAAGAACTTTCCGCCCAGCCTTGTCCATGATAACAGCAGCAACTGCAGTGAAGAACACCTGTGTGGCCGCAACAATAACAGTGGCCACATCGCTGCTCTGTGGCAGACAATAAAGAACATTACAGTGTGCGTTTACAGTAACATGAAGGCTCTTCATTAATGAGTTTCATCAAACACTCACTTTGAAATGGGCCTGCTCGAAGATCGTCTCTGCATAAAACATGATGGCATTAATGCCAGTAAATTGCTGGAACAGCATCATCATAATGCCTACGCCTAAAGGCTTATAGACGCCAGGGTCCTTCAGATCCGCCAGACTGAAGCTTTGCTCCTGTAATCAATTAAATGTCAATCTTAGTGACTTATATACAGCTGTGCAAAGAATTATTTATTTATTAAATAAAATAAAAAGCTATGGTAAAGTGGGATAAACTTAAAGATATCAAACAAAATTAAACTTGGTTACACCCATATTTAATTAATCAGTTTCTGTTGGATAAAATTAAAGGTATAGTTCACCCCCCAAAAAAATCTGTCAATTACGCTGAAAAAAAGTTCATAAAAGAAATCCATATTAATTGAGCAGTTAAATCTAAGACTTCTGAAGAGACATGCTTGCTTTTAATGATGAACAAATTTAATTTAGGCTTTTTTTTCCACATCGTCACATAATTATTGACCTTCCACAGGAACCAATGAGATTGTACATCAAGTAATCACAGTTGAGCTTATGTTTACCATATTTGATGTGCACTATGTAGGTGCCTTATGATACGTTTATATATTTGAATTAAAGCCTAAATTAAATTTGGACATCCTCATGTCTTAATTTAAATTAAAACAGGAGGTTGAGTAAATTATGACAGACTTTGTGAACTAACCCTTTGGGCCTGTTTACACTTGGTCCAGCAATCTGATCGTGAAAAGACCAGGTGTCATAAATCCAATCACTCAAACCACTTCAGCAGATGGTCTGAGATGCATTCCAGACGAAACTGGACAAAGTTGGTTGTTGAAACCACATATGTAAATTTTATTCCACCCAAAATGTAAAAAAATAAACGTGTGAGAGACACTTAACACACATTCATCTTCATTAAAAGTAATGAGACTAAATGATCTTACCAGTGCTGATGCCACTGTTGCGGTTAAATTTGCAGTTGAAGATTGGATTTATATTCGTTTTGCGGAGACATTTCTGGCCAAGTGTAAATGGAACCGTTTGAACAAATCAGATAGCTATCCGATCAGTTAAAATGCATGAAATGACCAGGTGTAAACAGGCCCTTTAAGTTGGCCAACATTTTTTGTCATTGAGTTTACAGTTCATTAAAAAATAATTCACACTATAAAAGTAAAATGCCAATTCATGTTGATTTTTAATTTTGAAAAGCAGCTCAACATTTAAATCGAGACCAAACAAAGTTTGAGATGTGAAATGAGAGATTTATGTCATGTCTAACTTCATTTTTGTAGGCATCTTCTATCCTAGCACACTCCCACTCTACAGGGGCATCAGGACCCCTGAGGAAGCGCAGGGCCTCCTCTGCCTCTCTTCTTTTCCCTTGGGAGAGCAGGAACCGTGGCGTCTCCGGCATGAAGCACATACACACCAGCATTAGTGTGGGAGGGATAGAGGATGTGATTGCTAACCATCGCCAGTCCAAGAACAAACCTGATAAAATTAATTTTGCATTACTTAAAGAGTACTTCACCCAAAAATTACAATTCATCATTTACTCAACTACAACTGATCACACAGTATGGGTCAAGTTCTCATACTATTCATGTAAACACAGCTCAGACAGAGCCATGTACAATGCAGGCTCTGTGCATTTCGAAGACGGACATTCCTGTGCTAACTCCTGACCTATCCCACTAATGCAATACTGAAAGTCACTAGAGTCATTCCACAAGGATTCTCGAGAGCAAAAATTAGGATGGCATTCACACACATCTGAGCTGATTTCAAAGAACAAATAAAGTATTGGAGTGCAGGGCTACATTGGAAAAGAGACATTATATGTGCAAAATCTCACTGATGTCATTGACATATATTCAAATGTGTCTTCTGATTAAACATTAACAATCATCTCACACAGCTAACTGGAGTAGAACAGCCCTATTACCATCAAAGGCACTCAAGTGTCATAATGCAGTCACAAGATTAAAATGAGAGCCAATACCTGTTATATAGGCTCCCATAATGCCTATAACAACCATAAGTTGCACGCAGGATCCCAAAGTTCCCCTAACACGCTCATGAGCCATTTCCGAGATGTAAAGCTGGAGAAATAGAGAGAAAAAAAAAGTCAAGTGGATTGATCAAAGCTATTGATCTAAATATCCATGAGTTTGATTAAATACTATATATTATAGTGTACACACACACACACACACACACACACACACACACACACACACACACACACACACACACACACACACACACACACACAGTTAAATGATTATTTAAAAAAAGAATTGAAATAAATGTGGACTGATGGCTTCAACACAGTCAGTTATCGCTAAAAAGAAATTCTCCTATGGAGAAAATTAATGGGATTTTTACTTCTGTTACGGTCTATAATAATAATAATAATTTAGTCAATAGCTTTATTATGATTATTATTATTATACTCTGCATAATATTGCAATAAAAAGGGAATTCTTACAGGTACAACAAGAGAAGTCACTCCACTGGCCAGACCAGTGAGAACTCTGCCCACATATAACATCCAGTGGTTCTGAGCAGCAATAATAATGGTAAACCCAAAGATGAATGGAATTGAACAGAACATAAGGCTCAATTTTCGTCCAATCTTCTCCACAATCCATCCTCCCAGAAGACCCCCAAGAGCCGCACCAATGGTCACCACAGCCTACAAGAGAGAAAAATATACAGAAGGCTAATGTTGAAACATCTGAACCCTTGTCAGTATTTTTAACAATCAAATGTTAATACACTGACAACTACATTTAGATTTTGGTTCTCTTTTAAACACCCACCTGCTCTGACACTACAATTATAATGCAGGTTCTGGGAACTGAAAATGACAAGCATTTCCTTTATTGTACGGCCAAATTGTAGTTGATAAAAAGTAAAACCGGACCAAAAGCATTCACATACCCCAAACCAGGAAGCCTCATCTTTGCTGAGCTGCAGTCTCGGGTCTTGAATTCTGCAGAGTTCAGGTATGGCAGGAGAGCTATAGCCTAGCACAAACCCAAAACTCAGGGGTCCCAGAACTGCTGCGAATGTGGCCATGTACAACTTCCCATTCTTAACTTTACTGTTGAGCGAAAGGTTAAAATTAGATAAGAAACAATAAAAATGTAGGTAACTGCTTGTTGAACATGTTCCAGTTGGGAACCCTTTATGAAAAGTCATTGCAGACTCTTTCTGGTATGACAATATTTGAATATTTCCTCATTCATTTTGAACAGATTACTGAGTGAATAACACTTTTAAGTGCCAATTATCTGTAATCATACCACTATAAAAACAGTAGAAGTTATTTGAGGATATAAACCATGGTGTTCTTTGAACCACATTGACAACCATTGTTGTACATGAGATCTTTCCAGAACCTTTTGGGGTTTTTTTGGTAAGAAGAAAACCCCTAAAGACAATAACGTGACACTTACTCCAGGTAGGAGTCCTGCTCGGATCTGTCCTGTTCTGTTTGCTCATCATTGACCAACAGTGGTCTGGTCTCATGATTCATCGTGCCTCCTCTTAAATGATAATCAAGTAATCAAGCAGTTCATAGATAAGATGATCGCCACGGACAAACTGTGTTGTATACATACATAACAACTGACAAAACACGAACAAGTCCAACCAGTGACGTTTGGCATCCCAGTTTCACTCACTGCATATTCAGCAAACCAGTGTCATTGTTGTCAGCTGATGCATGTGACAATAATAAATACGTCCATTGATTTCAAAATAAGAGTCCTAACTTTTCTTTTGCCTTGCCTTGTCCTTTCCACAGACTGTAAAAAAGGTGCTTCTACACAAAATTATTGACCATACGTAATATTTTTTTTTTTACTTTTGTTGTAAATTTTTGCACATAACAAATGTCACTTTGCACTAACTGCCATTTTTAAAGATATTGCTTAGAAAAAAAATTATACATGCGGCCGTTTCTCTTCTCAAGTCAAGTGTTCCCATAGTTACTTAATGTTTTCAGAAGTGATTTTAGTGTGAGGCACTGTCGATTTTCTTTGGTTGTGGGTAACAAACGTGAGGCCTCTGGAGGATTTTCATTTTCTTTAAATAATTTTATAAACAATTTTTAAGTCGTTTACGTGTTGTCAATACGTTATATCCACCTGCTTGACTGTGCTGAGGTTTGTATTTTTAAATGTGTGCGCAACATTCTTTTGCTATGTCTGAGAGAAAGAATCATAGATAGCGAGATTAAGTAGTATTGTAATAGTTGAGTTGAACATGTTTATGTGTTTACTTTTCAGAAGGAAGAATCATTCCTGATCATGTCTGATTCATCCAAGATAAACACCAGGGAATCTGTAGTATGCAAATGAACACACACACACACACACACACACACACACACACACACACACACACACACACACACACACACACACACACACACACACACACACACACACACACACACACACACACACATACACACACATTGGGGGTCAAAAGTTTGGAATAAGACAGCATTTTTACACAGATAGCAATATAGTGTTGGCCCAGATCCGGCCCACATCATCTGGTACACATGGATTTTCCAGGCCGGATCTGGGCCGACACTATATTGCTGTCTGGGTAATGTTTCTTATGTCCACCAAGTCTGCATTTATTTGATAGTAAAAACAGTAATATTGTGCAATATTATAAAATAAAAATAAACTTTATTTTTCAGACCCCTGAAATGAAAAAGAAACATATATTTGGGGAGCTCATAATAAAAGAAAAGGCTGATAAACAGTAAGTGAACATGTTTATAAACAAAACCATATAATCTTACTGAGAATCATACTTACATATGCCTGCAATACATTTCTAGTTATGAAGCAGGTGTTGGCGCCATGTCACAGTCTCAGTTTGACAAGGCTGTGTCCTGTTTCTCAAAGGCCATCCTGCTCCAGTCACAGCAGGTAGAGGCCAGGCAGACTGTAGTATGGCTTGTATACAGTACGTCATAATTATTTGGCCCTGAACATTAATCACATTTTATATTCTTCCTATCTGCAGACTGAGTTTTATGTCCAGCGAGCAGAAGCATATCTTCAGCTGTGTGACTTCCAGTCTGCAGCACTAGATTACAAACACGCCTGCAGTCTCCAACCACAAACTGAGGCCTACCCTCAACGACTCGCCCTCATATACTACCTACAGGTACAAGAATTCATTCATTCACATATAATAGAAGTCAGATTAGGAGCTATGAATATTACAATCTATGGGGCACTTTTTCTGTTTGTGTTTTGAAATGTATCCATTCATTTTTGATTACTTCATTGAATTTTTCAATGTTATCAATATTTGTATGCATAGTTGAAATGCATTTTCCATGCAAAAAATTTGCAGAAATTTAAAGCCACCATCACAACAGTCCTTTGCCACAAACATTGTTAATGCCCACTTATGTGTGTATGTTTTAACTGTCCTTGCAGGGCCAGTGTCTTTTTGATTTGGGGAAGTTTCTGGAGGCTCTGGATTCTTTCACGAAAGCTGCAGAACTTAAACCCTGCTTCCGGCCTTATCACATGAGAAGGTCAGTGTAGATTTTTGAAGTGCCCTTCAAAAAGACTTGAATGCCCTGTCCAAATACCCACATTTGACTGTCCCATGTCTTAAAAATGCCAAGGCTCAGTGCCCTTAATGCACACTAAACCCACACTTCCTCTAAGCGTATACCATCATGCATTATGCTCGGGTACTCACGTGCCCCGAAATCACGAGATGTTGAGGAAAACATTCCACTGTAAGTTAAATAAAAATTAATTAACTTTACAATAAGGTTAATTAGTTAACATTAGTTAACGAACTTATATAACACTAAGAATGAACAATACTTCTTCAGCATTTATTAATCTTAGTTAATATTAATTTCAACATTTACTAATACTTTATTAAAATCAAAGGTTGTATTAGTTAATGCACTGTGAACTACAGTAACATGAACAAACAATAAACAGCTGTATTTATATTAACTAACATTAACAAAGATTAACAAATACAGAAACAAATGTATTGCTCGTTGTTAGTTCTTGTTAGTTAATACATTAACTAATGTTAACTAATGAACCTCATTGTAAATGTTACCGACATTACATATAATTTGGTAGTAAAACAATGTGTTGCACATTTTATTGGTGCAAAGATGAGTGGGGTATGACTATTTTGTACATAATTTACAACTGCTTTTTATCACTTAATTAGAACAATTTTAAAATAGTGTCTTCTGTTAGTTACATAGTGACTACTGAACAGAGATTTAGAAGTTTATTTTAACATGCAAAGTATTGAAAATAGAAAAAAGCTCTGTAAACACTTGCATTTTTGCAAGACTATAAGTGTGTCCCATCGGGTAATCAAAAGTTATATACACACTTGCAGTCTTCACGCCTACTTGAACACTTGGACCAAATATAGGAAATAGGCCATGTAAGTAGACAAGTGGTCAAGTGCAAAGACCGCAAGTGTGGGTATTTGGACAGGGCAGAAGTGTGCATGCATCTGAACTAGCTAAAATAACCCCATGCTAGCAAGCAATAGCATAAAATACCACCAGGTGGCGCTACAAGCTCTTTCTTCACCTTACAATTCACCTAAGATTCAGCTTTTTACATTGAGTACTTCTTTAAATTTCCATCATGTGTATGCGCATAAGGCACATGCATAGTTATAGGGTAACATAATTAAACATTACTGATATATTATTGATTAAAAGATTAAACAAAATGTATTTGTAAATTGAAGTCATATTTAAAAATATGTAAATGTCTTTGCATTATCTAACTAAATATCAAAGTAGCGTTTATTGTAAAGAAATATAGTTTAGAATATAGCTCAGGAGACTTCAAATAGACGTTTCATGAAAAAAGAGATTTTCTTTTAATTTATTATTATATTAGGCCTAAATGAAGACAGAAGGTATTTGGACACCAAACAATTGACCAACCTATTACTAATTTCCATCTGTAACATTTAACAATTTTATTTAGCATGTAATTTTCTAAAGCTGAAAAAGGCTGAAAAGTCAGGACAGTGTCAAAATTACCCTCAACAGTACGAAAGGGTTAAACGCCACACGCTGATGACATTTGATTTGATATTTTGGATCTAATGCAATGCAATTCAGACATTTTTAAGTGTGACGCAAGTCTTCAAAAGTGTCCGAACGCTGTTTTGGGCCACCGTGGATACCATGAGATCATCATTTTCCGTTATGTTTGCCTTTTTGTATATTCATAGCTTGGCTTGTCTGACTGCTCTGGGCCGTTACTCTGACTGTCTTCGGTCGGTCAGTAACTGGCTAGAGACGGACAGCCAGTCAGCTGACCTCCTCATTCTGAGAGCTCGCCTTCACCACCAGCTCAATCAGGTCAGACCATTATTCACAGCCTACAGAAAAACATTTCCCTTCAAGTGACTGTAATAAACAGGTAAGAGGGCTGTATGTCTCCTCAGATGACTTTGTGCTATCATGACTTGAGGTCAGCACTTAGGCTGAAACCCTGCTGTCCGGTTGCACATGCACTGTTGAAGAGGCTAAAGGAAGCAGCGGAGAATGCCCATCAGGCAGCTGTTGATAAGGCATTGAAGGGAGAGCTTTCAGATGCACTGGGGAAAATAAACAGCGCTCTGAAGTATAACCCCAGTAAGGCACAGTACTACCTCTTTAGGTAAGGCTTAGAAGAGCTGCATATTTACAGCCTGCTAAAGAATTGGCTATTTGCGATAATGGGATAAAATACTAATTATATTTATGCCAAATAGCTGACTTTTAAACCAGTGGTTATGGACTTTAATGGGATTATTCTATTTAAATTAGTGTTTGTAAATGCACACTAAACTCAGTTTTTTTGGGGGAGAAATATATAGAGTATAGATAAACTTAACAGATCGAGTCGGAAGATACTCATATTTTAAATACATTTTCTTTTAGAATTATTTTTATTTTTTTATTTTGCGTTTCTATGCAAAATACATACATTAAGAGTCAAAATTTTAGAGACACTGATCATTTGCCATTACGATTCAAGAATTGTAAAGTAATCAAATGACGCAAATTTATTATGATTATTTTAGCTATTTAAGTCAAGTCAAGTCAAGTCAAGTTTATTTGTATAGCGCTTTTCACAATACATCCCCAAAATATCCCCAAAATATCCCCAACTGAGCGAATTCAGCTATAGCTTTAAGAAGCTATAGCTTCTTAAAATTCCGTCTTTAAGATTAAGACTAACCAGTCTTTTCAGCTGTGATAAGCATTAGAACCATCTTGTTAGTAGAGGCTTTGTAAATGCTTTTAATAAACTAAAAAAAATATTAAATTAAATAGTAAAGTAGACATATAATGTAAATGGTTTTAAAATGCACATATTTTCTGCCTGCTCAAAGGGGGATTCTTTATCGGCGCCTGAGAAACTTCACTGCTGCCATTGAGGATTTAGTTCTTGCTGCTGAATTCGGAGTTGAAGGAGAACCTCCTCAGGAACACATGCGAGACGACTCAGAGGATTTAGAGGAAGACGCTCAGACACAACTGGCGCTCACATACAATGATTTTGCAATTCAGTGCTTCTCCCGGGGTCTGCAAAGCGAAGCCATTAAGCTGCTGAACAAGGCCATAGAGAAACAGAGAAACACAAGTGAGCTGTTCATCAACAGAGGAGGTGTGGACCCACGGTTAAAGAGGGTAATGGGTGTTGGGCTGAGAGTGGCATAGAAAAATCTCAGAAAAGTATTCAGAGAGGAGGTTATTGAAATGAAAATTCTTGAATGGCTTGCTTGTTTCACTTTGCTTAAAGTAATAGAATAGAATTTGTATTATCCAGAGAAAATCTGTCTCCTTTTTCCCCCAGATTGTTTTTTTAAGCTTTGTGAGTGGAGCTTTGCACTGGCTGACTATCAGCAAGCAGAGGAGATGGACCCTGACAACACGGTTATCTGGCTACGACTTGCTGTTTTTCACAACACAATGGGTCTGCACAGCTATAACGACAAGTAGGTTTAAAACATAGTGTTAAATGTGAAATTGAAAACATATTTCTTTATTTTATGCCTTCTGAGATCATTTTAGAAATGTGATTTGTTCCAGGAAGTACCAGGAAGCAGCAGACAAGTTGTCTGTTGCAATACGGTACAACCCTGGTGAAGTTCATTACTATGAGAATCGAGCCAAAGCTTATAACAAAGTGGCCAAAATGGAAGAGGCCAAGAAGGATGCCATCAGTGTTCTTATCTTAGAGCCCACCAATGAAGAGGCAAGTCTCTCATCTCCTTGTCACATTCCCAAACTATGGTGGATGTTCCCTGCTTAAGAATACAGCATAAACAAGCATCAATTCAGCTGGTATAGTGCTGGTTTAGCTGGTGGAACAGAAGCCAGAAGCCTTGTAGCCTGGAAATCCAGACCCAAATTTGAAAGATTAAGGATCTGGCATTGAGTAATGAAAATGGCCTAGCTCGAGGGGCGGCACCAAGCATGCATTTGAAAATCTCACCGCACGCAATTGGATAACACTACGACCAATCACAACAATTCACTGGGTGACGTATCCTTAGCTTAGCTACCAGCGGAGCTAACTGGTAGATTAGATTCTTGCCGTATCCGGTCGGCAAAACAGCAAAAACGTCCTTCTTGCAAAGGAACGATTCGAGCGCCGTCTTCTGTTCCTCTTTTAGATAAAAAGCCAAGTCTAACGCGTTCATTGTAGCGGCCAAAGCCGTTTCAAATAACTGGTGATCATCCATAGCCATCTTGCAATGTTTACTAATGACTTCGACGTTGCAGCGCTGTCGTCATCTGTTTAACTCGCCTCTGGCCCGCCTATATCAGATACACCAATGTGATTGGTGCAGCTCGGATACAAGGGCATAGTTAATGAGCATCATTACTCAATGCCAGAGCAACTCGCTGAGCAAATTCAAATTGTGCTCTCGTGAGAACTCTGGATTTCCAGGGTAGAATAGTCATGCTGTTCTCAAGCAAAACTGAGCTGCTGTAGCTGGTCCACCAGCACTGGTAACCAGCATACCAGTAACCAGCATCCCATACATGCAAAACATACATGTGCTGGTGACCAGTAATGCTGGATTTTTCAGCAGGGAAATCAAAAATGGGCAAAAAGTTTTTCGAAAATGTTGACGATGTCAAGGACCCTATAATGCCCTCCCTGAAGGACTCCCTTCCTAAAATATAAAAGTGGCTACAGTATAAATTTTCATGTATACAGGCCTATTTATACCATGTTCGTTTATACCAAAAAGCAGTGTATTATAAAACATGTTGTTTCCAAAATTAATTCTTTTGGCTTTATTTGTCATTGTATTAAAGCCTAAAATTTATTAATTATCCTCTACAGAATATTAATAATAAATATAATAGGTGAAAACTTATAAATAAGTAATAAATGGCTATTTTTTTAATTTGCCATGAAACAGAATGACGAGTTGCATGAAAGTTGGGATAGTCTATTGTGATATCTGAGAGAAACAGCTTGTCGAATAAGAAAAAAATGTTGGACATGCTTGATTTTGTCCATCAGGAATTGATTGGATCATTGCATCATTGTGGTTTGCTATTGCTGTGGAGGGGAATTTGTTTTGATTAAAGATAAAACAGCACATTATTTTTTTTTTTAATTATGACGAGCACAGATAAATAAATTATTATAAATACTGCAATATTCCATTAAAAAACAAGAATTGTCCATTTTGAACACTTGAAAAATAGCAAGTGTGCAAAAAAACCTTAGATTTAAAAAGAAAATCTTTAAATTGAGTTTATTATTATTTAGATGGTGCCTTTGCTGTTGAGTCTGCTCCCAGGATGCTCCTTGACTGATATTATGTCCTGCGCTACTGCACAGTCAGTCAAAACCCTGCTGGTGGAAAAGATTCAAGCGTTCAAAATAGCAGCATCCAAGGTGTCAAGGTTTGTAGGCATGCATACTGAACTTGCTGAGGTTTAGTTTGATTATAGAGATGTCTGTGTTCTTATACCCTCAGATTTTATGGTCATTTGTGTGAATGTAGGATTAATGCTAGGAATCAACTTTTAGTTTTAAGAGCACCATTTCTTCTGCTAGAATTGGCAGGATGGCCCTCGCCGAAGACGACAGCCAATCACAAACATCCTCACAGAAGCTACAGGCTGAGGATGGTCCATGTGTCACTCCAGAGGTGCACTGCAAACTAGTCAAGAGAAAACAGGTACACCTGTGGCAGATCTACACATAAAATGTAACACATATTTTAACACATAAATTACATTTACTTGTTGGTAGCGTTGTAAATGCTGACCAATACAGTGATACAATTGCACATCATCACCAACACTATACAGACATTACCATTGAAATGTTCGGAATCAGTAAAAAAACATTATGTTTGTATTACCCAATGTAGTATTTATTTGTTTAAAATTACTAATGTGAATATTAATATTTGAAATGACTGTTTTAGAATTTAGTCTATACCTGCGGAGGCCAATGTGCTAATTTAGTATCACAGAAAACTTTTTTATAATCTTAGCACAATTAGAAATGATTGTGATTCTTAAAACTATTTCTTTCATTTTTATTATATCAGTCTCAGTTAAATGTGTGTGTTTTCTCAGAAAGGCTAAATCTGTTAACTTGTGACATTAATCTCTTCTGTTTATGGTGTCAGTTGAATCAAGCTGTGAAAAGAGCCCTGCAGCAGAGGCAGCCCCTGGACTATGACAGACCCCGTCTGGCCCCTATCCACCCTGTGCGTGAGGAGTCTAGCGCTCAGCAAAAGGCTTATGTGTGGAGGAAATTTGGGAGCTTTGGGCTCAATTGTTGAAGACTCATTGGAATGGATCATTCTGGTGACTGGGTAATCTGTTACTCCCATAATAATTTGGGTTTACTGAAGTGAAAACTTAAAGGGATGCTTCACTCAAACACAATCCCATGATTCTCATTTTCTCATCATCATGTCACTCCTAACTTGTTGGACTTTATTTCTTCTGTGAAGATACAAACAAAGATGTTTTGGAGAACATTCGAGTCCAAACATCATGGGGGTGGCATTGACTTTCACTATATGGACAACAACTTTTTTTTTTCTCAAAATGTCTTTTGTGTTCCACAAAGAAAGAAACACATACAGGTTGGAATTGATTTAGTCAATTCTTTGCTATAATTCAGTGGGAGTTGTTTTGTTCGGAGCATCTGTTGCTGCTCAGAGGTCCTCAGCAGCTGGGGAAACAGCTGAGAAAGTGAGAGAGAGAGAGAGAGAGTGAGAGAGAGAGAGAGAGAGAGAGAGAGAGAGAGAGAGAGAGAGAGAGAGAGAGAGAGAGAGAGAGAGAGAGAGAGAGAGAGAGAGAGAGGAGAGAGAGAGAGAGAGAGAGAGAGAGAGAGAGAGAGAGAGAGAGAGAGAGAGAGAGAGAGAGAGAGAGAGAGAGAACAGTATAAAAACACCACTGGCAGCTGATCCCAGACTTTTATCACAGACACTTACACTCCCTTGCTAATGGTGAAACACATGTTTTCAGCCCCTAGAGAAGACAGCCTGAGATATTTTGGCATGGTAATAATGGAACAATCAGACATCATTTTCTGAAATTTATTGTCCTTGAGCAAAAAGAAAACAGCCTACATGAAACAAAGACTTTCATTTCTGTAATGGACCTTTCAGTCCAGTCCCCGGTTACTGTATGCTGTGAAAAGGGCATCATCTCAGCTGTGTGGTGATTTGTAATCTTTACTAGACTTGCAGCTTATCTTTGTAGATACGATGAAGTAACACTCACTTATCACATCATTGTCATTATTTTTAATACAAATTTCTATGGTTCAACCCTTACTGCAGTTTTAAAATGATTGAAGTTTTAGATGTATCCTTCATGGCAGTGTGAGGATATTTGTAAATAGGATTACAGTACATCACTATGGGTGTGTTTGGAATAGCATACTACTATGCAGTATGTACTGGATACTGTGTAGACTATGCACATTTCTACTGTATATGTGTGGAACACGTGTGTCACGGGTTGGATCCACATAGAAGCAAGTTGAGGATATATTTGCAGTAGTCTTATTTAATTAAGCTAAATAAAACAAAACACTCCGGCACACGAGAACTACACAGAAGTAACATAAACCAACTTTTAACACTGAAGACACCAGATAAAGAGCTGAACTGAACAGAGGGTTTAGGGTATGTTTACATGACAAATATAAGCTTAAAACGGAGAAGCTTTTACTTTGAGTTTTCCGCATAGAGATGACACCATGGTCAAAATGATCCCCATTCACACTGATCCGCGAAAATGACTAAAAACGCTGTATTAGCAGTGGCTCATTCAGGAATTAACAGCATTAGCTAAAGCTTTTCATTAGGTTCTTCTACTATACTTCCATACTGGTAAGTACAGAAAGTTTATACGTTTTTAAGAAGCACATTAAGCTCAACAGTAAAAAAAAAAAAAAAGATGTCTGCGATAGAAGGAATAGATAGTTGATCTTCTTGGTTT
Source organism: Leuciscus leuciscus (assembly GCF_965113295.1). Taxonomy (NCBI): domain Eukaryota; kingdom Metazoa; phylum Chordata; class Actinopteri; order Cypriniformes; family Leuciscidae; genus Leuciscus; species Leuciscus leuciscus. The sequence goes on along the minus strand of NC_138729.1, from coordinate 18,920,719 downwards.
AAATGCATTACCTCAGAAACAAAAAAAGAGGCTGAGAAGTGGAAGAGGGCTGTGGCAGACTGTGAATTTCATGCTGCCAACCAGCAATCTAGATACATTTGCTTTCGAATGAACCTTGCGGTGGTGGGTCTTGGTGGAGTTTCCTCAGACAGTGTGTGTGTGTGTGTGTGTGTGTGTGTGTGTGTGGGGTGGGGTGGGGTGGGGTGGGGGGGGGGGGGGGCAGAGACCACGAACAAAGTGGTTTTAAACAGACAGTGGTCATAAAGAAGCCCATAAGTGCTTCACACTGGTGTAATAAAAGTGTAAGGTTACTCTTTTTGGCAGATTAGGACAGACAGCCAGGAGAGTCACGAGTTGCCAGCTTCCCCCCCAGACAAAAACACCTTTCTCTGGGCACAGGAGCTGGTGGCCTGGCCTCCAGTCAAAGAAATCTTTGCAGACCAAAATTTCATTCACGTTTGCTGGGAGACTGTTTTGTCTAAAACATGCCGCGTGTGTTTGTAATTTTTGGAGAGTGTTAGGAGCGTGCAGATGGACTGACTTAAATGGACTGAAGTCTGAAATCCAATGAAGTTTTAAGAAAGCCACAAGATTTTTCTTTCCTCAACGTTGTAATATAACAGTTAATTTTCCTTGAATGTACACAAACAGACTTATTCAAAATAAATACTGCAATAAATCATAAAAAAAACGATTTTATTCCAAAATTAAAAACAATAATAGATACATAAAATGAAATGAATTTAATGAATAAATATATTTACATAGAAACAATTTCTACAAACCTCCTGATTTACTTAAAGAATGTATCTCCCTCCATCCACCGCTATATATATCAAACCGTTTGTTTGCTTCTTTATAGGTTTAGTTTAGAGTTTAGTTGTACCCAGATGATGTCTGACCTGTCTGGCACAAATAGATGAATATAAAGAATTTAATGACCTCTTTTACAGTCTCTTAAATGGACATAGACAAGTGGTCCCTACTGAGGAACCTTTGAAAGACAGTTTATTCATTTTGGATAGATAATGTGTCTGCTGTTTTTTTGTGACTCATAAACTTTCCAGCTGTATTTGAGGAGTCAAATCCAGTTTTGGTCTTGGTCTTTTCTTTTTAGTTGAACTCTCCTTGTCATGGGGAAAGTCTTCACTGTCACAGTCTTTATCTTGCAGTGAGTTTTTAAACATACATTTCAGTACCTTTTCAGTGATTTTGACCATCAGGGCATCATGCTATCCCTACGAATAAGTTGTCCAAGGCATACTTGGCCTGCTGGGAGGTCGTATAACTTTCCTCACTTTCAGGGTGCTGTTAACAGACACAGTTTATTGCATTACATGGTGCGTGGCCGGGATTTGTCTAATGGCAGGCCAGGACCACATGTCCGCATCCAGGGTTTTTGAGGAGTAGTCCAGATAGTCCTTGCTTTTTCCTTCATCTGAGGTTGTGATGTCTGCCATTGAGAAAAGGAGTGTGATTAACATGAGGGACAATCTCTGGGAAATTCAAGGTATAATTCACCCAAAAATGACAATTCTGTCATCATTTAATTTCCCTCATGTTGTTCCAAACCTGTATGACTTCCTTTCTTCTGTGAAGAAAGAATGTACATTGCACAGTAGCTCAAATTGCAAAGAACGAGGACTGAGACTTTAAAGCATAAATAGGACTCAAAAGGAACATAGAAGTATCATAAAAGTGGTCCATTCAACAAACACTATATTCTAAGTCGTCTGAAGTGATACGAAAACCCTTTTTTGTGACGAACAAAGAGACTCTTTAGAGAAGAGTCTGTCTACGTTCCGCAGCACTACAAACAACGTCTCTTCAAATTACGCCTCCCGCAAAGAAAAAAGTGTGAATGCCATTGACTGAAATGATCTTTTCAAGTACATTTATTTTATGCTTTAGGAATGGTTTGTAAGGCTAAATTACATTGCTTTTGAATTTTATGCAGTATTAAATAAAAGCTATTAAAAAACCATACCAATAAATTATAGAATCAAAAACATACCTATTGTATGGTAATTATAGCAACAAAACCTACCCTAAACCTAAACCTTATTGTACCCCTTCAGTACAATTAAAAATGACTGTAGGGTTTCATAATCCATTAGGGTTAGTTACTTACTATAGTAAGTACATGTAGTAACTACGTCACATTAAAATAAAGTGTTACCATTAAGTCATTATACACTGATAATGTCCCCCTCCCATAATGAATCATTGAGAACACAGACAAGTTTTGTGCACTGAATCAATGAAAAGATCTGACTCAAAAGCATGTTTCTCTTAAATTGGACATTGTTATTTCTCTAATGAGCTCTAATGAACTCTTTTTGACTTTTGGTGAATGACGACTTGCATGGTCTGTTTCTCGAAGGATCGAGTTCACATTCGCTCTAATCAAAGTGTTATTAACAACACTATATATTTCACCTTTTGTGTTCCACAGAAGAAAGAAAGTTTTTGGAACAATGTGAGTGAGAATTAATGATGACAGAATTCTTAGTTTTGAGTGAACAGTCCCTTTAAATGCTCACTATGAGACTGTTTGTCATCTTAAAGAGGCTTTCAGTGTAAGGAAAGCACCTCTACAGCTTTGCTCTGATAAAAAGATGCATCATACACAGCAGCAGAGGGTGTAGCATTTAAGTTTGGCTGCATTGCGTCCCGTCCCGGCGTAGCGGTTCTTCTTGGGCAGCAGCAGAATGAAGGACACAGCCAGTGACACGTGGTAGAAACTGTGGACATAAGCATATTCCCACTCCTGCAGGAGTAAATGAGCAAGTCATTACCGCAGTTACGCAAACATGCTTTTCTAACAAATTGTGTAATGTGTTCCTCCAGTTGCAATAGCTGTTTAAGAGCTGCATCATATTTTTACCTCAAAATAGAAGCGAAGCATCAAAGCAAGAGCACCGAAGCAGAACCCTGGCCCCACTTGTTGAGTGTAAACACTTTTGTCTGGATAAAGGCCTTTCTTTTCCTTCATTTTCTGTAACTGGAACAATGAAAAAACAATATTGTAAAACCTTGCGAAAGCATTTGCGGTTGATAATAAAATCTTGAGTTTCCATGTTGTCAATATGAGCAAAATACAATTCCTCATCAAGCTTATTTGAGCTCCGCTCTTATGGCTACATTAATCTGATGCATTTGAAAACAAATATGTTTCTCAATGTTCTGTCCACATTGAGATGGCGTTTTTCCCCTCTTTTTGAAGACACACTCCAAAGTAAATACATTTGAAAACACTGTTTTTGCATTGTAGTGTGGACTGTGAAATCAGAAGAATTCAAAACCGATGATGCATGTTTTAGTCACCTTTTACTCGCTTGTTTACATTGTTTACGAATTGGTCGTGAGATACTGTTGGTTTAGTCATGTGACGCATATTGCACCTATAGACCTTATGCACCAGAGAAACAACCGCACAGCCATCTTTAGAATTTTGTCTTTGAACTTTCGTTTTTGTGGTAGCTCTGTATATTTCTATGGCATCGCTGTCGAAGAGTAATTGTATTTACTTATTGTAGGGTTAACGAAAGTTATGAGTGTAATGTTTGAAGCGGATGTCATAACATATGTCAGTAGACCGGGAAGATTTTTAAAATGAGCGCTTCATTCTTAAAACCGTATGATCTTCATGCTGTGGAAATACAAACCGGAAGACAGAACACAACGAGCGCAGCGCTGAAAAGGGGCGGGGCTACATTAGGTCTATAGATATCTATGTTTATACCGGCATGTACCAGCTATGTTCTATTCACTTGCACAGTGCTGCTGAAGATAAATGTTTGATCTTTGTACATTCTTCATATTACATTCCTGCAATGATGACAGAAAATATACTCGCAATTGCTGTGTTGTGGCAAAACGTTGAAGTGTTTAAACCATACATTGAATGGAAAGTGTGACCTGGACACACCAGTGATTGGTGGGATATTTTGCTAATAAAATAATCGAGCCAGAAGACAGCATGAGAACTGTATAATGTCTGGCCTCTCTGTATCATCTCAGAGGGCTTTTATTACGTTTTAGAAAGAAGATTTAAGCGTTTTCCGAAGTTTCAGTGTGAACGAGAAATGTTTGAATAACGCTTGAAAATGCATGTGGATTAATGTAAACGTAGCTTTAAAAGCACTGCATCTGATGTGTCTCAAACTCACCCATTTGACTGTTATCATGAAGACAGCTGTTCCAATGGGGCCGGAGTAGATGCCGTAGCCCCAGCGGTCCTGGTAGATCCTCACAGCCGAGGTCAACACACCAAACATGGTGAGCGAAGAGCGCTTGGGTTCATCGAAATCTCCCAGTGCTGGATGAGAGCAAATGGACACATATTCTTTACATGACACACCGGAATGCAAGATATAAACACTTGTCACACTTCTCACGAAAAATAGTATTTTAAATCACTTTGTTTGACTGTTTGACCCGTGGGAGTGCACGTGTACTTTATTATAAAAAGATTTATACCTTTACTGAACATTATTGAGATTTGCTCACCATTAGGATATGGAGATGCTATTATTATTTGCTCACCTAGTAGTGTGACCCACATGGAGATAGCTGTGCCATACACGCTGAAGTACTCCAGAATCTCGTACTTCATGATACAGAGAATGGACAAGCCCGGACCATCACACGCATGATAAATCTGAGAACAGATGGAGAAAACACATGACTTCTAACTAAGTCACCTTGATAGAGAGGTATCTGCTGAGAACATAAATGTAAATTTAAAAGGCTCTAGAATAGATTAGACGAAACTTTCCGTGTTCTTGTCTGAAAAAATTTATGAACAAGCCCTTTTTTTTATGGCTGTAGTCAGAGATGCCTCTAGTTGTACTATCAGTTGTGATTCAGATTAGGCCAACTGAAGTAGCTTGAGTTTTGTAAACTTTACTTCATTGGTTGTTTTTGTAATGCATTGAGAATTCAGGGCCATGTCACAAAGAAAGTGTTATTACATTCCAATATGATCCTTTTCAATTGTTTTTCTACCTAAAGTTAGATTCACCATTGCGTCGTGTCATGCACAAGCACCACATTAAGACAGTGTGTCAACTTTAAAAACACATTATTTTCTACCATTTATTTTGCGCTGCTTTTGATGTTTTCAAATTTAAGACCGTGTTCTGTGTGGAGGGCCCCTTAAAGAGTTTGTTCACCCACAAAATGTAAGTTCTGTCATAATTTACTCGCCCTCAAGTTGTTCCAAACCTGTATGACTTTCTTTCTTCTGCTGAACTCAAAAGAATATATTTTGAAGAATGTCGGAATATGGGCCAGATTGAAGTCCATAGTATTTTTCAATGGGGCCCATAAACTTTTTGGTTACCCATATTCTTCAAAATATCTTCCTTTGTGTTCAGCAGAAGAAAGACATTCAGACAGGTTTGGAACAACTTGAGGGTGAGTAAATTATGACAAATTTCACTTTTGGCTTTGGGTGTACCCATCCCTTTAAGCACAAGTACATCATTAATGACAGATACACAAGCTGAAGATACTGAAATCTCTTAGTACTGTATATTTCTCCACACATCTTTCAAATGAATAAAGAAAACGCTGTTTTTCATTACACATCAATAAAAGCACCCATTATCTTACCGCTATGAAGAACATTGTGAAGAAATAAACCATGGCCTCCATGTGGAAGCCCCTCTTGGCGGCCACACTGGCGGCTGGCAGGAACACCAAACTGCTGATGGTGGGCAGCAACATCTTGGCGATAAACGCGCCCATTGTGACCCAAATAAAAGGATTTGTCGACAACTTGTCTGTTTGTTTTAAACCACCAGGTCTTTTGGAGAAACGACCGAGAGAGTGAAGAAGGAACTCTCACATGCTCACAACCTCCTCTGGAGGATCTTTAAAGTTTAAATGGCTCAGAGGGGTATGTATGCGCACTGTCATCAGAACGGCAGCTGTCTGCGTGAGGACTGGGAGAGGTCTGCAATCACATGGCACGCTTCTGTCACACATGTTTGGGATTGTGGAACAACAGCAGCGGGACAAAAGTGAAGCTATTTATGGTGAACTTCACAATCTATGGAATCACAGAGTCAATGCTGAGTTAAAGTGTTTCCAAGCATAAAAAAAAAATTGCTAGTGCGCCATTGGGCGTACAGAGAATTCTTTGAAATGTATTTTTCTCTGGTCAGTCTGGACGGCAATGTGTTGAGTCTCAGACATTGAGCTTCTCATGGGTGAATCGATCCTCAGCAGTGGCTATAGAAACAGCTGTCTCTTTTGGGTTATTGACATTGGCTTCGCGAAAGCACCTGGATGCGTCATTGCAAATCTGTGTTTGACGTGAATGTGGTTCTGAGGGTAAAAAAATGTGAATGGTTCTGGTAAGGTGTAGGCTTAAGATGTTTGTGTTAGAGACCTGTGAGTCTTGTGTAGACCCATACCAGATGTACTGATAGACCAAGAGCCTATTAAATGAATAAAGGAAACCCAAGAACAAGTTCTTACTTTGTACTGGTCACATTTCATGTGGTCAAAATATGTCTTTTATATCTTTGAAATCTATTAATTTATGCTGCTGAAACATTTTAGCATCTAAAATGTCCATATTTACATTTCAAAAAGTCAAAAACTCCTCCAAGGATCAGATGATCTGCATCAGGATCCATTTAATTCAGCGTAAATGGCAGAAAAGACTTGCTCACTCTAAATCAATAGGAAACAGATGTGACTTAGTGACGTTTCTCTAATTTAAACATAGTGTTATTGAAATTTAGCACATTAAATGCTAGCAAGATGAACTGTAAATGCTTGTGTTCTTGCAACACCACGGGACGATTTAACCTAACCATTCTGAATCCATGTGGCTTTTTTGATGTGGCTTTAACGACTTTCTAAATAAGACTTCACACAGTCCACAACAGTTAGGAAAGTCCTTATTTTGTTATTTTGAGCACGAGGGAGAGTCTTGCTATGGACTTTGTGGCTGGTCAGTCACAGCTGTTCTTCTCTCAGCTGTTGCACCTGCGAGAGGAGCACAAAGGGTGCAGTGTGCTGAGCGCTCCTCACGCCAGACATTCTCTAAGTTACTCTGTAACGTGATTCTCCAAGACACCAGAGAGATTGCAAACCTCAGATACTTACAGAAGAGTCCACTTTCTTGACCAGTCCTGGAATGAGATGTCACATTTGGGGTCACATGCTAAAAAGTGCAACATCATTGCTTTCACTTGTCCATCTCGCTGTGGCCACATTTTTGTGTAGCACTGCTGCTGAATTTGGCCTCGCAAAGTCAAATGAGTTTAAATTTAAAACCCTTACAAAAAATAAGTTAATTATTTTTGTTCTTTTGAAATAAAAACAAGAAAGTATACTTTTAGTTTACTTTTGATGTACTTCTCAGAAGTATACTTAAAATTACACTTAAAGGGATAGTTCACTTTGAAATAAATTTTTGGTATGTTTTAGCTTACCTCAAGGACATCCAAGATGTAGGTGTCTTTTTTTCCGCAGTAGTTTCAATTTTTATATTTTTAGGTCAAACCGTTCTTGTCTGTCAGTCATATAATGCAGGTCTATGGTCATTATCTCAAAACACATGCAAAGAGTCCAAATTAAAACAATTCCCCGTCGTCCAAATTAAACAATTCCCCATCGTAAGTACACATTGATGGCCTAAGACACGAAACGAGCGGTTTGTGTGAGAAAACGAACAGTATTTATATCGTTTTTACCACTTATACGCAGCCATGTCGAAGTGCTCTGATCTGACGTGTGCGCAGACTGGTGCATAGATATATACACACTAGATGTCGCCTTGTCTACGGCAGTTCATTGAACGAATGTCTTTAAGGCGACATCTAGTGTATATATCTATGCACCAGTCTGCGTACACGTCAGATCAGATCACTTGGACATGGCTGCGTATAAGTGGTAAAAACGATATAAATACTGTTAGTTTTCTCACACAAACCGCTCGTTTCGTGTCTTAGGCCATCAATGTGTACTTACGATGGGGAATTGTTTAATTTGGACGACGGGGAATTGTTTTAATTTGGACTCTGTGCATGTGTTTTGAGATAATGACCATAGACCTGCATTATGACTGACAGACAAGAACGGTTTGACCTAAAAATATAAAAATTGAAACTACTGCGGAAAAAAAGACACCTACATCTTGGATGCTCTTGAGGTAAGCTAAAACATACCAAAAATTTATTTCAAAGTGAACTATCCCTTTAACTGGGCCTATACTTGACTTATACTGACAGAAAAGTATATTTGGCCTAGATCAAGGTATAATTAAGTATTCGAAGTATACATGGCTTGTGTTTACTCTTTTGATTGAGTAGCTTATTAAATACTTTTCTTTCACATAGTTTTGCATACTGTCTTATAAACGTAAATTTTTTGTAAATATTGATATGTTTCTAATTTTGAGATTGAGAATTTTTGTTTAGTCCACTGATAGTGTTCAGGAATATACTTCAAATCTACTTAAAGTGGAGTTAAAGGTATATTACAAGTATAAAAATGAATACCTAAATAGGATATCTTTAAAGTGCAATAAATAAATTAATAAATTAATAAATAATTATGATGTCAAGTTCACTTAAAGAAAACTCACAAGTGTATACTTGCAGTATAAAACTATACTAAACTAGTATTTTACTTCAAAGTGTACTATCATAAACTAAAAAAATAGCTACAAGTACTTAACTGGTAAACCATGTTAGTTCACTTGTTGCAGTACAACAAAAAACAGTTGTAAACTATTTGTACACTCAAAGTTTACAGTTACACTTAAACTTAAAAGAATACTTCTGGTACATTGATATTAGTATACTACATTAAGTATACTTAAAAATATACTTGAACATTACTATACTGTACTATTAAGTATACTTAATAAAATTAACTTGAAGTATACTTATTTTTTGGTAAAGGTATTCATAAAGTTTTTCAAAGGCAGGTATTCTCAACTTTTTTTAGAGTGCATTTTTTAGGTTCCATAATTCTTTTAGTGCGTTTAGTGAAATTCTGACACAAACCCATAAGATGATTGTTACATTGACACAGTTTTTGAAATCTTCTGCGCTCTCATCTGAATCCCGAGCTGAGAACCTCTGGTCCAAGGCATGCGCATTTTTAGATGGATTAAACTTTGTTGACTTACAAGTCTGTATGTTATCTTTGAAATGAGGGCCTGAGAAAAAAAGATCATTACTCACTATCAGAAGATACAATAAAGGAAGCATTTCTTTTAATGATGTCTCAACAGTTGTTTTCGGCAACATTATCCATATAAAACATAAGTCCCTAATTCAGGTGATTTTAACATCATTTCATTTGAATGGGAAAAAAAAGTATAATTTTTTTTAATTAGCCTATGATTATTTTCAGAAAATCTGAAAATGTATGTAATTTAGCTCTTCAACAACAAAACATTCTGTTTGTAACAGGGTTTGTCTAAAACATGTTTAAAGGGGTGGTATAATGCCCCTTTTTACAATATGTATAATAAGTCTCTGTTGTCCCCAGAGTGTGTATGTTAAGTTTTAGCTCAAAATACCCCACAGATTTTTTTTTACAGCATGTTAAAATGGTCCCTTTTTGAGGGTCAGTAAAAATGCGTTGTTTCATGTGTGTCCCTTTAAATGCAAATGAGCTGCTGCTCCCGGCACAGAGGGTGGAGCTACAAGAGCTTGTGTGTTAGCAGCTCTGATTACCTCACGCAGACAAGCACTAAAATATCAGAAACTGTTCTGCCTTTTATGTTTAATCTGGAGTCGGACAATGATGGAGAGACTCAAGAACTCAAGAGACTCATGTTGCTGATGTGGAGTTAACTATCTTCACTTAGCATATTCTGTCATGATAATCTATCAATTGCTCGTGTGGGAACTGTTGTAAGATGCCTACAGAGTGACATGCTATTGCATTTGTGTAACGCACTGTATTGCCATAAATGTGCAAAAAAAAATTTGGATGCGACAGCTTGAGCAGACTCACAAATGTGCTGTACTACAATAACTCTTCCTCTTCTCTACATGGACTGCGTGTTCCCAGGGGCGGGTTTATGTCAATTTTAGGGTTAGTTACTAAACCAATTTTAGGGTTAGTTATGTCACTAACCTGGGAGGAATGTCGTGTAGTCCCTACCAGCTGTTTGTTGTATTCCTTAAAAAAAGATTTCTTTAAAAGCAAATATCTTCCTTTGCTTTGAACTTTGAGCATTGTAACTTTGCAGATGTTGTTTATGCTCAAACAGCAACATTACACACTAACTAAAGTTAGAAAAGCGAAATCATAATCAACCACCCCTTTAAAATTACATACCAGAATCTAGCCAGACCGAAAACAATGCCTAAACAGTTGAGTGTATTTGGCTTTTGGTTAACATTAACCAAATATTTTGTGTGGCCTAAGTGACGACAGCGCGGTTTCAGAGGAAGAGCATATTTTCAAGTTTCTTTAATTTCGATGACAAAGACAAACTTTTTTCCCCTTTGGAATAACCATTAATGAATGAAAAACGGACTGGAGCACGTATTAGGATATTCATGTTGACTGTACCAAAATATATTTTCTTTTTGGCATCAACAAACTGTTAGAAAATAGTGATCACTTGCACTTTAAAATGCAAGTCTGCTTATTTCCCCATATCTGCTTAGCTTTCAATCAGTTAGCATAGCAGAGCTGATTCATTGTTCCAAAACAGACCCTGCCGAATTAGGCTCTAATAACATGCCTGTCGTGTGAGAAGAACATTTGTTTGGACTATGAATGTAGTGAATGCATTCATGTGTGGTACATTAGACCGCTAGTTAGAGAGCATTGTTGTTGTCTATTCATTCCCAACTTCTTTTTTTATTTCCACAAAATACACCTGGGTTTCCATTGCCATTTTAGAGTGAAGGAAAACTTCTATTTTCTTGTGTGTTTCTATCAACTGAAATGCATCAAGAGCATTTTTCCTACACAGCCATTCTCCTTAGAAATATTGAAGGATCTCTCTCCTTCTCTGTGTCACACACACAAACTTTCCCTGTGTTTTCTGCCTTGTAATTTTAGGCTTTTAAAAAGCAACCATTCCTCCAGACTTCCAGACTGTGCAAATCTCCTGAAGTATGTCTATCACCATACAAATCTGTGGTTGAGAGGAGTGTTTGATTGAGCTAAAAGTGAAGCGAACCGTCCCTAATGTACAGAGCAGACAGACAGGCAACTAAGAGAACATGTGGTCTATAAATGTACACGTCACACACAGGCATGGTGGTCTCAACTATCTGCTTGTGCTGCCCAAGTCTTTTTCTCCATCCATCTCTCTCTCTTCCTTCCAGTCTTTTATTACACTGCAAAAAAATGTCTTTGTTAATCAGTATTTTTGTCTTGTTTTCCACTAAGATAATCATCCATAAAGAAAGATACATTTATTTAATAAAAAGTAAAATTTCATTACTTTATCAAGTTTTTTTTGTTTCATTTTAAGTATAAACCACATAAAATTTGGCTCCTTAAAGCAAAAAAAAAAAAAAAAAAAAAAGATTATAGTCATTGTATTTACATGGTGTATACATATGTGTGGTTCAGGTATTCCTTACACATAGTACAATACCAGATTTTTTTATTTCTAGATTTCAGTGAGGGTTGTGTTTGGGGTTAGGGGGTATAATATACAATTTTTACAGTATAAAAATGATTTTATCTATCGAAAGTCCTCATAAACCCAACACAAATATCATATATGACATTACCCATAGATCTATACAGGTGGAGCTGGGGAAGGAGGAGGGTTTCAGAGGAACTTTAAAAGCGCTGTAAACTGCTACAGCAAACACTGACCAACTTTTTAAATGTTGAGCAGCAAGCTTATTGGCTGCAGATGCAACAGGAACCAATCAGCTTGTGCCGTGTAGTTAACAATTTAATTGTCAGCAGGTTGCATTAAGGACCCAGCCTACGCCATCTAGAGTTGACAGATGTAATGTCATGACAGATCATGGTATTACAATGACCAACAACAATGAAATATTTATTTTCCAAAAAAAGAAATAGACAAAAATACAGTTTTTAATTTATTGAGCTCTCTTTTTTCATTAGTTTGCTCAGTCACCATTTCCCATTTCATTATCTTTTCAGAGCCACTAGTCTCCATTTTTGTCATTGTACTCATTGTTGTCATTAGGATAATTATCAGGATTCCCATTAAGTGTTTTTACACTATGGCCTGTGGAAGTGATGGGTGTCTCGGCAGTGGTGGGCTTGTAAGTAAAACTTACTGTACAGCAGGAGACATGAGAGGATGATCTGGAATAGACAAATTGTGTGTGGGGAGGATGAATGGACTGATGTGATGAGGAGGGCTATGGGGAGTCTGTGTGTGTGTGTGTGTGTGTGTGTGGGGGGGGGGGGGTGCTTCTCTGTGGGAAACGACAACTTCCTCCCTGTCTGTCTGCAAGCAGAGACCAGTAGACAGCAGTTTGGCTGAGTCTATGGCAGTGTGGCTCCGCTCCACCACACAGCAGAAGGCAGCCCATGAGCTTGGCACCAGCCGGGAAAGTGTTTTTACGAAGGCGTTCCCAAACTCTGCCACTCTCTTCCTGCTGGGACTGAAGGGAAGAAAGGGGGAGGGAGGAGGAGAGGACGGAGGAGAGGAGGGATGCAGGAGCACACCTTACCCTCTTTACAAAGCACATCCTCAGAACACACCATAAGAAACCACCACCACCAAACCACCACCACCAGCACCACCTACACTGTCCAAGCAGCACTCAGCTCCAACAGTGCCACTGGACTGCAGGTAAGAGCAAATATTTACTATGTGACTGACTCTGTGTGTGTGTGTGTGTGTGTGTGTGTGTGTGTGTGTGTGTGTGTGTGTGTGTGTGTGTGTGTGTGTGTGTGTGTGTGTGTGTGTGTGTGTGTGTGTGTGTGTGTGTGTGTCCATTGCACTGAATAGTGCTGAATGTTTTGGGAAAAGAGCATGGGAAGCCAAGCAGACTAGACACTTGTTCTACAAACCCAAACAAACAGTGTTGACTGCTCTGCTGATGCAAAGTCAATAAAGTGAAAGTAATGGTCTGTCAGGTAAAAAAAAAGAAAAATTATATATAAATATATATATCAAGTGATTGTAATGTGGCACTCAATTTTTTTTGTCCAGCTGCAGAGAACAGCTGAGGCTTACTTTAAGTCCAAAGAAGAAAATGAAATGTTCCTTGCATGATAAATTCTGCAATAAATATGAAAATGGTGCTTTTGCTCTTTTATACTGTTTGTTATTGAAAAGTCTACTTAAGTTAAAATATTTAGCTCTGATGAGTCCATCATGTTTTGAAATGTCCATTTGAAAAATCCCTAGAAAATTAATGTGTGGTTTTGATAATGTGTAAAGCAAGAGGGAAAATAATTTGATATTAGACTTTAAAATAGTCAATCTATTTTCTACTCACATAATAGTTTATCTACTCACATAAATACATCACCATGGATGATGAATGGATGAGGGGAACCACAAGAAATTAGTGAGCAGCTTAAGGGTGGACAGCATCCAAAGCAAAAGAATGAGAAAGATGAAGCCCTAAAAAGTACAGAGATATCATGGCCATGAATTAAGAATTATTTCCCATGATCTAACTAAATTAAAACGAGTGAAGTAATTAGTACAAGGTTGCCATGATTTAACTAAAACAAAAGAACAAACTTTTAGTATAATTTTTTTTTTTCCAGAATGTCATGTGTAGGGCTCCATAAGTAAGTATTCAAAAGTACGCATTCTGTTTCAACTTTTTACTAATTTGCGATAATGACCAGCTGACCGTACATTATTTTGCTTACTAAACTACTTGCCAACTAAATAAATATGTGAACATGAAATTTCGTTTAGAGTTTAAATTATTGTCATGTAAATTCTCAGCTGAGAAAAAAATTGTTTACAATGTACAATATTTTTTTTTTTACTTGTTTTTGTCTTTGACTAGCAACAAGATGAGCACTGTAACAATATTATAGTAATATAAATACTGACGTCTTCCAATGTCACTTTCACTATTTGAGTTTTTTTTGTGTATTTATCATATTAAATGAATTTATAACTATAATCATAAACACATTGTTATTTAGCACAAATAACTGTAGTAAACTGTTATTCTTCTAGTAATTTATACTTATATATCCTTCTCACATTCACAGGAAATAGCTTTCTTCCATGTTAAAAAATTAGATAAAGAAATCAAATGTTCAAAAGAAAAAGACATTTTCATGTCCAGAAAAATCCGATATTCCATAATTTTTGTAATTTTTAATTTCCATAATGAGTGTAATACATAATAAATAAAAATGTATAAAATAAATAAATAAAATATAAAAATAGGAATTGTATTCCGTAACTTGTCTGCCAAATGCATATATGTAAATGTGAATGTTTATTGATTATCTGCTCACAATAGTTCAGTTTGATCTGCATAAATGTGTCACAACACTTGCTGCTGGTCTCTCAGCACTTACATGGTTGACATGCTGTGAGTTTGTACCCATCACCCGTTAGACAGAAAGCTGCAATATTGATTTTCCACTTGAAGACGGTGGACGTGAGAAGGCTGCAGAGAACTGAGGAATCCTTGCGTCTGGTCCCTGTGACCAGGAGCTCTTCCAGAGAAGGATGAGTCTGCTTCCAGCTCACAGACAGGGCTTCCCCCTCCTCCCCCCTAATGGGGAATGGCCCTGCTGTCTGTCTGCTGCCAGGGAAAGAAAAACACCCCTCTTCCCTTGAGCGGAGGCCCCAGGGGAGGGGGTTAGCCTGTGTTTACTCTCTTTCGTGGCCTGGGAAACTCAGAAGAGGAAGGTCTGTCTCGGCGGTCGCAGCCTCGTCGCGTGGTCTGTGGGAGACGAGTGTTTGGCGAGCTGGCGGGGCTCCAGCTGTGTCTGGGGTGGATAATGAACTCCAGGTGCTCCAGTGGGTAGTTTAAGACACCTGTCACCAATATTTAGTGCCAGGAAAAGCCAGACTGCAAACAGAGTGAGATGATCTGTTTGCTTACTTTAAGGAGCCTACCTAATTGGAGGTGCAGGTCTGATGAGAAGTCATGAGATGGAGGAGAACTGGAGAAGTTTGTGTGATTGGCGATTTTTGCTAACTTTTATGGTCTTCTTAAATGAAATGTATATGTTCTTGCATCCCTGGACTTAAATACATGCCAGAGAATTGCATTCATCCTTTCATTGTATTTCATGTGTTCCGGTCACATAAAACGTCATGCCCATGCAACCTAAGAGGGCGCGTTTCCTAATATTTTTAAGCCAAGTGGATTTTGAGTAAAAAAAACAAAACTATTTGTGGCATCTTTGATTCACCCAAATAGGGGTGGGAAATATGACAAAAATCTTATATCACGATAAAAACATATCACGATATAGTTATTTTTGTTATTACATTTTTTCATATTAAAAACAAGAACAAAGAAGCAAATTACAAACAACAGGACAAATACAATTAATAGAACAAAGTTAGAAATTAATTTCAATTATTGTCCCCACAACATCAAAAAATTCCAAGTTTTACTATCATTGTGTACTTATATACTTATATACTTAATACCTGGACCACACACACACGTATAGCTTTTGTCATGTCTTATCTATCTGCCTAGGGCCCTAAATGATACTCTCACTGTCATCCATTTAAATATATCCTCAGAACATATAGTCATTTTGAACGAAAAACAATCTCCTTTGAGAATGTGTTGCTATATCTGTAGAGAATTATTTAACCTCTTAACTGTCACCGTCCCGTATACGGGACGCCTAAGTTTACGTCACTATATTACAATTAAATCCTAATTTAATCATGACAAACTATGTATTGTTGGAAAGGTCTAAGACTCCTTAACAGATATTTCAGCACTGTTTTTTGTTACAATTTATGCAGGAACAGTAATAGATGAATTTATGACAAGAGCGCACCTCAAAAAATCTACATCATAACAGGCGTTTCTGGCGTTTGTCACAAAAAGTCGATGCACACACTTTTAATAATTGAAACTTTGGTTTTCATGCTAAAAGTTCATAATAAAACATTTAATCTAGTATTTGTCAATAAAAAAATATAAAATAATATTATCTTCTAAAAAGTATAACATATATATTATCCTCTAAAATATTATATTATATTTTTTTATCGCCTTTTTTTATTACATTACATATTTTAGTAGTTATCATAAATTAGGTATCATTTGAAAGCTTACGATCTCAGAATTCATCCTGTGAAAACTGTTTTGAAATTGGACATTGTGTTACCATAGAAACGGTACTCTAAATTATTTTATCAGGCTCCTCCCCTTTTGGGCATAATTATGTTTCATAATTTATGATAAAAATATGTTCTAATCTTGACAAAACACATATTGTCAGAAAGGTCTGAGTCTCAAGGTTCCATATTTAGTGACAGAAGTGATATTTGGACAGAAATTTATTAATTTGTTATGTTAGAATGCATACAGTTCAATTCAATGGAATTCAATGACACCCGGTGGCTATTTTTGGTAATACGCCTAAACAAAATCTCATGGGAACTTCAATTTTTGTGATATCAACTTCAAATTTGGAACACAACTTGGTTAGATATATGGCTTTCATTTTATAGTAATTTTTTGTAAAACATATTTTGTAAAATATATATTTTATATAAAAGAAAAATATTAAATAAATCATATTTGATTTAATGTAAATTTAAACTTCCATAACTTTTTCATACTTTAATTTTTGAAGTGCTTTCACTTCAGCAATAATCTACTATTTTTCCCCTTTAAAACAAGACCAAACTTAGGTCTATACTCCAAAGCATTCTTGAATTACAACCATTTAAGCTTGAATAGTGCATTTTAATGTACATTCTCAAAAAGGGGGGTGACAGCTAAGGGGTTAAACCTATGCTTTGAGAGGCTATTCAGTTTCTTTTTTCCCAAAATATTCATGTCTTACAGGATGGGGATCTGGTTAAGGGCCCAGTATGTGGAGAGCAGTCTGGTGCTGCTTGGTCTTGTAACGCTGGCTCTGTCTCTGGGAAATCTCTCAAGCAGAGGACAGGTTTGAATTGTTGACAAGTTATTAGTTTTTATACAATGATGATAAATCAAAACCTGAGTTTACATCAGAGCACCAAACTACAGAAAAATATTTTCATACTTTTGTAATATATATAGATATACACACACACACACCTATCTCACCCCATTGAAACATTTTTGTTTTGTTTTATCATAAACCTCACTATTTTTGTAGTGCTACTTGTAATACTCTATGTCAAAGATTACACATAATAAGAAACGTTATAGCCTTCTCTAAGCAAAGATGTTGGTCTCCAATACTCACTTTAATAAATGAACTCTTTATTTTCCAAAGGATGAGGGTGTTGCCTCTAACAGTCTAGAGGACGGGCTGGAGGTGATCACATACTGGTGGGGAGAATGGACAAAATGGACCGCCTGCACACGTACCTGTGGAGGAGGTGTCATGTCACAGGACAGACACTGTCTAAAACAAAGGTCAATGAACATCAGCTTATCACATTTTATAATACGTTGACATCTATTATAAAAACATTTAGTTAGGCTACTGTTTATAATGCTGGTAAGATTTAACAGCAAGATACATCTTATGTGAAGAACATTTCCACAGGGTTTCCCTGACACTCCCCCACCTTTGAAATACAGAAACTACTGTAGCTAGTTATGGTAGCTAGCTGGAATGGAAGACCATTTATGACGCATGAAAAAAAGAAAGAAAGCATAAAAAGTTAGACATAAAAAGTCGAAACTATGAGATAAAAAGTCAAAATTATGGCATAAGTCAAAATTACAAGAAAAAAGTCAAAATTATGACGTCATTATTTTTGAGATAAAGTCAAAATTATGACATAAAAGCTGAGAGTCATAATCAAACATTTTAAATGTTGAGATACTAATTATGAGATAATAAACGTGAGATAAATAGTCATAATTGTGACATTAAAAGTCAAGTGTATGAGATACTAAAAAATTATTATGACATTAAAATAAACTTTATTCAATTCAATTATTTGTCATAATGAACTTTTTTGTCTTAATTATTTTGTCTCATATTTATGACTCAGAGTCTCATACTTTCGACCTTTTATTTCATAATTATGACTTAGTATCTCACAATTTAGACTTTTTTATGTCATAATTATAACTTTTTTAAGTTAAGATTTACCAAAGCGTGATTTTTTTCTTAGGTGGGAGAAATGGGTTTCCATAAGTTAGCCTGCTGAAAATTCAATGCTTTTGTACTATGTTCTTGAAAAAAATTGGTTTTAGTTTTGTTTCAAATCCTTAAACAAAAATCATTTAATTTTGTTTACTAGACACCAGTAAAAAAGAGAAAATTTGAAAATGTAATAAATGTCTACTAAACTAAAACAATATTTCTTTCTTTCAAAGAAAGAAAACAACAACTGGTAAAGACAACATGACATGCACAGGCAATGCAAAAAAGTATCATCTCTGCAATGCAAAGGTCAGCTCACAGTATCTGTCTTTCCTTTCCTCACACACATATACACAGTGCATTTAGACAGACCAACAGAAATGCATCCCAGATGCCTAACTTGACAGCGAGCCTCATGTTCCACTTCAACCCGAGGGATACTGTAAATGCATAATTTTAGTCAGTTTTAAGTTTGCCTATTGTGCAGTGGCAACCAAAAAGCAGTATCCAGTTGTATTCAACTGATCGTATTTCTGTAAATTACAGGAATGTCCTTCTACAGGAAGGAGCTTCAGAGAAGAGCAGTGCTGGTCATTCAACTCTCAAGTTTATAGTGGAAAAAATTACCACTGGAAACCTCTCTATCCCGGTATAAACTGTTTTAATTAATGAAGCTGTGCTGTGAAGGTATCATTTATGTTGAAACAATGAACCCTGTTTATATTCCTGTAGATGACTACGTTCACATTTCCAGTAATCCATGTGACCTGCACTGCACAACCTCTGATGGTCAAAGACAGCTGATGGTACCTGCACGGGATGGAACATCTTGCAAATACAGCAACTACAGGGGTGTGTGTGTAGATGGGAGATGTGAAGTAAGTTACACTGTAGATGGCTATACACTAATATAAGGATACATCCCTATATTACTTTTCTCATGCATGTGATCTTAATTTATAAGCTGATGTGTAACTTTGCAGCCCATTGGATGTGATGGTGTTCTCTTCTCCCCAAACACCCTGGATAAGTGTGGTGTATGTCAGGGAGATGGGAGCAGCTGCAGTCGTGTTACTGGGAACTTTCGTCGTGGGGTTTCCAGTCTAGGTAATGTTAGCTCAGTGTTCCCTTTCAAGGGAACTCACGCTGCGTTGTATGACGACACTTTGGGGAATGCCTTTGACGTACACACAATCTGAATGTGTGAGCTGCTTGGGAGTGGAGCATGCACGGTCAGCTCTCGAGGGGGCTGGCTGTGTATACTGTGAACAGTTTCCCTTGAGGAACAGTTTCCCTTGCCTGGTCGTGTTTGAAAAGAAAGAAAGCACCCAGGCTCACGCTCCCCGGGAACGGGTCTCACGGTTGCTTCACTCGTGGGGATCGCAAATGGAGCTAGGGGAGGACCTTGAGACGGCTTCAGCCCTTCCTCAGCTCTCAACCTCTAGCTCCAGTGCTCGTTTTCGGGGTCCGGAAGCCCGCTCTGCAGCTTCTTCTGCCCTGGCCGAGTGGATGTTGATGGGACTATCCAGTTCTGAGGAGATGGATGTCCTAAGCATTGATGCGGGTGATTTGGGTGATTCGCCAGCCCTTTCCCCGCAGTATGAGGAGCTTGTGGAGGTTTTAACTAGTGCATGGCAAAGCTCACTCTGGAGACAGCTTCGGTCTTTCCACTATCAAATTCTGTCATGTAAATAGCTAATCTGCCATGGCGCGAGCGAAACGGGCATTTAAAGGGAATGGGAGATGAGACTCTGATTGGTTTAATGCACATAAATCACAAAACACACCCATTACTCATTATGAGAATAGGGACAACCCTTTTAGACCACGCGCCTGGCGCGCCAACCATTTTTCCCGTCGTTAAACTAGCAAAAGTGGATTCGGACACGACTTAAGTGAACTTGCGCCGTGCGCTTTAGACCATGCGCTTAGATCTTTAAAATTGGGCCCATAGTGCTTCAGGGCACGGCGGTTTCCATCGAACCAAAACCTTGTTACAGTCCCATTGAGGTTGCGGTCATGAGGGGTTTGCCCTCCATAGTAGGTCTGTAGAATATCAATTTGGTTATATCCTGCAGTGAATTCACTTCAGGACACCGAATGCACTACTCCAGTGGTTAACAAAATATGTTGTTTTCAAACAAACGGTATGTTTACTATAAACAGATATGTTTATGCACAAATAATAGCCTATAATATTGAAAATACAATAACAAAAACATTAGTAGGCCCTTTGTAATTTAAAAATGTAAGCCTAGGAGTAGCCTATAAATTTGCCCTATTTTAAATGCAATAACAAAAATATCAGTATTCACACTTGTGTGTAGGTAAAAAAATAATGAATATAGGCTATTACTAAATGACTTCTGTCTGGGGCCTCAATACTTGCATGTTATTTGTGAGGCTTTATCAATGTGAGGCTTTATTTTTTAGGCTTTTGGCGCTATAGCGAGCGATAACAAACATGCGTTTATTAACAGAGTAATGCGTCTTTCGAAAGAACATTGTAGCCGGAACTACTTCTCTCTCTGTGTGCGTCTATGATGAGTCACGCAGGTACTGGGCTACTCCGCAGCGGCAGCGATCCGACCCAGGGTAAAATAGTCCCAATGTAATCACTTATTATAGGTGTACCATAGTGATTCAGGATAAGACAAAAACACGGTTTGGAAAATGGATTCATGATGAACTCGCTCATTATATACATTTTGAACAGAAAAAAGTTAAGGACTTTTATTTAATACAAATTGCTCAAAACTTTTCAAAATATGACGCGACCCCCCACAGAGCTCGCTGAGGCCCCCTTGTGGGCCGCGACCCCCCTGTTGGGAACCAATGCACTACTCAAAACATCCCAGAGGTCAGCCTCCAGAGGCTGATTGCTCTAGTAGATTTCCTATGTCCTTGTCCCATCATAGATCTATGCCACTTGATCTATTCTCTGAGGAGATTCAGATTCACGATGTTGACAATTCCTCTTTTCGTGAGTCAAATTAAGTTTTTTTTTAGTTTTTTACGATAGATCTAAAGGATGCTTACTCCCACATCTATTCTTCCATAGCACAGGCAGGTGCCTTCGTTACTTGATCATGTGGAAAAAGGCCTTGGTTCCTTTCCCAAGGCCCAGTGTTGGGAGCATCTGGACATTGCAAGATCGTGTCAAAAGATGTTCGGTCCAGTTCGGTCCAGGTAGGATTCTCACCCTAGGCCGGGTTATGTACCCAAAGTGCCCACTAATGTGGCCCAGTCCACAGACCTTCAGGCCTTTCAGTTACTGGTATGCTTCAGCCCCCTAAGTAGGGCTGCTCGGCGACCAATCAATCTATAAGCAGGTGTATTGTGGAAACTATTTCTATGACTTAGGAGGTGTGCAGTCGGCATTCACCTCTTCAAGCTAGAGCTCATTCCACAAGGGGTATGGCACTTTCAACAAGGTTCCTCAGTTTGGACCACCCGGTCACTCCGGGGTCGCAAGTGCTTATGTCCTGAGTTGTGCCTGAACATCTTCAAACAAAGACAGGCATTTGTCAGCATGGCGAAGTGGGTATTTTGTTCCCCAAAGTGTCATTATACGACGCAGCTTGAGTTCCCTCGAAAGGGAACATCTCGAGGTACGCATGTAATTATGGTTCCCTGAGAGGGGAATGAGACGCTGTATCCCTTTGCCATACTTCCTGCATGCCTGTGAGCGGCTTGCTTCATCCTATCAGAAGCTACCTTTGCTTTATTGCCTGCTTCCCTTTATAGCTTCCTTGTACGGTGGACGTAACACCAATCAAGATTGGACTAGTTGCACACTTGCTTCAGACGCTTGCATGCCGAAGGTGTTCCCCAACGTATTTTCATATGACGCAGTGTCTCGTTTCCTTTTCAGGGAACCATGGTTACATGCGTAACCCGTGACGTTTTGTAGAATGGCATTCATATGAAATGGTTCTGAGTAAACTCATCAAGGAACTAGAATCCTAATTAAGTGAACTCTTTCTTTGAAGGTTATTCTTTGATAACTCAAATCCCAGAAGGATCATGGGACATCCAAATTATAGAGAGGAAGAAGTCTGCAGATATCCTGGGTGAGCAACTGTACTATAAATCATTCAGAGTGGTATAGCGTGTGAATTATGTTTTCCCTGTTGTCTGGTACATAGGGACTACTGAAGAGTATTTTGAGGTTTATTTTAAAGTGCAAAGTATAGAACATTTAAATGTGTAAAAAAAGCTCTGTAAATACTTTACTTGCATTTTTACAACACTATAAGTGTGTCTCATGGGGTAATCAAAAGTTATACACACACTTGCGGTCTTCACACCCACTGGAACGCTTATGCCAAATACTGGAAATACGTTTGGTATTGGGACAGGCCCTTTGAATAACTTGAGTACTCAACTGTGCACTAGACTTTCAAAGTATGACAAGTACTTCATACTTCATCTACAATATCAAGGCATATAGGCACAAATCTGTGCAGAGAAATTCATGATAATTACCCTATTAATTCATTCAGAATCGCCCTTTCCAAACTTACAAGGAAATACAAGTTTAAGGAGATAATTTTATTATTATTATTATTATTATTATTTATCATTGGCTGCATTATAATGATTTCTTAATTCAGAATACTTTATAATCAAAGATGGCATAGGTGTATGTGTTCTAATTTGGCTATATATATATATATATACATATATGAATATGTAACGGTTTAATTCCACTCCACTTAAATGAAAAAAATTACTTGAATAAAGATGAATTAATTTAGCTGAACATGACTGAATGACAAGGTCAATTAAATGATCCAATCCTCCCATCACTATAGTTCACCCTTGTTATTTTCCAGCTGTGACTGACCAAGCAGGGAACTTTTTCTTCAATGGTGCATATAAAGTGGACACCCCACAGAACTTCCATGCAGCAGGGACCATTTTCAAATACCGGCGGCCTACAGATGTGTATGAGACGGGGATCGAGTACATCGTGGCTAAAGGGCCCATCGATCAGCCCATCAATGTTCTGGTACTGTAGCCGTGGTCCTCCCTTCGCCGCCAAGGGCTCATGGGTAATCTCACTGGCTGGCTAACAATGGCTTCGACTTTGTGCAGGCCAAAGGTCTAATGGTTCACTCTGCGTAAATGGTAATATTCTGATACATTGTCCCTGGAGGAATGACTATTTCACTTTAATTTGGGTTTATGGGATGAATGTGGGATGATGCAGTATTGCAAAAAGGGAAATTCTGAAATGTCTTTGGACAATTATGGACATTTTTCAACCGCAGTGCCCTTTACTTGCCAAACAAAGCATGATTCTGTGCAACAGAACAGCCTTTAGTCCAGAATATTTATATATTGTTTCCTGCAAGTTTAAAATGGGATATTATCATAACATATTTGTCTTAATGGTCTCTTATTTGTTGGACATGTCTCTGTCTGTTCCCTTAAAGGTCTGGAACCAAAATGGCCAAAATCCTTACATTACCTATGAGTACACAGTGATGAGGGACTCTATGGCTTCTGTCTCCCAGCCCCCAATTTACAGAGGCCCACAAGGAGGATCTAGTCTGGTTTCTGTAGAAATTGGGAGTGTTTTACATCATAATGAGAGCATGTATGATAAGGCAGTTCCTGAGATGGAGGGGAACCAGGTACAGACCACTGGGCCCAGGGCTGTGGAAGGACAAAAGCCTGGCCAGGAAACCAATGAAGTGTACAAGACAGCTAACATTGACTGTGAGCAGGATGCTAACACACCAGTCCAGTATACAGGTAAATATATTCATTTACGCTATCTATACATTTCTGTCAAAAAGTACCTTAATGAGGAATCAAATTTGAGATTGTATTAAATGTTTTTATGTCTGTTAGTTAATGAGGGATTTGTTGACATTTTAATTTATTTAGAAAAAGACTACAACTTTCATTTTAAAGTGAAAATTAAAAGTGACGTTGTTGCCATTATATGGTGTTTTTATTTTGTAATTATATTTTATATATTTCTATATATGAGAATATTTGATAATTTTATTATCTTCAGTATTCATCATGACCTATTAGCTAATTTAACAGAATCATCCAATTGCTAATATTGCTAATATGTTTATTATTATTATTGATGTTGAAAAAATTTTTTTTAGAAACCATGATATATTTTTGTCTGGATGTTTTGATGAATAGAAAGTTTAAAAAAACAGCAATTATTTGAAACAGAAATTTTTTGTAACATTATAAATGTTTTACTGTCACTTTTGATGATTTTAATGAAAAGTCTTATTAATCAATTCATTAACTAAATCATTTTTTTTTCATTCATGAAAAGGCACTGCATTTTCTCTACCCTCACCCACTAAATCTAGTGCCTTCTCTCAGGTGTCAGAAGCACGCTCAGCAGTTCCGAGTGAAGACCCGGTGCTTCAGCTATCCAGCTCTGAGGAGGTGGATGTGCTCATCATTGAGGCAGGAGAGTTTGAGGACTCACCACCTCACTCTTCTGCAAATGAGGAGCTGCTGGAGGTTGTCACTCCTGCAGTGGCCAAGTTAAACATCGACTGGCTGGCTGAGAGGCAGGACGCTCATCCTAAAAGCAAACTTGATGAGCACTTTCTGCTAAGCAAAGTGCAACCTCCACATCGGGGCCTGCGATTTTTGACACTGAGGTGTCAAGATCGTGGAGGAAGCCATTCTCTGCCCTTAGGGTTGAACTGGGACTGCTCCCGCCCATCATGTGCTTTAGGAAGTACCTCAGGTGCTTAGGGGTGCAGCGGTTTCCAGCGACTTCAGTTCTCAGTGTCCGCTCTGAGATGTTGCGCCATTGAGAGGCCCGCTCCCTCTCTGCTAGAGAAGCCGGTTGTTCCCTGCCAGTCATCTGCTTCAGGGCGCTGAGCTGACTACTCTAAATATTCCAGAGACCAGTCTCGAGAGGCTAGTTCTCTTAGTTAGTAGACTATCTGGCAGCTTAGAAACTTAGAGTTTAGAGTTTGCTCCCGGCATGGTTAAAGCCTTTCTGCACCCTAGACCGGGTTACTTGCCTAAGGTTCCAACCAATGTTGCATGATCTATAATGTTGGAAGCCTTTTGTCCTCCTCCATATCAGACGTCAGACCATGAGAAGTTTAATCTGTTGTGTCCAGTCAGAGCAATGAATGCTTATGTCCACAGAGCTGCCCTGTGGAGGAAATCCGTTCAGCTGTTTGTCTGTTTTGGTTCGGCCGAGAAAAGTTCTCCAGCGACTAGAAAGATAATGAGCAGGTGGAGGCTTTCTCTCTTGCGTATGAGGCGTGCGGTCAGCCTTCAACGATGGCTGTCAGAGCGCACTCTACTAGGAGTATGCCGGCTTCTAAAGCTACAAGACGTATGTGATGTGGCAGGCTGGTCCTCTCCGCACACATTTGTATGGTTTTAAAACCTGGACTTGGACTTTACACCGGGGTCCCAGGTGCTCGTGTCTCATGTCCGAGGTACTCGCAGGATTCACACTAGACAGTCACTTGTCTGTATGGCGGAGTGGGCATTCTCGTTCCTATAAGGTCTGCTTCTTCTGACGCAGTGTGAGTTCCCTTCAGAATTCCCTAAGAAGGGAACGAGATGCTGCGTCGCCCTGCCACACTTTCTGCATGCTGATCGACTTGATTCGGCTAATCAGAAGTTGACATGGTTTGGTCCAGGTGCGCTTTACAGCTTCCTGGTCATGATGTCACACACTACGTGATGACACCCCGGCATGACATTGGATGCATACTTCACACATTTCACACATACTTCAAGACGCATGTATAGCGTCGCTTCTTGCCATGCAGAATCTCGTTCCATTCTCAGGGAACCATGGTTAAAGTCCTAACCTGAAACGTTATGTATCATCATCCTGAGCTCATGTCTAAATACACTAAATACTCTAATTAAGTACAACTTAGCAGTAAATGCATGTTTCCTGAAGGGGCCCCCGTCATAACCGACCTGTTACACAAATTAAATAATGGACCCCAAATAAAGATTACTGTGATCTTTAAAATGACCCATCAGCCTCACCTCTGAGATTTATTCACAGGAGTGATGCTTTCACTATATCTGAAGTAAATGGAGGATAGACTAGACATAAAAAGTACATGGTTCACTGGGCAATCATCAGTGAATTAAAAGACCTCTTTCTGCCGGCCCTATGGAGTACTTTATAATGCATAACCCGCAACAAAGATTAACAAGAGAGGATGAAAAATTCAGAGAGGCCTGGCATTTTCCTTGGCTAAAATGAGAATTACAGACATTTGTGTTTGCTGTTGGTCTGACATTACCTTGCTAAACTGAATCTGTTGAAATTGGCAATGATCCTCTCAAATGAGTTGTTACTGAATGCATTGATATGCAGTGATCCGTTTAAAACCCAGACTTGTGTTTTGGGTTGGTACTGACCAAGTTTTTGGGATACATTTTTTTTAGTCCTACCATAACAGGTTGTGCCCTAAAGCATAATTAATTTAGCTTTTTTTCAAACGAATCCATCCTTTCCTTAATGAATCTATCTTTCTTCTTGTTTTAAAAGAGGGAAACTGCAGCTGGCCCAGTGGAGTAGGAGCCCCTGGTGTTGTACCAATCAGCAGACCTGCTGAGGACATGGCAAACTCTGAAAACCTCATCTGGAGAGTGCTACTGGGAGAACGAGTCGGCTCGGACGGTGTTCTTGCTAACATCTCAACCAATCAGCTTCTAACTCACAGAGATGGTTTGTCCTCTGAAGCAGGCCCACTGGAGTTAGACTACAGCAGTCTTGAGCAAGCGGGTCTTAATGGCTCACTGCTTGAGTTCACCCTTGGACACCGGCGAAATGACACGGGGGACTTCCTACTCCCAAACAGAACTCTTACTACTAATATTTCACGCAATCGCAGCAATCGCACCAGGTAAATATGATAATGTACACTATGGTTGATAAGATTTTTTTCATGTTTTTGAAAGTGTCTTATGCTCATCAAGGTTGCATTTATTTGGTCAATAATACAGTAAACACAGTAATTTTGTGAACTTTTTTACAATTTAAAATAACTTTTTTTTTATATATATATATATATTTTAAAATGTAATTTATTCCTGTAATGGCAAAGCTGAATTTTCAGCAGCCATTACTTCAGTCTTCCGTGTCACATGATCCTTCAGTAATCATTCTAATAAGCTGATTCGGTACTCAAGAAACATTTCTTATTATTATCAAAGCCGAAAACAATTATTTTGCTTAATATTTTTATAGAAACCATGGTGTATTTTTCATTATATAAAGTTTAAAAAAATCATTTATTTGACAATGACATTTTTTGTTCATTATAAATGTCTTTACTTTGATATTAATTACTTGGTATACATTTCTTTCAAATAATAACATTTATAATAACATTTGAACAGTAGTACACTTGATCATATTTCTTTTTTTAATCATATTTTAATCATTCTAATAATTATTATAATATTTATTTATTTTAATAGCCAATAGTCTTTCGTTACATAACAGACATGAAGGATGATTTGATACTTGCTAGTCGTTGTGTTGATGGGATGGGGCATCCTCATTCTGGAAGGCATTTGATTGGCATTTGACAAAAGTCTGTGTAGTGCAGGATGAGTCATCAAAACTCCAATTCTGACTTCATGTGGTTTAAAGTCAGAAAAGCCAACTTGCTGGTTTGTCGAGTGAATGGCATAACTTGAATTTACTGTTCAAATTCTACATTGTGCAAAGCTAAGAAAAGCTAAATCACAATCTTAAATCTGCTCATTATTTGCTGTTCGAGCATGATTTTAGAAATCTCAAGATCATGCCAAGATCTTCCATACAATAAAGAAGCAGGTATCTTTATCAGTTGCCTCTTTTGGCATTTTTAAATGTAAGGTCCTAGCCCTCCACACTGGCATGCCAAAGCTGTGCTGGATGCGCATGTGTGGGACAGCCCTCCTCAAGGGAGAATGGAATGTGCTGCAGACTCAAGCTCTGGCTTGGTTTTTTTGTTAACGTTCTTGGAGACATTCAGAGTGCCGAGGGGAGACGGCCAAGCAGAGGCTGGCGGGATTGCATTCCATCATATTTATAATTCATGCTGGGTTCCCTCCGCCGTGTCCAAACACTGCTTTACCAGCCCCTCTGCCAGAGATCATAAAGAACATCTCATGAAATGCCCTTACTCGTATCCGAAGGAGAAGAGAAAGATTCCAGGTGGAGAGAAGAAAAGAAGGCCGAATGTAAGGATGATGGACTTTCTGAGGAACATAATTCAAGATGTTTTGTTATTTGTGGAAAAAATTGCCATAGATCACTCGGGTACAGACTACGCTTGTCGCATCAGATAAATCCCAGGAATTTATCAAGAGGAACAAATTTTATTGGCTTCTGTCTAGTTGAGAGAATGCGCTGTTTTCCATCCTTGACATTAAGGTAATGAGTGTGACCAGGAATGGTACAAATGTTAGTGGTTTTATGACTGGAGTGTCAGTTGGTGTCTCGGCATCAACAAACGTGAATGCTCTGCCTAATATACAGTGCAGGTGGCTGAACCGTGGCCTAGTCTGAGATGCTTTTTTCTTTACCGCAGAAATAACCAAAGGCTCCTTCAGAAGAACAAAATGAGCGCTGCTGACATGTACCGGTGGAAGTTGTCCTCACAGGAGCCCTGCAGTATGACATGCTCGATAGGTAATTAAGGCATTATAACTAAGTCTCAGTGGCCACAAACATCCACACATAAGTATTGCTGATAACCATGTTTGTTTATGTTGGGAGGTTTGTTTTTTATACAATGTCCTATCTCGAATAGGTGTGTCGAAATCACTCGCCATGTGTGTGCGGTATGATGGCATTGAGGTGGATGATGTTTATTGTGATGCTTTGACTCGACCAGAGCCAGTTCATGATTTCTGCATTGGCAGAGAATGCCAGCCCAGGTGCGCGTGCTCAATTGTCACAGAAATGCAGGGGAAAAGTATGGAGCACCGCACATGACATGCATAAAAACAGTATATAGATATTGTGGCCACAGATGAAAGGGATAGTTAAACTAAAAATGAAAATTCTGTCATCATTCACTAGGCTAACCCATGTGCCGTTCCCAGTGTTGGGAGTAACGCGTTACAAAAGTAATTAATTACTGTAATGCATTGCTTTTTGCTGTAACGCGGTAATGTAAGGCATTACTGGGGGGAAAAAAGTAATATTTTACTCGGTATAAATGTCAGTAACGCGCGTTACAAGCATTGTTAGTTAACCTGGAATAAAGTGGTAGTTTTTTTTTTTCTTCATACAAATTCGCCAAAATCACCGCGAGATCAGCAGAGGAGAAACGTCCGCGCAAAATGTTTCACTTCCTGTAAGTTAATCAGACAGAGCCGAGATGAGTGAGCCTGCAGCGGATAGTACATTCTCAACAGCGAGAGAGGGAGTTTCCTGCTTACCAGTCGCAGTGGTCCAGCGCCGTTTCCATGGCAACTCTGCGCCGCGGCCGCTCCAGTGTTTGAAAGCGACATGAATGTTCAAAGTTCACGCGCACGGCAATTGATTAAACCACGTCAAAATCATGCAGCATTTACAAACATCTAGAATTAGAACATTACTTAAATAAAAATCTCATTAATATTAAATTATACATTTAAAACTGATTTTGGAGATCTATGACTCGTTCATAAACCAAATGGCCTATGCCCACACTACTGCAGTCACTCACAATAATAATTAAAATAAAATAAAAATATTTGGCTTAGTTATTATTCATTAGTTATTTTTATTTTTGCTAAAGTTTAAGCCTAAAGTTTACCCCGGGCTTAAAGTAAAAAGATGTCTGTACCATGCGTCCATGCAAAGTACCATGGTAATATTTGAGGTACCATGGTTATATCTGAGGTAGTATGTACCATGGTAATATGTACGGCAGAATGTACTGAGGTACCATACTATGTACCATAGTAACATACTGTACAGTATAGTACTTCAGATATTATCATGGTACCATGATAATATCTGAAGTACTATAAAGTATGTACCATGGTTATATCTGAGGTACTATGGTATGTACCATGGTAAATCTGAGGTACCATACTATGTACCATAGTAACATCTACAGTACCATGCAATGTACCATGGTACCATGATAATATCTGAAGTACTATATAGTATGTACCATGGTTAGATGTAAGGTACCATGGTACTACCATGGTACTACTATGGTACTACTATGGTATACCATGGTATGTACTATAGTACATCATGGTAAAATTTCTTATGGGTCCAAGCTCAGTCGGATACCACATCACCTTCTACTGGATGTGTAATGAGCTAATTGAGCATCATACGCTACATTTAGATTGCCAAATCCATATTTGCAGTTATTTTGGTGAGAGTAACTTAAAAGTAATGCAATAGTAGTGTAATGCCTTACATTTTAAATACAGTAATATTGTAATGTAACGAATTACTTTGAAATGACAGTAACAAGTAATAAATAACGCATTACAGTTTCGAAGTAACTTGCCCAACACTGGCCGTTCCAAACCCATAAGCCTTTGGTTAAGCTACGAAACACAAATTAAGATTTAATGAAACCTGAGCGGTTTCTGTCCATTGAAATTACAGTTAACCAAAAAGGCCATAAAGGCGTCGTAAAATGAATCCATATGAATCAAGCTGTTTAATTCAAGTTTTGTGAAGAGATTCAATCGCTTTATTTGATGAACAGATTTAATTTAGGCTTTAGTTTACATCTAAGCAATGATCGACACATACATAGAGTGCATCACATATGCACGGAAGCTCAAACATGCATGTGTGATGCCCAAGAATCAATGAGTTTTGTTCCAGAGTGATGCACCCATGTTTTCCATATGTGATGCACTCTATGTATGTGTAATTATATGTAATGGATTATATGCATTGATTCATTTTATGATGCCTTTATGATCTTTTTGGATCTGGTAATTTTTGGTGACCTAGACTTTCAAAGAATGGACAGAAACCTCTCAGGTTTCATTAAAAATATCTTAATTTGTATTTCAAAGATCAACCAAAGTCTTATGGGTTTGGAACAACATGATGGCATGTGAATGATGACAGAATTTACATTTTTGGGTGGAAAATCCCTTTAAAAAATTGTTAATCCATGGTTTCATTAATTTGTTCCCTCGTTTTAGTTAAATTGTGGCCATATTTGATTAAATAGTTTTTAGGTAAATCTTTGCTACAAATGTATTCATTTGTCCTTAATTTAGTGTTTAATTTAGTAAATTCTGGCCATAATTTAACTAAAATGAGGGAACAAATTAGTACAAAGCGACACCCATTTACCTAAAAAGAGGGAACTAATTAATAAGTCGTGAGAACAAATTTTTAATTCGTGGTCACAATATCTTGTGTTTTTCCCTCGCATGTCATGTGTGCGGCTCTGTGGCAAATACAAGAATAGGAATGAAAACAATACAAAAAATGAAAAATTTCCAAAAATAAAAATTCTATCATTTATTCACCCTTATGTCATTCCAATTCCAATTCCAATTTGATTATGTCCCATGAAAAGTGTTTCTTGTGTCTAGATGGGAGGCAAGCAGCTGGAGTGAGTGTTCTCGGACCTGTGGAGAAGGTTTCCAGTTTCGCCTCGTGCGTTGCTGGAAGATGCTGGCTCCCGGCCTAGACAGCTCAGTGTACAGTGACCTCTGTACAGAGGCACAGCTAGAGCTCCCCCCAGAGCGCCGGGCCTGTAAAAGCCCTACTTGTGGTCCTCAGTGGGAAGTAGCTGAGTGGTCTGAGGTAGGTTAAGAGCTCTTTTACTTAATCCTCCATTATTACGCCATTCACTGTAAGTAAATAAATATATTCTAAATCAGTATTTTTGTCTTGGCCAGTAAAAAATTACTACAAAATTATTTAAACAATATCAGTTTATATGAATAGCAAACTGAAAACTGAAATGGTTGGACAATGTCAATGTTATGTAGCATACCAAAGAGAACCTTGTTTTGTTTGTTGTGCAGTGCCCAGCTAAATGTGGTCGCAAGAGTCTGGTTACTCGAGAAGTCAGATGCTCAGATGAGATTCACGCATGTGATGAGACAACTCTCCCAGCATCTACCAAAAACTGCACCGGCCCTCCATGTGAGCGCCAGTGGACAGTGTCTGAGTGGGGACCGGTAAGACACTGTGAAGATTTTAAAATGCACACACATTATGCTTGACTGTAAAAAAATATTTAACACTGTGTTTTTGTAACGTTTAGTCCAAGGAAGATGAAAGTAATTCTAATAAACAATGAGGTTTATTAAACACAGCACATAGATAATCCAGAAGGGAGCGAACACAAACGAAACAGCGTGTACTGTAACTCACGAACAATACCAGCTTAAAACTGCTGCAGGAGTGTTTCTAATGCATCGGCCAAGGGAGTGACAACAAATTTGACATCTTTCTCTCTTCTGACCATCTCTCAATATTCTTTTTTTTTTACTCTTTTGGAAAGTCATAGCTATTTTTTTATTTTTTATTATTATTATTTTTTTTGCTATTGGAGTAAGTGAGAACGAAAAAAAATGATTTGTTGTAGTTTCCGTTCCCTTTCAGTCAGTTACTTTCAACGTTACGTCGGACTGACATCATGGCGTCTCACCTGGGAGCCCAATCACCTCCAAGTGGTAACTAAACAAGCCATTGAACATTGGCCAGTGAGATTTGCATGCCGAGTCACAACCAACCGGACATACGGGTATAAATATGACTGGCATTACTTCATTCATATTTTGCTGAAGCCGAGCGGTTGTACAGTGATCGCTCATTCCAGTCTAACTACAAGAAAAAGATTATATTTCTGAAAACAGAAAAAGAGCAAACAGCAATTCTAATTGCTAATTGGAGATCTTACCTCAGGAAACAGCAATTTTTATTTATTTTCTTTGTGGGATCTCTCTGCCGGTGTGAAGGCACATCCAGCGGTGTCCCGTATCCAGCTTGCTGTGCACGAGAGAGAAGTCCAGTGAAGTGCAAAGCAAGCACGGGCAGTCAGCGTCTTTTTCAAGATGTCTTTCTGTCCATGTGTTTCTGGATGTGGTTGTTTACTGACTTCATCTGACGGCCACAATCGCTGTCTCTCATGCCTGGGCAAACAGCATGCTAAGAGAGCGGTCATGGATGGTGCATGATCTCATTGCAAGAGCATGTCTATGTTGGCATTGCGGTCACGACTCTCCTTCTTTAATACGGCGGCACGAGTCCCCTCTGCTGCTACCCAGCCCCCCGCAGCTTCTCATAGTAGAGCTGCGGGTCTGGTTAGCACTTTGGGAGATCTGAGGGTTACAGAGGGAGCTTCTCCGTCCGGCCAGCACCCACAAACATCACACTCCTCTAGCATCCCATGTGCTTTGAGTTCCCAAATGTTGGCGCGGGTCACTCACGTGAGGCACCTTGTGTCTCATTCGGTGCTCCGGATGAGAATCGAATGTTGATCGCTGCATCTGGGAGTGGGCTTTTGTTCTCTGGAGAGGAGATGACGGCCATGCTTTCCCGGACCGCCGCCACCACTCCAGTGCCTTTCTTCCCGGAGGTGCATGAGGAGGTTCAGAATTTTGACTGCACCTTTTACTGCGCAAAGCTGCTCTTCTGCCTCCTCCATTCTCACTGCCCTCGAGGACATTCAACAGGTGGAGCGTGCAATTGTGGTGCAAGGCATGTAAGACGACAGCAGCCCTGGGCTGGGGTTGTTGCAGGAACTGCTCACAGCCACTGACCTGCCCTCTGGGCACCGAAAGTCACGCCACTGGCCCTCAGCCAGACGATGTCCACTCTGATGGTCCAGGAATGCCATCTCTGGTTGGACCTGGTCGATAAAGTCTGATTTCTTGACGCCCCCCCATCTTGGCCTCTTCGGTGACACTGTCGAGGACTTTCCCCAGCAGTTCTCGGTAGTCTAGAAGCAGACTGAGGCCATAAAGCACATCCTGCCCCGACGTGACACTGCCACCAAGCCACTGGTGCACAGCGCCTCTCTGGTAGACTACTGCAGAGCTGAGGGCTGGGCAACACCTAACACATTTGCGAGTTTTTACAATCTCAGAGTGGAGCCGCTTTCTTTCAGTGTGTTGGGTACAAGCTGGTAATGTGTGGGAAGGCTAGCTCGCTGTTTTGCTTGAAGCACCATTCCCCTCTTACAGGGGGATACGAGTGCCTACTTGCTCTTCAGGTGAGTTCCCCACTCGGCAAACCCTGAATCGAGTTCCTCCAGCATCCTTCAGCAGTCTGACGCCAGGCCCAGTGCTCATGTGCATGCCCGGCCGGTCAGGCCTTGTTCTAGGCTAGATGCCCATATGCTGTGATTCTCCTTCCATAACCCCATATGTCTATTGTCCATTTGGAATGGAGGTCTACCCCTCAGGATTACTTGGGGCGCTGGGTAGGTTATGACATTGTGAGGGCGGTTGCTAAAAGGGCACGCAGCAGCTTGCCATCATCTGCGTCTCCAACACTTGTAACACAGTTCAGTGGCTGTGGCGCTTTCCATGACGTCAGTCCGACGTAACGTCGTAACGTTGAACGTGACTAACTGAATGGGAATGTCTAGGTTACTGATGTAACCCCCGTTCCCTGAAGGAGGGAACAGAGATGTTACGTTCCCCCTGCCACAGCCCTGAATCACCGCTGAATGGCCCTGATCCTGTCTCGGCTCCTCAGCAA
This sequence comes from Leuciscus leuciscus, assembly GCF_965113295.1. Lineage (NCBI taxonomy): Eukaryota > Metazoa > Chordata > Actinopteri > Cypriniformes > Leuciscidae > Leuciscus > Leuciscus leuciscus. Next base: position 18,885,840 of record NC_138729.1, on the reverse strand, counting down.
AACATGAATGAAGTGAGTAATGCCAGTCATGTTTACACCCGTATTTCCAGGCATGCAAATCACACTGGCCAATCTCCGTTGGCTCGTTTAGTTACCACTTGGAGGTGATTGGGCTCCCAGGCGAGACCCATGACGTCAGTCCGACATTCCCTACTCCAGGGATCGGGGGTTACATCAGTACATCAGTAACCTAGACTTTCACTGCTATAGAATTTTAGTTTTGTTAGTTATGCAAATGAAGAGTGATGCAAATGAAGCTCACACCATATGCATCATTATACAATAGAATCTCATTGGTCCAAAATCCTGCTCCTTATAACTTAATGGGATAGTTCACCCAAAAATGAAAATTCTTTCATCATTTAGTCACCCTCAAACCCATTTTTTCCCTGTGCGGAACTTCAAAGGAAGATAATTTGAAGAATGCTGGAAAGGAAACAACATTGGAGCCAATTGTACTTCCATTGTATTGGCAAAAAAGAAGAAAACATATATTTTTTATATATAATATAAGATATTTTTCTCCAAATAATAAAATTATTGGAATGAAATGAGGGTGAGTAAATGATGACAGAAATGTCATTGTAGGGTGAACTATCCCTTTAAATGTGATTTGATTAGGTGTGATTGCAAGACATTTAATTTTTCAAATTATTATTTTTTTTTTCATTTCTACTTAGTGTTCAGGCATCTGTGGGCATGGAAAAACAGTGCGTCATGTGTACTGCAAAACACCAGAGGGACGAGTGGTACCTGAGTCTCAGTGCTCACCTGAAAACAAACCTCTGGCCATTCACCCCTGTGGAGACAATGAATGCCCTCCACATTGGCTGGCTCAAGACTGGGAGAGGGTGAGGATTATGCGTATGTTGTGGAAAATAATGATTTGTTAATATTTCTTCAGTAATCACTGTCTTCTGCCTTCCAGTGCAACACGACATGCGGACGCGGTGTGAAGAGAAGGACGGTGCAGTGTGTCGGCATCACGGGTGGAAAGGTCCAGATCCATGGTGATGAGGAATGTGACAGCAGTAAGCAACCAGTAGATGAGGACACCTGCTTTGAAAGGCCTTGCTTCAAGTGGTACACAACACCATGGTCTGAGGTGAAACATTTAAAAATGTATTCAATTTATGATGGCAGATTGAAATAATAAAAAATACAACTAGTATCAGATTGCTAGAAAGTAGAACAGCTGGCCATGTAGGCATTTGCAGTAAGCTAAGTGAGTTACCTTTCGAGGGAACTCAGCACTGCGTTAGAATATTGGCACTATGGGAACGCTTGTGCATGATAGTGTCTGAAGCACCTGTTGAATCACTCCAATCTCATTTGTGAAACGTTGACAGCTTCTGTGCTTCAGTAAACTCTCTGTGTCATAATGGCTCTGTCTATCTGAAGAAACACTTGCAAGCTATCTCTTCCCTGAGTCTGTATCGTCCCTTAGGGCCTTTTCCTATATGTAGATTGAATGCTTTGTTCCGCAACAGGGACTTAATTTGTTACAATGTTGCAGTTTCTTCTTGGTTCGGTTTGTTTTCACATGTTAACATTTCAAAGCGTACCAAAATGTGTTTATGCAAGTCACATGTGAGTAAAATTGTCCTCTTATTGGCTAGAGTTCACCTCAAGATAGATTGACAAGTTCACTCTGCTAGCTTATTGTGGCTTTATCTGTAGTTGTAGTGACACCAACAAAAACTTAGACGAATGTAGCCTTGATTTCCGCTCTGACTGATCATTTATATACATAAATTATATTACAATATATTTAAGATGAATCACAGAATCAGACATTGCTGCTTTTTATATAGCACATTTCCCGTTATGAATTACGGTATCGCTAGTTTCGTTAGTCTGTTGGGTCAGATTACTTCTCATCTCAACCAAACTGCTCCAGAATTAGTTTTTAACTGGGCCTAGACCACCTCGTTCAGGCAATCTCAGAGTAATCGTTCCGGAGCGGATCCAAGCGCGATTGCCATGTTCATATATGCTTAAACGAACTGAAGAACGGGAGAAAATGCACCAGGTTCCGAAACAGAAGCTCTAAATTAGCCAGGTGTGAAAACGCCCTTAAGGCCCCGACATTGCCCACCAAGCCCTGTAGAAAGACATTATCTTTGCTGGGCGAAGCTTACATGGCTGTAAGTCAGGCTGGAGCATGTCTGCACATAATGGTGATACTGCATACCAGGCTGACCTGCTTAGGGATCTGGATGAAGGTGAGGGTGTGGGCCCAGACGCTGTGAAAGAGTTACACCGGACCACAGATTTGTTTCTCCGGGCCACCAAGGAAATGGCCCATGCCATCAACATATCCACATATGGCAGCTATGATGGCTACGGAGAGACATTTGTGGTTGTCCGGTATATAGAAAAGGACCTTCATGTTGGATGCCCTGCTTTCCCCTCCTGGCCTCTTCGACTACGCAGTAAACACTGTCAGTTTCACGAGGCAAAGAAACAGGCAAAGAAACATTTCAAAGGTTTATCTCTCTCCGAATCCAGGTCCTGGAGGCTGCTGCTATGGAGCAGCCCCAGGCCAGTACAGAACCCCAGGCCTCTCTCAGGCAACAACAGAAGCAGAATGTCATTTCTCTAGCCCCCCCTCAGCCCATTCAACAAGACGTATGGCTGCCTGTAAGGCCGTGTGTCCACCAAAGACTTTTTTAGCTAGTTAAGAACGCAAGGCTCTCTGCTGAAAAAAACTAGCTGTGGGCACTTGAGATCGCTTCGGCAGCGCAGCATTTTTTCAGTTGAGACGCGGGCTGGTCCTCTCCACATTTATCAGATTGTACAGCCTGGATTTAGATTCCACACCAGGATCTCAGGTGCTTATGTCCTAAGCTTGTGCTCACCATGATTCACTCTTGGACAGGCATTTGTCACTATGGTATAGTGGGTATGAATGTTCCCATAGCTTCAACATTCTGAAGTAGCATTGATTTCACTCAAAAGGGAATGTCTCGGTTACAACTGTAACTGGTTCCCTGAGAAGGGAATGAGACACTGTGTCATCTTGCCATACTTCCGACATGGCTGTGAGCGACTCACTTCAGCTAAACAAAATCTGACAATATTTGGTCCGGGTATCCTTTATAGCTTCCGCGGTACGCCGTCATGCGTCATGGGATGATGTTTCGCCAATGAGATTGGAGTGATTCCACACGTGCTTCAGAAACAACCATGCTGAAGCGGTCCCATAGCGTCATCAACATTCTGATGCAGCATCTCGGTCCCTTTTCAGGGAACCAGGGTTACAGTACTTACCAAGACGTTTACTAGTTTTTAAAATACCGATTTTCTCTTCAAGTGTAATTCACTGGTCTTTTCTCTTGCTTGTACTCAACTGTTTCTCAGTGCACCAAGACTTGTGGTGTTGGTGTGCGAATGAGAGATGTGAAGTGTTACCAGGGAAGAGAGCTTGTTCGTGGATGTGACTCTTTGACCAAACCTGTTAACAAACAGACCTGTGCACTCCAGCCCTGCCCCACCGAACCTCCAGGTGTGCCTTAAAGATATTTTAATATTCACTCACCCTCACATTGTTCTAAATCTTTATGCTGCTATTTTTCCAGTTAAATATATACAGTATATGCATCACAGTTTCCACAAAAATATTAAGCAGCAACTGTTTTCAACTTTGATAATAATAAGAAATTTTTCTTGAGCACCAAATCAGAATATTAGAATGATCACTGAATCACTGAAGATATTAATAATGATTCAGTAATGATGCTGAAAAAAACAGCTTTGACATTACAGGAATATATTACATTTTAAAATGAAAATAAAATATAATATTCATATATAACATTTTAATATATATGAAATATATATAATATAAAGTATATATATAATTGGTGTCATATGGCATCAATGTGCCGTTTTTGTTCCTTGTTATTGCAATTCATTATGTTTATAATTTTATGCAGGTTTGGAATGACATGGAGGTGATAAATTATTACAGAATTTTAATTTTGTGGTGAACTAATCCTTAAATAGGCACTTATGACTGTAATATTACATATTCTAAGAAACAAAAATCCTATAGGTTCAAATAAATCATAAATAACATGAATTGTATCTGCTTCAATGCTTCCTCAGATGAAAACTGCCAGGATCGTCCCACCACCAACTGCTCGCTGGCTCTGAAGGTGAATTTGTGCAGTCATTGGTATTACAGCAAGGCCTGTTGCCATTCTTGCCGTAATCTTCGAGCTTCCTAGCTAGACTCCAATGCTCAGGTTTTCATCTATTCATGTCACCTGCATTGTGCTTGTTTGAGGATTGCAGCAAGGGAAGTTTGAATCAGTATTTGGTTATATGTTAAACTAGCTCCATAAAAACTGCATTACTGCCAGTATTACAAAATGATACCTACTTCATGACAATGTCCTGTGTTTGTGGGATACCGTAAGGAAATATTAAATTATTTGATTATTGCTCAGAGGATTATATTGCATGTCATAAAAGTATTTATTATTCATCAGGTTTTATTGGACATTTATTATCTGGCAGCTGAAGATGGCTGATTTTAGTACTGTATATCCAAACAGGCTTACCCTCAAGCCACTGCTGGCTCCTACACTCTACTGTTTACTTTTATCCAGTTTAACTATTGCTAGACCTAGGCTTATGTTAATTTATTGGTTACAGCAGTAGCTTTATTGGGTTCTCTGATATGTATGTATCCGAATAATTCATTTTGTATTATTTGATTTGAATTGACAATGGATTTAACAGAACTTGACATACCCAAGTAATTTTACCCTTGTCATTGAGTGAGTCCTGACACTTGAACATACTATAGTTGAAAATGTATCTGATTCATATATTGTTTCATTAAGACACAATAAACCTCATATATTGTATACTACCTTACCTCAAGTACAAAAGACAATCAAATGTATGTCATTTGATTTTCTTATAGAAAAACAGTTGTGTACCTCTCAGAATATTAAATAATAAATATTATACTCCAAAGAAAATGCTGTGGGTTTTTGTTTTTGTTTGGTTATTTTTAATAGGTTTTAAAAGCATATAATTATTAATAGAATAATTTACATTAATGAGTGATATTTTAGTATCATTGTAGTTTTTGTTTATTCTTTGAATTATATTTTATTTTTAGATTTTCTGTTTCTGTTTTGTCATTTTATTTTTTTTATACATATAGTTGTGCTTAGTTTGGGATATTTTAGTACTTCAGCTTAAACTAAATGGAAAAATGTAATATATATATATATATATATATATATATATACTGTATACACTATATATATATGTATATGTATAGTGGGTCAATGACGTGGCGTGTCAATTCTGGTGTCCAAAGCATATTCATTATATAAAAAATTTATACATTTTTAAATGCACTTCATAAGTGACTCAACTTCCCCCTCTTTAATTACTCATGTGAGAATTCCTGAATAACAACATATCATTCTTGGATAACAAAAAAACTCTGTTCAGCCAGGACATGTCATCCGTTATCCAGAATGACATGTGCATAAAAATCTAGTTTTTAATTAACATTTGTAAACTTTTAGGCATGGTTATTATAGTTATATTATTAAAATTAACATTATTTACATAATTGTATGTTTTTTGCCATATTTTTGCTGTCATTCAACTTGATTTCATATGATTCAATGAGTCACATGGGTCTTTATCATTAAATTGAATTTTGTAATGTTAATGGTCAAATCATGAATAATGTAATCAAATGTATTAATTATCAACATTTTATTAAAGCTTTAGTATAGCTTCTGGTGTTTTAAGGTCAATTCTGTCCTGCCAGATGCCTCTGTCTGGCAGAGACGGTTCAGAGCCAGGATAAACGCAGATGCAGAAGCTAGGGCTGAGTATCTTGGACAAAAGAGAGCAAGGTATTATAGTGATGACTCAGTGGAGTGATAATGTATCAGTAACAAGCAAACTTGAAATATTAATTGAAATAGGTTCACACTCCTATAAACATTCCTATAATCTAAACGCGTAGCATGTGCACGCCATCAGCGTTCTCACAGGTTTCCGTTTTTAAAGTTTGCGCAGAAAGAACTTAACGGTTTTCTGTTAGAACGGTGTCGTGTTAGCGGCCCTTAAGTTAATAACTAATGATCGTTGCGACGGAAGTGAATAAATCAAAACTAACTTTATCTGGACAATAACTTTATTCTAGAGCTGCTGTAAAGCCAAAACAATCTCTGTTACTTTAATTTCCTATTATCACTGTAAAGCTGCTTTGGAACAATCTACATTAAAGCGCTGTATAAATGAAGATGACTTGACTTGACTCATTTGCAATAAGCCTAAGGGGCGTATCTTACACCCAGCGCAATTGACTTTGTACAGCGACGCATGCATCATTCCTATTTCTCACCCGCGCACAGCGGACTTTTCCCTCCACAGACGCACATCGGTAAATTAGGGAATTAACTTGCGCTCCCGGGGGCGGTTCAGTGAAGAGGGGAGGCGTTTTCCGGTGCAAACGTTCCCTGGTGCTATTTTGCAGTTTCAGAAAACAATTCCGCCACAGACCAGGAGAAACCTAGTCTAAAGTCAGTGGCACGTTATTCAGATGCTATTTTAAGGGCGCATGCTTGACCATAATGTAGCGTGTGCACAACACACACACACTTTGATTCTCTCATCTACACACAGACGCAGCAGTTCACATTTTTGCAAACCATACATTATTACAAGCAAAAATATTCCACATGAGAGAAATCATTGTTGTGTTCATAGATGTGAAAAAATAGGCATAGCGTCGGTTTCCTCGGCTGTGAACCGCTCCTGGCGTGCATCTGGCAAATCCGCCGTTATAATAGCAATTCGCCATGGAACAAGCGCGCCTGCTCTTAAAGGGAATGTAAGATGACGCTCTGATTGGTTTATTTCACGTTACGCCCAAACCACACCTATGAATAATGAAGCTACTTCAGACCAACACATTTTAGATTTGCGACGGGATCCGCAAGATCCGCCACAAAGTTACTACGCGTTTAAAATAGGGCCCTAAATGTTTTAGCTGTATAATGTGTTGGACTATAGCCTTGGCCATTGTTTATTTAGCATTATAATTTTACAGATTTACTATAATTTTACAGATTTTTAAATCATTAAAAATTTGTTAGTGTCTCTTACTTTGTTTCAAGTTTGAGTGTTGGAAAGAAAAATGATACTGAGGATGGTTTTTATGGTAATCCTGAAAAATATTGCAGAATGTCCTTCCGGCTAACAGTATGTCATTCTGGCTAACAATGACACGGGCAATTATTTTAACCCATATTTGTGTGTTAGATTACACAACTCAGTTTTTTGTTGAGTTAATGATAAAACAAGTTTTATTTACTTTATTGGAAAACATTTTTAAACATTTTCCAGGTTTTTTTTTTATTTGGTTCTGAATTTTGAGTTATCAGCAGCCAAATATGAGCCCGTGTCTATATGAAATCCCAAATTGATTATATTAATTGTGATTAAAATGTAGTTTTCCGAGCACTAATTGTTTGTTGAGCTCCAAATATGGAGATCAGTACATTTGTATATGCCAACAATGGTAGAAATTTCATTACGTTACCCAGGAATGACATTTTCATGGGGAAAAAGATCTGATTCACCAAAAAAAAAGATTAATTACATTCTTGAAATGTGTAAATATCATTGCATTACATACACAACACTCTAATAAGTATAGAAAGTCCTACAATTTAAATTTTTTGCCAATTTTATTTTTCTTCACATTTTAAATCCTTATCCGTCATTCACCCACGTATGTATATATATATATATATATATATATATATATATATATATACACTCACCTAAAGGATTATTAGGAACACCATACTAATACTGTGTTTGACCCCCTTTCGACTTCAGAACTGCCTTAATTCTACGTGGCATTGATTCAACAAGGTGCTGAAAGCATTCTTTAGAAATGTTGACCCATATTGATAGCATAGCATCTTGCAGTTGATGGAGATTTGTGGGATGCACATCCAGGGCACGAAGCTCCCGTTCCACCACATCCCAAAGATGCTCTATTGGGTTGAGATCTGGTGACTGTGGGGGCCATTTTAGTACAGTGAACTCATTGTCATGTTCAAGAAACCAATTTGAAATGATTCGAGCTTTGTGACATGGTGCATTATCCTGCTGGAAGTAGCCATCAGAGGATGGGTACATGGTGGTCATAAAAGGATGTACATGGTCAGAAACAATGCTCAGGTAGGCCGTGGCATTTAAACGATGCCCAATTGGCACTAAGGGGGTTAAAGTGTGCCAATAAAACATCCCCCACACCATTACACCACCACCACCAGCCTGCACAGTGGTAACAAGGCATGATGGATCCATGTTCTCATTCTGTTTACGCCAAATTCTGACTCTACCATCTGAATGTCTCAACAGAAATCGAGACTCATCAGACCAGGCAACATTTTTTCCAGTCTTCAACTGTCCAATTTTGGTGAGCTCGTGCAAATTGTAGCCTCTTTTTCCTATTTGTTGTGGAGATGAGTGGTACCCGGTGGGGTCTTCTGCTGTTGTAGCCCATCCGCCTCAAGGTTGTGCGTGTTGTGGCTTCACAAATGCTTTGCTGCATACCTCGGTTGTAACGAGTGGTTATTTCAGTCAAAGTTGCTCTTCTATCAGCTTGAATCAGTCGGCCCATTCTCCTCTGACCTCTAGCATCAACAAGGCATTTTCGCCCACAGGACTGCCGCATACTGGATGTTTTTCCCTTTTCACACCATTCTTTGTAAACCCTAGAAATGGTTGTGCGTGAAAATCCCAGTAACTGAGCAGATTGTGAAATACTCAGACCGGCCCGTCTGGCACCAACAACCATGCCACGCTCAAAATTGCTTAAATCACCGTTCTTTCCCATTCTGACATTCAGTTTGGAGTTCAGGAGATTGTCTTGACCATAACCACACCCCTAAATGCATTGAAGCAACTGCCATGTGATTGGTTGATTAGATAATTGCATTAATGAGAAATTGAACAGGTGTTCCTAATAATCCTTTAGGTGAGTGTATATATATATATATATATATATATATATTAGGGCTGTCAAAGTTAACGCGTTAATAATGCGTTAACGCAAAATCATATTAACGGCACTCATTTTTTTAACGCACGATTAACGCAGCGCGTATTTTCTGTTTGACCCGTGGCCCAACCTCTAGTTGGAGAAATGGAGATACACAGTGTTGCCAACTTAGCGACATTGCAGACCCCTTTAGCGATTTTTTCCCTTCAACAAAGCGCCCAAACCTTATTTAGTTTCTGAGAATCTACCGGTACCGCCGGGCGCCGGTACTGCTCTCTCAGCACGCGCGCGCACCTCTCGCTCTCTCTCGCTCTCACTCTCTCTCTCTCTCTCTCTCTCTCTCTCTCTCTCTCTCTCTTTCTCTCTCTCTCTCTGCGTCTCGCGCGGAGGAGCAGCGCTTTAATTCAGTTAAGCACAGATATTATGTTGCTTCACTAATTGTACAAGTATAGCCGAAATCAGAGCACAGATATTGTCTTTATCTTTTGTGAATTTGATTTCACCAGACGACGGCTCGATTATCAGAATTGTTGTGCAGATTAACTTAACATCTTGGAAGGGAGAGCTGGTTATGTCTTAATGGGTCGTGTTTCAGTCACCATTTCAAATTCATTCCGTTGTTTGACAACAGAAACAGTAAAATATACCAATGAAAACAGTTTTATTGAGAATTTAGATTAATCAAAATGGGCACAGAGAGAGACAAACTACAATGTAATAATAAATAATAAATGTACATTTAGCATTTTCAGAAGAGCTGCCCTGTCATGCAAAATCTAAACATGTTTGTGTTAGTAAATTGCTCAGTGCAAAGAAAGAGAAGTAATGGTAACCTGGCATTTTTTTGTTCTTTCTACATGTGTCTAATAGACATGAACAAGTTCTTTGAAAAACATCTATGACCTTTGAAACATGTCTCGTCCTTATGCTCTATATTGACTATGGTTTCAATAATAAACATACATTTGCATACAGCATCTATATTTATCCATGCCCACGTTGATTAGAGTATTACAAACTTGAAAAGTATTAATTTAAGGTACATTTAGAACAAATAAAAAAATGTGTGATTAAATGCGATTAATCGCGAGTTAACTCATGACAATCATGCGATTAATCGCGATTAAAAAATGTAATCGATTGACAGCCCTAATATATATATTATTTTGGTAATTTTTATATTATTTCAAGTAATGATTTTTTAAATAGTTTTAGTTAACATTACCCCCGTGTAAATTACTTTTTATATAAGTTGATCAAGATTTCAAAACATTTCAGCAGTTTTAGGGAGTCAAAAACAGCAGTAATTTTGATTAAGATTCATCTACAAAAATTGCCATCATACACAAATAGACACACACTTTGTCAGGTCAAGTCACCTTTATTTATAAAGCACTTTTTACAATACAGATTGTATCATGAAAATAACATGAAAATAATACAACAAAGTTTGTTTCTAGAAGAAAATTGCCCACCTTAAGTAAGGCAGATCAATAATATTGTTGAATATTAAATGTCCCCAACTAAGCAAGCCAAAAGCCAAGGCAACAGTGGCAAGGAACCAAAACTCCATCAGGTGACAGAATGGAGAAAAAAACCTTGGGAGAACCCAGGCTCAGTCAGGCCAGTTCTCCTCTGGCCAACGAGCGAACAGTGTATGATAATGATTCAGGCAGCATTACAGATCAGAAGTCAGATTGGATCAGAACATTCAGAATATTATCCAGTTCCATCTGGTTGGAAGTCGGAGTCATCACGGTATGGAGACGAGTTCGCAGAGGATCAGTGCCGATGGCTGTCGTGTCGATGAGGCCTTCACAGGGCTGATGAGGCTGGCACTTCAGGGATGCGTCGTGGATGGGTCCAGGCGCAGGTCCACCATCTGATCTGGATATGGCCCAGATCCGGCTGACTTCAGTAAACCTCGGAATAAACAGAAAGACTTACATTAGCGTAGATGCCATTCTTCCTATGATGTAACGAGAACATCAGGTGTTATAGGAAGTGTTCCCGGTTCCGGCTGACCTAATCTATGCAGCCTAATAATCATTTAACTGATTTGAATAATAGAAATGTAATGTTGTATATGAATGCCAGGTAAAAGAGATGCGTTTTTAGTCTAGATTTAAACTGACAGTGTGTCTGCTTCCCGGACAATGTTAGGAAGACTGTTCCAAAGTTTAGGTGCTAAATAGGAGAAGGATCTACTGCCAGCAGTCGATTTTGATATTCTAGGTATTATCAACTGGCCAGAATTTTGAAATCGCAGTAGATGTAAAGGACTATAATACGTTAAGAGCTCGATCAAGTATTGGGGAGCTAAACCATTTAGTGCTTTGTAAGTAGTCAGCAATATTAAAAAATGTTATATGATGTTTAATAGGGAGCCAATGCAGTGCCAATGCAGTGTTGACAGAACAGGGCTAATATGGTCATACTTCCTGGTTGTAAGAACTCTAGCTGCTGCGTTTTGGACCAACTGGACTTTGTTTATTATACATGCAGGGCAACAACCACCCAGTAGAGCATTACAATAATCTAACCTTGAGGTCATGAACGTATGAACTAACTGTTCCGCATTTTTCATTGAAAGCATCTGTCGTAATTTAGATACATTTTTAAGATGGAAGAATGCGGTTTTACAGATGCTAGAAACGTGGCTTTCAAATGAAAGATTGGTATCAAAGACCACATCTAGGTTCCTAACCGACGACGAAGACATGACAGAGCAGCCATCAATTGTTAGACAGTATTCTGGGTTAATACGTGCAGAGGTTTTTTGTCCAATAATTAGAAACTCTGTTTTTTTTTCGGAATTAAGTAGTAGGAAATTACTAGTCATCCAAATTTTTATCAGCTATGCATTCCGTTAATTTTGTGAATTGGTAAGTTTCGTCGGGGCACGAAGAAATATAGAGCTGAGTATCATCAGCATAAGAGTGAAAACTAATTCCATGCTTCCTAATGATATCTCCCAAGGGTAGCATGTATAGAGTGAACAGCAATGGTCCTAGTACTGAGCCATGTGGTACACCATAGTGAACTTTTGATCGATATGACATCTCTTCATTTACTGCTACAAACTGATCATGGTCAGAGAAGTATGATTTAAACCATGCTAGTGCAATTCCACTAATGCCAACATAATTTTCGAGTCTATTCAAAAGAATGTTGTGGTCGATGGTATCAAATGCAGCACTAAGATCCAGTAACACAAATAGAGAGATACAACCATGATCGGATGATAAGAGAAAATCATTTGTGACTCTAATGAGAGCTGTCTTGGTGCTATGGTACGGTCTAAATCCTGACGGGAAATCCTTGCAGATATCATTTCTTTCTAAAAAGGAACATAGTTGTGAGGATACTGCCTTTTCTATTAATTTTGACAGAAAAGGTAAATTCGAGATCGGTCTGTACTTGACTAATTCTGTAGGATCAAGTTGCGTTTTTTTTAATAAGAGGTTTAATAATAGCCAGCTTAAAGGTTTTTGGTACATATCCTAGTGACAAAGATGAAGTAATGATATTAAGAAGAGGATCTCTGACCTCTGGAAGAATCTCTTTCAATAGCTTAGTCGGTATAGGGTCTAACATACATGTTGTTGATTTTAGATGATTTAACGAGTTTAGACGAGTTTCTTCCTCTCCTATAGCAATGAATTAATTAATTTTTTTCCTCAGGGAGACTACAATGCACTGTCTGATGCTATACTGTAGTAGACGGTTGCATAGTTATAATTGTCTCTCTAATATTATCAATCTTGTAAGTAAAGAAGTTCATAAAGTCATCACTGCTGTGCTGTTTGGAAAAGTCCGGTGTTGAAGCTTTATTTTTTGTTAATTTAGCCACTGTTTTGAATAAATACCTAGGGTTGTGTTTGTTTTCTTCTAAAAGTGTTGAACAATAAGCAGATCTAGCAGTTTTTAAACGGGATGTATCACTTACGCAAGATAACGTTACAGAAAGCACCATCACTTCAAAATAATGTTATTTGAAACTAGACTTCAGAGTAATACTGAAGATATTGCTATATATTACAGCAATACCTCCCCCTTTTCCTTTTCAAAGAGCCTCATGTTTATAGCAATAATCTTGTGGAGGGGACTCATTTAAAGGGTAACACTTTATAATAACGTTCAGTTGTAAGTCATTTATAAGTGGTTAGTTAATGATGAACTAATCATTTACAAAACATTCATAAATGATTAGCAAGTGATATACTAACATTTTATGTATGTTTTGTAAGCTGTGTTAAAAGTCATTTACATTTGAATAGTTAATGATTAACTAATCATTTACAAAACATGACTATGCATTCATAAATGATTAATTAGTGATATGTTCATTATTTTATGTATGTTTTGTAGATTCAGTTATAAGTAATTTACAATTGATTAGTTAATGATTAACTAATCATTTACAAAACATGACTATGCGTTTCATAAATGTTTAATAAATTATGTTACATTTTTTTTGTATGTTTTGCTCACATCAGGTGCACAGTGTTTAAAGACTCCATGTGTTTCAGAGAAGACAGCTGTCTATACCCTCACCAGTCAGCACTTACACTGCAGTACACACTACAGTGTTCAAAACCTGTTATAGATGTGTAAACGCATGAATAAATCATTTACAACACTTTCTGCATCCCCTAATCTAAAGTGTAAACTAGTCATCACTTGTAAATGTGTTACACATCATTTGTAGATTACCACTTCAAGAATCAAAAAGGCATAAGGTCTACGAATGTTAAGTATGTGTAACACATTTACAAGTGATGAATAGTTTACACTTTAGATTAGGGGATGCAGAAAGTGTTATAAATCATTTACAACACTTTCTGCATCCCCTAATCTAAAGTGTAAACTATTCATCACTTGTAAATATGTTACACTTACCTACAAATAAAAAATATATTAATGTATTCAAGGCATTTACAACACTTTCTGCACCCTCTAATTACTACAAAAAAAAACAACAATATTATTTATGAAACATTTATGAAACGCATATTCATGTTTTGTAAATGATTAGTTAATCATTTACTAATAAATTGTAAATGACTTATAACTGAATCTACAAAACATACAATAATTAACATATCACTTATTAATCATTTATGAACGCATAGTCATGTTTCATAAATAATTAGTTAATCATTTACCAATCACTATTAAATGACTTGTTATGGAATTTACAAAACATACATAAAATGTTAGTATATCACTTGCTACTCATTTATGAATGTTCTGTAAATGATTAGTTCATCATTAACTAACCACTTATAAATGACTTACAACTGAACGTTATTATAAAGTGTTACCTTTGTGGTTTATTTGTTGAACATCAATCAAATTTTTACCCTTAAATGGGTTTGGGAGTTTTTTGTATTTCCTAGTTCGGGGAACAGACACAGTCTCTATATGATGATATCTAGGTGAAAGAGTCTCTGAGTGATGTGATTTATCTGACCTTAGTGACGCGAGACTGCTAGCAGACGGTCGGTTTAGCCAGTCTGTCTGCTTCCTGACCTGAGCCCCAGATTGTCATGTTTGAGCTCTAAGACTATGGGCCATATTACTAGAGAGAAGAGCAGCATGTTTAATGTTGTCTCGTTCAATGTTTTAATTTTCCAAAGTATGGATAGACCCTTTTTTCCTGCACATAAACTGTTGCCACCTGCTGGCCAGCAATAAGCATGTGCCATTAAATATGTTCATTTATGACATCATAAGAGCTTATTAAATTGTCACACAACAACTGTTAATATTAACAAATCTTGCATTTATTAACAAACGAAAAGGTAAAATACAATAACAGATCATAATTCTGGTGACTTCATAGTTATTTTGGATCAAAATCAATGCGAAGTGAGTGGCACTACACACAAAGATGAGAATGCAGACAATTATAAAATCAGTCAATTAAATAGATTACACAAACAGACACACAAATTCACGATCCTACATGTAAAACAATGACCGCAGGTGATATTATCATTTCACAACTTGTACATCCGCACCATTTTCAGTTTTATCATACCAAATCATACCAACCATATATATATTTTAATCGTATATTTCAGTACAGCAGTAAATATCTGTGATAGACAAATTAATGTGAAACAATATCAAAGATATAAAACTTTTACTCTCCATTTCTCATGCCAATAAAAAGCCCTATTAATAAGTTGCATATGAAGAGTGGAACGTATGAATAATAAAGCAAATGCTTTTATTACCCAGTCTAAGAAAAGTCTGTAAAAATAGGACACAATGTACCATTTTAATAGAAGGATTAGAATTTTCTATATTTATTTTTCACAAGTGTTTTACCCGTTTTTGAATTACAAATTGCATTGTATTGTGTTTTACATTTTAAGAAAAAAAGTTCAGAGGGGGTCTGTTCCCTAGGGTTCTTGAGTCAATGTTAAAGAACCCGTTATATAAAAAAAGGTTCTTGCTTAACAGAACCCTTTAAGGTTCTATATAGAACCTTTTCTTTTAGGAGTTAAAGGAAATGTCAGTAAACTTAACAATAATTGCCTTATCGTTTTTTCTACGGATTTTTGTTTTCTTTAAAGTGCACATGACTATCCTGATAAATAGATAAATAAATAAATAAATAAATAAAAAGTAGATGTATTGGATCTAATGAAATAAAATGGAGCACTGGGTACAGAAAGCAGCATAACAAATGTGAACCACACAATATTTGAGGTGAATACGAGGTGCTACACATCCGTGCTGATGCTGTGATGAGTCAGCACTTCCTGCATGGTGACCGAGCGGATGAGGTTGAGTTTGTGGAAGTTGGGCGTATCCATTGGCAGATCTAATTCCTCCTGCTGTAGAGTCGTGTAGTTGATCCTGCCACCTCCATTGCGCAGACCCTCCTGTGGGCTCATGTACAGCGGCAGATACCCCGAGCAGGAGGGGCAGAAAGTGTACGAGCGGGGCGGCTTGTAGGGCATGCGTGGGGTGTACTGAGGATAGCTGACTGGTCCATTGGGCTCAAAAGGCTCTGCAGTCATTAGCAGCTGGTTGGAGGATGCGTATTCGGGGAAATGTCGAAGACTCAGTGGACTCTCGGGTGGACTCGGTTGGCGCGGTGGACTTGGCGATGACTTGGCGACATCAGCCTCCTCCTCCTCCTCCACCGACTCTTCTCTTTTACAGCAGTAATACTAATGGGCAGAGTGAGACGTCACACTCAGTACGTAAGATAGGAGAGAAGAGGGAGTTACTATTGAGACAAGCAGTAGAGGAGGATTACCTGCAACCTACAGTAACACAAAACTGTGACAATAGTTAGCAAGATGACTGCAGCTAAAATTCCACCTGTGATGACCACTGTGCCGGCTGTCATTCGAAATCCTCTCCATCAACAAACTGGGCTACCATAAAGACAAAAAAAAACAGAGACACAAAGAAAATTGTTTTTAAAAATAAAATAAAATAAAATAAAAAAATATTAATGGGGTGTGTGTGTGTGGGGGGGGGGGGTGACACTGCCTTGCTTATTTTAAAGACTGACATATAGTACAAATCCTGGATATGCTACTGGGTATGTTTACATAGGATGGTCGGCTGATTTGGAATTTATTTTATTTTATTGTTATTAATTTTTTTATGGCTGAAATAGGCTACACTACCTTTCAAAAGTTTGGGGTTAGTATGATTAAAAAAAAATATAATAATAATAATACTTTTATTTAGCAAAATATTCCTATTTTAAATAAATTCTGGGGGGAAAGTATCACGGTTTCCACAAATATATTAAGCAAGCACAACTGTTTTCAACATTGATATTAATAAGAAATGTTTCTTGAGCCGCATATCAGTATATTAGAATGATTTCTGAAGGATCATGTGACACTGAAAACTAGAGTAATGATGCTAAAAATGGACATTAAAGGGATAAATTATATTTAAAAAATATAGAATATTTTATTTTAAATAATAATAATAATATTTCACAATATTGCTGTTTTTACTGTATTTTTTATCAAATAAATTCAGCCTTGGTGAGCAGAAGAGACTTCTTTCAAAAATATTTTTAAAATTTTACCAACCCCAATGTTATAAATATTTATTCGCTAATATTATATTAACAGAAAATTATAATCTTACAATATGTGCTCAAATATCAGCACATATATCTGTCTAGAACTACCATGTACCATGAACCTCTATTAGCTATTGTTGAAATTACATGTACATCTGA
The DNA here is from genome assembly GCF_965113295.1 of Leuciscus leuciscus. Classification (NCBI taxonomy): domain Eukaryota; kingdom Metazoa; phylum Chordata; class Actinopteri; order Cypriniformes; family Leuciscidae; genus Leuciscus; species Leuciscus leuciscus. Next base: position 18,868,546 of record NC_138729.1, on the reverse strand, counting down.
TGCCTATTTCATGCTCTTTGATTATGAATTCAGTCATTTTGAAAAAATATCCAAACACATGCTACAGCAGTGGAATAATAAACGGATCAATGATGCATTAAATTATTTTTCCAAACACATTTGCACAATTTGCAGGATGTCTAAGGAATGACGATATGTAACAGTCCAAAGACATTTACAAAGCTCAGGTTATTCAGTCATAATTAAACCACAAATTAGTCAGTCGGTATTGTTTACTGTTACAATAATCCTGTCTCTGTCTATGTAAAATGCAAATGAAGGTACAACTTGACACAAGTGAATCAGAAAGGGCCCCTCAATAAGACTTTTAGATTTGATGACAGAATTTGGATTTAGACTACCTCAGGCCAGAGACTCATTCAAGCCCAAATAAACTCACCCATTTGCACAAATGACTGGCAAAGCTTTATATAACTAAATCTAAAGGTCATCATCAGTTAACAACCAACAACACACGATGTCTAAGGTAATTTAGGAATATTTAACTTTTACTGTAACATTAACGCGAAAATCTTTTCCTCAGGTCTGACATAGAGCTAGGCTAATTTTAATAACACCCTAGGCTATATACAATCATATACAATTCAGACTTACTAATATAAATTAGTAACAACTTAATCAATTACAATAATCTATAAACTCAATTCATTTTTCAATTTCAAAGTATCAAATCTGAACTAAATACCATATCTTGTAAATTATCTCTTGATTTTCTGATCGATATTTTTCTGTGTCGATAATCATATAGCCTAAGCTATCCATAATAAGAATATTCATATTAACATACTAATTTTCACATTTTTATAATATAATTGTCACATAAATACAACTTGAACTGCATTTACTCAGAAGATGTATTGTAGGCTATACTCACATTATGGTATCTACAGAACATATGGCACTTGTCCAACGCATCCGGCGAATTTACCCACAAACTACCACAAAAATCGCTTTTAAGAGGTCACATGTCCAGGCGGAATAAACTTTCTTTAATAAATAGATATGAAAAAAATATCACTGAACATGTAGTCGAAGACTTTATGAGCACTGAGAGCTTTGAGAAGAGCGTCCGCTGGAGTCACGTCCCACATCTCAGTGTGTGTGTGTGTGTGTGTGTGTGTCAACCTCTCCCCACTGATCACACGATTATTCACTATAGATTGAAGCGCAGTCCGCGATTCCACTGATATTGTCTAAATTAAAAGTACGTATTTGTATGGTAAATATCGCTTGCAACATACTTTAAATATGAATTTTGACTTTTCTGTAGCTGCAGACTGGTTTGTTTAATTAGTGGACAAGATATAGCCTACTCAAGATATCCTTTTGAGATATATGCTTGGGCCTATATTACTTTATTCTGATGCCTACTTAAGATGATCTAGTTTTGACAGAGAATGGCATATAATACATGCTCTATGGGGTGTTATTCTTGTGATTCTAGCAAATTGCTCCTTCAAGTTGCAGATGTAAAGTGTGAAAAATGTAGATTACAGTTAGGCTAATGGTCACACTTTAGATTAGGGTCAAATCCTCACTATTAACTAGGACTTTTGCCTAAATAAACTCCTAATTACGTTTATTAGTTAGTAAGGTAGTTGTTAAGTTTAGGTAAGAGATGTATAATATGGTCATGCAGAATAAGGCATTAATATGTGCTTTATAAGTAGGCTACTAATAAACAGTCAAAATCCTAGTAATATGCATGAGCTAGTTTATAGTGAGAATTGGACCCTAAACTAAAGTGCTACCGGTTAATTCATTTTTAATTTTTAAATTGCAAGTGACCTAATTATTTGGCAAAATGTGCAGTTCTTGTACTTCCCCTTTTTTTCTGTCAAACACACACACACTCACACTCTCAAACATTCACTCTGACTTTTAGTCCCACTTTAAACTCTTTCCTGCCGCTGACTTACCGTTCCTCCTGTTGGACCGCTTTGAGTGCTGCTAAGAGAAGATAGTTGGAGAGTGAAGAAAACCATATTTTAGTATATTAATTATTAAACCTTCAAATATTAAAGGAGGCTGAGATTCCAGTGTATTGTACGGACATGGTCATGATAAATTCATAAGTAAAGATGCAGTGTATAAGGCAAGGTTATTTTTCTCTTTTGCCTCTCTTCTTTTCCTGTGTCAAAAGCTGCTCTCAGAATTCCCACCGGAGCATCTGCGCCTTTCTATCCACTGGAATATTTGGGGTGGAATGCTGAACAAAACTGATTGCATGAATATACACAGAGTTTGTATGGACACGTGTATGTAGAGAAATTGCATGTATTGTTTCATGAAAAATATCAGTCTATGAAAAATAAATAAATAAATAGTATATTGCAAATGAGACCAAAAATAATTAACAGATTGATAAGATAATACATGTTAGAATGCTGGCACTGTGATTTTTTGTCACTGAACCCCATTCTGTAAGATTACAACAAAAGAAAGGTAACACTTTATTTTGGTCCCCTTTAGACATTCTGTTGAGTGTAAGTAAATTTGCACCTACATGTAAGCTAACTCTCATTAGAGTATTAGTAGACTGTCTTAACATCTGCTAACACTTTATTTTGGAGGACACACCCCTAATTTCGGTACGAGCAGCTGACATCTCTGCAGCGGTGCCAAGTCTGGGGGTCTCAGAGGTGGTCCCACTGTCATTTGCACTCCCTGTTACGGCAATGACCATTTTATGTTTGGGCCACACTCTAATCTTTGTGTATGCCAGCCAGCAGCCATATCACCCTGTAGCCCAAGACTGGTTGCCCACTGAAGATAAGCTGGGTTGAGCCTGGTTAATATCTGGATCGGAGACCTCCTGGGAAAACCAGGTTGCTGCTGGAAGAGGTGTTAGTGAGGCCAATAGGGGGTGCTCACCCTGTGGTCTGTGTGGGTCCTAATGTCCCAGTGTAGTGATCGGGACACTGTACTGTCAAAGAGCACCGTCCTTCGGATGAGATGTTAAACCAAGGTCCTGACTCTCTGTGGTCACAAAAAATCCCAGGATGTCTTTCGAAATGAGTAGGGGGTGTAACCCCGGCATCCTGGCCAAACTTGCCTAGTGTCCTCTGTCCATCGTGGCCTCCTAATCATCGCCATATATATATATATATATACTAATTGGCTTCATCACTCTGTCTCCTCTCCACCAATAAGCTGGTGTGTGGTGGGAGTTCTGGCGCAATATGGCTGCTGTCGCATCATCCAGGTGGATGATGCACATTGGTGGTGGTTGAGGAGATTCCCCCTTCCATGTAAAGCGCTTTGAGTGCAGAGAAAAGCGCTAAATAAATGTAATGAATTATTTCATTTTAATTATTATTACAATAAGCCTGCTCCAGCCCATGAGTCTGCTCCAGAGCCTGCTCCAGCCCATGAATCTGCTCCAGAGCCCGCTCCAGCCCATGAGTCTGCTCCAGAGCCCGCTCCAGCCCATGAGTCTGTCTGCTCCAGAGCCTGCCCCAGCCCATGAGTCTGCTCCAGAGCCCGCTCCAGCCCATGAGTCTGTCTGCTCCAGAGCCTGCCCCAGCCCATGAGTCTGATCCAGAGCCCGCTCCAGCCCATGAGTCTGCTCCAGCCGATGAGTCTGTCTGCTCCAGAGCCCGCTCCAGCCCATGAATCTGCTCCAGCCGATGAGTCTGTCTGCTCCAGAGCCCGCTCCAGCCCATGAATCTGCTCCAGACACTGCTCCAGCCCATGAGTCTGCTTCAGAGCCCGCTCCAGCCTATGAGTCTGCTCCAGAGCTCGCTCCAGCCCATGAGTCTGATCCAGAGCCCCGCCCCAGCCCATGAGTCTGATCCAGAGCCCGCCCCAGCCCATGAGTCTGATCCAGAGCCCGCCCCAGCCCATGAGTCTGCTCCAGAGCCCGATCCAGCCCATGAGTCTGCTCCAGAGCCCGATTCAGCCCAGGAGTCTGCTCCAGAGCCCGATCCAGCCAGAGCTCAGTCATGTGTCTCTTCTAGTCTATGAACTTCTTGTCTGCCCTGATGCGACCACAGAGGTCGGCCCTGAGTTTCCTGTCTGTCCTGATGCGACCATGGATGTCACCAGAGTTCTAACCTTCATCCTAACCTCTCTGTGCTCTGTATTTCAGTTTCGCCTGATCGGCCATGGTGGACTCCAGTTCCACCAGATCTGCCTTGGGGGGTCTTTGGCTCCACTGTGGTTGTCATCGGCTCTGCCTGCTCCACCTTGGTGGTCCTCAACTATGCCTTAGTGAGCTTCAGCCTGCCGCCTGCTCTGCCGTGGTGGTCTACGCTGTAGTGGTGGTCTTCTGCTCCGTCGTGGGGGTCTTCAATCCCGTCTACACTGTTGTGGTGGTCTTCTGCTCCGTTGTGGTGGTCTTCAGCCCTTGCTGCCCAGCCTGCGCCACCCTGGCCACATGTCCTGCCTGCTCTACCTTGGTTTCCTACTCTTCCGTCGTCTTACGTTTCTCTTCTCTTCCATTCCTTGGACCTGACCCTCCACCCCGCCACCTGGTCTGCCTCCGCTCCGCCTCCCTCTTGGACTTCTCTGACCACATTAGGAGTCAGCACAATCACCTGCTGGAGTGCTCTGGCACCCCTCTGGTCCGCTCTTGTTCATTGCCATTCACACATGGACTCACTGCTCACTGAACTCATCATCCGTGATTGCTGTCAGCTGTGTCTCATTAACCTCATTAGCTCACCCTAAATAAGCCTGGTCAACTCAGTCATTCATTGTGAAGTCTTGTATGTGTCCATACTACACTTTTGTGGGCTCCATTGATTATATGTTCCCTGGTTTTGACCCTGTTGCCTGTTTCTTGGATTTACCCTGTCTGCCTGTGTTCTTGTCCTGGAATATGTTTGGATTCTTTGCCTGTGTTTTGACCTTTGCCTGGTTTTGCACTGTTTTGGACTACCCTTTCAATAAATACTGCGTTTGGATCCTCAATCTTTGTGTCTCGGAGCAGTACATAACATATTATCTTATGCAAGTCTCGTTATTCTCCTCGCCAGTTCTTTGCTCTTCTTCTTGCACCATTTCTCCCCATTTCTCTTACTCATTTTAACCTTCACTTGCTCTTTCAGTTCCTCCTTTGTCTATTCAGTACTTATGGAGAGATTGCTATTAACAGTCTTGTTTCTTATTTTATTTCTAATCCTGTGATCAATCAATGAACTCACATATACTGTAAACCACATATTTGATTTACATATATACCTAAAATACATTTTATTTTATTATTTTATTTTACTTGTTTATGTCAGTGTCTCCGTCTTACTGTTGTCAAAAGCAATGCTTGTTCTTCAATTCATGACAAGCTGATTTAATTAACTTTAGCCGCATGAGCCAGAGGGAGGTTCATATGGCTAGTTAATTAAATCAGCTTGTCATGCACTAACCCAACAGCTCAGAGGAACACACGGTCAGAATGTGACTCAGTTTACATGAAACATGTGGAGAGATGCAGTGATATAATGATGCTGTTGAAACAGTTATTTTCTCTATTTAGGTTTGTCAAGGGCTTCATATAGCGAATCAGTGGAAGTTAATACATTCCAATCATATAAACAAAGACATATAGCTTTCAAATATATTCAGTGAAACTATTCTGTCATGCACATAACAGTGATTAAGTATGTGGCATGTTTCGAATTCTTACTGACATTATTGTCATTATCATATTTACAATGCTGCCATCATCTCTGAGATGGAAAAAGGAGAAAAACCATAGTAAGGACCTGTGTTTGATGACTGAAACTTTTCATTAAATCATTTCATGCTTACTGAGCTTCAGGACATCCTTCAGGAAGAAAAAGACAGCTAGATAATTTTGAAACATGGTGTGCTGTCTTGGAAAAACTGAGTGATGTCATTTGCTCTGCCAGCTGAGCAAATTCTGTTGGATGGGGATTATGCGGTCCACTCATTTTGGCTGCCCCACAAGAACAGAGAAAGGTATTTTTGCAGCTTCACTATGCAAATGTGTTAGAAGACAAAGTGCATGTATATTTGATGAGGAACAAGGCAGCCTTGTCACTTTTCTGTGGGAGAGACAGAGCTTGAAGTGCACCGAAGAAGAAGAAGTGACCTCCAGCCACACTGAAAGTAATACGCCATGTCTGCAGACAGTTTTTAGAGTTGAGATGAAAACTGTTTGTAATTCCAAATTTATTAGATTATGATTTTAATCTTGAGCCTAATCATAATCTTATGGCAACCCAATTGATACTGTGGGACTATAATAAATGATAAGCTGTTCACTCATTTAGCACTGATTTTTTTCCAAAATTATCCAGTCCTTATATTTGGATAGTTAGCCGATGCTAGACTAGCGCGAGTCAATGGTATATGTTAGCCAGCCATTAAAAACCGTTTTACCCACTCCACAGTGCACCAAACGCAAATCAATTATAACACTAGACTATCGATGCAAATGTCCGTTGAGAGAATAATGTTAGAAATCAAACTTACCTTTCATCTCAATGATCCCAAAGGAACTAGTTTCTCAGCAGCTGCGGAATTTTACTTTGCTCCGGTTAGTAATGCGGCAAAAAGTAAACACAGAACAGAAGCGCACTGTAATCAGTGTACCAGCGGCAGGTAAATACACTTGCGTCATGTGTGTACCGGCTCACTCGGTTGCCTAGGTAATCAATATCACTCCGCTGCTGCTGTAGACAAGGCTTATGATTACAGGGAACAAATTATAACTAATGCAATGTGATGAAAGGTAAGTTTGATTTCTAACATTATTCTCTCAACGGACATATACATCGATAGTCTAGTGTTATAATTGATTTGCGTTTGGTGCACTGTGGAGTGGGTAAAACGGTTTTTAATGGCTGGCTAACATATACCATTGATTCGCGCTAGCCTAGCATCGGCTAACTATCCAAAATAAGGACTGGATAATAAAAAATTAAAAAAGTCTCCACTGATGAATAACAACCAGGCTGACTAAAAAAGGGGTCCGATGTCAAAAATCCCGAACCTACCCTTTAAATAATTTAAACTTTACTGTAGCATTTGTCCATTTTTTTGTTGTTGTTAAATTTCCTAACATTCATGTGTAACACTCAAATATCTTAACGTGGTTGTTAAGATATTTGAGTATCTTATTCTAATATATTATCTAGATATTTGAGTATATTTGAGGCTGTTAAACATTTTAGTGTGAAATTATAGTATATTCCAGGTTAATAATTGCATTACTTTCACAGTAATTTCACAGTAGGTATTTTCTTGTATCTAACTGCACTAAAAAAGTACAGTTGTAAAAAAAAAACATGGTTTTACTGTGAGCTTACAATATTGAAAAACACAATTTACTGTAAACAAACAACATCATACTGTATTTCTACAGTGCATATGTGGAGTTTCTTGATTCTTGTTGGTTTTATCTGTGTTATATAAGTGTTTTTATTATTTATTGAGTGTCACCATTGTTGTGTTTTGTATGTCAAGTATTGATGTCTGTGCATCATTAGGTGATGAGGATGTCATCTTTCAAAGATGAATCTCAGCAGTTGCTTCACTATTGTGAAAGATCCATCTACAAACAGTTATTAATTTGAAATAAGTTATTGGTAAATCTTCCTGCTTAAATATTAAATACTAAAACATCTAAGTAATCATGGTAAGAATCAATTGGTAAATTTCATATTCTGGCTTGTCATCATTTTAACATATGTTTTGTATTTGTCACATTTCTGACTTGGCTAGAACAGAAATTTGAATATGAATACAGAGGGTTCAAGATCCCAAGCAAACTGAACACTAATCACCATATTGGTGACTTCAAAACAATTACAGTGGTAAATAATTACATTTCCTACAGTGGCATGATTGAAGACAACATTATAATGTAAAATCATAGTAAAACAAGAGCAGTAAGTTACTGTGGTGTCAGCATCATTCTGTTGTTGTTTCAAAGTAATTTGTAAGAAAAGGACTCAGTATGCATTGATTTCACCATACATTTCTGACTAGAGTGATTTATTGTAAAATACATTTTTGTCAAATAGATTTTCCTGTAAATTCCTTTTTTTTTTTTTTTTTACAGTGCAGATAACAATGCCCTGCATATAAAAATGGTCCTGTACAAAAAAGGCTAAATGATTAAATTATTAATTAATAAATGGTTAAAAATAATTTTTGATTCAAAAACAAAAAAACAGCAACATAATGTTCTTTGCTTCATCATTCGATAAATGTAACTTCTAAGACTTCTAAACATTAGGAGACTGGAAACATGTGCATTAGCCCATAATACCTATAGCAGTGATACTGAGTTGTTCAGAAAGGAGAAGAGAGGAAACAGGGTGATACTCAGCACACCTTTACCATTATTCCACATGAGGGACAATTTACTGAAGCATTTCATATCTGTAAGGAGCGCAAGAGCAATCTTTTATTTATTGCTTCAGAAATGCAGCAGGTATAGAATCATTTGCTGAAAAAGCACTCATGGCTTTCCATCTCATACCAGATCAACCATAGTACTTCAAAGATATGTTAACGCTCAGTATGTCAGGAGGAGTTTCTGTAATTGACATTCAGATTCAGATACTGTAAGTCTAGACCCATTTCATGATACTATTATTATTATTATATCTAATATCAGATTACATAAATTGACATTGCTCTTTGGTCATCTTGAATGCAGTTTAGTCACGTCAAGTGGTCTAGGAAAGGATAAAGAAGACTGGCAGTTATGCTCCTAACTTTATGCTTCTTTAAGCTCTGTCTTCTTGGGAAACTGGGTTACAGAATCCAGTATTTCTCTTTTTCTCTTCTGATTCGTTGGCTTTTTATTCCCAGTGGCTTTTATGAGGCTTTCAAGTATCCAAAAGGACACAAAAGCAACATAAAAGTATCATAAAAATAGTCCACATGACCCCTGTCCTTCTTCTGCCATAAGTTATTCACTGGAAATCTTCAGTTCTAGCTGTCCTTGACACAGTTATGAGAGTTCATGAGAGAAGACGTGAAGTCTGATTCATGAACGAAATATTCTTTTGAGTCGGCTCTTGTCAATGAATCATTTGGTCTGATTCACTGGAAAGCAGTGTCCACTACATTATCCAGCTTTTATGTTATGTGTTACAGAATAAGTGAGATGGGTTTCGAACAACATAAGGTAAATAATGACAGAATGGCAAAGCTCTCCTACACATCAGCTACAAATCTGATTTATACCACGATTTATGTCATTAATGACATGTTAACATTTCTCTAAATTCATTCCAGCTCCACATCAAGGAGTACAGCAGTGAAAGCACTTTACACTATTTTGCAACCTATTTTGTAAAGCATAATAAGATTTGTGAAATGCAGAAGATCAAGCAATATTTAGTCTTTGCTTGCCTTAAACCACACAGCATAGAGTGGTGCAGGTATGACATCACTTTGTAGGCCAATCAGCAGTTAGCATCACACTGGTTCCCTCGACAAAAACCTAATAGGACTTTTCCAATAGGCTTTTGGATTATCACAAAAAACAAGCTCTGTGATCAACAAAAGTTTATGATACTTACACGTTTTGTCCATCAAGATATTTTTCACAGATAAGCACAACTTTGATGAATTGTGATGCCTAAATGCAGTCGCCATAAGTAAAAAGCTAAAGTTAGGCTATAAACGAACTACACCATATTCCCACAACTTCAACATCACCATCACTAAGCTTCAACAACTCTTTAAGTTTTTATCTAAAAACATTTTCCCAGAAAGTCTGAGTTAGAATCGTTTATAAGAGCACAGTTATAAGCATAACAAGGCTGTTAAAGTGGACTGATTTGACCTGTTCGGCGTGAAGACGTTTCTCCTTGACAGCCTCTCCAATCCCATTTAGCCACTTGTTAGCAATCGCTTTTTTCAAGACTCATAATAACACCTTAAAAAATCATGAGTGGGGTATTACTGATGCATTTTATGTTGTAGAATAAAACGTGAAAGTCTCTTGAGCTTGTGTTCACCACAGACCTTATTTCAGCCATTCAACCAAAATCCCATAAAAAAAAAAAAAAACATTGACTTCGTGACGATGGACCTGGAAGTGCTAAAATGCTAACTCGCTTCTATGTTTTGACTTACGAAGTGATGTCATCCCTGCACCACTCTGTTTTTTCTAAGCAAAATACTCAGCTCGTTGACAGTTCAATGTTATTCTGTGATATCGCACCCTGCTGTTCACATATGGTACAGATTAGTTTAAAAGGTGTGCTTTTCAGGAAATGGAAAAAACTTTTTTTTTATATTTTTTTTTTATTCAGCACAAGGTTGATATTGTGGCTTTATATAAGGTCAGGCACTTGCATGTGTCATTATATTATTGACATTTTTACCAAAAAGAAGCTCAAATGGAGTTAAATGTTTTAGCAGCGACTGTCTGCGTCACACATATTTTGTCTGTCATTTGAACGGCAGTAAGTGCTTCGCATTATACGTTTTCATCAACTTTACAACTTTGTACAGGTTACAAAGTTTATTAGTTATGTGGGCACTCAGTTTTTTTCTATCATTTGATAGAAAGTGAAGTGCTGTGCACAGGCTTTGTAGACAGTATTGCCCTTAAAAGAAGTTTATTCAAGTGTGCTAGTAGGCCTATACTTCTTTTAAGCTAAAAATATATAGGCTACTTTATGTACTTCTCAGAAATGTAGGCCTATTTAAGATTGCACTTAAAGGGATAGTTCACCCGACAATGACAATTTTGTCATAATTTACTCACTCTAATGGTGTTCCAAACCTGTTTGAGTTTCTTTCTTCTGATGAACACAAAATAAACTATTTTGAAGAATGTTGGTAACCAGAAAGTTGATGGACCCCACTGACTTCCTTATAGGACAAAAAATATACTATGGAAGTCAATGGGTGCCGTCAACTGTCTGCTTACCAACATTCTTTAAAATATCTTCCAATGATCTAATATAACTTTATCACTAAAATGAAGTAGGATGCTGCTTGCAGCCACTTCCATGGTCCTTTCAGAAAAATACAAATAAAAAAAATAAAAAAAATGCTTTAACAATAAATATTTTTGTTTGTTTGTTCCAGTTTGATGTGTAGGCCTGTTTACTGTCATTCAGTTATAAATCATCTTTAATTGCAGAACTTCACTACCTGCATTTAGGTTAGTGGCTATTCACAAGTGATGAATTTTACACCAGATGATGGCGCCACTCTCCATAAATCCATATCTTCCCTCACAACACCAGCCTGATGCATCTTCGCTGTACATTCAACTACACACTCAAACTTCATGGTTTTATTTAGCTGCGTTGTAATAACTTATCACTTACACACTACCATTCAAAAGTTTGGGATTGGTAAGATTTTTAAATGCTTTTGAAAGATTTATGTTCACCAAAAATAATAATAATAACAGTAATAATATATTCTTAAAAAAAATAAAAATGTTTTCAAATTAAATATATTTTAAAATGTAATTTATTCCTGTGATGGAAAAGCTGAATTTTCATCAGCCATTACAGTTTTCTGTGTCACCTTCAGAAATCATTCTTATATGCTGATTAGTGCTCAATAAACATTTATTATTATCAATGTTGAAAACAGTTGTGCTGCGTAATAATTTTTTGTGGAAGCCATGTTAATTTTTTCAGGATTTCTTTGATGAACAGAAAGTTAATTGATTTATTTGAAATAGGATTTTGTTTTGTTTTTTAGAACAATGTAAAAGTCTACTGTCACCTTTCAGAATCAGAATCAGAATCAGAATCATAAAGAGCTTTATTGCCAAGTGTGCTTGCACACACAAGGAATTTTTCTTGGTACTGAAGCTTCCAGTGCACATTTACAAATGCAAATACAACAAGAAACAGTGATAAAAAGTATAAGGTCACAGTTGGGTTTAGTCAGAATAAACATTTACAGATTATGAACATATTTACAGTATTTTGAATAGTATGAATAAATGTAAATATCACCTGATCGTTTAGAAGATATTGCCCTAAACAATGGGAGTATTCCACTTACAGGCATATGCCTTGGGAGGTATGTTAACTGTTAAGAAGGGAAATTACCTGTGGGAAGAAACTGTTCCTGTGCCTAGATGTTCTTGTGGCCAGTGATCCGTCTTGAAGGTAACATTTCAAACAGGTGGTGTCCAGGGTGAGTGGAGTCTGTGATGATTTTACCTGCTCTCTTCCTCACTTTGGAAGAGTACAGGTCCTGGAGGGTTGGCAGGGGGGCACCAATAATCCTCTCTGCAGTCTGGACTGTCCGTTGTAGTCTCCTGATGTCTGATTTGGTAGCTGAACCAAACCAGACAGTGATGGAAGTGCATAAAACAGGCTCAATGACTGCTGAGTAGAACTGAATCAGCTGCTCCTGTGGCAGGTTGAACTTCCTCCGCTGGCAAATGAAGTACAGTCTCTGCTCAATTTTCACAATGGAGTCAATGTGATTGTCCCCTTTTCAGGTCCTGAGAGATGGTAGTACCCAGGAACCTGAATGACTCCACTGCTTCCACAGTGCTGTGCATGATGGTGAGTGGGGGAGTGCTGTGCTGTTCCTCCTGAACTCCACTATCATCTCCACTGTTTTGTGTGTGTTCAGCTCAAGGTTGTTATAACTGCACCAGACAGCCAGCTGTTCAACCTCCAGTCTGTAAGCAGACTCATCACCGTTTTGGATGAGACCGATGACAGTGGTGTCGTCAGCAAATTTCAGGAGCTTGACAGAGGGGTCTTTAGAAGTGCAGTCATTAGTGTACAGGGAGAAGAGCAGTGGGGAGAGAACGCACCCTGGGGGTGTTACACTGGGGGGGTGCCAGTGCTGATTGTGAGAGTCCTGGATGTGAGTTTCCCCAGTCTCACTAGCTGCTGCCGGTCCGTCAGGAAGCTGGAGATCCACTGACAGATTGAGGATGGCATGGAGAGCTGGGTCAGTTTGGCTGTGAGAAGATCAGGCATGATGGTATTGAAGGCCGAACTGAAGCCCACAAATAAGATCCTTGCATAAGTCCCAGGTCTGTCGAGATGTTGCAGGATATAATGTAGTCCCATGTTGACTGCATCATCCACAGACCTGTTTGCTCTGTAAGCAAACTGAAAGGGATCCAGCAGGGGTCCAGTGATGTCCTTCAGGTGGGCCAACACCAGTCTTTCAAATGACTTCATGACCACAGACGTGAGAGCAACAGGTCTGTAGTCATTAAGTCCAGTGATGGGGGGGGGGGGGGGGGGGTGAGTTGATGAGTTGAAGATCTGCGTGAAGACTGGGGCCAGTTGGTCAGCGCAGGCTTTTAAACAAGCAGATGAGATGCCGTCTGGGCCTGAAGCTTTCCTAGTCTTCTGTTTTTTGAAGACTCGGCTCACATCCTCCACACAGGCCTTAAGCTCAGGTTGGATGGCAGGAGGGGGGAGGAGACGGGGTGCAGGAGGTGATGGTGAATGTGTGAAGTGCAGATCAGAGCGGGTGTGTGGTGTGAGACTGGGCTTTTCAAACCTGCAGTAGAATGAATTTAAATCATCAGCACGTTGTTGATTCTCCACAGATCGGGGGGATGGTGACTTGTAGTTGGGGATGTTCCTGAGGCCTCTCCAGACTGATGCCGGGTCGTTGGTTTTTCAGCTTTTCAGAGTAGCTTCTTTTAGCAACTCTGATCTCCTTTGTCAGTCTGTTTCTGGCCTGGTTATACAAGATTTTATCCTCACTTCTGTAAGCATCTTCTTTGGAATGTCGAAGCTGTTTGAGTTTCCCAGTAAACCATGGTTTATCATTAGTGAATGATAAGAATGTCCTGGTTGGAATGCATGTATCCTCACAGAAACTGATATAGAATGTTACAGTATCTGTGAGCTCATCCAGATCAGTGGTAGCAGCTTCAAAAACAGTCCAATCGGTGCAATCGAAGCAGGCCTGTAAATCCTGCTCTGCTTCATTAGTCCATCTTTTTACAGTCCTTATTACAGGTTTAGCTGATTTCAGTTTCTGCCTGTAGGTCGGTATAAGATAAACCAAACAGTGATCAGAGAGCCCCAAAGCTGCCCGTGGGATGGAATGATACGCATTCTTTATTGTGGTGTAACAGTGGCTTTCATTAATTAAATGTATCAGTGCTGAATAAAAATTTTCATTAAAAAAAAAAAATATCGTACTGATCCCAAACATTTGAATTTTTGCAAATGTATTAAATATTGTTTCCTTAAATAGCCAAATCAAATTCATCCTTTTGAAATACCAATAATGTTCCCTAAATATCTATAGGGTCTAAATATCACTTTGTGTCACTACACTGTTGGAAGAAAAGTGTCAAACACTAACTTCTAACTCAATACCTCTGAGAAGATGATGTAAACTCTGTGAGCCAGAGAGACGTGCATTAGATTAAGAGCAATATGGAGCACTGGTGAAGATCTGTCCCAACCTGCCCTTAGCCCCTCCCACAGCCTTAACTCAGCAAGCGTGCAAGAACAGGTCTCAAGGCCTGCCTGAGTTGAGAAATAGATCGCCAGGGACTTCTCCCTCATCTCTTGCCATACGGCGTATCTGTTATTACTATGCATCCTGGCAGGCAACTCACACTATCTTAACAGTTGATTCACGCTATGCTGTCCACCCCTCCCCTTATGCAAACACATGCAAACTACCAGCAGACTACATCTGCAGTAAATCATAACTGTCCCTGAAGAGTAAATCTATTGCCTCAGTGATTTTGGACTGTTTTGGACCCTTCCTGGCTGATGAAAATGGAGTGTTGTCTGCAGAAATGAACCCAGATATGAAAGCTTTAGCGCAAGTTATGCCAGGAAGACTCAATTGTTACGTCACTTATTACCTTCTCATCTATCCAATCGTGTTCTAATACTTGTAGTATAAAAGATCGGTACTTACTCATGTCTGAGTTCGCAGATGCTGAAGCCTACACTGTAAAAACTAAAGGAGCCTCAAATATCCTGTCGGATACTCAAGGAACTTCAAAATGTAATTTAAGTGCCTCAAAGCTCTTTCTCCTATAGTAGGGTTACTGGAGGAGCATTGACATTCTTTGAGGTTCTTGCTGGAACTTATGGGATCCTTTAAGCACTTTGTATTTAGTTCAGAGGTTCTGGAGTCACCTTTTCATTACCATGAGACCTCGAAGTGCTTTGGGGGAAAATAGAGGAACTTGAATGCGATAAAAGGGTTATTGGAAGATCTTTTAACATTTAAGTGGTTCCTGGAAGATCTCTTATGTTAAAGCCAGCATCTGGAGGAACCCAATGGTTCTGTGAGGCCAGAATGAGAATATTATTATCCTATTATTATTATTATAGGCTACTTAAGTTTGATTCAGTATAGCCTACATACCCAGGTGAAAAAAGACGTACTATTAAAAATGTACTTGAGTGTGTTTTTAGTAGGCCTACAATACAAATATACTTTAATGCATTTTTAATACATTTAACAGTAGCCTACGTCTTTTTCACCTGGGTAGCTTACATTTATTTAGTATCTATAGGCCTATTTTGTTGATTAATTTAAACCTTAAACAACAACACTAAATTATAATAATATTAATAAGAAGAATTCATTAATAGAGTAAAAATAATAATAGAGCAAATAATAGTAATAAAATAATAATTTTTACCTACTTCTTCATAAATTATTATTTGAAGAAGAAGAACTAGGAGGAGAAAAGTTTTATTCTGTCACGAAACTGCTGCTATTCCTCTGCTGTCGTCACTTCAGTGATCCTCGCGCTGCTCGCGCGCAACAAAGCTCAGCTGATCGACGTCATCGGGTAACGGCTCCATCCTCTCATCAAAGCTTACGCCGTTTGATCGGCTCTCCGTTACAAGGTTTGTAAACTCGCCAAATAAATATAAATACAGAGTCTACTCACTATATATTCAAACACACACATATATAAACTAAATTGATTATACATTACTACTTTTTTACAGTGTTTACCACTAGTTTATTGCACAGTATCTGGTATGAAGGTTTTAGCCGCGATGCTAACTACGTTGATCTAACGTAAGTTAATGAACAAATGGAAATTATTGACTTATTGTCTTAGATTGATTTAGTCATTCAATTCAACATATTCTGTAAAACTGTGTCTTCAAATTGCTGATATAGCCTAACTAATTTAGCTGATTCCTGCTGTCGTCATTGGCGTTTGTTATGAATAACAAAAGCAGGTTAATATAGTTTGGTCTGTTTTTGTTTAGCCTAACTTTACTTACTACATGTGCCCTCATTCTCTCAAATACCATTTTAAAGCCATTTACTGGTCAATAAATATTATGTTGTGAATAATCAGCTTTGTTCTTTTGTTTCCCCAGAACAACCAGTACATTTCTAAAATAATCTGAACATTTCAGAGGCAACATTGAATTACAGTAAGTTACCTATACACCACATGCAAGTACTTTATTACTATGAACTTTCTCTGTGTGAAATTGTATTGTTTGACTGTGTACTTTTTTAATAAGTTATTCTCTGAAAATCTTCCCTCATGCTCTCAAATCTCATTCATGTTACTCAGAAAAATAATATCACAGGTTTGGAGCTAATAATGCTATGCATTTTTTATAGGCTATACCTTAATCATATGCATTTGAATATAAGACATTTGAACCCTGAATTATAACTTAAAGTTTAGTCTTTTTCGACAAAAAAAAAAGGAAAAAGCTATTATATGACTTCAGAAGACTTACAACACAACCCATAACACATGAGTTGTGAACTCATTGACTATTTTTAGGATCTTTTCTGGGACATTTTTGGAGCTTAACCATTTTTACATAAATTGTTGCATTGAATTGAACTAGACAAGTGTACATAAGAATAGTTTGAATGAATTACAAAAAAAAATTATGCTTGTGTTTCATGCAGTGAAATTGAATGGTGACGGGTTGCATTATGCCTGAGATCTGCTTTCGGGTTCCACAGACAGAAAGTCA
Organism: Leuciscus leuciscus; assembly: GCF_965113295.1. NCBI lineage: Eukaryota > Metazoa > Chordata > Actinopteri > Cypriniformes > Leuciscidae > Leuciscus > Leuciscus leuciscus. The sequence goes on along the minus strand of NC_138729.1, from coordinate 18,851,642 downwards.
AACAGGTTTGGAACGTCACAAGGCTGAGGAAATTATTTAATAACTTTAATAACCTTACTAACAGTAAATTTTGTACTTTGCAGGGATCTCGGTAAGCTGAAATACAAGTTTGATCAAGAATAAAAATCCTCCTGTAGACCTGAAAATCACTGAAGTGCCTGGACCATCCACCAGAAAAGAGGAAAATCAAACAGAAAATGAAGCTGATGCACCTTTTCACTTTTCTAACTCGTTAAGTACCTCACATGTCCCTTGTGAAGATTTTATAATTGATTGCATTTTATGTTGCAGCGAGTAAAGGTGCATCACATTTGTGAATTTCGTGAAATTACACAGCAAAAAGACAAAATTGCTGATCGTGTGGATTCTTATTGAAATGACTGAATTCACCAGTGAACATTCACAGAACAACAGATCATTTTACTGCACCTTAACTCTGTTAAAATGGAAAATGTTTTCTGCTTGTTGTGACATAAGGAATACTGTTTCCGGGTCGAAGCCTCTACTTCTACTTTCTCTATCTTGTTTCTAGATATTGAGAATACTCAACAACCATTTATGGGAACTGTTGATTCAAGTCACACATTTAAGCTTTTCAAAAGGCATAGTGTACATTTCAGTCTCCAGTCTCACGGCATCCCAGACTTCAACATTTTATGATTCAAAATAGCTGAATAACTAACCATCTGAGATTTCGGAATAGAGATAAAGGTTAGGATCCTAATTTTCAGCAATATTACAGCACAATGAGTGTATATTAGCACTGTTTGTTGTTTGTTTTTGGCATCTGATAGAGCTTTTGGACTTGGAAACAGTGACGTCAGACTTAACAAGCGGACTGAAACACATGTTTTAAAATTAAGTGAAGATGGACATTTTTAATTAGTCAAAATTGTAATTTTTTACATTGATTTATTACAGGGAACATGTGTTTTCCATGCATTTTGATGAGATGTCTTTTCTTGTGTAGCTTATTGTATACACATGGTTGATTATTCATGTTACTTATGTATAATACTATTTTTTTTGTGTGTTCATTGATATTAATCTATTACTAGCTTTTTTTTTCAAGTGCATGTATGTATTAAAATGGATCTAAAATATGTAATAAACAATTCTTATTTTGTATTTGGTTCAGTTTGTTTATTTTAATAGAAGTTAATGGTGGTAACCATAGTAACAACATGAAATTAATTTAATACAAATAAAATAAAATTGAAATTTGGTTCCTGGAGGCACCCACAGTGGTTCCACACAGTGCCTTATATAAGAGTTCCTCAGGAAACCTGTGTGGTTCCTCAGAGAACCGCCCCTTTTTAAAGGGTGCCTAGAGGATCTACAGACGGTTCCGCCGGTGTGGCAAAGTGAAGAACCCCAAAAGGTTCCTCCAGGCACCTTTTATTTTTACAGTGTACATTCACCTCCATCCTCCCCACCACCACCAGGATGGTCCCTTCCCCTCCATCCTCCCCACCACCACCAGGATGGTCCCTTCCCCTCCATCCTCCCCACCACCACCAGGATGGTCCCTTCCCATACCTCCCAGGGGGTCGGCTGTGCCCCTGCCTTCGTCTTCAGGCAGGAAATGCAGATTCCATACCCTCGGATTGCGAGCTACGGACGGGGCCTATGCCAAATAACTTTATATCATAATACTTGCTTGCTGGGCTGTTAATAAATACATACTTGTTACGTTATTTTGCCTCCCGAGTCTTTCTGGTAGAAATAATTATTATGACTCTGATGGAAGACATACACTAGTATAAGGGATAATGACTTGAATGTGAAGTTAGCACCTCTAGGATTTGCTTGTGTTGTGTGAGGTAAACATTGACTCAAAAGAGTGAATGGCTTGCCCTGCACCTGGGCACCTGTGTGAGTGTCATTTTGGCTGAGATAAGAGGGAACAGATCAGTAAATATACAATGTGGTCTCATCCAGATATCTGTATAACCTCCCGTTTTACGATCACACACACTGAGCACACAATCTACTGTAAATCAACATAAATATGGAAATTGTACTGCAAAAACCTCTATTCTCAATCAGTATCCTGCCTTTTTAAAAATAACCAAAGGCAAATAAGGGCTTATACAACGTGCTTTTCCTACAAATCATATTCTAAAAGTTATAAAAGAAGAAGAAGAAAAAAAAAATCTGTTTCTTTGTTGACTTTTAAAAAGGCCTTAAAGGGACAATGTGTAGCTTTTTAGGTATTTTATTATCTAAAATCTATATTTTTATTCATAAATATGCCCTCAATGGTGTACAAATACCTATGCCAATGTTCAGACTAATCCTCGTAAACGAAGAATTTATTATCTTTATATACATGGGACGGGTAAGTCCACGGAGGCTTCCATGTAGTTCCGCCATCTTGAAAAACTATAATAGCAGAGAGGGACAAAAAGTACTAGGCCAACGCGTTTCCACAACGCGTTTCGTTCAGAGCCAGCGTCACGTGACTGAAGCCAGCAGAAGCGGAGGAGCAGAGCAGTGAGAGGCGCTTGTCACTGCCGCGGCAAGTTTAAAAGGATGCACACTGCACGGTTATTTATACACCGTTCATTCATACATACATATGAGTCACAGGATAAGGAGTCCTCGTCGTCGAAAAAGTCCAAAATAGATCGTAAAAGGAAACGTGACCGGAGATTACAAAAACAAGGGTTACTGTCAGGATAGCTAATGCAGGAGAAAGCTTTCAAAAGAGACACTGAAGTTGCCTGCTTTCTTCTCGACAGGTAAGTCAATGTTACAGTCTTAATTACAAGCTTTTTTTTCATTGCTTGGTTGTGTACTTTATTATATAGACAGTCGAACATTTATAGTTAAAAGTTAAACAGGCTCTTTGATGAATAGCAGCTATTGAGTAAAGTAATGTTAGAGAAGGCTCTGATGATGATGATGATATCTAACAATGCACATACTTCAAAAAATATAACGAGTAAAGAAGGCATTACTACTAATTACCATAGTTAATGTTTTTGACAGTCAGTAGTTCATACTGTAACATTCTTTTTTTCGTTGTTTCAAGTTTCAGTTTGTTTTAAATAACAAACATGTTCACCCGAAGAAAAACTCGAAGTGCTATTATAAGACATCCTGTCATAGCTTTTAGGTACATAACAGCTACCGTAGATGCAACGCGCATTTGAAAAAGTGAGGCGCTGGAGAGCATTATTCGTTTGAATGCAAAATACAATTTCACCACTAGATGGGAGAAATTCCTACACAATGTCCCTTTAAAGCAGTTGAAAAATAAAAAGCCCATAACATAATTCCCCACAAATCAAGATTTTAATTTAGATATCAAATAATTACAATTATAAATCATGATGATTTAAACATCTATGCAATCTTATTCCTAAATGACGATGATTTACCTGTGTATGTTAAACCTTCAACGAAATCTCACCGGAAAAATTCAAACAGTTTTTGATTCAAACCTGTGTTCATGGAGCTGGAGAAGGATGTGAACAAGGAGGGGCTGACAGAGGAAGCCACCATGGAGGAGATGCTGGAGGCACGACCCGGAGCACAGCCATAATGAAGGCCCATGGCGGTGGTGGGAGGATCCAGGGTGGTGTCAAACATCCGACCAGCAGTGGTGGAGCCAGAAAAGCTGGAGACTCAGGTGGATAACGGCACCAGGTGGAGCTGAGGGAGCGAGAAGCCAAGGTGGAGCCGACTGGTTGATGGGCCAAGGTGGAGTTATGGGCTTGGCAGACCTGAGGTGAAGCCAGGGGATCCAATGCCAAGGTGGAGCTGGAGACCGGAAGACCCAGGGTGATCCGTGCAGCAGAGGGGAACAAACAGAGAAGGCACAGAGGAACTGAAGGGGACCAGTGGAGGTGGGGACAAAGAACTGTCTGTCTTAGGTCGAGGAGGCGGGAGAGGGAGGCTGGTGGGACAATCAGCGACAAAGGACAGTTGAAGCTAGGCAGGATCAACAGAGACACAGGAGACTTGAAACTGGGCGGGACCAGCGGAGACGCAGTAGACTTGGAGCTGGGCAGGACCCTCCAACCCATCCCCTCGTACTCCATGAGTACACCCACTGGAACGGATGATGTTGTCGGGTCACACACCTGGTCAGACTTTCCGTTGGGCTCAGGCTCCAGGACGATGATTGACTCTGGTGTTGGCTCTGGATCTGGTGACATATTCTTCTTCAGTGCAGACCAGCACCCACTCCACATAGGCGGTGAAATTCCCCCGAGGATCATCAATGGGCAACTGCCTTGGACCACTCGCTGGTGTAGAAAAATACGCTGAGCGAGCAGATCTAAAAAGTCCTTTGTGTGGTCCCCATAGAACACTCTTCTTGCTCCAGCAAAAGGAAATGCACAGCAGATAAATCCATGTTCTTTCCTGATTTTCGCAGTAAAAAAAATCAAATCTAGGTTCAGTTTTCTGTTAGGCTGTGGCTGTAATGAGCACACAATGACGAAGGAGTACAAACAAACAGTCTTTAATAATAATACGTAGGAGATAAACCAAAAAACAGAATACCACAACCACATTCAAACTAAGATGAGACCTTGCAGGGAAGGAATGCAGATGCCATGGTAACTGATCGTTGATATGGTGAAGACTTAGCTGAACATAATGATGAATGTCTTTGCAGGCTGAAGAGGATGAGTAGAACCAGGGCTATGAAGGTCGGCAATGACGCGAAGAATGGGACTTCAGGTAAGTAGACCAAAATGAAGATAACTTGGGTGAGCAGTCTGTGGCACTTGTCATAGACGAGACCAGACACTGAAGGGATCGGTGAAATATAAAGGGTGTGAGATGATGAGGTGCAGGTGATCAGAATTCAGGTGATAATGACTGAGTGGGCGGAGTGTCGTGATCTGGTGTTGATAGTTGGTATAATTGGTATGACCCTTCGAGGATCACCCTGCCGCTGTGAAAGCACCGCTCCCACTCCTGTGGTGGAGGCATCTACCTCGAAGACAAACGGCAACTCAGGATTGGGATGGAGTAGGATGGGAGCGGTGACAAAGGCTTCTTTGAGGGCCAAGAACGTGTTGGTGGCTGTAGGGTTCCAGGACAGAGACTTGGGTCGGTTCTTGAGGAGTGAAGTGAGGGGTGAACTGAGAAGACTGTAGTTGACGATGAATCGGCGGTAGAAAATGGCAAATCCAAGGAATCTTTGGAGTTCTTTGACTGTAACGGTTTGAGGCCAGGTTCAGATTGCTTCCACCTTCCTCTGGTCCATCTCGATGCCTCGTTGGCCTATCAAACCGTTGTTGCGGAAAATCCAGTGTTTCTTATAATCATTCGTTTCCAAACTGTTTAATCATATGTTTCTGTGAGGTTTTCTAGCAGCTGAAGGAGGACAGGGAAGCGAGGGCCAATTTAGGTCGTAGATGAAGGCCTTTGGGTGTCTCAGGGACATAGAACAGTGTGACCTGTACCAGGGGGGTAGAAACCAGTCCGAACCAGCAGAAGATAGGGGGTATCTTTCTGGAAATTTACAAGAAACCTGGAAGGAGGAGTTTTTGCCAAGAAACTGTATAAAATGTCTATGTTTTATTATGTCTAATAGGTATTCTATTTCAAAGCTGGGTGGCTGCGGCTTTTGTAAAAGAATCCTCATTGAAATAAACCTTTTCTCTTTATTACAGTTTTGTCTCTTGAAAGTTTCTTACACCTCTGATCCTGTTTGATATTAACTTCTGAAAATTGCCATTACAACTTGGTGTCAGTACGTGGGGTCCTGTGCGGATCTTCTTCTCCTGGTCCTGAAGAACGGATTTGGACGGAACTGCAAACCCGGCGGCATCAGGCGGCCGTCTTGTACCCCGACGGTTTGAGATAGTGACTCAACAGGTTAAGGGAGAGAGAGCCAATTCCGCCGTTCAGGACCAGAAGGAGAAACTCCCACCAGGATCAGAAAGAATCCGCGGCAATTACAGAAAAGAGAAAGCATCTCTGGGTAAGAAACGGCAGAATTGTTTTATTGATGTTAAGTGTGATTTGATAATTGTGAGTGAACATGAACCATGTTGGCTGAGTTTGCTTTGGGTACGAGCGAGAGGTGATTGAGTAATCACAATTTTTTGAGGGAGAAATTGGTCTGACGGAAATCAGATCGGTTTCTGCCACACTTAGCTCGTTAGTGGACGGAAGTACCACTGGTGATTCAGGTAATCACAGGTGCTGGTTGATTAGTTTTGCTCAAAGTCTCTGTAACCCGAAGAAATCTTGCAGGTGGACGGAAGAGCCACGCCGGATTAATTAGGTGAATCAGAATCAATCGAGCGCTGGAAGGTGCACATGAGTAGATTTTGAGTAAAACATAATTACAAAAGCACGGCATATTTGCTGAAACCCGACCGGTTTTGGGTGAAATAAAATCGGGTCTGTCGAAGACGTTTGACAGATACTAAGACACGTGTCGAAAGACTAAAATCCAGAAGGGAGATTCAGCCAAAATGGGGTCATCTAACAGTAAATTAGATCATTTTTATACACCAATTTTCTGTCAAATGAGAAATAATTATGGTGGTAAATGTATGGTTGATTTTCCCGAAGCGGGGACCTTGAGTAAAATAAGACTAAATATAGTAAAAGAGTCAGTAGAAAAGAACGAGGGAAAACAGAGTAGCTGCTGTGTGTGTGTTAAACATGGGTTTAAGAACTGTGAACCGACTATAATGTGTTGGGTAGAAGAGGCTGACAGGCGAGAACGAGAGCAAATACAAAAAGAATTGGCATGTAATGTTGAGAATGTTGTGTGTGTAAAAACAGTTCCACTGGAACAGAATGCTACTAATGAACCGAATGTATGTGCTTTTCCACATGTGACTGAGGTGGCAACGGCTCCGCTGCCTGCCTACAATACAGCTCACTACCCAGTAGCAGAGATACCGGCCCTCAGGCTGGACCTCGATCTGGACCGCTTTCCACCAGCCCCGAGAACAGCCCAAGAAGCACGACTTGCAGAAGCACGAGCACAAATTGAACTGGCAGAGGCAGATGCAAGAGCAGCGCGAGGGGGGGCAGAGGCCGCAGAGCGAGTGGCACAAAGACTAACAGCGCAGTTTCATGCACAGTTACACGGGCGTTTGAGTGCAACGCTGCGGCACGCCACTCACGCTGAAGAGGACAGAAAGGAGAAGAAAAAACCCTTCACAATGGTGGTTATGCAACAACGACAACCTAAACAACCCAACAAACCTGCATCTTCCTGCTCAAACCCTGCTGGTCGAAAAGGACAGAAAGGAAGAGCTGCTGGAGGAAAATGGAGCTGTTATGTTTGTGCCACAAATGCCCACTCGCTCCGAGACTGTACAAAATGTAGAGTGTGCAAGAAGGACGGACACTGGAGCAGCGCGTGTCCCACCATGAAGTCGTATTGAACCGAGGGGGCTGGAGAGCGGGACGGAAAGAGTCTGGCTTTGGGGAGCCAATCTTTGGCTGCAGCAAAGGGAAGTAAAAATATCTTTACTAACACACACACACACGACGCATACACAAACACATACACTGATTTTCTTTCTGCTATCTGCAATGAAAAAACTGCTTGCAAATCTTTTTGTGTGTCTGATGATACTTTGAGCAGTGCTGTGTGTGATGAGCGTGTGAAACTATACAAAAGCACAGGGTTTTCTGAAATGCCTATTTATCCTTTACGAGTTAAAGGGGTAGTTATTGACTTTTTAGTTGATTTTGGTGCAAGCCTGTCCACATTACGACCATGTGATTTACCATGTGTTCCAAATTTAACCGGGAAAGTGTTTGAGAGCACTTTGGCCTCTGGCCATTTGATTTCTGACCGGTTAACAGAGCCGTTAGAGTGCGAAACAGAGGGGGGACGCTTTTTCAAACATGAATTTGTGTGGTCTCCCGGTTGTCCCGCACCTCTGATGGCTCGTGATTTAATGTGTAAATTAAATTTGTCCCTCTGTGCTGATTCCTATGGAATTAGCATTGAGGAGACACCACAAATTACTTGTTCCAAATTCGAGCCGAAGTGGGCTTATGAATGGCAGGTGACAGATGTTGATTGGGCAGAGAAAATTTTGAAATTGGCAAAGGCTCGAACAAACCCAGTCAACACAGAGTTTATGACAAATGATAAAATGCATTGTACATCACATGTCGTAACAGAGCGAGATTCAGATTTTGAAAAGATGTGGTTTAATTCTGTGAAGAATGAAAGTGTGAAATTTGACCAGATTTTCTGGACAGAGAGTGTGTGCGCATTGGCTGCAGTGTTGACAGAAAGTCAGAAAGCTTGTTATGAGCGTGTGAAACTCTGTGGAGAATGAAAGTGTGAAGTTTGACCAGATTTTCTGGACAGAGAGTGTGTGCGCATTGGCTGCAGTGTTGACAGAAAGTCAGAAAGCTTGTTATCTTATGTCAGAGAACACCGCCTGCCTCTTATCTGTCTCCAAGGCCATAAGCCAGCAGTGGAGAGATGTGGGCCTTTTTGTAAAAGAATGTTTATCAGCCACAGACTGGGTGAGAGTTGACACACACACAGCAGAGAGTCAGAGTATGGGGGCATTTAAATCAAAATGTGACTTTGAGGTGGGGGTTCAGAGAACTGTGACTGCTATTGGGAAAAATGTGACAGGGCGGAAGAGGGGGATATTTCTGCCTCAGAAATTGATATTTCTTTGGCACAAATATCACCAAACTTGTGGGCAAAAAACAAATATGATGTGGGGCTGATAAAAGGTTGTGAGCCAGTTGTAATAACACCAAAATCAGATTTCAGACCATGTAAGGCACAGTATTCCCTGAAACGTGAAGCAATAGAGGGCATAAAACCAGTGTTTGACGCTCTATTGGGAGAGGGTGTAATTAGGCCTTGTGATGGTTCACAAGTTAGAACCGAAATTAACCGAACTCATATCTTATGTTGATGACCTTTTGATCTGTTCAGAAAGTGAGTCTATTTGCAGGGCTGACACTGTGACTCTCCTGAAGCATCTTGAAAGGGAGGGACACAAGGTCAGCCTTTCAAAGCAGGAGTTTGTGAAACAGGAAGTGACATTCCTGGGGCATGTTATCAAACCAAACAGCAAAGCACTGTCACAGAAAAGGGTGCAGGGCATAAAAGAAGCCCCAAAGCCTGTATCAAAAAAACAGTTGTTGTCATTTTTGGGGATGTGTGCTTACTGTCGTACATTCATTCCCAATTATGCCATTTTAGAACAGCCTTTACGAGCCCTGACAACAGGGAAAGGGTTGAAGTCATGTGACAGACTTGTTTGGACAAGTGAAGCTGAGACAGCATTTGATAACATGAAAGCACAATGAGATATCTCGATTGTTAGACCTTCTGGTTGTAGACCATCCATTGTGCAGATGGTTGATGAAAAGCATGACCTTATGACTTCTGTTCTCCTGTAGACGCATGGTGACCGATGAGACCCTAGCCTATTTTCAACAAAACTCGACCCCGTGGCAGCGGGATTGCCACACTGTCTCCGGGCGGTGGTGGTAGCTGAACTGGCCCTCAATGGCCACAAGAGAGTTTGTAGGCTATGCTGATCTGACTTTAGGGGTCTCACATTTGGTGTCTTTGATTTTACAGGAGCAGAGAACGTCACATTTGTCTACAGCTCGATTGAGGTATCATAAAATTTTGTTTGACATGCCAAATGTCACTGTTAAAAGGCGTGCACACCGCGTCCAGATTTGTTGGACGTTTCCGCTTGATAATTGTGACAATGTCCTTTTTGTGGATGGATCTGCGTCGAAAGATCCACAAACAGGACAGAATAACGTGGGCTATGCGGTGACGACTGAATTTGAAACTGTAAAATCTGGCAAACTACCATGTCACTACTCTGCACAGGCAGCTGAATTAGTCGCTTTGACTGAAGCATGTAAACTGATGACTGACAAGTGTGTAACGATTTACACAGACTCGCGTTATGCTTTTGGGGTCACGCATGACTTTGGTGCTCTGTGGAAGCACAGAAAATTTTTAAAGTCAGACGGACGACCGATACTGAATGCTACGTTAGTATCTGACCTTTTGGAGGCCATTATGCTGCCAGACGAGATTGCAATTTGTAAGTGCGCAGCGCATACTAATGATAAAAGTTTCATATCAACAGGCAACGCCAGAGCTGATATGGCTGAAAGGCAGCGGCAACAAAGCAGACTGAAGCTGATAGCAGTGGCGCCACCTGCGTACAAGTTGACAATAACCTTAACAATGACATTTCTCCTTGTTTACAGAGCATGCAGTCTTTTTCCACAGGAGCTGAGAAAAACAAATGGAAGACGGCAGGCTGCAGCCTTGTTGATGATGTATGGAGATCTGTTGGTGGACAGCCATGTCTGCCTAGACATTTTTTTTTGTTGTTTTTTTCTTGCATTACGCTAAATTAATGCATGGGTGGGACCATGCATTAAAAGAGGGGATGATTATGCAAATGAGGGAATTGTGGTTTACCAAAGGTTTCACAATATAAGCTGAAAATTTTTGCAAAAGATGTGTGATTTGCACCGCATATAACATTGCACGGGGCATTAAAACACCACTGGCAAGCCAGCCAGCCCCAGACGGGCCATTTGAATATTTAATGATTGATTTCATTGAACTAACCCCGTGTGGAAAACAGAAATATTGTTTGGTAGTCGTGGATATGTGGTCACGATGGAACACACTGTGCCTAACACACTGCCAGCGGGGGCGCTGTTGAGCGTGAAAACCAGACGGTAAAGAACAAATTGGCAAAATGCTGTGAAGAAACACGGCTCTCGTGGGTGAAAGCACTCCCCATTGTGTTAATGTACATGAGAATGAGAAAGAGAGTCAAAACAAATTTGAGCCCATTTGAAATTCTCTTTGGTAGACCACCATTCATGGGTATAACAGGGGAAAGAAGGAGGCTTCCATCGACAGATGTGTGTGAGAATGAAATGTTGAATTACTGCAAAAAGATGTCGTGTTTGTGATCTAACAGTTCTGTGCAGGTGAAAGAAATGCCAGGGGCAAAGTAGCAGAGACGTTCCTGCACAAAATCAGACCAGGTGATTACGTGGTGATTCGAGACCTCAGGAGAAAGAGCTGGAGGGCGAAACGGTGGCTGGGACCATTCCAAGTCTTGCTGATCACGCATACGGCGGTGAAGGTCGGCGAGCGAGCGACGTGGGTACATGTCAATCACTGCAGGAAGGTTCCACCCATATCGGAGGAGCAACAAGAGGAGGAGCCCCAAAGACAGCAGCTACTGTCAACGAAACCAAGTGTCTGATTCCTCAGCAAATGACTGATGTATTAAAAACTGTTGTGGAACTAGAGAGAGGAAAGACACCAACGGAACAGCCTGCTGACAACTGTGACCATATACAGCAGTACAATAACACTGAAATTGCAATTCCACCTCTGAGAGTAACGTTTGCGAAAGGTGATGTTTGTGTTTGTTTCAACAGACCGAGACCTTTGAAAATTGGGTGGTCAGATTGCAGAATTAAGATCAATGTGTTGGACGGGACAATGAACAATTGCACAGCAAACATTAACGACAAAGAAATTAACTTTAAGTGCCCATTCAACAAGCCGAGCGAAAGCTCACCAGCCGCAGTGTGGGTTTGTGGTGATAGAGCATATCACAGGTTGCCAAAAAAGGACTGGTCAGGGTGCTGTTATCCAGCTTTAATGAATGTGGGAACTTCTGTGTATCTGCCAAACAAGGTGGTTGGAGTTAACAAAGAAAATGTTTAGTGAAAACCTTTAGAATATGTTGAATGATTTTCTTTACAACTTATGGAAATTAATGTGCTGCCAATAATAATGATGAAGATTATGATTTGGCTGTTGTGATTGAATCCACACTGGTGGACTGTAAAAGAATACAGAGGACTGCTTATCAGTGGCTCTTTACATTCCTGATTAGGACACACTGCTTCAAGGGTGTGCAGTAAGTTGGAGCTGTTTGAAAGCTCAATGATCAAACTATAGGCAAAGAGAGTGTTTTAATTATGGTCAGCGGGGCCATTTAGCCTGTAATTGTAAATGGACACTCAGAAAAGAAAGTGATAACGTGAAAGTGACGTGTATTAATGTGGGTTTTTTTGAAAGTAGAACAGTATTTAAATGACGATATTAAAGTTTTCGTCTGAGAAAGAACTAAGAATGTGAATGCAGTGCTAAAGAAAGTGAAAAGAATGTGCAAGTAAATAAGGGAGAAAAGAAAGTTTAAAGGAAAGTTAATAGATGGAAGTCGTAAGAAGATTGGAGGATGCAGAAGGAACTTGCATTTAGGGAAAGATGAGAAGAAATATAGTGAAATGTATGTTATGAAAATAAAATTTCTGATAGAATTTATGGAACTATTTATGTCAAGTTAAGTGACATAAAGATAAGTTTATGAGAGTACAGTGTGCCAGTCCTAAATGCCTAAGAGTCTCTCTCATTCAATGTCAGCTAAAAGCTGTTAACTGAGCCTGTGCGATTTAGGGATTGAGAGATGAGTAATATGACATTTTGTTTTTTGTGAAACAGCAGAGATAAGTGGGACTGACAAAATATTGATAACATTAAGTTGAATCTGCAGACTAACCACTTGATAGAGGAATACTGTTTCAACACAGTTTTAATGAAATTGATGGCATATTGTACAAATTTTTATACTTTGTGAAGAGTCCTGAAACAAACAGTGAAAAGAGGAGAGCAAACGCTGTAAGCAGCTGTGCTCTGAAGCTTTGACTTCAAAGAAATGTGGAGTTTGTAAAATGTTGGGGGTATCATGTTGTTTTAATATTCCTGATTATAGTGACAACATAACCAATATCATCGAGCACATGAGAAAAGCTGTGAAAGAGCCGCCTAAAGCTACTGATAGTGAGTGGGTGGGGTGGCTGATGTCTGCATGGTCAGGGTGGTTTTATAGAATAATTCAAACTGTCTTGCCAATTGTGGGTATGGGATTATTAATTCTGTTTTGTTTACCATGCATTATGAAGTGCCTTTCCAGCTCAGTGCAGAGATTGATCAGGGCAGGGACGGTTAGCAAAGTGAAGTCAGTCCAAGCAGTAAAACTGACTCTGTACCAATAACTGATGGAGAGCAATGTGATGATTATGACAGCGATGACATGTATGCAGACATGAGTTAAATGTGTTTTCCTTTGCCTTTCTGGGACCATGAAAGGGATTTTCTAAACTTTGATTGTTTAGGTTTTGATGTCAATGATTGACTGTTCGATTGACTGTTTTTATTATTATTATTGTTTTCATTATTTTTATTTCTTCTTCCATTGTAAGAATGATGATATGTTCAGAGGGTTAAAAGCAGTAGCCATGTTACGAGATGGCATACAAGGACAGGGTTTGGATATGAGGAGGTTTTGTATCTACTTTATCTGTGTTTTTATAGCATGTTTTGTTTTCCTACTAAATATTAATCCAACTTTTTCTTGTTTATACTGTAATGACTGAGGGTCCGACCTATAGTGTTGGGGATGCAATGACAGAGCTCGTTCGTCTAGCCCGGTTCCAGAATAAACCTTTATCTGCTTGCTGTAAAATTAAGGGTCTATCCCTGGAAAAATAGCCTGAGCTTATTTCATTTTAATCTTTTTTCAAACTAGTTTTAATTCTAATGTTTTTGCCTAATAGTTTTAATTTTAATCTTTTTGCCTACTAAGTTTAAGGGTATGATCGGCGATATGAAATTCAGACATGAAGAGTATAACTGTGAATCAATTCTGATCTTGAAATGTAATGATGTAATGATGTTTGATCAAGAAATTAGAAGACAAGGATGAATTTTCCTTTAATACGTTTATCAGAGAATGATCAAGAGGAGGAATTTGTTGCGGAAAATCCAGTGTTTCTTATAATCATTCGTTTCCAAACTGTTTAATCATATGTTTCTGTGAGGTTTTCTAGCAGCTGAAGGAGGACAGGGAAGCGAGGGCCAATTTAGGTCGTAGATGAAGGCCTTTGGGTGTCTCAGGGACATAGAACAGTGTGACCTGTACCAGGGGGGTAGAAACCAGTCCGAACCAGCAGAAGATAGGGGGTATCTTTCTGGAAATTTACAAGAAACCTGGAAGGAGGAGTTTTTGCCAAGAAACTGTATAAAATGTCTATGTTTTATTATGTCTAATAGGTATTCTATTTCAAAGCTGGGTGGCTGCGGCTTTTGTAAAAGAATCCTCATTGAAATAAACCTTTTCTCTTTATTACAGTTTTGTCTCTTGAAAGTTTCTTACACCTCTGATCCTGTTTGATATTAACTTCTGAAAATTGCCATTACACCGTTAAATGGTTACAGTCTTATCTATCAGATAGAAAACAATGCGTGCAAATAAAGAATAGTAAGTCACCCTATCTTCACTATACGCAAGGTGTCCCTCAGGGGCACAAGTAATTTTTACACAAGCCAAAAGTGCTGATGATGCAGCCCATCAGCTTTCATTAGCCTTAAATGACTTACAAAAATGGCTGAATGATTCATGCCTGTGCCTTAATGTTAAAAAGACTGTATCAATGTTTTTTAGTAAACCTAAAACAACCGTGGCCGCAGTAAAAGTTCGCTTGGGTGGACAAGAATTAATTAATGTTGAGGAATTTAAGTATTTGGGAGTGCTAATAGACTCGAAATTATCCTTTAAAAAACACGTTAAAAAAGTAGTGAAAACTGTAAATGAAGAAAACAAGAAACCTTCATCAAATCACCATTGTCAAATTTTAGATAAATATAAGTTTTTAAATTTTGCTAATTTCAAATTATTTAAATCAGCCTGTCTAATCTACAAGGTTATACATGGTCTGGCGCCTCCACCATTGAGTGATTTTATTAAACAAAAGTCTAGCAGTGTTGCCGGGTCTCGAGTGACTAGAGCCATTATGAGAGGTGATTGTGACTTGGCATTTAGGCGGACCGCTTTTTTACAGAACGTCCTGTCATATCAGGGAGTGAGCTTCTGGAATAGTATTCCACTGTCAATGAGGGAAAGCACAAGTCTTCCTACCTTTAGGAGTAATTTAAAAGTGTGGCTGAGGGACACACAAACATGTGATCATGTTTAGTTAATCATTATATATCAGACATAAAAAACAGAGTTAGTGTATTACAAAAAGGGATACAATTATCAGTGTCATACGGGTTGTGCAATAAGAGTCAGTATAACATGGGTTGTGCAATAGGGGTCAGTGTAATGCGGGTCAGTGCAATATAGAATGGTGTAATATGGGTCAGTGCAATATCAGGTCAGTCAGGGCATGTGCAAAATTGTGGTTTGTGCAATACAGTCGATGCTTTCCTGTTTTCTATATGTCCCTTGTTGTCCACTCTTGTTGTTATTGTTTGTTCTAACATGATGTGATCACTGTTCTTGTCCTTGTCTCTTTGTATATAGTCTGTTTATAGTGTATCTGTATGTATTTACTAACTTGTGTGTAACACCAACCTGCCAGGGGGTCTGCAGATGGAAATTAGCCTAAGGCTATAATCTGACATATTTACATATGTGAAATGTTCATTAATATGTATTGTCCCTTTTGTTTAAAAAAAAAAAAGAAAAAAAAGATGTATCTGAGGAACTGAACTGAGGATGTGTGGAACTCGCACTTCTCCAGCTTTAGGTAGAGATGGTGTTCTCTCAGACGATGGAGGACCTGCATCACGTGTTGGCAGTGTTCTGCCAGGTTACGCGAGTATATCAGGATGTTGTTGATATACAGTACACGATGACAAACCTTTGAAGGAAATCTCGGAATACCTTGTTCATGTAGCCCTGGAAGACTGAAGGTGAATTGGACAGGCCGTAGGGCATGACCTGTTACTCATAATGCCCGGAGGGGGTCACAAAGGCCATCTTCCATTCGTCACCCTTGCAAAATACAGATCAGATTGTAGGCGCTCCGCAGGTCCAGCTTGGAGAAGATACGAGCTCCACGCAGCTGTTCCAAGGCTGCTGGGACCAGAGGAAGAGGACAGCTGTACTTGATGGTTTGGGAGTTGAGAATCCGGTAGTCAATGCACGACCGCAAGCCTCCATCCATCTTAGCCACAAAGAAGAAGCTGGAAGCGGCAGGGAATGTCGAAGGTCGAATGAATTCCTGTCGGAGTGCTACTTGGATGTATTCCTCCATGGCCTTCTGCTCCGGTATGGACAAAGGATAGACTTGACCCTTAGGTAGAATCACCCCACGTAGCAGGTCAATGGCACAGTCCCATGGCCGATGTGGTGGTAATTGGGTTGCCAACCGCTTACTGAACACATCCTGGAACACCTGGTATTCTGGAGGAATCTCCACCTTGTTGTCGGTCTCAGGACTCTCAATGGTGGTGGAGTTTAGGGAGATAAAAATAGATGAGACATCAGAGCTGATACGAGAAGGAGGATGAGGAATCTTGGTGATGGGAGCCAGACGTCCGTGGTGGCAGGATTCACCCCACTGGAGGATCTCACCGGTGTTCCAATTGATCCGGGGTTCATGTTGGAGCATCCACGGGCGTCCCAGGATGATGCCAGTGGTGGATCCTTCCAACACCAAGAACGAAATCTTCTCCGAATGCAGGCAGCCGATGCGGAGCGTCATGGTGGAGGAGAAGTGACGACCCAGCGGCTTTCCCAGGATGGTATGGATTTCTAGGTTCTGGTCACAGCGTTTCCTCTTGACATTGAGTTGCTCGCTGAGCCGGAGTCGATGAGAGCTTGTGCTGGAACAGTGGAGCAAGAAGTTATAATGTATACTGTGGTACGGGTTAGAGAAGCAATCTTAGGTGGAAGTTGGATGGTGCTCATCGCTGGGCGTGGGTGTCGAATGGGGAAGTTGGAAATTATATATCCTTCTTCCCCACAGTACAGACAAAGATGGTTATATAATCTTCTTTGACACTCTGCATGAGTGAGATGGTATGAGTCTACCTGCATCGGTTCTGGTGTTGGAAGGGCGACAGATGGTACCGGAGGTGAAGGATGCCGAGCGGGTTGATGCAGTGAGCAAGCTCAGAGGCGTTGGGAGACTCGAATGGTCTTTTGGATGAAATTCTCTAATCCCATACAATCATTGTGGATCACCATCAGTATTAAGATCTTGACGATAGGCAGTGAGGAGGGCAGTTTCGTTCCATCCGCTTGCAGCTGCAAGAGTACGGAATTGCAATGAGTAGGAACTAACAGATTGATTTCCTTGACGAAGTTGAAAAAGTTGATCATGAACAGAGAGCGGATGTGGTTTGGCAAAGACTTCTTTGAAGTGAAGTAGGAAGGCAGACAATGAGTTTGTGACTGGAGCGTTAGCTTGCCATAACGATTGAGCCCACTGAAGAGCGCGTCCGGAGAGGAGATAGATCATAAAGGCGACGCATGCTCGATCTGTGGAAAAGAGATGAGGTTGCATTTCGAAATGGAGATTACATTGCAATATAAACCCGCTGCAATCCTCCGCCTCGCCGCTGTATGTCGCTGGTCGGGCCATGGTTGATGGAAGAAATGGTTGATGACGGACACACATTCTTGATGCATCTTAGGTTTCGAAAACAAAGGTTAAATAGAGCAGGCAGTGGATTCCACCACAACAAATGGCTTTAGGGGCCACTGTGCCCTCAAATTAGTAGAGTTAACATTGTCAAACACGCCCTTGAGGCCAATACAAATGAAGCTTTTCCCAGAAATGTGACCCCCCTGCCTTAGTTTTATTCATGACTAGTGTGTCATGCAATTTTGTATTTGAATTTCCCAGACATCCTTTGTAATTTCCTTTTGAAAAGATACAGTCAATTGATGGAAAACATCAGTCTTAGATTTAAAATTTAAATGTCAATGCACTATAGTCAACCCACTTCCAGTTTATCATTGAAGAGAACAATATACTTATTCAGGAGCAATTCATCCGGTGAACAACGACAAGCTGGAAATCAGCCCAGTACAGACAAGAATACAAGATCCAGAGCTCTCCAGTATAGCCTCATGCATGCCAAGGAGTTTTAATTCATTGATAATTTAAAGTAGTACATTATTAATTAACCTCCACACTGATTTTTTCCCCCCTTAACACAGTCACCTCTGGCTTCTTGATCGTAATAGTTCCTGATTATCTATTTCATTCTTAATGATTAATGATTCTTTAATTCATTAATTCTTTAAAGTAGTAAATTATTAATTAACCTCCTCATTGATTTTTTCCCCCTTAATAATCACTGTTAAAAAAGGACAACACTTAAGGTGTTTGGGGTCATTTTGACCCCAAGCTTTTAAAGAGCAATTGCATAAGGAAATATAATTTTTTTATATGGAAAACTATATATCTTTTTTTTTTATTTACTTCTAAACTATCCATTTATGCTGTGTTTTTGTGGAAATTTTGAAGTTTTTTACCTATTTACTGCACAAATACATAACTAGGCCATAAATTGGCTCATGAAAAATGATTTTTAAAAGAAAAAATCACTTAAATGATGATCATAATTAAATATAAATAGTTTCTGGACATTGCTCTATGTGTTAGGGATAGAACACTGCCATCTAAAGGTTAGTTGAAAAACTTTATTTCTTATAGGAAAGGAATTAAAGTGCAATGGCCAAAGATATCCAATAGAGGGCCATAGAGAATCATTCATTCATTCAATTATTCAACCTCCCCTCAGAACTTATATATTTTGTGATTAATATTTATGTAAACATTTTGCAATGCATAAAAAATCTGTATTTTTGTCAGAGTTAGAATTTGTTGTGGTTTTATTATCTACAAGTTACCACTATGACATGACTGTAGTGTGTGTGTGTGTGTGTGTGTGTGTGTGTGTGTGTGTGTGTGTGTGTGTGTGTGTGTGTGTGTGTGTGTGTGTGTGTGTGTGTGTGTGTGTGTGTGTGTGTGTGTGTGTGTGTGTGTGTGTGTGTGTGTGTGTGTGTGTGTGTATGTGTGTGTGTGTGTGTATGAGATAGAAAGTTCGTTCCACTTTGGGTTTATGCTCTAGGACCAGACCTAGATTTAA
Source organism: Leuciscus leuciscus (assembly GCF_965113295.1). Taxonomy (NCBI): domain Eukaryota; kingdom Metazoa; phylum Chordata; class Actinopteri; order Cypriniformes; family Leuciscidae; genus Leuciscus; species Leuciscus leuciscus. The sequence goes on along the minus strand of NC_138729.1, from coordinate 18,832,711 downwards.
ATGTAAATTTTTTTTAGATTTATGCCAGTTTTGTTTATTTCATTTGCCAATTTCTATAAAAATACTCTCTGTTGCAGTGACATACATGTGTGTGTTTGTGTGTGTGTGTGTATGAGATATAAAGTTTGTTCCACTTTGGGTTTATGCTCTAGGACCAGACCTTGATTTAAATGTAATTTTTTTTTAGATTTATGCCAGTTTTGTTTATTTTATTTGCCAATTTCTATAAAAATACTCTTTGTTGCAGTGACATACATGTGTGTGTTTGTGTGTGTTTGTGTGTGTTTGTGTGTGTGTATGAGATAGAAAGTTCGTTCCACTTTGGGTTTATGCTCTAGGACCAGACCTTGATTTAAATGTAATTTCTTTTAGATTTATGCCAGTTTTGTTTATTTTATTTGCCAATTTCTGTAAAAATGCTCTCTGTTGCAAACACATACATTTGTGTGTTTGTTTATGTGTTTGTGTGTGTGTGTGTGTGTGTGTGTGTGTGTGTGTGTGTGTGTGTGTGTGTGTGTGTGTATGAGATAGAAAGTTCGCTCTACTTTTTATTTATGCTCTATAGACCAGACCTTGGTTTCTATGTAGAAATTTTCAGATTTATAATGGATTTACTTTATTTTTTTTGACAAATAAAATAAAAAAAAGTAATTTTTTTCATTTTCCCATTCATTTTCAATGTGGGGTCATTTTGACCCCAAACACCTTAAAAGGTAAAAAAAAATGTACACACCTTTAGAACAACCAAATCAAGCCCAGTTTTTTTGTGCATGTTTAGATAGATTATTTAGGAAAAGTCACAGAGTTTCATGCCCCTGAGATGAAGTTAACACTTTTAAAAAATGAAGGGAAAATCCATTGGGGTCAGTATGACCCCAAACACTAATTAAAGGTTAACCCTTAATCACTGTTAAAAAAGGATAACACTTAAGGTGTTTGGGGTCAAAATGACCCCAAACTTTTAAAGAGCGATTACATAAGGAAATATACATTTTTATATGGAAAACTATATATAATTTTTTTTATTTACTTCTCAGCTATACATTTATGCTGTGTTTTTGTGGAAATTTTGAAGTTTTTTAACTATTTACTGCACAATTACATAACTAGGCCATAAATTGGCTCATGAAAAAAGATATTTTAAAGAAAAAATCACTTAAATGATGATCTTTGATGAGAAAATGTGGAACTGAATTAGGAACATTTATGCATTTATTTTGGTATTGTAAAGCTGTTTTTTCTTTTTGGGAAAAGATTCATAGAGTAATTCAAGATATGTGTAACTGTACTTTTGAGCCCTATGTTATATTTATTGAATTATGATATAGAAAATAAGTGTCCCTTTATAAGAAAATGTGTGCTTACAATGTTTTCTTATTTTGCTAAAAAAATGTATACTTACTGCATGGATTTCCCAGTCAGGACCCACAGTGGGTCAATGGCTGGAGCAGATAATAGATTTCTTGCCCATTGAAGAAATTACAAGTAAACAGCGTTCAAGATTGCAAGAGTTCCAATCCACATGGGCCTTAGTACTAAATTATATATAGACTATAAAATGATAAACTCAAATGGAATAATGGATAACTCACAGACAGTGGTAGTGTGGAATCCTCCCTTTTTTTTGTTTTTTTTGTTGTTGTTGTTGTTGTTGTTGTTGTTGTTGTTGTTGCTGCTGTTGTGTCTGGTCGATATATTTTGTAGTATTCTCCATGAGTTTTTTTTTGTGTGTGATTGTGCTGTGTGTGTAATATGTGTTAAATTGTGAATTAAAAAGAATTCCTCTCCTGTGAAAGCTGCTTCTGCCTCGGCCCTCTCCAAAGGATCTCCAGAGAACACCATCTTTGTATATTTTTGAATAATGTCTGTTATTGTTTATTAACTATTATTGTATATAAATGTCATATTAATTTTATTGTAATAAAATAATGTTGTATATAAACAATATTGGCGTACCTGATTTTGAGAAATGTTATGTGTGTTAGACAGCTTAACATTGTGATTGCTATCAGGATATGAGGAGACTTTCAACTAGCATAACACAATTATTTTTGTAGACAATCACCTATATTGCACCTCAGCATTTTCCAAACACTTTTATCTTTATATGGAAACAATTCTGTATTCTTCAGGAGGGGCAGGTCCTCTAACCACCTTATTTTGTATTTTTTATTTTTCAATGCCAAGGTATCAAAAATACAAGTACATAGCAAAAATGTAAAAGTTACATACAATTAAATGATAATAAAATCCATAATTTATACATATATACATGGGCCTATACATACAGGTTTCATATAGAATTGTATTGCTCATTTGCAAGGAGCAATAATAGATTAATAATAAAGTATTTGTTAGTTTTAGCTTTTTGTATATTAAAGAAGCAAAACATGACATCCTTAACAAACAAAGAGAAACCCGGAAGCACATTGCAGTTAATAAAATGAGAAAATTCGTCCCAAAATAGTTGTATGAGGACAACCCCAGAAGATATGAGGAGCAGTTTCATCAGGGGCGCCACAGAAAGAACAACTTGTGTCTATATCTGACTTAAACCTTTTCAAAGAAGCTTTAGCAGGGTACAATTTGTGTAATAATTTGAATGAAATTTCTTTCTCTAGCCTTGTTAGTTATTATGTATTTCAAAGGCAGAGTATATACTTTTTTCCAATCAATATGGTCAACCAAATTCATCCAATATGACGCCACATATGGAATTACAAGCTCCTTTTGAAATAGAGATCTAATAATTACGTGATGAAGGATGTGACAAAAAGCACAGTTTTCCTATACTGGGAGTTTACGTAAAAATGATTCATAACTTAAAGTAAGACCTTCTGAATTTAATAACTGAGAAACAGTCAAAATATGTTTCTCAAACCAATGACTAAAAAACAAAGACTTATTCTTATATACAATATCCCGGTTGTTCCAAATAAAGTACCGGTGAGGGGAAAAGTTGTGCTCAAAAATGAAAGACCACGCAAGTAGGCTAATGCTTGCTTATGGAACTTAGATAAGTTGTAAAGGATTCTAGCAATATTATAATTGCAGATCAATACGAAAGGGAGACCACCTCAGGGTTTCCCGCAGCACTTTGGAACTAAGGCGGCCACCTAAGCAACACACGCCTGCCGCCTTAACTACGTCGTCAAAAAAAAAAAAAAAAAAAAGTTACATCGCTTTTAAAAAGTTGGTGCTTAAATTAGCGTCAATTCATCCTTCACAGGGAGTTTGATTGACATGCGATCTGAGTCTGACCAATCAAAATCCACCATTTTTGTTCGACAAAGCAGTCAGGAGAGTTAGATTAACGTCGGTGGATTTGACCTTGGCTTTAACTGAGGCAATCTGTCACGACCGTTTAAAGAGCCACAAAACGGTAGGCCTATCCTGTCTGTCTGTCAACGCGTTGTCAGTGTCCTCTATTTTTCACTGCTTGAGAACATGGGTTGAATCCGAAAGTTTAAAAAAAACTAATTAAAAATCTAAATATGACTAAAACTAAATACATTTTTTAAATAACACTCCAGGTCTCCGCATTTCAAGCCCGAAAGAGAACTCGATACTGACGCGCGTCTTTTCTGTGGGTCGTGTGTGTGTGTGTGTGTGTGTGTGTTTGTGTAATAGGCAGGACTACAGCGCGGTCTGTCTTGTCGCGCTTGAATGGTTTAAAAGCATTCACATTAATAAGAGCGTGATCATACAACGCTATAGTCAACGTGGTGACAGAAAAAAACGGATACTGCGTAATTAATTTAAACGCTTTAAACTTTTTTTCTTTTCTTTTTTTTTTGCGGTGCCACAGTGGGCAAGTGATGAAACCGGTGTTGCGACTTAACACCGTAACACAGGTAACACCGACTATCGTAGCAAGCCTACCGCAAGCCTTCTAATCTTACCTTCTTATACTGTCTATGGATCTTACTCATGCTTTTCATATAATCAACATAGATGAAATAAAAATAATAATAATTTAAAAATAAATATGAAACTAAATCGTTTTCTTTAATGACTGGGCTACAACACATATGCCTATAGGAGAAATTTAATGTTGGAGCGAACCCCACAAATTTGGATCACAAAACTGTCTAATCCAATACATTTTGAAAGTGTTGTTCAGAGATGAGAAATCCAGAAAATTCAACCCACCATCCTTGGATGTATTCATTATTACAGACTTCTAAAGATATTTCGTTTTTCCCAATAAAATGTTATCGGGTTTTATCGACAGTGCTCTGCCTCTCGAGGTCAAGTCTCTCTGCAGCCATGCATTAAATCTTCTTTGGGCTTTTTATTATCGAGTTCAAGGTAGGCTACTTCTTTTATCTTGATTTTTAGTCATCATCACGATGCCTAAATATGTAACTTCAGATCTAACTGGAATATTATAAAAAGAGGATGTGGTGCAATCTTTAATAGACATTAACTCACACAGTTTTATATAATCAATTACTATAGGGATTTGGGAAGCATCTCTTAAAAATAAGGTAGTGTCATCTGCTAATTGGCTAATAATAACTTCTCGATCTGCTATACGGATACCCGAAATACCGCTTTCACAGATAAACGTTGAGAGTAGCTGCACACAAAGTAGAAATAAATAGGGAGAAATGGGACACCCTTGTCTGACTCCTCTAGATAAACTAAACCTTGGGGAAGTGCCTTTCTTTAATTTAATCAAACAGCTTCTATTTTTGTAAAGGGTTTTAATTACTTTGCAAAACATATTTACAAAACCAAATCTATGCAATGACTTAATAATAAATTGGTGCTCTAAAGAATCAAACGCCTTATAGAGAAAAAAAAAGAAGAAAAAAAATTGAAGCTGTACTCCTGTATCAATTCTGAATAATCTAATAAATCAACAACCAATCTTATATTATTAACAATATGTATTTTGTTCATAAAACCAGATTGTGTTGCATCTAAGATTAGAGTAAAAATCAGCACAGAAATGTGCAAATTCTTGAGGGTTATTAGTCACTGTCCCGTCAATATTTAGAGTTTCAATTCGCTTCTTGTTTTTATGAAGGAATATCAATTCTTAAAGGCAGTAATTTTTAGTTGATGAACGAGCAGAACATTGTAAGTTAGTGGAGAGCGGGGCACAACATAACACGGGGCTAGTTGTTACACACTTGATTAAATACTTCCACACATGCTAGCATGACGAAACTTGGTGTATTTACTAGTTGTAGAAATAAGTGAGGAGTCCGTGATTTGAATCCAAGCCAAACGTGTTTATTACATAAACCTCTGTTGAGTATGATGAACTTACACAGCCACAGGCAGCAAGCTATACTCACAACTTGGCGGGAGATGTGCACACACTCACACAGACAGGAGGACGGGCAATTAACTAATGCGCATGCGCACTTCCTCAGGTACGGTGTCTTGTAGTGTCCATACAGTACGCAAACACGATCATTCACCAGAATGATCTACACTAGTTGCCATATCAACACTTAAGTTTATAGAGACAAAATCATAGACATAATAAATACATAGACGCCCTATTGGCCGCTTTGGAACGTTGCTGCGATAGGCTACGTCAACGCGTCCGCCATTTTGCGGAGGGCAAGACTGCGCTGTAATCAAATGCAAGTAAACAGGTGAGCTGCGGTTTTTCTGGATAAACCCCCCCCAAAAAAATATATTTATCAACCGATTTCAGTGGTTTGTATGTGGTGTACAAAAAAGTTCCATCCCTAGTTATTTAAAATCTCGATAGTTAGACTTATAAAATAGTTTTTTTAATAAAAAATGGCCAAAGCTCAGGCTTGTCATGTATTTGGCTTTTTATTCTTGGATAAGAATTGTGAACACCCCCATACTGAGATATAATTTAATTTTCACATTAAATTAAATAAAGTTTTCTTATTGTGGAAAAAGCATATTCTGTCATTGACCCAATTTTAGCAATAACAAAGATAACTGATGGATCCTTTATGGTAATACATATGATATGGTACAACTACAGTGCAATGCAAATAGTAAATATAAAGTGAGAAGTAGGCTAATAGTAAATAGTTTAGTCAATAAAATAAACAAACAGTATACAGCAAATAAAATAGTAATGAAAAGTATAATTATATAATATCATAAGTACTATAATATAATAATAATAATAATATATTGATAAGAGCATATAGTTTATGTATAATACTATAATAATAGCAATAGAATATGAAATATCAATTACAGAATATAGACAATAAAAAATAAGTTAAATAGTTACTATGAATAGTACAATAATTTAACAGCATAACTATAATAGATTGATAATCGCAAGTGGTATATTATTATAATAACAATAATAAATAATGTAAATTTATATATTTTAAAACATTCTTACATAGGCTATATCAAATAAAATGACGCAACCCTGTCTCTTTTTGTTAAATTTCAGTTTTTAAAAGGTATAAGATTAAGAAGCTATACAAGTCAAGAAATAAAGTAAACGATTCAGTCAAACATACAGCAGGCTACAACGTTAAAGTTAAATAAAATATATAAAGTTATGAAACTTCACTTTGCCCTCAGCCAAAACGATTTGCCAAGGAACAAATTATAGATTACTGAGACCAAAGATCGACCATTAGATATACACAAGACGAATTATTCTCATGTTTAACCACTAGACTAAAGACATCAGATCCAGCGGCGAACGTCAGAAGCACTAGCCGAGGTAAGGCTGTTCTCGGCGGGGTACATGAGCGCTGAGCGCCCGGTGATCGCTGGATCTCACAACTCCGAAACCGGCAGATAACATTTTTAAATAGGCGCTATCTTTATAAATAAACCACAGATTTGAGCTTTAAACAACTGCATTGTCGACTGAAAAACTCTTAAAACTACATTTCGTGACAAAATAACAGTAGTATTTTTTTTTTATTTTGCGGCCTTTCTCCTCTGAAAATAAAAATAGTAAATGAAATACAACCAGAAACAAATTTTCAGTTTTGCTTGTGAAAGGTAATTCCCTGAGACCTGTTTTCAATTGTGTGGCGATTTGTAAAGCCCCAAGCAGCGCACGAAATAGGCATTATTCTCATTTCCCGTTATGAGAGGTATGGGAAAGTTGCCCTCCGCAGTATGGCGGCGCCGTTGACGTACGATCCAGCGGCCAATTAGGGCGTCTATGTATTTATTATGTCCATGGACAAAATTGCGCCAAAGTTATTTTTTTTTTTTTACTTTTTTTTTATATCTATAGACATTTATTAAACCATAGCAAAAGTAAATTTCTTTCTTAAGTTAATTTTTAATCTCTATTTTTTGTGTTTATTTAAAATTAGACAAATCTGATATTATTTTAATCTCCAATATGTTATTTAACGGTTGATATTCCGAAAACTCTGGAATAGTCTTCCTGATACTGTTCGTTGCTCAGACTCGCTCCCCCAGTTTAAAACTAGATTAAAGTCGCATCTCTTCAGTTCAGCCAGGCATTCATATACTATTTTTTATCTTACAGTTCAAAATACAATCCGGTCTTTTGCTCATAATTGCCAGAGGAGAACTGGCCCCCGACTGAGCCTGGGTTCTCCCAAGTTTTTTTTTTTCTCCATTAGGTCACCTGATGGAGTTAGGACACCATTAGGTCACTTGATGGAGTTTTTCGGTTCCTTGCCACTGTTGCCTTTGGCTTGCTCAGTTGGGGATATTTTGGGGATATTTAATTTAATTTTATCAATCAATAAATTCCACTTGAAACAAACCTTGTTGTATTATTTTAATTTAATACTGTGAAGCTGCTTTGATACAATCTGTATTGTGAAAAGCGCTATACAAATATACTTGACTTGACTTGATATAGTTATTTAATGCTTCGCTAACTAGCAGAAGACTCTAGCAGGGTTTAAACCCCAGTTGTGCAGGTGGGGCATGTTGTCACACCGCGTTACAACGTGCCCCTATTAGAAATATGCTTTTCTATCCTATACTTTTTTAAATTCTATTGAGGAAACATGAGAAAAGGGTGAATAAAGACTGAGAGTCAATGCTCAGAAATGACTAATTATTCATTTGTTTTGAAGTATGTTGTATAGCTGTGTTTTCCTGCGTTCGTAGTCAAAACTCAAAAATGAGTTTATATTTAATTATTAAAAAATGGCATTATTTTATATGAAAAAGTTAATAATTGTATTTTATTGAGGAAATATTTTAGTTTGTCTTGTATGTTTGTTTGATTAGATCAAATAGCATTTTAAGCTGTCATATTCATGTTACTATGAACCCCTCACATGTTACAATGTACCCCCCCTATGGGGCATGTTGTCACATTTCACTTCCATTCTTTCGGGGTATATCAAGAAAAAAGTGTATAGGCTATACTGTATTAAAAAAAAACAAAGCCACATAATTTTACTAGACATGTGGGAAAAAACCCTAAGTAGATTTACACAACTGAGAAAGTCAAAAAGCGTTACTTTGTGCCCTGCTCTCCCCTAGTGCACCTTCTATCCAATACATCGCAATTTGCTTTTGTGCTTTGTTATAAAGTTTCAAATTGTGTCAATATCATTATCAAATTTAAACATATACCATATTGTTTTTGTTTTTTATGTCACGTGTTGTAGCTCCTTCGACCTCATTGTAGTTCCTCAGTTCAAACGGTTATTGACTGAATACCTTTTTTTCCCTCCTTTTTACTAATTTCTAAATAAACTATCCTGAATAAACGAATCATGTCTCGTGTAATCACTCAAACTAAGAAAGCTTGAGAGCAATGTTACATTTACCTCATAAAAGTCATTCAATAAACTCATTAGACAATTACATTAGACACTATTTTACATATTCATTATATGTACATTTCTTTTTCTGTATATCTGAATAAATCTAACAATCTAAAAGTTTTTATATCAACCATTTAAAACAAAGTTAGCATTATAACTTCATTATTAACTGTGATCTTAAAGGATTTGCTATCCTGTGGCTCCCTCTGATGGACAACATTAGTACTCATCTCTGAATCGAATTGACATAAATGTCTTTTTTTTAACGATTACATTTTTTAATGATTATTTTATTACTGATAATATAGCCACATCAAACTCAAATTCACTGATTCGTGGTACCTTATTTCATGCTTTAACGGTTGAATTTGAAACTTCCATTTTGTAGCAAAGCAGTAATTATACATCATAATATCACTTGTTAAATGGTTATTTAATAATTACATTCAGTCCTGCATGAACAGATTCGGTTTGTTTGCAGAATCGATGTGCGCTCACGCGCTCTGCTCACGCACGCGACTTCGGGTCCGCGTGCGTGCATATGAGTGATTCGAATTTAAGTTGCTATGGCGACGGGGACGCGTCTTATGAATTCTGTCTGCACATGTCAACACTTTGATCGCTTTCTGCTGGTTGAGACTAGACGAGGCGAATTCAGAGACTTTTGCTGACTATTTTCTGCGCTGATCTTGAGATTGTGAAGCTGTTCGGAGGATTTCAGAGAGGAGACTTTTGCTGACTACTTTCTGCGCTGATCTTGAGATTTTGAAGCTGTTCGGAGGATTTCAGAGAGGAGACTTTTATTCTAGAAGAAGGAGATCGGATTACATATCCGCCAACGTTTTAAAACTTCATATTATTTCTGAGGACTCTTTCATTTGATTGTTCTTTTCTTGTTTTAGAGGGAGTTTGGAGTTTTATTTAATTAATTAATTAATTTTGGGGGGAGGGGTATTTCTGAGGAGCATTGTATTGTATTTTGTATTGTATTTGTATTGTTTTTTATTGCACTTTGAAGGATGCCAGGCCCACATGTTTCTGTGCCCACAGGTCCGGCTGACAGGGAGCAGAGCCCAGATGATGGACGTCCGTCCACTTCCTCTCAACCCTCTCGCAGAGGTCCGGCACTGAAGAGACAGCTTGAGCAGGTGCACGACTCCCATCAGAGCGCTGAAGATGAGATGCCAATGAGAAAGAGGACGAGGATGGGTAAGTCTGAGGGAAAAACAAATGACCATTGGAGAATATCACTGGAGTGTCATTTATTACCATATTTGACCACACCATATTATATCAAAATATAATTTTTGAAGTTCTTCCTCCTGCAGATCAGCAGGTTCAAACCCCTCCAGCTCCAGGCCACCGCAGTCCAGCACATTTCCGGAATTGGTTTGAGGTATTGGCCCTAATAAGCTACAAATGAATTTGAATATATATTCATATTTGGATGATTTTGACACCTTTTTGTGCATTTGTTTTAAATGTTTATTGTGATATGGAAAGAAATCAGGGTCAAATCTCTTCTATGTGCTCTATGTATATCATCAGCCTATTAGCAGTGAGGAAAGTGCTAGTCAGGTGAGCCAGAATAGGTCTGTAGATCTGACCTCTCTTCTCTGGAGTTCTGGAGAGCATCTCTCTCTTCACTGGAGTGGCTTAGGTCAGGGTCAGATAGTGGAGGATCAGACCACTGCAACCGGTAGTGAGAGACACGCTGAGGGTAAATCCAATGACCAGTTGACAATGTGTAAATGCTCTGTTTATTAGTGCGCTCTGTACATCATAAAGTCTACATCATTTTCAGCTAGATATGAGTATCCATTAATGGAAACGTGTCATTCATGAGAACTTAATTAATTAAGGGAATTTTTCTGTTCCCATTGGATGAAGTGCCATTAATGACCATAATTATGTTACAAATTCACACCTATATCAAAATCCCAAAGTTTGATCAAAGTTATGATATTTTCCAGGACATGTCTTAAATATTTAAACAGAACTCTTTTTTTTTTTTTAAGAATGCATGTAGTAACTGAAGAATCACCATAATATGACTATGCAGTGTTTAATATTTTTTGATTGCATTTAAACATGATATCCCTTGCTCTAAACCCCTCCAGCTCCAGTCCATCACAGTCCAGTCAGTCCAGCACCAGGTCAGAACAACAGAGTGGACGAGACAACCGAGGGTGAGTTTACGGCCATGACCTCAAACATTAAACTCACTGCTGTCCATGCAACTAAATTGAATCATCTTTTTGCAGACAACATCCTGAGCCGGTATGAGATGGGCAGAATGATTGGTGAGGGATCATACGGCTCTGTCTATCAAGGGAAACGCTTGGAGGATGGCCTTGAGGTATCGTCATTTTCTTACAATATTTAGCCAGCACATTATTTTGTCTCACTACATCCATTTCAAGTCTTTTTGTGTATATTTTTCCACTACAGTATTTACTGCATTTGACATGTTAGAAATGTAACAATGTTTTTTGTTTTTTTGGTTGATCAGGTGGCAGTGAAAATTGTCAGAAAGCCGCAGAACCTGAAATACATCAACATTGTAAGTAGCCTACACTCGCTATGTTGTTTTCAAATTAAAATATGTAAACATAATGACAACACCTTCATATAATAATGATCTTTCTTCCAGCCTGGACATCCCACACCCTTCCCATTAGAGGTCGGCCTATTAATCCTGGCTAATAGGGGCCCCAAAGTGTCAGAGATCATTGAGTTGCTGGACTGGCAGGACCAGCCTGACCAATACATCATGGTCTTGGAGCGTCCCTCACCCTGTGAGGATCTGTGGCATTTTTCCCGAAGGCATCACGAAGGCATCCTAGATGAGGACACAGCGCGGCGTATCATGGCGCAGGCAACAACGGCGGCTCATATGTCCTGTCGGCGTGGAGTGTTTCACCGCGACGTTAAGCTGGAGAACCTGCTGATCAACACAGAAACGCTTGAGGTCAAGCTGATCGACTTCGGGTGCGGGGATGTCCTGCAGGAAGCTGGCTATGAAAGATTCTCTGGTATGAATTATAAATCAAACCTGTAGTTTGGGACTTAAGTTCTAGTGACTAGTTCAATTGGTATCATATTAAACCATATCTCACATTTGAGGCAGCGTTTTTTTAAATGAAAAACACCAGATGTTTTTACCATATGCTATGGTATTTCATGCTATGGTTCTTACTCATCAGACAAATCTTTTTTCTGCAGGCACTCTATCCTACCGCCCACCTGAGCACTATACAGAGGGCAAGTACCACGGGAAACCAGCTACCGTGTGGTCTCTGGGAGTGCTCTTATTCCTGCTGGTGTGTGGACGCTTTCCAGGACCAAGAGACAAGCAAACGATTGAAGATGACATCTGGTCTGATCCTGGCTTGTCAAACGGTAAGATGGCGTTCATCACAACAAAGAAGACCGACTGTAATTTAAATCATACAAAACAAAGAAAGTACGAAAAAGTAACACCTGAGCCAAGTGGCTGTGTAGAAGATAGATATTGGATAATACAAGCATTTTTTCTGATTTTCTGACCGTACTTTATAGAATAGTCGAATCTTACAGCTTAATTAAAGTTTAAGGTAATAATCTGACTCGCTTCTATCGTTCTGCACAGAATGCTGCCTCCTGATGCGATCCCTCCTGAAGGAAAGCCCAAGACAACGGATTTATCTGAGGAAAATCCTTCGACATGACTGGTTTAAGGTAATGAGCCTAAGATCAGCTGCAAATGATTTTGAAGATTATATTCACTTCATTTTAAAGATTTTAAAAATGTTTTCTTCTAATTGTAATCTATGACTGTAACCTTTTTTGTTTGTTTGTTTCAGGTCACAGAATAAGAGATGAAGAGCGACGTCAGAATTCCTCTCCCTCACTTCCTGGGGAGTTCCGGTGAAGGAAGTAACGCTACAGGACACACGGATTTATTTTGATCACGACTTTTCCTTCAAGGTGAGACAACAAAGATCTCTGTACAAGCCTATCAGAGTACAGTTAAAGGCCCAGGACATCAGAACGCACATTCTGGCTCCTGCTAAACTAAAAGTTTTCAACAATGACGGGACTACAACAATCTTCCCAACTCCAGCTGCAGCAATAAAACAACTGGAAGAAAAGGGATTATATAAAGCTGCTTATGAGAATCCACCTTGAACATTGAACTGCATACTCGAGGTATGATTAGAAAATACAATGGCTTGGACATTGTTTCGGTTAGCTCAGCTCAGCTACCGTTCGGACGCTCTTGCTTACTGCTCCGCGCTTTGCTCTATCGCTTTTATATTTTATCTTCTATATTTTTATATTTTAGCTCCTTTTATCACCTAATTTTAACTTCAGCAAATCAGCACAGTGCTCAAACGACAAAGTTTGGATTACCACAAAAACGCAGAATTCTTCTACCCGACCAGCTTACATTCCGGGGAAAGGAAAACACAACTGCCTACAAGGATAAGAGAGAAAATGCCTTTTCTGGAATCTACTTGCTGCACTAACTGCCACAGACTTTTACAAAGGATTGCAGTTCTTGAAACAAAGTTATTTACGGGACCACCAAACCAGACGCAACACACAACAGAGCTTCGTCATGGACACCCTCAGCATATAGCCGGTGAGTCCTATGAAACTAGTGCTCCTCGACAGGTACAGAAACAAGCCGATCGACTTACAAATCGATGGCACAAACAGGGAGCGAGACCCAAAGGCACTCGAGACATCAGATTGTCACGGGCCTCACATATTACCGCAGTAGCATCCTCTACCCCAGATACAGCTCTGACAAGGACTGCAAACACTGGTCTCCTACCAACACCTATACATCTTGAGAACAGATTTGAAGTACTAATGAATGTAAATGAGGAATCCCCAAACATGATGAATATGATCGAACACAGACTGTATCAGCCAGTAGCTAACACTGATGCTAACTGGCGCTCAAGGTCGAGCAGACAGCGGCACTCAGCTCAGAGCACAGCCGAGCCCAGGACTCTGATAGTGGGAGACTCCATAATCAGAAACATTAGCAGCAGGGATACAACTACATGCTGCCTTCCACAAGCTACAACTTCTGATATAAACAGGGAACTTCAAAACATTCTGATGAAACATAAGACTGCAAATCGACTCATAATTCATGTGGGGAAGAATGATATTCATAAAGAGCAGTCAGAACTCCTTAAGAAGGATTTCAATGAACTTTTTGAAACACTTAAAAGACTGAAAGTTCAAACATTCATCAGTGGACCACTCCCAGCAAGAGGAACAAACAGGTTTTCACGGCTGCTTGGGATTAATACATGGCTGCAAAAAACCTGCAATATAAAAGGAGTAAACTTCATTGACAACTTCAATCTTTTCTGGAGTCAGAGACAACTATTTCATCGGGATGGCCATCACCCAAACAAACTTGGTTCAAGAGTGTTAAAGGACAATATCTCAATCATCCTTCTGCAGTGTGTGTCAATCTGAACGACACACACACACCTGGAAACAGTATGAATGAACACGGGACTTCACTTCAGCAGCAAAATGGACATGCGGTTGACATATCACACAAGGACAATGATAACACCACTGAGCCACAACAACCTCTGCTCATGGACACCATCTCAGCTGAGCCCTGCCCACTGAGCTCACCACAGACAGACACATCAGAACTGCTCCAAGATTCAGCACCCAAGGACGACTTCCTGGAAAACAGCCAGGGAAGCCAGGACAGCATATCCCAGCCTCCGATAACACCTGAGCAACAGCCCCTTTCACCAGATACTTTCTCACTCTCGCCAGCAACTCCACTTTTGTGCTTCTCACAGAAAATGGAAGAACTGGTGCATGCTGGAACCAGACTATCCCACTCTTTTGCTGCAAGCCCCCAGATACCAACCCAAAAACGTCAGGCACCTCAAACACCGAAGACTGCGCGCCGAGCTCGCCCGCCCCCTCCTGTGAGAGCTCTTCGGCCTCTTCGGCCAAAACGCCAGGGCCCACACCCTCCTCCATCTGCTCGAGGTGAACCAAAAACAACTGATACCAGCTCTCAGTGATGTGTTTTGGGTTCCTGTTATGATAACAGTAACCTTCTCAAATGTTTACAGAACAAGCGGGAACCCAGTGTGCCTGTATCTTTCTCTATTGCTGTTCTATTACAAGATAGAAAGTCTAAGGCCTTCAATAGCCGTACAGCAAACCCAACTAATCTGGTGCCTATTACATGTCAAACTAAGATTGCTGTGGGGACAAAAAGTAAGACTGTTAAGTTAGCACTTTTGAACATTCGCTCACTTAAAAATAAATCACTTCTAGTCAACGACTTAATTACCACAAACAACCTGGACTTTATGTTTCTAAATGAAACCTGGCTAGAAGACAGCTGCAGTGCAACAATCCTCAATGAAACAGCCCCTCCTAACTTTACTTTTATGAGTGTCTGCAGAGCTGTTAAGAGAGGTGGAGGTCTAGCTGCTCTTTTTAAAGATATCTATCAATGTAAGCAAATATCATTTGGGAATTACCCATCTTTCGAATATCTGGGTACTGTGTTAAAAGGTGCTCCTCGCATTTTACTCATCATTATTTACAGGCCTCCAAAATATTCTCCAGCCTTTGCTGAGGACTTTACAGAACTGTTATCAACAATGACCTCAGAGTTTGACTGTTTTGCCATTGCTGGAGATTTTAACATTCACATAGATAATGCAGAAAACAATATGGCAAAAGAAATCAAAACTGTTTTAAAAACTTTTGATCTGACTCAGCATGTACATGGACCCACACACAATCATGGACACACTCTAGATTTACTTATCAGTAAGGGTCTAAACATTTCATCGATTGTTATTAAGGATGTAGCACTGTCTGATCATTTCTGTATTTTCTTTGATATATTGATCTCTCCTGCCATTGAAGCTAGATCTGTGTCTGTCAAGAAGAGATGCTTAAATGAGAACACTAGTCTACTATTTATGAAGGCTATATCTTTAACACCAAGCATATCTGCTGACTCTGTTGATTTTCTCCTTGATTCTTTTAACTCAAAAGTTAAAAATATAATTGATGATATTGCTCCTGTTAAAGTCAGGAAGAAGAGTGGCAGACAAAAAGCACCTTGGAGAAACTCAACAGCAGTGCAACATATGAAAAGACAATGCAGAAAAGCAGAGCGCATGTGGCGGAAGACAAAACTTGTAGTCCATTATAACATCTACAAAGACAGCCTGCATGCTTTCAATATGGAACTAGGCAAAGCTAGACAGACTTTCTTCTCAAATATTATAAACAGCAATTTAAACAACACACGCACTCTTTTTGCTACTGTAGAGAGACTGACAAACCCCCCAAGCTAGATTCCTAGTGAAATGCTCTCAAACAGCAAGTGCAGTGAGTTTGCTTCTTTCTTCTCTGAGAAAATCAATAATATCAGAAAGGTGATCAGCACATCCTTGAGTTGCACTGAGGTCAGACAGATCAGACCACCTGAGAAAGTAGTTACTATGTCTGACTTCAAAGAAATTGATGGCAAAATTTTGGAAGAAACCATACAGCACCTTAAAACATCAACATGCGCTCTTGACACACTTCCCACATCTTTTTTTCAAAAGTGTGTTAAACAGTTTAGAAGCAGATCTTCTAGAAGTGGTAAATGCCTCACTTCTCTATGGGAGTTTTCCAAACTCCCTGAAAACTGCAGTTGTTAAGCCCCTCCTGAAAAAGAGCAATCTGGATAAGACCATATTAAGCAACTATAGACCGATCTCAAATCTTCCTTTCATAGGCAAGATCATTGAAAAAGTTATCTTCAATCAGCTGAACAAATTCTTAAGCTCAAATGGATACTTTGACAATTTTCAATCTGGTTTCCGACCGCATCACAGCACAGAGACAGCGCTCATAAAGATAATAAACGATATTCGCTTAAATACTGATTCAGGAAAATTATCAGTGCTGGTACTACTCGACCTCAGTGCTGCATTTGACACTGTCGATCATAACATACTTCTTGACAGGCTGGAAAACTGGGTGGGGCTATCTGGGATAGTCCTAAAATGGTTCAGGTCATACTTAGATGGGAGAGGTTATTATGTTAGTATAGGAGACCATAAGTCTGAGTGGACATCCATGACATGCGGAGTCCCTCAAGGCTCAATTCTTGCGCCACTCCTGTTCAACCTGTATATGCTCCCAATGAGCCAAATAATGAGAAATAACCAAATTGCTTACCACAGCTATGCAGACGACACACAGCTGTACTTAGCCCTATCGCCTAACGATTACAGCCACATTGACTCCCTGTGCCGATGCATTGACGAAGTCAACAGTTGGATGTGTCAAAACTTTCTTCAATTAAACAAAGACAAAACTGAAGTTATTGCGTTTGGAAACAAAGATGAAGTTCTCAAGGTGAACGCATACCTTCACTCTAGGGGTCAAACAACTAAACATCAAGTCAGGAATCTTGGTGTGACACTAGAGTCAGACCTTAGTTTCAGTAGTCATGTCAAAGCAATAACTAAATCAGCATACTATCATCTGAAAAATATTGCAAGAATTAGATGCTTTGTTTCCAGACAAGACTTAGAGAAACTTGTGCATGCTTTCATCACCAGCAGGGTGGATTATTGTAATGGACTCCTCACTGGCCTTCCCAAAAAGACCATAAGACAGTTGCAGCTCATACAGAACGCTGCCGCCAGGATTCTGAGCAGAACCAGAAAATATGAACATATCACACCAGTCCTCAGGTCTTTACACTGGCTCCCAGTTAAATTTAGGATTGATTTTAAAGTACTATTACTGGTATATAAATCATTCAATGGCCTAGGACCTCAATACATTGCAGATATGCTCACTGAATATAAACCCAACAGATCACTCAGATCATTTGGATCATATCAGCTAGAAATACCAAGGGTTCACTCTAAACATGGTGAGTCTGCTTTTAGCTATTATGCCAGCCACAGCTGGAACCAGCTTCCAGAAGAGATCAGATGTGCTCCTACAGTGGTCACATTCAAATCCAGACTCAAAACACTTCTGTTTAGCTATGCATTTACTGAATGAGCACTGTGCCGCTGTTCGTCCGACTGTTTGTACTGTACTGTATTTTATTTTATTTTTCTAAACTGTTTTAATTATCCTTATTTCTTTTAATTATTTTAATTTCTCCTATGTCAGCAGGGCATTTAGCCCGAAACTGTAAATGCCCACTCAGAAGGTAAAAGAAAGTGATAATGTGAAAGTGACGTGTATTAATGTGGGTTTGAAAGTAGAACAGTATTTAAATGACGATATTAAAGTTTTCGTCTGAGAAAGAATGTGAACGCAGTGCTAAAGAAAGTGAAAAGAACGTGTGAGTAAATGAGGGAGAAAAGAAAGTTAAAGGAAAGTTGATAGATGGAAGTCGTAAGAAGATTGAAGGTTAAAAGAAGGAAAGATTTAAGTCTTAAGGGAATCCTTTGAAGGAAAGATCTATAATAATTTTATTTTTTATTTTTAAAAGTACTGTATTTTATTTTATTTTTCTAAACTGTTTTAATTATTCTTATTTCTTTTTATTATTTTAATTTCTTCTATGTAAAGCACTTTGAATTGCCATTGTGTATGAAATGTGCTATATAAATAAACTTGCCTTGCTTTGCCTTGCCTAAGTTCTTGAACATTATTTTTGTTTATATTTTTTGTTTTGTTTATTTATTATTATTATTATTATTATTAATAAATAAAAGGTGTTTATTTAAAGGTTCAAGCAATTTGTTGCATTGGGAATGCCATGTTTGTTTTTTGAGGCTGAACAAGCTTAAGATATATGCCAGAAAACAACTGTTTGGTTATTATAGAAACTATTATGAATGGGGGAGGGGGACACTCTACTTGCTGCATCAGGATATGTATCCTATATATTTGGTTACATTGACCCTAATTCTTAGACAAAACAACAGTCACCAATAGATATCACCCGACAATTGGGTGGTGCAGATGGAACTCTTTTTGTTGTTAGTTTATATGTATGTGAGTGGGTGGGTTTTGTGTGTGTTAAATGTTTTTTTTTTCTTCTTTTTTTTCTCTGTTCTCTTGTTGTTGTTTTTATTTGATCGATTCTACATGCCATGTAAGTCTGAAGGGTTGCAAGAGTATTTTCTTAATTTTTTCTTTAAAAAGACTATTATGGATAAATCATTCAAATTAATTACATGGAATGTTAAGGGTATAGGACACCCTATTAAAAGGAAAAGAATACTCACAGCTCTCAAGAGAGAGAAAGTGGGAATAGCCTTATTACAAGAAACTCACCTTTTACCTGAAGAACATCTTACATTGAAGAAAGACTGGGTTGGACAGATTTTCTTTTCATCTTTTAAATCAAACAGTAGAGGAGTTGCAATTTTATTTCATAAATATATATCTTTTGAATGAATTGATCAGATCTCAGACACAGAGGGAAGATATATTTTGGTGAATGGGACAATTTGGGGCAAGCAGATATAACTATACTCCTAATATAGACATACCTATATTCATTTCTGATATGGTTTCTCTTCTGAATACGCAATGTACAGCATTTGGCTTGATGGGAGGAGATTACAACTTAACTCTTTCAAAATTAGACAGATCTTCTTCTCACTCTGTAGGTTATAACCCTAAATCTGCAAAAATGTTGCATGCTTTGGGATTAGAAACAGGGCTAATAGATGTATGGAGAGAAATTAACCCTATAAAAAAGGACTATACTTATTTTTCCAATAGGCATAAATCTTATTCTCGTTTAGATAATTTTTTTCTTCCTAAAAAATACATGAAGCTTGTTTCATCTTGTGAAATACATGAAATCTCTATATCAGATCATGCAATGGTGTCCTTGGAAATTACTTTAAATGAAGTTCACAAATCTAAAATGTGGAGATTTAATAACTCGTTATTAGAAGATGAAATGTTTTGTAAAAAAATGAGAGAGTGGATTGAAGAATTTAATACTTTTAATTTATCATCTGAGATAGCCCCATCCATACTTTGGGATGCAGAAAAAGCTACTTTGTGATGACATATTATATCATACTCCTCTTATAAAAATAAAGAAAGAAAATCAATTACTAATGGTCTAAAGGAAGAACTGTTACTTAGAGAAGCGTTACATAAGCAAGATCAATCTGAAGAAAACTGGAATAAATTAGTTCTAGCTAGGGCAAATTTTAATTTAGACCATAACTTTGCGCCACATGTTGGCAGATATTCAAATATTTTCTATGATCTCGGGGTATAAGGTTAACTTACAAAAATCAATTGCTTGCCCTCTTAATATTCCAAATGAAGAAAATGTTAGGAAAGAATGCCCCATTTCTTGGTCTGTATATGGTTTTAAATATCTTGGAATACAAGTGACACCCGTTTTGGATAAACTATTTAAGGACAATTATAACCCTTTACTGGAGAGTTGTAAAAAGAAACTTCAGATATGGTCTGTTCTTCCATTATCTCTCATTGGGAAAATCAGTGTTATTAAAATGAGTAGGCTATACTCCCTAAGTTTATTTATGCTTTTAATATGTTACCCTGTTATATTTCTTTTTCTTTCTTTAAACTAATCAATAGATGTTTAACAAAGTTTATATGGAACAATAAGACTCCCCGAATTAAGCTGTCCACTTTAACAAAATCATATTTAAAAGGGGGCTTAGGACTTCCAAATTTTCAGTGGTATTACTGGGCCTGCCAAATTAGAAATATCATAAATTGGAAGTTGGAAAATAGTTCCCTGTGGGTAACTTTGGAATCACAAACATGCTATCCATTGGAGATCACAACAACACCTTATGTTAATAATTTGCAGTTTCTGATGAGTGTAGAGGGGTTGCCCCCCTTACAAGCCACACTGAAAGCTTGGCAGGACTGTAATAGGTATTTGAACACAAAAGGTTATATAAGTAAAAACTCTCCT
The DNA here is from genome assembly GCF_965113295.1 of Leuciscus leuciscus. Lineage (NCBI taxonomy): Eukaryota > Metazoa > Chordata > Actinopteri > Cypriniformes > Leuciscidae > Leuciscus > Leuciscus leuciscus. The sequence continues at coordinate 18,812,023 of NC_138729.1, read as the reverse complement.
ATTGCATTTAACCCTGACTTTTTAGCACTTTCCCAAACTGATTTTCGAAACTGGTCACTTCATGGGCTGAAAACCTTTGCGCATATGTTTGATGAAGACTCTGAATCTGTTAAATCTTTTTCTGCTATTTGTGTTGAATATCAAATTCCTAGAACAGATTTTTTTTAATATCTGCAGATTCGTCACATTATTATATCTCTACATGAAAAGGGACAACTTAGATTATATCCTCCTGAGTTGGAACAATTTATTATCTCTGCTACTTCGGTTAAGGGGAAGATATCTCATCTGTATAAAATTTTGTCAGAAAGTTCCCAGATTTCCTTTTCTTCTTTAAGAATAAATTGGGAATTAGAGTTTAAAAGGAAGTTTAGTGAAAAAGAATGGTTAAATTTGTGTACTGATTTGACCTTACCCTTGAGTGTGAACATTAAAGTTAAAGAAACTAACTATAAATTTCTGTATAAATACTATATAACTCCAGTGAAGCTTAATAAATTTAATGATACAAATTCTCCTATGTGTAGAAAATGTGGAACTGAATTAGGAACATTTATGCATTTATTTTGGTATTGTAAAGCTGTTTTTTCTTTTTGGGAAAAGATTCATAGAGTAATTCAAGATATGTGTAACTGTACTTTTGAGCCATGCCCTATGTTATATTTATTGAATTATGATATAGAAAATAAGTGTCCCTTTATAAGAAAATGTGTGCTTACAATGTTTTCTTATTTTGCTAAAAAATGTATACTTACTGCATGGATTTCCCAGTCAGGACCCACAGTGGGTCAATGGCTGGAGCAGATAATAGATTTCTTGCCCATTGAAGAAATTACAAGTAAACAGCGTTCAAGATTGCAAGAGTTCCAATCCACATGGGCCTTAGTACTAAATTATATAGAGACTATAAAATGATAAACTCAAATGGAATAATGGATAACTCACAGACAGTGGTAGTGTGGAATCCTCCCTTTTTTTTTGTTCTTTTTTTTTTTGTTGTTGCTGCTGTTGTGTCTGGTCGATATATTTTGTAGTATTCTCCATGAGTTTTTTTTGTGTGTGATTGTGCTGTGTGTGTAATATGTGTTAAATTGTGAATTAAAAAGAATTCCTCTCCTGTGAAAGCTGCTTCTGCCTCGGCCCTCTCCAAAGGATCTCCAGAGAACACCATCTTTGTATATTTTTGAATAATGGCTGTTATTGTTTATTAACTATTATTGTATATAAATGTTATATGAATTTTATTGTAATAAAATAAATAATGTTGTATATAAACAATATTGGCGTACCTGATTTTGAGAAATGTTATGTGTGTTAGACAGCTTAACATTGTGATTGCTATCAGGATATGAGGAGACTTTTAACTAGCATAACACAATTATTTTTGTAGACAATCACCTATATTGCACCTCAGCATTTTCCAAACACTTTTATCTTTATATGGAAACAATTCTGTATTCTTCAGGAGGGGCAGGTCCTCTAACCACCTTATTTTTTATTTTTCAATGCCAAGGTATCAAAAATACAAGTACATAGCAAAAATGTAAAACTTACATACAATTAAATGATAATGAAATCCATCATTTATACATATATACATGGGCCTATACATACAAGTTTCATATAGCAATTTATAGCTCATTTGCAAGGATTCAGTATTACAGACTTCTAAAGATATTTCGTTTTTCCCAATAAAATGTTATCGGGTTTTATCGACAGTGCTCTGCCTCTCGAGGTCAAGTCTCTCTGCAGCCATGCATTAAATCTTCTTTGGGCTTTTTATTATCAAGTTCAAGGTACTTCTTTTATCTTGATTTTTAGTCATCATCACGATGCCTAAATAATATGTAACTTCAGATCTAACTGGAATATTATAAAAAGAGGATGCGCTGCAATCTTTAATAGACACAATTACTATAGGGATTTTGGAAGCATCTCTTAAAAATAAGGTAGTGTCATCTGCTAATTGGCTAATAATAACTTCTCGATCTGCTATACGGATACCCGAAATACCGCTTTCACAGATAAACGTTGAGAGTAGCTGCACACAAAGTAGAAATAAATAGGGAGAAATGGGACACCCTTGTCTGACTCCTCTAGATAAACTAAACCTTGGGGATGTGCCATTCTTTAATTTAATCAAACAGCTTCTATTATTGTAAAGGTTTTTAATTACTTTGCTAAACATATTTCCAAAACCAAATCTATGCAATGACATAATAATAAATTGGTGCTCTAAATAATCAAACGCCTTATAGGAAAAAAATAAAATAAAAAAATAAACAAAATTTGAAGCTGTACTCCTGTATCAATTCAACACACTTAATTAAATACTTCCACACATGCTAGCATGACGAAACTAGGTGTATTTACTAGTTGTAGAAATAAGTGAGGAGTCCGTGATTTGAATCCAAGCCAAACGTGTTTATTACATAAACCTCTGTTGAGTATGATGAACTTACACAGCCACAGGCAGCAAGCTATACTCACAACTTGGCGGGAGATGTGCACACACTCACACAGACAGGAGGACGGGCAATTAACTAACGCGCATGCGCACTTCCTCAGGTACGGTGTCTTGTAGTGTCCATACAGTACGCAAACACGATCATTCACCAGAATAATCTACACTTCTTCTTCTTCTTCTTCTTCTTCGTTTTATGGCAAGCCGTTTTAGCTTAAATTGTACCCAGCGTTACTCGTCGTAATTGCATTTTTACTAGTAAGAATTCAATTAGAGAGCTCTACAATTCAATTCTTACTAGTAGCAATTACAATTAGAGAGCTCTCCAATTAAATTATTACTAGTAACAATTACAATTAGAGAGCTCTCTAATTAAATTATTACTAGTAAGAATTACTATTACAGAGCTCTCTAATTCAGTTCTTACTAGTAACAATTCCAATTAGAGAGCTCTACAAATTAATTTTTACAAGTCATATGTCTCCATTTACTTCCATTCATTTTTAATTACGGAGCTGTAGGCTACAATGGAATTGTTACTAGTAAGAATTACAATTAGAGAGCTCTACAATTGAATTGTTACTAGTAAGAATGCAATTGCAGAGCTCTTTAATTCAATTCTTACTAGTAACAATTTAAATAGAGAGCTCTCTAATCCAATTATTACTAGTAACAATTCCAATTAGAGAGCTCTCTAATTCAGTTGTTACTAGTAAGAATGTAATTGCAGAGCTCTTTAATTCAATTACAGAGCTCTGCAATTATACATATCTTTAATTCATATTTTTACTAGTAAAAATTCAATTAGAGAGCTCTCTAATTGTAATTCTTACTAGTAACAATTCAATTGTAGAGCTCCGTAATTAAAAATGAATGGAAGTCAATGGAGACATACGACTAGTAAAAATTCATTTGTAGAGCTCTCTAATTGTAATTGTTACTAGTAAGAATTGAATTAGAGAGCTCTGTAAATGTAATTCTTACTAGTAATAATTGAATTAGAGAGCTCTATAATTGTAATTCTTACTAGTAATAATTGAATTGGAGAGCTCTCTAATTGTAATTGCTACTAGTAAGAATTGAATTGTAGAGCTCTCTTATTGAATTCTTACTAGTAAAAATGCAATTACGACGAGTAACGCTGGGTACAATTTAAGCTAAAACGGCTTGCCATATCGTTTGGTGTTTTATGGCGGTTGCTTTCCCAATAGACTTTCCATACTGAATACTACCAGAGCCCGTCTACGGAGAGCCTTGGCACTTCCTTGGTTGCAGTTCCATTAGAATTCCACTGGAGGTGATCGCGGGCGAGTGCAGACTGAATGAGAGTCTATGGGGCTAGACGGCTAAATGTGTCTCTTTCACCCGATTGCCGTTGAGAAATCTCAGATTTTATTGTAGGTTTTGCAAGTTCAACATGAGTTATAGGTCGAAAGTTGAATGAACGAGTACTTATTTCTTTTCGATTTCTTACAGTTTGAGTTGTTGTTGCCCATAACACGCTAGCATTCTGCTAATGACGTCAGCATTCTGACGTCATTGACATTTTAAAAGACTTTTTAAACCAAATAAGTGACTCTAAAAAATCTAACACCCAGCAATGTCTAATTTCTTTGCATCTCCTTTCGAATACAACATTCAAATTACTAGACAAAAAATTATATCCTGAGAAAAGTGGATTTTGAGGGTTTTTCGCCATAGACCTCCATTCATTCTGCACTCGCCTGCGAGCGCCCCCGCATGGACAGAGACGTGTTACTGCAGCCAGTCCAGAAACCGGAAGTAAGCAGAGAGTGCCAATTCAGTGCGCGTGACGTCACTTCCAACGGCGAGTAGTAGCGTAAACCGACTTCCGGTCGAGTCTGTAGCAATGGCGGCGAGCACAACGAGGAATTGTTGTTGCGTTCCTAAATGTTGTAATAGTTCTACTAAACAGCCTTATCTCAGTTTTCATTCTTTTCCAACTGATGAAAAAGCAAAGAAAATGTGGATTCATTCTATTCGGCGGGATGAAGGCAAAAGTTTTGCCTCTGTTTTAAAAGGGAGTACGTACGTATGCGGGCAACACTTCACAGAATCGGACTACTCGTCAACAGCCGATCGTAAACGCTTGAAACGTGGAGTTATACCGTCCAGGTTTGAATGGAACAACTGGGGGAGTGTTCGCCAAAAACGACCCAATGTACTGGATAAGATAACGTCAAAGCGCCAACATTGCAGTGAATCTGAGGTCAGTGATGAACAGCCTGTTGTCTATTACGGACCCGTCCCACTCACAGACCATGACTACTCAACACCTCCGTGTCCAGATCTATTGGATGCTGCAGCAGAGAGAATTAGAGAGTTGGAGGCAGAAGTGAGAGCTTTGTCTGTCTCCCGCATTCAAATAAATCGATTTTGTCTCTCGGATGACGACTTCCGGTTTTACACACGCTTTCCCTCAGAGAAGGTTTTCAGGATTTTCTGGGCATCAATAGAACCATCTGCATCGAACCTTGTGTACTGGTCTAAGGCACAGAGACATGGTCTAGAGACGGTTCCAGGACCAAGCCCTAACAGAAAGCTTCAGCTTATTGATGAGTTTTTCCTTTATTGCTGTCGCGTGTCTGCAGGTCTACGAGAGAAGGTCTTGGCAGATATCTTCAATGTGAGTACAACAACGGTCAGTCGAGTTATCATAACATGGGCAAATTTTCTGTACCTTGTTTTGGGGTCCTTGCCTATTTGGATGACCAAAGAGCAAGTCAGAGCAACCATGCCAGCAAAATTTAAGGAGCACTTCCCAGATGTCCGTGTTATTTTGGACTGTACCGAGATCAGATGTGAAAACCCCTCAGCACTTACACTACAGTCGGAGATGTTTTCACATTACAAAAACTACCCTACCTTCAAAGGCTTGCTTGGTGTTGCTCCATGTGGGGCCATAACCTTTGTTTCACAGCTGTTCACTGGATCCATCTCAGACAGGGAGATAACAAAACAGTCTGGACTTCTGGAACTGCTCGAGCCTGGCGACTGTTGTATGGCAGATAAAGGCTTTACCATAGAGCGACTGCTTGAGAATGTGGGAGCCAAGCTTGTTATCCCTCCATTCAAAAGAGCGGCCCAATTTACAAAAGAGGAGACGAAACGTACACAATCAATAGCCCGTCTAAGGATTGTGGTGGAAAGAGTCATTCGACGAATCAAAGAAAACCACATCTGGGACTCTACCATTCCTCTTACCCTGACAGGCACAGTGAACCAAATATGGGCAAACTGCTGTTTAATGGCTAATTACCAAGGCCCACTTGATGTAAATGATGATGTTGTATAGAACGTTTATAAAGAAAAGAAACATGATTTAATTTGCCACCAATCAAATGTCTGTTTTATAGTTAAATTTGTACAAAAATATTGAATTGTGAAAACTGCTGTTTAATGTTGCAATATGTTTTTAGTAAATGAGCTTGAAAGTTACAAAAGTTGCTTAAAAATTTGAATTGTTTTTTTTTATTGCACCACTTTTATACATAATGTATTGACTGCATTGTGACAATTAAAAAGTTGTTACAATTTCTCACTTATTCATTAACAATTTACAGTGAACTTAGTTATGAATAGGCACTATTAAACATTTAAAACAAACAGATGCTCAACCAAAATAGACATTTGAAGAACCTTTAAGAGTAGTTTACCCGAAAATGACATTTATGCCATAATTTGTGGCATAAATATCATTTTTGGGTAAACTATTCACGTAACAGTAAACAATAAATCAACATCAGCACTAGTTTAAGCACATCAGCACTCTTAAGAGTTAAAATATAAATATATATATATATATATTAGATAGATAGATATATAAGATATAAAATCTCTCTCTATATATATATATATGATCTATATTCATATATCATGTTTATACATGTATATTGTGCATCATGTACATCTAGGATGGCACGAGGGTAAGTAAATTATTGCATACATTGCATTTTTGGGTGACCTTTACCTTTAACAATAAACAAACAATCAATCACCACCAGTATTAGTTTAACAACTCCTAGAGTTAAAATACACATTCATGTATGTATCAAAGAAAAAAAATGTCTACTTTGTCCCTCATCAAGACAATTAAACTCTCATCTCTCCAGGGGCCTGTACCATGAAGGTAGCTGAACAAACTCGAGGTTACAGGATTAGTTTTGAGTTGACAAAACCAAACCGATGCAATCAGGCTTTATTGGTACCATGATGCAGCTCATCAACTTTCTCTGTCAACTCAGGCTTTAATCCTTAAGCTATGATTACTCCACGCGCGCGTGCACATAAAAGAGTGACGTCGACACTGAACAACCAATCGCGGGTAGAGCGTGAGCGATATATTTTCCCGCGGAGGAGCAAGAGATAATCATTCAGAATTACGATGAATTTAAATATGTATTTCAAGCTCGAAACAATACGGTCTCTGCTGCCAAAGCAAGAGAAGACTGTTGGAGAAAGATTGCTGATTGTTAATGTGTAAGTTAAACAAATACGTTCTATATTTATGTAAAATTATGTATGTATGTGTAGCCTATATGTATAATATAGCCTATAGCCTATTTTTATAATATATAAAAAATGATACATGCACATTTTTTATATATTATAAAAATAGGCTATAGGCTATATTACACATAGGCTACACATACATAATTTTACATAAATATAGAACGTATTTGTACTACTAAGAAAGCTAGGGAATCCTATCATAAGATTAACAGAATAATAATAAAGATTTAAAATAATTCTTAACATGTATTATATAGTACATTTGTGCAATTTGCTTTTTAAAAAAAAAAAAAATTATGTGTTCATGTGATTTCACCCTATCAATATATCTTACCGGCAATTTTATAAAAGCCCTCTTTTATGGACATGGCCATATTAATGAAACTATTCATGTACTCCTGCAGAGCGAGGACCACCTTACGAATGGTTCGACAAACCGTGTTTTCCCCTATAGCTTCTGTGCTTCACCCAGCGTGCAAGTATGTAGCACTTGCAACAAAAAAAAAACGCAACGCAATATTTGCGTTACAGTAAGTGCATGAATTCGACGTGTTAAATTCTTTATGTGCGGCTCAAGAAGTTCGCAAAGATAAGACATTGCTTCCGCGGAAAATCTGTATCTTTCATACAAGTAACTATCAGGAAAGGCAAGGGGATTTTGTCTGGCTTAAAACTCTTTCTCTACGAAGTGCTCGTCTAACAATTTGCGCTGAGATGTCACAGGATTTGGAAGAAAAGGTGAAGTCATTGTAACAGACACTGGGAATAAGTTACGTCACCTATATGTTTCTTTGCTCTGAGCTGATTGGTCAAACTTCAGTCTGAGATCTTGAATCCAGAACATAACCTGCCCCGGAGCAGGTTAGCCGTGCAGCGTAAGATACCATGGCAACGAACACCGATTAAAGCCAAGCTACTTTCATAGTACCTAAAACCCAGGGTTGGTGGAAACTAAACTGAAACATAGCTGGCTAGCCACCTAAACCGGCTTCATGGTACAGGCCCCAGATGCGCTGAATGGTTATGTCTGTTTTGGTATTTGTTATAAAATCACACCAACTCAGTCCTGTTACTGCAAGCTGTCCCTGAACTTGCCAGTAGTATTTGTGGCTTTCCTTTAACTTAGCTTGACCGTTGACAACTTTTATGTGTGTCACCTGAGAAATGTCATCAACGTCAGGACATTTTACCTCTGCAAGTCCAAAGGGAGGGTTCTCAGTAGGGTCGTAGACTCTGCCATCAGGGCTTGTGCCAAGGTGTGGCGCCTCAGGATGTAAAACAAACCCACACTGTAAAACATTGACATTCATCATACCAGAATACTGAAATAGCACTTCAGGCTCAAGATCCAGTCCACGCTTCATTGCGGAAGTCTGACGAACTCCTTTGATGATTCGGGCAGCTAATGCCTGGCTAGTCGACTCTCCTCTGACATGACACACCTCACGGAATCTACTGGATGTAATGCGTGGCGTACGCATTTGGTTCCATAGAGCAGACTGTGACTGTCACACAGACCGTGTGTCTTTTTCAATTATTGTGCTTAGTTCTTGAGTGACTGCCAAGCTTTCGAAGAACAACATTTCATGGAAATTCGGGACAAATTTAAATCTTCCTTCAAATGTATACCCATCCAGAGGAAGCGTAGGAAAAGCAGGGGCTTCTGCATGTCTGACAGCATCCCTTGATGACTCAGCAGGGCACTGATAGGACAGCAAAGAACCTTTGGGTACCAGGCCAAACTTGGACTCCACCAGATTCATCTCCGACAAGCCATGCAGAACCTTGCAGATCAGTGGCTGAGGCCTGACACTTCTTAAAGACTCCACAGAAGAGAGCAGCAAATTATTGGGAAGGGGACCTAAAAGCAAAAAAAAAAAAAAAGAGAATAGAAATAGTACTTTTAAAAGTCCTTTAATTTTTACATATTTTTGCTCGACATAAAATAATGTAAATGTAATCACCTGTGTAGGCCCTGTAAAGAGTGGACTTAATACCACTTCTGCTAGAGGTTTTTGGCTTCCTCACAAGTAATCGATCCACTGCTTCAGGATGGATTCCCTGTTAAAAAATTAAAATTATGTTATTATTGAAAGCATGTTTATAAACTTTGAAAAGCTTAATTTTTCTAAATAAATCCTTTTATGTTTAGAGTTTGCAGCAGTGGACAGCTAGAAAGTCAAAACTTGTTTTTTCAATGAAAACACATAGGACAAAAATACTGTCTGAGGTTGTCATAATTCATGCATAAAATAGTTAATAGCTGTTACTATACCCGAGTCCTGGGCCTGTGCCAAGTCTGTAGAGTGCTTGTGCTGGGTATAGTGGGTGGTACCGTCTTTAGTTTCATCATGCTGTAGTGTGCACTCTGAAACAGCAAGCCAACCAAATGGTTGCATAGCTCTTTCCCAGCCACACAGGAACAGCAAAAAGTACTGATGACAGGAGGATTCTCGTCGACTTTAAATGAAATCTAAATAAATAAAACATTATATACGGTTTACAATTAAAATACAAATGAAACATTAACATAAATTGACTGCAACAGCAGTCTAACAATTTTCATTTGAACACTTTTCAAACAAACTGCAACCGCAGTTTAACACGCTACAACCGTAGCAACTATAAACACAATCAAATTTGTGTCCTCGAACTGGACCTAGCTGCTAACTAAAGTTCTGAAACCTGAACAGGTAACCTGAAGAGAGTGTGGCTCTTCGTTTTTCTTCATGGACCGGTAACACTGTGCCCTGATAATCACCTCACTATCTACAACATCAGATACTGTATTGCACAAAAACAGCATTATAATCACACTACCATATCACAGCAAAATAAAAATCGTTTTTTACTTGAAAATTGTATCGGTTTGCGTATTTGTAAGACAATCATGGTTTAGCCAGCTAGGTAACAGTTAGCATGTTAGCCATTTCGAGAGAATAAACAAACGTTAAAATGAAACTTACCTTCATAATTGAAGATGTAGTTTTCATAGAAGAATTTATATCCCTTCTCAAATTTGGATACTTTCGTTTGTGAATGATTTTCCACAATCATGTAAACGTTGGTGATTTGGGGAAGATCCCGCAGTGATATTGAAAACCTTCGTGCCGCCGCCATTGCTACAGACTCGACCGGAACTCGATTTACGCTACTACTCGCCGTTGGAAGTGACGTCACGCGCACTGTGATAAAGGCCTATTAGACATTCTCTGATACTACCACACCCAATTTTCTTACTATCCTCCTAAGTACTAACCTTTCTTTTCCATATTTTAAACATTTTATTAAAACATGTTCTATTGTTTCTGCCTGATCACAATAATAACATTTTCCCGTACCATGTTTTCCTATCTTAAACAAGGAATGATTTAATCGTGTGCATGTGCCCTATTCTAATACGAGAAACAATCGTATCCTCTTTCCTATTCCCAAAAACACTTATTCCGTTTCCTACTTGCTTCTGAATACTATACAACTTGCCATTTATTGTTTATGAATTCTTTTATTTTACTTTTAACTTCATTTTTGCTCAACGTCACTTGCACATTTATCTCATTATGTTTTACTGCTTGCTTTGCTAGTCTATCTACCACCATTGGCCTCCAATCCCACGTGAGCAGGAACCCACACAAACACTATTAAGCTTACACTACTTATTCTTAGCAAATTTGCAAGAATCTCATATATAATGTCTTGCCTTGATACTTTATTTCCACTTACGAGGCTTGTGATTTAATCTACACTAGTTGCCATATCAACACTTTATAGAGACAAAATTGCGCCAAAGGTGCGCCAAGTTGTTTTTGAAAATATCTATAGACATTTATTAAACCATAGCAAAAGTAAATTTCTTTCTTAAGTTAATTTTGTAATCTCTATTTTTTGTGTTTATTTAAAATTAGACAAATATGATATTATTTTAATCTCCAATATCTTATTTAACGGTTGATATAGTTATTTAATGCCTCGCTAACTAGCAGAAGACACTAGCAGGGTTTAAATCCCAGTTGTGCAGGTGGGGCATGTTGTCAATTCTATTGAGGAAACATGAGAAAAGGGTGAATAAAGATGCTCAGAAATGACTAATTATTCATTTGTTTTGAAGTATGTTGTATAGCTGTGTTTTCCTGCGTTTTGTGCTTTGTTATAAAGTTTCAAATTGTGTCAATATCATTATCAAATTTAAACATATACCATATTGTTTTTGTTTTTTATGTCACGTGTTGTAGCTCCTTCGACCTCATTGTAGTTCCTCAGTTCGAACGGTTATTGACTGAATACCTTTTTTTCCCTCCTTTTTACTAATTTCTAAATAAACTATCCTGAATAAACGAATCATGTCTCGTGTAATCACTCAAACTAAGAAAGCTTGAGAGCAATGTTACATTTACCTCATAAAAGTCATTCAATAAACTCATTAGACAATTACATTAGACACTATATTACATATTCATTATATGTACATTTCTTTTTCTGTATATCTGAATAAATCTAACAATCTAAAAGTTTTTATATCAACCATTTAAAACAAAGTTAGCATTATAACTTTATTATTAACTGTGATCTTAAAGGATTTGCTATCCTGTGGCTCCCTCTGATGGACAACATTAGTACTCATCTCTGAATCGAATTGACATAAATGTCTTTTTTTTAACGATTACATTTTTTAATGATTATTTTATTACTGATAATATAGCCACATCAAACTCAAATTCACTGATTCGTGGTACCTTATTTCATGCTTTAACGGTTGAATTTGAAACTTCCATTTTGTAGCAAAGCAGTAATTATACATCATAATATCACTTGTTAAATGGTTATTTAATAATTACATTCAGTCCTGCATGAACAGATTCGGTTTGTTTGCAGAATCGATGTGCGCTCACGCGCTCTGCTCACGCACGCGACTTCGGGTCCGCGTGCGTGCATATGAGTGATTCGAATTTAAGTTGCTATGGCGACGGGGACGCGTCTTATGAATTCTGTCTGCACATGTCAACACTTTGATCGCTTTCTGCTGGTTGAGACTAGACGAGGCGAATTCAGAGACTTTTGCTGACTATTTTCTGCGCTGATCTTGAGATTGTGAAGCTGTTCGGAGGATTTCAGAGAGGAGACTTTTGCTGACTACTTTCTGCGCTGATCTTGAGATTTTGAAGCTGTTCGGAGGATTTCAGAGAGGAGACTTTTATTCTAGAAGAAGGAGATCGGATTACATATCCGCCAACGTTTTAAAACTTCATATTATTTCTGAGGACTCTTTCATTTGATTGTTCTTTTCTTGTTTTAGAGGGAGTTTGGAGTTTTATTTAATTAATTAATTAATTTTGGGGGGAGGGGTATTTCTGAGGAGCATTGTATTGTATTTTGTATTGTATTTGTATTGTTTTTTATTGCACTTTGAAGGATGCCAGGCCCACATGTTTCTGTGCCCACAGGTCCGGCTGACAGGGAGCAGAGCCCAGATGATGGACGTCCGTCCACTTCCTCTCAACCCTCTCGCAGAGGTCCGGCACTGAAGAGACAGCTTGAGCAGGTGCACGACTCCCATCAGAGCGCTGAAGATGAGATGCCAATGAGAAAGAGGACGAGGATGGGTAAGTCTGAGGGAAAAACAAATGACCATTGGAGAATATCACTGGAGTGTCATTTATTACCATATTTGACCACACCATATTATATCAAAATATAATTTTTGAAGTTCTTCCTCCTGCAGATCAGCAGGTTCAAACCCCTCCAGCTCCAGGCCACCGCAGTCCAGCACATTTCCGGAATTGGTTTGAGGTATTGGCCCTAATAAGCTACAAATGAATTTGAATATATATTCATATTTGGATGATTTTGACACCTTTTTGTGCATTTGTTTTAAATGTTTATTGTGATATGGAAAGAAATCAGGGTCAAATCTCTTCTATGTGCTCTATGTATATCATCAGCCTATTAGCAGTGAGGAAAGTGCTAGTCAGGTGAGCCAGAATAGGTCTGTAGATCTGACCTCTCTTCTCTGGAGTTCTGGAGAGCATCTCTCTCTTCACTGGAGTGGCTTAGGTCAGGGTCAGATAGTGGAGGATCAGACCACTGCAACCGGTAGTGAGAGACACGCTGAGGGTAAATCCAATGACCAGTTGACAATGTGTAAATGCTCTGTTTATTAGTGCGCTCTGTACATCATAAAGTCTACATCATTTTCAGCTAGATATGAGTATCCATTAATGGAAACGTGTCATTCATGGGAACTTAATTAATTAAGGGAATTTTTCTGTTCCCATTGGATGAAGTGCCATTAATGACCATAATTATGTTACAAATTCACACCTATATCAAAATCAAAGTTATGATATTTTCCAGGACATGTCTTAAATATTTAAACAGAACTCTTTTTTTTTTTTAAGAATGCATGTAGTAACTGAAGAATCACCATAATATGACTATGCAGTGTTTAATATTTTTTGATTGCATTTAAACATGATATCCCTTGCTCTAAACCCCTCCAGCTCCAGTCCATCACAGTCCAGTCAGTCCAGCACCAGGTCAGAACAACAGAGTGGACGAGACAACCGAGGGTGAGTTTACGGCCATGACCTCAAACATTAAACTCACTGCTGTCCATGCAACTAAATTGAATCATCTTTTTGCAGACAACATCCTGAGCCGGTATGAGATGGGCAGAATGATTGGTGAGGGATCATACGGCTCTGTCTATCAAGGGAAACGCTTGGAGGATGGCCTTGAGGTATCGTCATTTTCTTACAATATTTAGCCAGCACATTATTTTGTCTCACTACATCCATTTCAAGTCTTTTTGTGTATATTTTTCCACTACAGTATTTACTGCATTTGACATGTTAGAAATGTAACAATGTTTTTTGTTTTTTTGGTTGATCAGGTGGCAGTGAAAATTGTCAGAAAGCCGCAGAACCTGAAATACATCAACATTGTAAGTAGCCTACACTCGCTATGTTGTTTTCAAATTAAAATATGTAAACATAATGACAACACCTTCATATAATAATGATCTTTCTTCCAGCCTGGACATCCCACACCCTTCCCATTAGAGGTCGGCCTATTAATCCTGGCTAATAGGGGCCCCAAAGTGTCAGAGATCATTGAGTTGCTGGACTGGCAGGACCAGCCTGACCAATACATCATGGTCTTGGAGCGTCCCTCACCCTGTGAGGATCTGTGGCATTTTTCCCGAAGGCATCACGAAGGCATCCTAGATGAGGACACAGCGCGGCGTATCATGGCGCAGGCAACAACGGCGGCTCATATGTCCTGTCGGCGTGGAGTGTTTCACCGCGACGTTAAGCTGGAGAACCTGCTGATCAACACAGAAACGCTTGAGGTCAAGCTGATCGACTTCGGGTGCGGGGATGTCCTGCAGGAAGCTGGCTATGAAAGATTCTCTGGTATGAATTATAAATCAAACCTGTAGTTTGGGACTTAAGTTCTAGTGACTAGTTCAATTGGTATCATATTAAACCATATCTCACATTTGAGGCAGCGTTTTTTTAAATGAAAAACACCAGATGTTTTTACCATATGCTATGGTATTTCATGCTATGGTTCTTACTCATCAGACAAATCTTTTTTCTGCAGGCACTCTATCCTACCGCCCACCTGAGCACTATACAGAGGGCAAGTACCACGGGAAACCAGCTACCGTGTGGTCTCTGGGAGTGCTCTTATTCCTGCTGGTGTGTGGACGCTTTCCAGGACCAAGAGACAAGCAAACGATTGAAGATGACATCTGGTCTGATCCTGGCTTGTCAAACGGTAAGATGGCGTTCATCACAACAAAGAAGACCGACTGTAATTTAAATCATACAAAACAAAGAAAGTACGAAAAAGTAACACCTGAGCCAAGTGGCTGTGTAGAAGATAGATATTGGATAATACAAGCATTTTTTCTGATTTTCTGACCGTACTTTATAGAATAGTCGAATCTTACAGCTTAATTAAAGTTTAAGGTAATAATCTGACTCGCTTCTATCGTTCTGCACAGAATGCTGCCTCCTGATGCGATCCCTCCTGAAGGAAAGCCCAAGACAACGGATTTATCTGAGGAAAATCCTTCGACATGACTGGTTTAAGGTAATGAGCCTAAGATCAGCTGCAAATGATTTTGAAGATTATATTCACTTCATTTTAAAGATTTTAAAAATGTTTTCTTCTAATTGTAATCTATGACTGTAACCTTTTTTGTTTGTTTGTTTCAGGTCACAGAATAAGAGATGAAGAGCGACGTCAGAATTCCTCTCCCTCACTTCCTGGGGAGTTCCGGTGAAGGAAGTAACGCTACAGGACACACGGATTTATTTTGATCACGACTTTTCCTTCAAGGTGAGACAACAAAGATCTCTGTACAAGCCTATCAGAGTACAGTTAAAGGCCCAGGACATCAGAACGCACATTCTGGCTCCTGCTAAACTAAAAGTTTTCAACAATGACGGGACTACAACAATCTTCCCAACTCCAGCTGCAGCAATAAAACAACTGGAAGAAAAGGGATTATATAAAGCTGCTTATGAGAATCCACCTTGAACATTGAACTGCATACTCGAGGTATGATTAGAAAATACAATGGCTTGGACATTGTTTCGGTTAGCTCAGCTCAGCTACCGTTCGGACGCTCTTGCTTACTGCTCCGCGCTTTGCTCTATCGCTTTTATATTTTATCTTCTATATTTTTATATTTTAGCTCCTTTTATCACCTAATTTTAACTTCAGCAAATCAGCACAGTGCTCAAACGACAAAGTTTGGATTACCACAAAAACGCAGAATTCTTCTACCCGACCAGCTTACATTCCGGGGAAAGGAAAACACAACTGCCTACAAGGATAAGAGAGAAAATGCCTTTTCTGGAATCTACTTGCTGCACTAACTGCCACAGACTTTTACAAAGGATTGCAGTTCTTGAAACAAAGTTATTTACGGGACCACCAAACCAGACGCAACACACAACAGAGCTTCGTCATGGACACCCTCAGCATATAGCCGGTGAGTCCTATGAAACTAGTGCTCCTCGACAGGTACAGAAACAAGCCGATCGACTTACAAATCGATGGCACAAACAGGGAGCGAGACCCAAAGGCACTCGAGACATCAGATTGTCACGGGCCTCACATATTACCGCAGTAGCATCCTCTACCCCAGATACAGCTCTGACAAGGACTGCAAACACTGGTCTCCTACCAACACCTATACATCTTGAGAACAGATTTGAAGTACTAATGAATGTAAATGAGGAATCCCCAAACATGATGAATATGATCGAACACAGACTGTATCAGCCAGTAGCTAACACTGATGCTAACTGGCGCTCAAGGTCGAGCAGACAGCGGCACTCAGCTCAGAGCACAGCCGAGCCCAGGACTCTGATAGTGGGAGACTCCATAATCAGAAACATTAGCAGCAGGGATACAACTACATGCTGCCTTCCACAAGCTACAACTTCTGATATAAACAGGGAACTTCAAAACATTCTGATGAAACATAAGACTGCAAATCGACTCATAATTCATGTGGGGAAGAATGATATTCATAAAGAGCAGTCAGAACTCCTTAAGAAGGATTTCAATGAACTTTTTGAAACACTTAAAAGACTGAAAGTTCAAACATTCATCAGTGGACCACTCCCAGCAAGAGGAACAAACAGGTTTTCACGGCTGCTTGGGATTAATACATGGCTGCAAAAAACCTGCAATATAAAAGGAGTAAACTTCATTGACAACTTCAATCTTTTCTGGAGTCAGAGACAACTATTTCATCGGGATGGCCATCACCCAAACAAACTTGGTTCAAGAGTGTTAAAGGACAATATCTCAATCATCCTTCTGCAGTGTGTGTCAATCTGAACGACACACACACACCTGGAAACAGTATGAATGAACACGGGACTTCACTTCAGCAGCAAAATGGACATGCGGTTGACATATCACACAAGGACAATGATAACACCACTGAGCCACAACAACCTCTGCTCATGGACACCATCTCAGCTGAGCCCTGCCCACTGAGCTCACCACAGACAGACACATCAGAACTGCTCCAAGATTCAGCACCCAAGGACGACTTCCTGGAAAACAGCCAGGGAAGCCAGGACAGCATATCCCAGCCTCCGATAACACCTGAGCAACAGCCCCTTTCACCAGATACTTTCTCACTCTCGCCAGCAACTCCACTTTTGTGCTTCTCACAGAAAATGGAAGAACTGGTGCATGCTGGAACCAGACTATCCCACTCTTTTGCTGCAAGCCCCCAGATACCAACCCAAAAACGTCAGGCACCTCAAACACCGAAGACTGCGCGCCGAGCTCGCCCGCCCCCTCCTGTGAGAGCTCTTCGGCCTCTTCGGCCAAAACGCCAGGGCCCACACCCTCCTCCATCTGCTCGAGGTGAACCAAAAACAACTGATACCAGCTCTCAGTGATGTGTTTTGGGTTCCTGTTATGATAACAGTAACCTTCTCAAATGTTTACAGAACAAGCGGGAACCCAGTGTGCCTGTATCTTTCTCTATTGCTGTTCTATTACAAGATAGAAAGTCTAAGGCCTTCAATAGCCGTACAGCAAACCCAACTAATCTGGTGCCTATTACATGTCAAACTAAGATTGCTGTGGGGACAAAAAGTAAGACTGTTAAGTTAGCACTTTTGAACATTCGCTCACTTAAAAATAAATCACTTCTAGTCAACGACTTAATTACCACAAACAACCTGGACTTTATGTTTCTAAATGAAACCTGGCTAGAAGACAGCTGCAGTGCAACAATCCTCAATGAAACAGCCCCTCCTAACTTTACTTTTATGAGTGTCTGCAGAGCTGTTAAGAGAGGTGGAGGTCTAGCTGCTCTTTTTAAAGATATCTATCAATGTAAGCAAATATCATTTGGGAATTACCCATCTTTCGAATATCTGGGTACTGTGTTAAAAGGTGCTCCTCGCATTTTACTCATCATTATTTACAGGCCTCCAAAATATTCTCCAGCCTTTGCTGAGGACTTTACAGAACTGTTATCAACAATGACCTCAGAGTTTGACTGTTTTGCCATTGCTGGAGATTTTAACATTCACATAGATAATGCAGAAAACAATATGGCAAAAGAAATCAAAACTGTTTTAAAAACTTTTGATCTGACTCAGCATGTACATGGACCCACACACAATCATGGACACACTCTAGATTTACTTATCAGTAAGGGTCTAAACATTTCATCGATTGTTATTAAGGATGTAGCACTGTCTGATCATTTCTGTATTTTCTTTGATATATTGATCTCTCCTGCCATTGAAGCTAGATCTGTGTCTGTCAAGAAGAGATGCTTAAATGAGAACACTAGTCTACTATTTATGAAGGCTATATCTTTAACACCAAGCATATCTGCTGACTCTGTTGATTTTCTCCTTGATTCTTTTAACTCAAAAGTTAAAAATATAATTGATGATATTGCTCCTGTTAAAGTCAGGAAGAAGAGTGGCAGACAAAAAGCACCTTGGAGAAACTCAACAGCAGTGCAACATATGAAAAGACAATGCAGAAAAGCAGAGCGCATGTGGCGGAAGACAAAACTTGTAGTCCATTATAACATCTACAAAGACAGCCTGCATGCTTTCAATATGGAACTAGGCAAAGCTAGACAGACTTTCTTCTCAAATATTATAAACAGCAATTTAAACAACACACGCACTCTTTTTGCTACTGTAGAGAGACTGACAAACCCCCCAAGCTAGATTCCTAGTGAAATGCTCTCAAACAGCAAGTGCAGTGAGTTTGCTTCTTTCTTCTCTGAGAAAATCAATAATATCAGAAAGGTGATCAGCACATCCTTGAGTTGCACTGAGGTCAGACAGATCAGACCACCTGAGAAAGTAGTTACTATGTCTGACTTCAAAGAAATTGATGGCAAAATTTTGGAAGAAACCATACAGCACCTTAAAACATCAACATGCGCTCTTGACACACTTCCCACATCTTTTTTTCAAAAGTGTGTTAAACAGTTTAGAAGCAGATCTTCTAGAAGTGGTAAATGCCTCACTTCTCTATGGGAGTTTTCCAAACTCCCTGAAAACTGCAGTTGTTAAGCCCCTCCTGAAAAAGAGCAATCTGGATAAGACCATATTAAGCAACTATAGACCGATCTCAAATCTTCCTTTCATAGGCAAGATCATTGAAAAAGTTATCTTCAATCAGCTGAACAAATTCTTAAGCTCAAATGGATACTTTGACAATTTTCAATCTGGTTTCCGACCGCATCACAGCACAGAGACAGCGCTCATAAAGATAATAAACGATATTCGCTTAAATACTGATTCAGGAAAATTATCAGTGCTGGTACTACTCGACCTCAGTGCTGCATTTGACACTGTCGATCATAACATACTTCTTGACAGGCTGGAAAACTGGGTGGGGCTATCTGGGATAGTCCTAAAATGGTTCAGGTCATACTTAGATGGGAGAGGTTATTATGTTAGTATAGGAGACCATAAGTCTGAGTGGACATCCATGACATGCGGAGTCCCTCAAGGCTCAATTCTTGCGCCACTCCTGTTCAACCTGTATATGCTCCCAATGAGCCAAATAATGAGAAATAACCAAATTGCTTACCACAGCTATGCAGACGACACACAGCTGTACTTAGCCCTATCGCCTAACGATTACAGCCACATTGACTCCCTGTGCCGATGCATTGACGAAGTCAACAGTTGGATGTGTCAAAACTTTCTTCAATTAAACAAAGACAAAACTGAAGTTATTGCGTTTGGAAACAAAGATGAAGTTCTCAAGGTGAACGCATACCTTCACTCTAGGGGTCAAACAACTAAACATCAAGTCAGGAATCTTGGTGTGACACTAGAGTCAGACCTTAGTTTCAGTAGTCATGTCAAAGCAATAACTAAATCAGCATACTATCATCTGAAAAATATTGCAAGAATTAGATGCTTTGTTTCCAGACAAGACTTAGAGAAACTTGTGCATGCTTTCATCACCAGCAGGGTGGATTATTGTAATGGACTCCTCACTGGCCTTCCCAAAAAGACCATAAGACAGATGCAGCTCATACAGAACGCTGCCGCCAGGATTCTGAGCAGAACCAGAAAATATGAACATATCACACCAGTCCTCAGGTCTTTACACTGGCTCCCAGTTAAATTTAGGATTGATTTTAAAGTACTATTACTGGTATATAAATCATTCAATGGCCTAGGACCTCAATACATTGCAGATATGCTCACTGAATATAAACCCAACAGATCACTCAGATCATTTGGATCATATCAGCTAGAAATACCAAGGGTTCACTCTAAACATGGTGAGTCTGCTTTTAGCTATTATGCCAGCCACAGCTGGAACCAGCTTCCAGAAGAGATCAGATGTGCTCCTACAGTGGTCACATTCAAATCCAGACTCAAAACACTTCTGTTTAGCTATGCATTTACTGAATGAGCACTGTGCCGCTGTTCGTCCGACTGTTTGTACTGTACTGTATTTTATTTTATTTTTCTAAACTGTTTTAATTATCCTTATTTCTTTTAATTATTTTAATTTCTCCTATGTCAGCAGGGCATTTAGCCCGAAACTGTAAATGCCCACTCAGAAGGTAAAAGAAAGTGATAATGTGAAAGTGACGTGTATTAATGTGGGTTTGAAAGTAGAACAGTATTTAAATGACGATATTAAAGTTTTCGTCTGAGAAAGAATGTGAACGCAGTGCTAAAGAAAGTGAAAAGAACGTGTGAGTAAATGAGGGAGAAAAGAAAGTTAAAGGAAAGTTGATAGATGGAAGTCGTAAGAAGATTGAAGGTTAAAAGAAGGAAAGATTTAAGTCTTAAGGGAATCCTTTGAAGGAAAGATCTATAATAATTTTATTTTTTATTTTTAAAAGTACTGTATTTTATTTTATTTTTCTAAACTGTTTTAATTATTCTTATTTCTTTTTATTATTTTAATTTCTTCTATGTAAAGCACTTTGAATTGCCATTGTGTATGAAATGTGCTATATAAATAAATTTGCCTTGCTTTGCCTTGCCTAAGTTCTTGAACATTATTTTTGTTTATATTTTTTGTTTTGTTTATTTATTATTATTATTATTATTATTAATAAATAAAAGGTGTTTATTTAAAGGTTCAAGCAATTTGTTGCATTGGGAATGCCATGTTTGTTTTTTGAGGCTGAACAAGCTTAAGATATATGCCAGAAAACAACTGTTTGGTTATTATAGAAACTATTATGAATGGGGGAGGGGGACACTCTACTTGCTGCATCAGGATATGTATCCTATATATTTGGTTACATTGACCCTAATTCTTAGACAAAACAACAGTCACCAATAGATATCACCCGACAATTGGGTGGTGCAGATGGAACTCTTTTTGTTGTTAGTTTATATGTATGTGAGTGGGTGGGTTTTGTGTGTGTTAAATGTTTTTTTTTTCTTCTTTTTTTTCTCTGTTCTCTTGTTGTTGTTTTTATTTGATCGATTCTACATGCCATGTAAGTCTGAAGGGTTGCAAGAGTATTTTCTTAATTTTTTCTTTAAAAAGACTATTATGGATAAATCATTCAAATTAATTACATGGAATGTTAAGGGTATAGGACACCCTATTAAAAGGAAAAGAATACTCACAGCTCTCAAGAGAGAGAAAGTGGGAATAGCCTTATTACAAGAAACTCACCTTTTACCTGAAGAACATCTTACATTGAAGAAAGACTGGGTTGGACAGATTTTCTTTTCATCTTTTAAATCAAACAGTAGAGGAGTTGCAATTTTATTTCATAAATATATATCTTTTGAATGAATTGATCAGATCTCAGACACAGAGGGAAGATATATTTTGGTGAATGGGACAATTTGGGGCAAGCAGATATAACTATACTCCTAATATAGACATACCTATATTCATTTCTGATATGGTTTCTCTTCTGAATACGCAATGTACAGCATTTGGCTTGATGGGAGGAGATTACAACTTAACTCTTTCAAAATTAGACAGATCTTCTTCTCACTCTGTAGGTTATAACCCTAAATCTGCAAAAATGTTGCATGCTTTGGGATTAGAAACAGGGCTAATAGATGTATGGAGAGAAATTAACCCTATAAAAAAGGACTATACTTATTTTTCCAATAGGCATAAATCTTATTCTCGTTTAGATAATTTTTTTCTTCCTAAAAAATACATGAAGCTTGTTTCATCTTGTGAAATACATGAAATCTCTATATCAGATCATGCAATGGTGTCCTTGGAAATTACTTTAAATGAAGTTCACAAATCTAAAATGTGGAGATTTAATAACTCGTTATTAGAAGATGAAATGTTTTGTAAAAAAATGAGAGAGTGGATTGAAGAATTTAATACTTTTAATTTATCATCTGAGATAGCCCCATCCATACTTTGGGATGCAGAAAAAGCTACTTTGTGATGACATATTATATCATACTCCTCTTATAAAAATAAAGAAAGAAAATCAATTACTAATGGTCTAAAGGAAGAACTGTTACTTAGAGAAGCGTTACATAAGCAAGATCAATCTGAAGAAAACTGGAATAAATTAGTTCTAGCTAGGGCAAATTTTAATTTAGACCATAACTTTGCGCCACATGTTGGCAGATATTCAAATATTTTCTATGATCTCGGGGTATAAGGTTAACTTACAAAAATCAATTGCTTGCCCTCTTAATATTCCAAATGAAGAAAATGTTAGGAAAGAATGCCCCATTTCTTGGTCTGTATATGGTTTTAAATATCTTGGAATACAAGTGACACCCGTTTTGGATAAACTATTTAAGGACAATTATAACCCTTTACTGGAGAGTTGTAAAAAGAAACTTCAGATATGGTCTGTTCTTCCATTATCTCTCATTGGGAAAATCAGTGTTATTAAAATGAGTAGGCTATACTCCCTAAGTTTATTTATGCTTTTAATATGTTACCCTGTTATATTTCTTTTTCTTTCTTTAAACTAATCAATAGATGTTTAACAAAGTTTATATGGAACAATAAGACTCCCCGAATTAAGCTGTCCACTTTAACAAAATCATATTTAAAAGGGGGCTTAGGACTTCCAAATTTTCAGTGGTATTACTGGGCCTGCCAAATTAGAAATATCATAAATTGGAAGTTGGAAAATAGTTCCCTGTGGGTAACTTTGGAATCACAAACATGCTATCCATTGGAGATCACAACAACACCTTATGTTAATAATTTGCAGTTTCTGATGAGTGTAGAGGGGTTGCCCCCCTTACAAGCCACACTGAAAGCTTGGCAGGACTGTAATAGGTATTTGAACACAAAAGGTTATATAAGTAAAAACTCTCCTATTGCATTTAACCCTGACTTTTTAGCACTTTCCCAAACTGATTTTCGAAACTGGTCACTTCATGGGCTGAAAACCTTTGCGCATATGTTTGATGAAGACTCTGAATCTGTTAAATCTTTTTCTGCTATTTGTGTTGAATATCAAATTCCTAGAACAGATTTTTTTTAATATCTGCAGATTCGTCACATTATTATATCTCTACATGAAAAGGGACAACTTAGATTATATCCTCCTGAGTTGGAACAATTTATTATCTCTGCTACTTCGGTTAAGGGGAAGATATCTCATCTGTATAAAATTTTGTCAGAAAGTTCCCAGATTTCCTTTTCTTCTTTAAGAATAAATTGGGAATTAGAGTTTAAAAGGAAGTTTAGTGAAAAAGAATGGTTAAATTTGTGTACTGATTTGACCTTACCCTTGAGTGTGAACATTAAAGTTAAAGAAACTAACTATAAATTTCTGTATAAATACTATATAACTCCAGTGAAGCTTAATAAATTTAATGATACAAATTCTCCTATGTGTAGAAAATGTGGAACTGAATTAGGAACATTTATGCATTTATTTTGGTATTGTAAAGCTGTTTTTTCTTTTTGGGAAAAGATTCATAGAGTAATTCAAGATATGTGTAACTGTACTTTTGAGCCATGCCCTATGTTATATTTATTGAATTATGATATAGAAAATAAGTGTCCCTTTATAAGAAAATGTGTGCTTACAATGTTTTCTTATTTTGCTAAAAAATGTATACTTACTGCATGGATTTCCCAGTCAGGACCCACAGTGGGTCAATGGCTGGAGCAGATAATAGATTTCTTGCCCATTGAAGAAATTACAAGTAAACAGCGTTCAAGATTGCAAGAGTTCCAATCCACATGGGCCTTAGTACTAAATTATATAGAGACTATAAAATGATAAACTCAAATGGAATAATGGATAACTCACAGACAGTGGTAGTGTGGAATCCTCCCTTTTTTTTTGTTCTTTTTTTTTTTGTTGTTGCTGCTGTTGTGTCTGGTCGATATATTTTGTAGTATTCTCCATGAGTTTTTTTTGTGTGTGATTGTGCTGTGTGTGTAATATGTGTTAAATTGTGAATTAAAAAGAATTCCTCTCCTGTGAAAGCTGCTTCTGCCTCGGCCCTCTCCAAAGGATCTCCAGAGAACACCATCTTTGTATATTTTTGAATAATGGCTGTTATTGTTTATTAACTATTATTGTATATAAATGTTATATGAATTTTATTGTAATAAAATAAATAATGTTGTATATAAACAATATTGGCGTACCTGATTTTGAGAAATGTTATGTGTGTTAGACAGCTTAACATTGTGATTGCTATCAGGATATGAGGAGACTTTTAACTAGCATAACACAATTATTTTTGTAGACAATCACCTATATTGCACCTCAGCATTTTCCAAACACTTTTATCTTTATATGGAAACAATTCTGTATTCTTCAGGAGGGGCAGGTCCTCTAACCACCTTATTTTTTATTTTTCAATGCCAAGGTATCAAAAATACAAGTACATAGCAAAAATGTAAAACTTACATACAATTAAATGATAATGAAATCCATCATTTATACATATATACATGGGCCTATACATACAAGTTTCATATAGCAATTTATAGCTCATTTGCAAGGATTCAGTATTACAGACTTCTAAAGATATTTCGTTTTTCCCAATAAAATGTTATCGGGTTTTATCGACAGTGCTCTGCCTCTCGAGGTCAAGTCTCTCTGCAGCCATGCATTAAATCTTCTTTGGGCTTTTTATTATCAAGTTCAAGGTACTTCTTTTATCTTGATTTTTAGTCATCATCACGATGCCTAAATAATATGTAACTTCAGATCTAACTGGAATATTATAAAAAGAGGATGCGCTGCAATCTTTAATAGACACAATTACTATAGGGATTTTGGAAGCATCTCTTAAAAATAAGGTAGTGTCATCTGCTAATTGGCTAATAATAACTTCTCGATCTGCTATACGGATACCCGAAATACCGCTTTCACAGATAAACGTTGAGAGTAGCTGCACACAAAGTAGAAATAAATAGGGAGAAATGGGACACCCTTGTCTGACTCCTCTAGATAAACTAAACCTTGGGGATGTGCCATTCTTTAATTTAATCAAACAGCTTCTATTATTGTAAAGGTTTTTAATTACTTTGCTAAACATATTTCCAAAACCAAATCTATGCAATGACATAATAATAAATTGGTGCTCTAAATAATCAAACGCCTTATAGGAAAAAAATAAAATAAAAAAATAAACAAAATTTGAAGCTGTACTCCTGTATCAATTCAACACACTTAATTAAATACTTCCACACATGCTAGCATGACGAAACTAGGTGTATTTACTAGTTGTAGAAATAAGTGAGGAGTCCGTGATTTGAATCCAAGCCAAACGTGTTTATTACATAAACCTCTGTTGAGTATGATGAACTTACACAGCCACAGGCAGCAAGCTATACTCACAACTTGGCGGGAGATGTGCACACACTCACACAGACAGGAGGACGGGCAATTAACTAACGCGCATGCGCACTTCCTCAGGTACGGTGTCTTGTAGTGTCCATACAGTACGCAAACACGATCATTCACCAGAATAATCTACACTTCTTCTTCTTCTTCTTCTTCTTCGTTTTATGGCAAGCCGTTTTAGCTTAAATTGTACCCAGCGTTACTCGTCGTAATTGCATTTTTACTAGTAAGAATTCAATTAGAGAGCTCTACAATTCAATTCTTACTAGTAGCAATTACAATTAGAGAGCTCTCCAATTAAATTATTACTAGTAACAATTACAATTAGAGAGCTCTCTAATTAAATTATTACTAGTAAGAATTACTATTACAGAGCTCTCTAATTCAGTTCTTACTAGTAACAATTCCAATTAGAGAGCTCTACAAATTAATTTTTACAAGTCATATGTCTCCATTTACTTCCATTCATTTTTAATTACGGAGCTGTAGGCTACAATGGAATTGTTACTAGTAAGAATTACAATTAGAGAGCTCTACAATTGAATTGTTACTAGTAAGAATGCAATTGCAGAGCTCTTTAATTCAATTCTTACTAGTAACAATTTAAATAGAGAGCTCTCTAATCCAATTATTACTAGTAACAATTCCAATTAGAGAGCTCTCTAATTCAGTTGTTACTAGTAAGAATGTAATTGCAGAGCTCTTTAATTCAATTACAGAGCTCTGCAATTATACATATCTTTAATTCATATTTTTACTAGTAAAAATTCAATTAGAGAGCTCTCTAATTGTAATTCTTACTAGTAACAATTCAATTGTAGAGCTCCGTAATTAAAAATGAATGGAAGTCAATGGAGACATACGACTAGTAAAAATTCATTTGTAGAGCTCTCTAATTGTAATTGTTACTAGTAAGAATTGAATTAGAGAGCTCTGTAAATGTAATTCTTACTAGTAATAATTGAATTAGAGAGCTCTATAATTGTAATTCTTACTAGTAATAATTGAATTGGAGAGCTCTCTAATTGTAATTGCTACTAGTAAGAATTGAATTGTAGAGCTCTCTTATTGAATTCTTACTAGTAAAAATGCAATTACGACGAGTAACGCTGGGTACAATTTAAGCTAAAACGGCTTGCCATATCGTTTGGTGTTTTATGGCGGTTGCTTTCCCAATAGACTTTCCATACTGAATACTACCAGAGCCCGTCTACGGAGAGCCTTGGCACTTCCTTGGTTGCAGTTCCATTAGAATTCCACTGGAGGTGATCGCGGGCGAGTGCAGACTGAATGAGAGTCTATGGGGCTAGACGGCTAAATGTGTCTCTTTCACCCGATTGCCGTTGAGAAATCTCAGATTTTATTGTAGGTTTTGCAAGTTCAACATGAGTTATAGGTCGAAAGTTGAATGAACGAGTACTTATTTCTTTTCGATTTCTTACAGTTTGAGTTGTTGTTGCCCATAACACGCTAGCATTCTGCTAATGACGTCAGCATTCTGACGTCATTGACATTTTAAAAGACTTTTTAAACCAAATAAGTGACTCTAAAAAATCTAACACCCAGCAATGTCTAATTTCTTTGCATCTCCTTTCGAATACAACATTCAAATTACTAGACAAAAAATTATATCCTGAGAAAAGTGGATTTTGAGGGTTTTTCGCCATAGACCTCCATTCATTCTGCACTCGCCTGCGAGCGCCCCCGCATGGACAGAGACGTGTTACTGCAGCCAGTCCAGAAACCGGAAGTAAGCAGAGAGTGCCAATTCAGTGCGCGTGACGTCACTTCCAACGGCGAGTAGTAGCGTAAACCGACTTCCGGTCGAGTCTGTAGCAATGGCGGCGAGCACAACGAGGAATTGTTGTTGCGTTCCTAAATGTTGTAATAGTTCTACTAAACAGCCTTATCTCAGTTTTCATTCTTTTCCAACTGATGAAAAAGCAAAGAAAATGTGGATTCATTCTATTCGGCGGGATGAAGGCAAAAGTTTTGCCTCTGTTTTAAAAGGGAGTACGTACGTATGCGGGCAACACTTCACAGAATCGGACTACTCGTCAACAGCCGATCGTAAACGCTTGAAACGTGGAGTTATACCGTCCAGGTTTGAATGGAACAACTGGGGGAGTGTTCGCCAAAAACGACCCAATGTACTGGATAAGATAACGTCAAAGCGCCAACATTGCAGTGAATCTGAGGTCAGTGATGAACAGCCTGTTGTCTATTACGGACCCGTCCCACTCACAGACCATGACTACTCAACACCTCCGTGTCCAGATCTATTGGATGCTGCAGCAGAGAGAATTAGAGAGTTGGAGGCAGAAGTGAGAGCTTTGTCTGTCTCCCGCATTCAAATAAATCGATTTTGTCTCTCGGATGACGACTTCCGGTTTTACACACGCTTTCCCTCAGAGAAGGTTTTCAGGATTTTCTGGGCATCAATAGAACCATCTGCATCGAACCTTGTGTACTGGTCTAAGGCACAGAGACATGGTCTAGAGACGGTTCCAGGACCAAGCCCTAACAGAAAGCTTCAGCTTATTGATGAGTTTTTCCTTTATTGCTGTCGCGTGTCTGCAGGTCTACGAGAGAAGGTCTTGGCAGATATCTTCAATGTGAGTACAACAACGGTCAGTCGAGTTATCATAACATGGGCAAATTTTCTGTACCTTGTTTTGGGGTCCTTGCCTATTTGGATGACCAAAGAGCAAGTCAGAGCAACCATGCCAGCAAAATTTAAGGAGCACTTCCCAGATGTCCGTGTTATTTTGGACTGTACCGAGATCAGATGTGAAAACCCCTCAGCACTTACACTACAGTCGGAGATGTTTTCACATTACAAAAACTACCCTACCTTCAAAGGCTTGCTTGGTGTTGCTCCATGTGGGGCCATAACCTTTGTTTCACAGCTGTTCACTGGATCCATCTCAGACAGGGAGATAACAAAACAGTCTGGACTTCTGGAACTGCTCGAGCCTGGCGACTGTTGTATGGCAGATAAAGGCTTTACCATAGAGCGACTGCTTGAGAATGTGGGAGCCAAGCTTGTTATCCCTCCATTCAAAAGAGCGGCCCAATTTACAAAAGAGGAGACGAAACGTACACAATCAATAGCCCGTCTAAGGATTGTGGTGGAAAGAGTCATTCGACGAATCAAAGAAAACCACATCTGGGACTCTACCATTCCTCTTACCCTGACAGGCACAGTGAACCAAATATGGGCAAACTGCTGTTTAATGGCTAATTACCAAGGCCCACTTGATGTAAATGATGATGTTGTATAGAACGTTTATAAAGAAAAGAAACATGATTTAATTTGCCACCAATCAAATGTCTGTTTTATAGTTAAATTTGTACAAAAATATTGAATTGTGAAAACTGCTGTTTAATGTTGCAATATGTTTTTAGTAAATGAGCTTGAAAGTTACAAAAGTTGCTTAAAAATTTGAATTGTTTTTTTTTATTGCACCACTTTTATACATAATGTATTGACTGCATTGTGACAATTAAAAAGTTGTTACAATTTCTCACTTATTCATTAACAATTTACAGTGAACTTAGTTATGAATAGGCACTATTAAACATTTAAAACAAACAGATGCTCAACCAAAATAGACATTTGAAGAACCTTTAAGAGTAGTTTACCCGAAAATGACATTTATGCCATAATTTGTGGCATAAATATCATTTTTGGGTAAACTATTCACGTAACAGTAAACAATAAATCAACATCAGCACTAGTTTAAGCACATCAGCACTCTTAAGAGTTAAAATATAAATATATATATATATATATTAGATAGATAGATATATAAGATATAAAATCTCTCTCTATATATATATATATGATCTATATTCATATATCATGTTTATACATGTATATTGTGCATCATGTACATCTAGGATGGCACGAGGGTAAGTAAATTATTGCATACATTGCATTTTTGGGTGACCTTTACCTTTAACAATAAACAAACAATCAATCACCACCAGTATTAGTTTAACAACTCCTAGAGTTAAAATACACATTCATGTATGTATCAAAGAAAAAAAATGTCTACTTTGTCCCTCATCAAGACAATTAAACTCTCATCTCTCCAGGGGCCTGTACCATGAAGGTAGCTGAACAAACTCGAGGTTACAGGATTAGTTTTGAGTTGACAAAACCAAACCGATGCAATCAGGCTTTATTGGTACCATGATGCAGCTCATCAACTTTCTCTGTCAACTCAGGCTTTAATCCTTAAGCTATGATTACTCCACGCGCGCGTGCACATAAAAGAGTGACGTCGACACTGAACAACCAATCGCGGGTAGAGCGTGAGCGATATATTTTCCCGCGGAGGAGCAAGAGATAATCATTCAGAATTACGATGAATTTAAATATGTATTTCAAGCTCGAAACAATACGGTCTCTGCTGCCAAAGCAAGAGAAGACTGTTGGAGAAAGATTGCTGATTGTTAATGTGTAAGTTAAACAAATACGTTCTATATTTATGTAAAATTATGTATGTATGTGTAGCCTATATGTATAATATAGCCTATAGCCTATTTTTATAATATATAAAAAATGATACATGCACATTTTTTATATATTATAAAAATAGGCTATAGGCTATATTACACATAGGCTACACATACATAATTTTACATAAATATAGAACGTATTTGTACTACTAAGAAAGCTAGGGAATCCTATCATAAGATTAACAGAATAATAATAAAGATTTAAAATAATTCTTAACATGTATTATATAGTACATTTGTGCAATTTGCTTTTTAAAAAAAAAAAAAATTATGTGTTCATGTGATTTCACCCTATCAATATATCTTACCGGCAATTTTATAAAAGCCCTCTTTTATGGACATGGCCATATTAATGAAACTATTCATGTACTCCTGCAGAGCGAGGACCACCTTACGAATGGTTCGACAAACCGTGTTTTCCCCTATAGCTTCTGTGCTTCACCCAGCGTGCAAGTATGTAGCACTTGCAACAAAAAAAAAACGCAACGCAATATTTGCGTTACAGTAAGTGCATGAATTCGACGTGTTAAATTCTTTATGTGCGGCTCAAGAAGTTCGCAAAGATAAGACATTGCTTCCGCGGAAAATCTGTATCTTTCATACAAGTAACTATCAGGAAAGGCAAGGGGATTTTGTCTGGCTTAAAACTCTTTCTCTACGAAGTGCTCGTCTAACAATTTGCGCTGAGATGTCACAGGATTTGGAAGAAAAGGTGAAGTCATTGTAACAGACACTGGGAATAAGTTACGTCACCTATATGTTTCTTTGCTCTGAGCTGATTGGTCAAACTTCAGTCTGAGATCTTGAATCCAGAACATAACCTGCCCCGGAGCAGGTTAGCCGTGCAGCGTAAGATACCATGGCAACGAACACCGATTAAAGCCAAGCTACTTTCATAGTACCTAAAACCCAGGGTTGGTGGAAACTAAACTGAAACATAGCTGGCTAGCCACCTAAACCGGCTTCATGGTACAGGCCCCAGATGCGCTGAATGGTTATGTCTGTTTTGGTATTTGTTATAAAATCACACCAACTCAGTCCTGTTACTGCAAGCTGTCCCTGAACTTGCCAGTAGTATTTGTGGCTTTCCTTTAACTTAGCTTGACCGTTGACAACTTTTATGTGTGTCACCTGAGAAATGTCATCAACGTCAGGACATTTTACCTCTGCAAGTCCAAAGGGAGGGTTCTCAGTAGGGTCGTAGACTCTGCCATCAGGGCTTGTGCCAAGGTGTGGCGCCTCAGGATGTAAAACAAACCCACACTGTAAAACATTGACATTCATCATACCAGAATACTGAAATAGCACTTCAGGCTCAAGATCCAGTCCACGCTTCATTGCGGAAGTCTGACGAACTCCTTTGATGATTCGGGCAGCTAATGCCTGGCTAGTCGACTCTCCTCTGACATGACACACCTCACGGAATCTACTGGATGTAATGCGTGGCGTACGCATTTGGTTCCATAGAGCAGACTGTGACTGTCACACAGACCGTGTGTCTTTTTCAATTATTGTGCTTAGTTCTTGAGTGACTGCCAAGCTTTCGAAGAACAACATTTCATGGAAATTCGGGACAAATTTAAATCTTCCTTCAAATGTATACCCATCCAGAGGAAGCGTAGGAAAAGCAGGGGCTTCTGCATGTCTGACAGCATCCCTTGATGACTCAGCAGGGCACTGATAGGACAGCAAAGAACCTTTGGGTACCAGGCCAAACTTGGACTCCACCAGATTCATCTCCGACAAGCCATGCAGAACCTTGCAGATCAGTGGCTGAGGCCTGACACTTCTTAAAGACTCCACAGAAGAGAGCAGCAAATTATTGGGAAGGGGACCTAAAAGCAAAAAAAAAAAAAAAGAGAATAGAAATAGTACTTTTAAAAGTCCTTTAATTTTTACATATTTTTGCTCGACATAAAATAATGTAAATGTAATCACCTGTGTAGGCCCTGTAAAGAGTGGACTTAATACCACTTCTGCTAGAGGTTTTTGGCTTCCTCACAAGTAATCGATCCACTGCTTCAGGATGGATTCCCTGTTAAAAAATTAAAATTATGTTATTATTGAAAGCATGTTTATAAACTTTGAAAAGCTTAATTTTTCTAAATAAATCCTTTTATGTTTAGAGTTTGCAGCAGTGGACAGCTAGAAAGTCAAAACTTGTTTTTTCAATGAAAACACATAGGACAAAAATACTGTCTGAGGTTGTCATAATTCATGCATAAAATAGTTAATAGCTGTTACTATACCCGAGTCCTGGGCCTGTGCCAAGTCTGTAGAGTGCTTGTGCTGGGTATAGTGGGTGGTACCGTCTTTAGTTTCATCATGCTGTAGTGTGCACTCTGAAACAGCAAGCCAACCAAATGGTTGCATAGCTCTTTCCCAGCCACACAGGAACAGCAAAAAGTACTGATGACAGGAGGATTCTCGTCGACTTTAAATGAAATCTAAATAAATAAAACATTATATACGGTTTACAATTAAAATACAAATGAAACATTAACATAAATTGACTGCAACAGCAGTCTAACAATTTTCATTTGAACACTTTTCAAACAAACTGCAACCGCAGTTTAACACGCTACAACCGTAGCAACTATAAACACAATCAAATTTGTGTCCTCGAACTGGACCTAGCTGCTAACTAAAGTTCTGAAACCTGAACAGGTAACCTGAAGAGAGTGTGGCTCTTCGTTTTTCTTCATGGACCGGTAACACTGTGCCCTGATAATCACCTCACTATCTACAACATCAGATACTGTATTGCACAAAAACAGCATTATAATCACACTACCATATCACAGCAAAATAAAAATCGTTTTTTACTTGAAAATTGTATCGGTTTGCGTATTTGTAAGACAATCATGGTTTAGCCAGCTAGGTAACAGTTAGCATGTTAGCCATTTCGAGAGAATAAACAAACGTTAAAATGAAACTTACCTTCATAATTGAAGATGTAGTTTTCATAGAAGAATTTATATCCCTTCTCAAATTTGGATACTTTCGTTTGTGAATGATTTTCCACAATCATGTAAACGTTGGTGATTTGGGGAAGATCCCGCAGTGATATTGAAAACCTTCGTGCCGCCGCCATTGCTACAGACTCGACCGGAACTCGATTTACGCTACTACTCGCCGTTGGAAGTGACGTCACGCGCACTGTGATAAAGGCCTATTAGACATTCTCTGATACTACCACACCCAATTTTCTTACTATCCTCCTAAGTACTAACCTTTCTTTTCCATATTTTAAACATTTTATTAAAACATGTTCTATTGTTTCTGCCTGATCACAATAATAACATTTTCCCGTACCATGTTTTCCTATCTTAAACAAGGAATGATTTAATCGTGTGCATGTGCCCTATTCTAATACGAGAAACAATCGTATCCTCTTTCCTATTCCCAAAAACACTTATTCCGTTTCCTACTTGCTTCTGAATACTATACAACTTGCCATTTATTGTTTATGAATTCTTTTATTTTACTTTTAACTTCATTTTTGCTCAACGTCACTTGCACATTTATCTCATTATGTTTTACTGCTTGCTTTGCTAGTCTATCTACCACCATTGGCCTCCAATCCCACGTGAGCAGGAACCCACACAAACACTATTAAGCTTACACTACTTATTCTTAGCAAATTTGCAAGAATCTCATATATAATGTCTTGCCTTGATACTTTATTTCCACTTACGAGGCTTGTGATTTAATCTACACTAGTTGCCATATCAACACTTTATAGAGACAAAATTGCGCCAAAGGTGCGCCAAGTTGTTTTTGAAAATATCTATAGACATTTATTAAACCATAGCAAAAGTAAATTTCTTTCTTAAGTTAATTTTGTAATCTCTATTTTTTGTGTTTATTTAAAATTAGACAAATATGATATTATTTTAATCTCCAATATCTTATTTAACGGTTGATATAGTTATTTAATGCCTCGCTAACTAGCAGAAGACACTAGCAGGGTTTAAATCCCAGTTGTGCAGGTGGGGCATGTTGTCAATTCTATTGAGGAAACATGAGAAAAGGGTGAATAAAGATGCTCAGAAATGACTAATTATTCATTTGTTTTGAAGTATGTTGTATAGCTGTGTTTTCCTGCGTTTTGTGCTTTGTTATAAAGTTTCAAATTGTGTCAATATCATTATCAAATTTAAACATATACCATATTGTTTTTGTTTTTTATGTCACGTGTTGTAGCTCCTTCGACCTCATTGTAGTTCCTCAGTTCGAACGGTTATTGACTGAATACCTTTTTTTCCCTCCTTTTTACTAATTTCTAAATAAACTATCCTGAATAAACGAATCATGTCTCGTGTAATCACTCAAACTAAGAAAGCTTGAGAGCAATGTTACATTTACCTCATAAAAGTCATTCAATAAACTCATTAGACAATTACATTAGACACTATATTACATATTCATTATATGTACATTTCTTTTTCTGTATATCTGAATAAATCTAACAATCTAAAAGTTTTTATATCAACCATTTAAAACAAAGTTAGCATTATAACTTTATTATTAACTGTGATCTTAAAGGATTTGCTATCCTGTGGCTCCCTCTGATGGACAACATTAGTACTCATCTCTGAATCGAATTGACATAAATGTCTTTTTTTTAACGATTACATTTTTTAATGATTATTTTATTACTGATAATATAGCCACATCAAACTCAAATTCACTGATTCGTGGTACCTTATTTCATGCTTTAACGGTTGAATTTGAAACTTCCATTTTGTAGCAAAGCAGTAATTATACATCATAATATCACTTGTTAAATGGTTATTTAATAATTACATTCAGTCCTGCATGAACAGATTCGGTTTGTTTGCAGAATCGATGTGCGCTCACGCGCTCTGCTCACGCACGCGACTTCGGGTCCGCGTGCGTGCATATGAGTGATTCGAATTTAAGTTGCTATGGCGACGGGGACGCGTCTTATGAATTCTGTCTGCACATGTCAACACTTTGATCGCTTTCTGCTGGTTGAGACTAGACGAGGCGAATTCAGAGACTTTTGCTGACTATTTTCTGCGCTGATCTTGAGATTGTGAAGCTGTTCGGAGGATTTCAGAGAGGAGACTTTTGCTGACTACTTTCTGCGCTGATCTTGAGATTTTGAAGCTGTTCGGAGGATTTCAGAGAGGAGACTTTTATTCTAGAAGAAGGAGATCGGATTACATATCCGCCAACGTTTTAAAACTTCATATTATTTCTGAGGACTCTTTCATTTGATTGTTCTTTTCTTGTTTTAGAGGGAGTTTGGAGTTTTATTTAATTAATTAATTAATTTTGGGGGGAGGGGTATTTCTGAGGAGCATTGTATTGTATTTTGTATTGTATTTGTATTGTTTTTTATTGCACTTTGAAGGATGCCAGGCCCACATGTTTCTGTGCCCACAGGTCCGGCTGACAGGGAGCAGAGCCCAGATGATGGACGTCCGTCCACTTCCTCTCAACCCTCTCGCAGAGGTCCGGCACTGAAGAGACAGCTTGAGCAGGTGCACGACTCCCATCAGAGCGCTGAAGATGAGATGCCAATGAGAAAGAGGACGAGGATGGGTAAGTCTGAGGGAAAAACAAATGACCATTGGAGAATATCACTGGAGTGTCATTTATTACCATATTTGACCACACCATATTATATCAAAATATAATTTTTGAAGTTCTTCCTCCTGCAGATCAGCAGGTTCAAACCCCTCCAGCTCCAGGCCACCGCAGTCCAGCACATTTCCGGAATTGGTTTGAGGTATTGGCCCTAATAAGCTACAAATGAATTTGAATATATATTCATATTTGGATGATTTTGACACCTTTTTGTGCATTTGTTTTAAATGTTTATTGTGATATGGAAAGAAATCAGGGTCAAATCTCTTCTATGTGCTCTATGTATATCATCAGCCTATTAGCAGTGAGGAAAGTGCTAGTCAGGTGAGCCAGAATAGGTCTGTAGATCTGACCTCTCTTCTCTGGAGTTCTGGAGAGCATCTCTCTCTTCACTGGAGTGGCTTAGGTCAGGGTCAGATAGTGGAGGATCAGACCACTGCAACCGGTAGTGAGAGACACGCTGAGGGTAAATCCAATGACCAGTTGACAATGTGTAAATGCTCTGTTTATTAGTGCGCTCTGTACATCATAAAGTCTACATCATTTTCAGCTAGATATGAGTATCCATTAATGGAAACGTGTCATTCATGGGAACTTAATTAATTAAGGGAATTTTTCTGTTCCCATTGGATGAAGTGCCATTAATGACCATAATTATGTTACAAATTCACACCTATATCAAAATCAAAGTTATGATATTTTCCAGGACATGTCTTAAATATTTAAACAGAACTCTTTTTTTTTTTTAAGAATGCATGTAGTAACTGAAGAATCACCATAATATGACTATGCAGTGTTTAATATTTTTTGATTGCATTTAAACATGATATCCCTTGCTCTAAACCCCTCCAGCTCCAGTCCATCACAGTCCAGTCAGTCCAGCACCAGGTCAGAACAACAGAGTGGACGAGACAACCGAGGGTGAGTTTACGGCCATGACCTCAAACATTAAACTCACTGCTGTCCATGCAACTAAATTGAATCATCTTTTTGCAGACAACATCCTGAGCCGGTATGAGATGGGCAGAATGATTGGTGAGGGATCATACGGCTCTGTCTATCAAGGGAAACGCTTGGAGGATGGCCTTGAGGTATCGTCATTTTCTTACAATATTTAGCCAGCACATTATTTTGTCTCACTACATCCATTTCAAGTCTTTTTGTGTATATTTTTCCACTACAGTATTTACTGCATTTGACATGTTAGAAATGTAACAATGTTTTTTGTTTTTTTGGTTGATCAGGTGGCAGTGAAAATTGTCAGAAAGCCGCAGAACCTGAAATACATCAACATTGTAAGTAGCCTACACTCGCTATGTTGTTTTCAAATTAAAATATGTAAACATAATGACAACACCTTCATATAATAATGATCTTTCTTCCAGCCTGGACATCCCACACCCTTCCCATTAGAGGTCGGCCTATTAATCCTGGCTAATAGGGGCCCCAAAGTGTCAGAGATCATTGAGTTGCTGGACTGGCAGGACCAGCCTGACCAATACATCATGGTCTTGGAGCGTCCCTCACCCTGTGAGGATCTGTGGCATTTTTCCCGAAGGCATCACGAAGGCATCCTAGATGAGGACACAGCGCGGCGTATCATGGCGCAGGCAACAACGGCGGCTCATATGTCCTGTCGGCGTGGAGTGTTTCACCGCGACGTTAAGCTGGAGAACCTGCTGATCAACACAGAAACGCTTGAGGTCAAGCTGATCGACTTCGGGTGCGGGGATGTCCTGCAGGAAGCTGGCTATGAAAGATTCTCTGGTATGAATTATAAATCAAACCTGTAGTTTGGGACTTAAGTTCTAGTGACTAGTTCAATTGGTATCATATTAAACCATATCTCACATTTGAGGCAGCGTTTTTTTAAATGAAAAACACCAGATGTTTTTACCATATGCTATGGTATTTCATGCTATGGTTCTTACTCATCAGACAAATCTTTTTTCTGCAGGCACTCTATCCTACCGCCCACCTGAGCACTATACAGAGGGCAAGTACCACGGGAAACCAGCTACCGTGTGGTCTCTGGGAGTGCTCTTATTCCTGCTGGTGTGTGGACGCTTTCCAGGACCAAGAGACAAGCAAACGATTGAAGATGACATCTGGTCTGATCCTGGCTTGTCAAACGGTAAGATGGCGTTCATCACAACAAAGAAGACCGACTGTAATTTAAATCATACAAAACAAAGAAAGTACGAAAAAGTAACACCTGAGCCAAGTGGCTGTGTAGAAGATAGATATTGGATAATACAAGCATTTTTTCTGATTTTCTGACCGTACTTTATAGAATAGTCGAATCTTACAGCTTAATTAAAGTTTAAGGTAATAATCTGACTCGCTTCTATCGTTCTGCACAGAATGCTGCCTCCTGATGCGATCCCTCCTGAAGGAAAGCCCAAGACAACGGATTTATCTGAGGAAAATCCTTCGACATGACTGGTTTAAGGTAATGAGCCTAAGATCAGCTGCAAATGATTTTGAAGATTATATTCACTTCATTTTAAAGATTTTAAAAATGTTTTCTTCTAATTGTAATCTATGACTGTAACCTTTTTTGTTTGTTTGTTTCAGGTCACAGAATAAGAGATGAAGAGCGACGTCAGAATTCCTCTCCCTCACTTCCTGGGGAGTTCCGGTGAAGGAAGTAACGCTACAGGACACACGGATTTATTTTGATCACGACTTTTCCTTCAAGGTGAGACAACAAAGATCTCTGTACAAGCCTATCAGAGTACAGTTAAAGGCCCAGGACATCAGAACGCACATTCTGGCTCCTGCTAAACTAAAAGTTTTCAACAATGACGGGACTACAACAATCTTCCCAACTCCAGCTGCAGCAATAAAACAACTGGAAGAAAAGGGATTATATAAAGCTGCTTATGAGAATCCACCTTGAACATTGAACTGCATACTCGAGGTATGATTAGAAAATACAATGGCTTGGACATTGTTTCGGTTAGCTCAGCTCAGCTACCGTTCGGACGCTCTTGCTTACTGCTCCGCGCTTTGCTCTATCGCTTTTATATTTTATCTTCTATATTTTTATATTTTAGCTCCTTTTATCACCTAATTTTAACTTCAGCAAATCAGCACAGTGCTCAAACGACAAAGTTTGGATTACCACAAAAACGCAGAATTC
This sequence comes from Leuciscus leuciscus, assembly GCF_965113295.1. NCBI lineage: Eukaryota > Metazoa > Chordata > Actinopteri > Cypriniformes > Leuciscidae > Leuciscus > Leuciscus leuciscus. The sequence continues at coordinate 18,772,918 of NC_138729.1, read as the reverse complement.
TTCTACCCGACCAGCTTACATTCCGGGGAAAGGAAAACACAACTGCCTACAAGGATAAGAGAGAAAATGCCTTTTCTGGAATCTACTTGCTGCACTAACTGCCACAGACTTTTACAAAGGATTGCAGTTCTTGAAACAAAGTTATTTACGGGACCACCAAACCAGACGCAACACACAACAGAGCTTCGTCATGGACACCCTCAGCATATAGCCGGTGAGTCCTATGAAACTAGTGCTCCTCGACAGGTACAGAAACAAGCCGATCGACTTACAAATCGATGGCACAAACAGGGAGCGAGACCCAAAGGCACTCGAGACATCAGATTGTCACGGGCCTCACATATTACCGCAGTAGCATCCTCTACCCCAGATACAGCTCTGACAAGGACTGCAAACACTGGTCTCCTACCAACACCTATACATCTTGAGAACAGATTTGAAGTACTAATGAATGTAAATGAGGAATCCCCAAACATGATGAATATGATCGAACACAGACTGTATCAGCCAGTAGCTAACACTGATGCTAACTGGCGCTCAAGGTCGAGCAGACAGCGGCACTCAGCTCAGAGCACAGCCGAGCCCAGGACTCTGATAGTGGGAGACTCCATAATCAGAAACATTAGCAGCAGGGATACAACTACATGCTGCCTTCCACAAGCTACAACTTCTGATATAAACAGGGAACTTCAAAACATTCTGATGAAACATAAGACTGCAAATCGACTCATAATTCATGTGGGGAAGAATGATATTCATAAAGAGCAGTCAGAACTCCTTAAGAAGGATTTCAATGAACTTTTTGAAACACTTAAAAGACTGAAAGTTCAAACATTCATCAGTGGACCACTCCCAGCAAGAGGAACAAACAGGTTTTCACGGCTGCTTGGGATTAATACATGGCTGCAAAAAACCTGCAATATAAAAGGAGTAAACTTCATTGACAACTTCAATCTTTTCTGGAGTCAGAGACAACTATTTCATCGGGATGGCCATCACCCAAACAAACTTGGTTCAAGAGTGTTAAAGGACAATATCTCAATCATCCTTCTGCAGTGTGTGTCAATCTGAACGACACACACACACCTGGAAACAGTATGAATGAACACGGGACTTCACTTCAGCAGCAAAATGGACATGCGGTTGACATATCACACAAGGACAATGATAACACCACTGAGCCACAACAACCTCTGCTCATGGACACCATCTCAGCTGAGCCCTGCCCACTGAGCTCACCACAGACAGACACATCAGAACTGCTCCAAGATTCAGCACCCAAGGACGACTTCCTGGAAAACAGCCAGGGAAGCCAGGACAGCATATCCCAGCCTCCGATAACACCTGAGCAACAGCCCCTTTCACCAGATACTTTCTCACTCTCGCCAGCAACTCCACTTTTGTGCTTCTCACAGAAAATGGAAGAACTGGTGCATGCTGGAACCAGACTATCCCACTCTTTTGCTGCAAGCCCCCAGATACCAACCCAAAAACGTCAGGCACCTCAAACACCGAAGACTGCGCGCCGAGCTCGCCCGCCCCCTCCTGTGAGAGCTCTTCGGCCTCTTCGGCCAAAACGCCAGGGCCCACACCCTCCTCCATCTGCTCGAGGTGAACCAAAAACAACTGATACCAGCTCTCAGTGATGTGTTTTGGGTTCCTGTTATGATAACAGTAACCTTCTCAAATGTTTACAGAACAAGCGGGAACCCAGTGTGCCTGTATCTTTCTCTATTGCTGTTCTATTACAAGATAGAAAGTCTAAGGCCTTCAATAGCCGTACAGCAAACCCAACTAATCTGGTGCCTATTACATGTCAAACTAAGATTGCTGTGGGGACAAAAAGTAAGACTGTTAAGTTAGCACTTTTGAACATTCGCTCACTTAAAAATAAATCACTTCTAGTCAACGACTTAATTACCACAAACAACCTGGACTTTATGTTTCTAAATGAAACCTGGCTAGAAGACAGCTGCAGTGCAACAATCCTCAATGAAACAGCCCCTCCTAACTTTACTTTTATGAGTGTCTGCAGAGCTGTTAAGAGAGGTGGAGGTCTAGCTGCTCTTTTTAAAGATATCTATCAATGTAAGCAAATATCATTTGGGAATTACCCATCTTTCGAATATCTGGGTACTGTGTTAAAAGGTGCTCCTCGCATTTTACTCATCATTATTTACAGGCCTCCAAAATATTCTCCAGCCTTTGCTGAGGACTTTACAGAACTGTTATCAACAATGACCTCAGAGTTTGACTGTTTTGCCATTGCTGGAGATTTTAACATTCACATAGATAATGCAGAAAACAATATGGCAAAAGAAATCAAAACTGTTTTAAAAACTTTTGATCTGACTCAGCATGTACATGGACCCACACACAATCATGGACACACTCTAGATTTACTTATCAGTAAGGGTCTAAACATTTCATCGATTGTTATTAAGGATGTAGCACTGTCTGATCATTTCTGTATTTTCTTTGATATATTGATCTCTCCTGCCATTGAAGCTAGATCTGTGTCTGTCAAGAAGAGATGCTTAAATGAGAACACTAGTCTACTATTTATGAAGGCTATATCTTTAACACCAAGCATATCTGCTGACTCTGTTGATTTTCTCCTTGATTCTTTTAACTCAAAAGTTAAAAATATAATTGATGATATTGCTCCTGTTAAAGTCAGGAAGAAGAGTGGCAGACAAAAAGCACCTTGGAGAAACTCAACAGCAGTGCAACATATGAAAAGACAATGCAGAAAAGCAGAGCGCATGTGGCGGAAGACAAAACTTGTAGTCCATTATAACATCTACAAAGACAGCCTGCATGCTTTCAATATGGAACTAGGCAAAGCTAGACAGACTTTCTTCTCAAATATTATAAACAGCAATTTAAACAACACACGCACTCTTTTTGCTACTGTAGAGAGACTGACAAACCCCCCAAGCTAGATTCCTAGTGAAATGCTCTCAAACAGCAAGTGCAGTGAGTTTGCTTCTTTCTTCTCTGAGAAAATCAATAATATCAGAAAGGTGATCAGCACATCCTTGAGTTGCACTGAGGTCAGACAGATCAGACCACCTGAGAAAGTAGTTACTATGTCTGACTTCAAAGAAATTGATGGCAAAATTTTGGAAGAAACCATACAGCACCTTAAAACATCAACATGCGCTCTTGACACACTTCCCACATCTTTTTTTCAAAAGTGTGTTAAACAGTTTAGAAGCAGATCTTCTAGAAGTGGTAAATGCCTCACTTCTCTATGGGAGTTTTCCAAACTCCCTGAAAACTGCAGTTGTTAAGCCCCTCCTGAAAAAGAGCAATCTGGATAAGACCATATTAAGCAACTATAGACCGATCTCAAATCTTCCTTTCATAGGCAAGATCATTGAAAAAGTTATCTTCAATCAGCTGAACAAATTCTTAAGCTCAAATGGATACTTTGACAATTTTCAATCTGGTTTCCGACCGCATCACAGCACAGAGACAGCGCTCATAAAGATAATAAACGATATTCGCTTAAATACTGATTCAGGAAAATTATCAGTGCTGGTACTACTCGACCTCAGTGCTGCATTTGACACTGTCGATCATAACATACTTCTTGACAGGCTGGAAAACTGGGTGGGGCTATCTGGGATAGTCCTAAAATGGTTCAGGTCATACTTAGATGGGAGAGGTTATTATGTTAGTATAGGAGACCATAAGTCTGAGTGGACATCCATGACATGCGGAGTCCCTCAAGGCTCAATTCTTGCGCCACTCCTGTTCAACCTGTATATGCTCCCAATGAGCCAAATAATGAGAAATAACCAAATTGCTTACCACAGCTATGCAGACGACACACAGCTGTACTTAGCCCTATCGCCTAACGATTACAGCCACATTGACTCCCTGTGCCGATGCATTGACGAAGTCAACAGTTGGATGTGTCAAAACTTTCTTCAATTAAACAAAGACAAAACTGAAGTTATTGCGTTTGGAAACAAAGATGAAGTTCTCAAGGTGAACGCATACCTTCACTCTAGGGGTCAAACAACTAAACATCAAGTCAGGAATCTTGGTGTGACACTAGAGTCAGACCTTAGTTTCAGTAGTCATGTCAAAGCAATAACTAAATCAGCATACTATCATCTGAAAAATATTGCAAGAATTAGATGCTTTGTTTCCAGACAAGACTTAGAGAAACTTGTGCATGCTTTCATCACCAGCAGGGTGGATTATTGTAATGGACTCCTCACTGGCCTTCCCAAAAAGACCATAAGACAGATGCAGCTCATACAGAACGCTGCCGCCAGGATTCTGAGCAGAACCAGAAAATATGAACATATCACACCAGTCCTCAGGTCTTTACACTGGCTCCCAGTTAAATTTAGGATTGATTTTAAAGTACTATTACTGGTATATAAATCATTCAATGGCCTAGGACCTCAATACATTGCAGATATGCTCACTGAATATAAACCCAACAGATCACTCAGATCATTTGGATCATATCAGCTAGAAATACCAAGGGTTCACTCTAAACATGGTGAGTCTGCTTTTAGCTATTATGCCAGCCACAGCTGGAACCAGCTTCCAGAAGAGATCAGATGTGCTCCTACAGTGGTCACATTCAAATCCAGACTCAAAACACTTCTGTTTAGCTATGCATTTACTGAATGAGCACTGTGCCGCTGTTCGTCCGACTGTTTGTACTGTACTGTATTTTATTTTATTTTTCTAAACTGTTTTAATTATCCTTATTTCTTTTAATTATTTTAATTTCTCCTATGTCAGCAGGGCATTTAGCCCGAAACTGTAAATGCCCACTCAGAAGGTAAAAGAAAGTGATAATGTGAAAGTGACGTGTATTAATGTGGGTTTGAAAGTAGAACAGTATTTAAATGACGATATTAAAGTTTTCGTCTGAGAAAGAATGTGAACGCAGTGCTAAAGAAAGTGAAAAGAACGTGTGAGTAAATGAGGGAGAAAAGAAAGTTAAAGGAAAGTTGATAGATGGAAGTCGTAAGAAGATTGAAGGTTAAAAGAAGGAAAGATTTAAGTCTTAAGGGAATCCTTTGAAGGAAAGATCTATAATAATTTTATTTTTTATTTTTAAAAGTACTGTATTTTATTTTATTTTTCTAAACTGTTTTAATTATTCTTATTTCTTTTTATTATTTTAATTTCTTCTATGTAAAGCACTTTGAATTGCCATTGTGTATGAAATGTGCTATATAAATAAATTTGCCTTGCTTTGCCTTGCCTAAGTTCTTGAACATTATTTTTGTTTATATTTTTTGTTTTGTTTATTTATTATTATTATTATTATTATTAATAAATAAAAGGTGTTTATTTAAAGGTTCAAGCAATTTGTTGCATTGGGAATGCCATGTTTGTTTTTTGAGGCTGAACAAGCTTAAGATATATGCCAGAAAACAACTGTTTGGTTATTATAGAAACTATTATGAATGGGGGAGGGGGACACTCTACTTGCTGCATCAGGATATGTATCCTATATATTTGGTTACATTGACCCTAATTCTTAGACAAAACAACAGTCACCAATAGATATCACCCGACAATTGGGTGGTGCAGATGGAACTCTTTTTGTTGTTAGTTTATATGTATGTGAGTGGGTGGGTTTTGTGTGTGTTAAATGTTTTTTTTTTCTTCTTTTTTTTCTCTGTTCTCTTGTTGTTGTTTTTATTTGATCGATTCTACATGCCATGTAAGTCTGAAGGGTTGCAAGAGTATTTTCTTAATTTTTTCTTTAAAAAGACTATTATGGATAAATCATTCAAATTAATTACATGGAATGTTAAGGGTATAGGACACCCTATTAAAAGGAAAAGAATACTCACAGCTCTCAAGAGAGAGAAAGTGGGAATAGCCTTATTACAAGAAACTCACCTTTTACCTGAAGAACATCTTACATTGAAGAAAGACTGGGTTGGACAGATTTTCTTTTCATCTTTTAAATCAAACAGTAGAGGAGTTGCAATTTTATTTCATAAATATATATCTTTTGAATGAATTGATCAGATCTCAGACACAGAGGGAAGATATATTTTGGTGAATGGGACAATTTGGGGCAAGCAGATATAACTATACTCCTAATATAGACATACCTATATTCATTTCTGATATGGTTTCTCTTCTGAATACGCAATGTACAGCATTTGGCTTGATGGGAGGAGATTACAACTTAACTCTTTCAAAATTAGACAGATCTTCTTCTCACTCTGTAGGTTATAACCCTAAATCTGCAAAAATGTTGCATGCTTTGGGATTAGAAACAGGGCTAATAGATGTATGGAGAGAAATTAACCCTATAAAAAAGGACTATACTTATTTTTCCAATAGGCATAAATCTTATTCTCGTTTAGATAATTTTTTTCTTCCTAAAAAATACATGAAGCTTGTTTCATCTTGTGAAATACATGAAATCTCTATATCAGATCATGCAATGGTGTCCTTGGAAATTACTTTAAATGAAGTTCACAAATCTAAAATGTGGAGATTTAATAACTCGTTATTAGAAGATGAAATGTTTTGTAAAAAAATGAGAGAGTGGATTGAAGAATTTAATACTTTTAATTTATCATCTGAGATAGCCCCATCCATACTTTGGGATGCAGAAAAAGCTACTTTGTGATGACATATTATATCATACTCCTCTTATAAAAATAAAGAAAGAAAATCAATTACTAATGGTCTAAAGGAAGAACTGTTACTTAGAGAAGCGTTACATAAGCAAGATCAATCTGAAGAAAACTGGAATAAATTAGTTCTAGCTAGGGCAAATTTTAATTTAGACCATAACTTTGCGCCACATGTTGGCAGATATTCAAATATTTTCTATGATCTCGGGGTATAAGGTTAACTTACAAAAATCAATTGCTTGCCCTCTTAATATTCCAAATGAAGAAAATGTTAGGAAAGAATGCCCCATTTCTTGGTCTGTATATGGTTTTAAATATCTTGGAATACAAGTGACACCCGTTTTGGATAAACTATTTAAGGACAATTATAACCCTTTACTGGAGAGTTGTAAAAAGAAACTTCAGATATGGTCTGTTCTTCCATTATCTCTCATTGGGAAAATCAGTGTTATTAAAATGAGTAGGCTATACTCCCTAAGTTTATTTATGCTTTTAATATGTTACCCTGTTATATTTCTTTTTCTTTCTTTAAACTAATCAATAGATGTTTAACAAAGTTTATATGGAACAATAAGACTCCCCGAATTAAGCTGTCCACTTTAACAAAATCATATTTAAAAGGGGGCTTAGGACTTCCAAATTTTCAGTGGTATTACTGGGCCTGCCAAATTAGAAATATCATAAATTGGAAGTTGGAAAATAGTTCCCTGTGGGTAACTTTGGAATCACAAACATGCTATCCATTGGAGATCACAACAACACCTTATGTTAATAATTTGCAGTTTCTGATGAGTGTAGAGGGGTTGCCCCCCTTACAAGCCACACTGAAAGCTTGGCAGGACTGTAATAGGTATTTGAACACAAAAGGTTATATAAGTAAAAACTCTCCTATTGCATTTAACCCTGACTTTTTAGCACTTTCCCAAACTGATTTTCGAAACTGGTCACTTCATGGGCTGAAAACCTTTGCGCATATGTTTGATGAAGACTCTGAATCTGTTAAATCTTTTTCTGCTATTTGTGTTGAATATCAAATTCCTAGAACAGATTTTTTTTAATATCTGCAGATTCGTCACATTATTATATCTCTACATGAAAAGGGACAACTTAGATTATATCCTCCTGAGTTGGAACAATTTATTATCTCTGCTACTTCGGTTAAGGGGAAGATATCTCATCTGTATAAAATTTTGTCAGAAAGTTCCCAGATTTCCTTTTCTTCTTTAAGAATAAATTGGGAATTAGAGTTTAAAAGGAAGTTTAGTGAAAAAGAATGGTTAAATTTGTGTACTGATTTGACCTTACCCTTGAGTGTGAACATTAAAGTTAAAGAAACTAACTATAAATTTCTGTATAAATACTATATAACTCCAGTGAAGCTTAATAAATTTAATGATACAAATTCTCCTATGTGTAGAAAATGTGGAACTGAATTAGGAACATTTATGCATTTATTTTGGTATTGTAAAGCTGTTTTTTCTTTTTGGGAAAAGATTCATAGAGTAATTCAAGATATGTGTAACTGTACTTTTGAGCCATGCCCTATGTTATATTTATTGAATTATGATATAGAAAATAAGTGTCCCTTTATAAGAAAATGTGTGCTTACAATGTTTTCTTATTTTGCTAAAAAATGTATACTTACTGCATGGATTTCCCAGTCAGGACCCACAGTGGGTCAATGGCTGGAGCAGATAATAGATTTCTTGCCCATTGAAGAAATTACAAGTAAACAGCGTTCAAGATTGCAAGAGTTCCAATCCACATGGGCCTTAGTACTAAATTATATAGAGACTATAAAATGATAAACTCAAATGGAATAATGGATAACTCACAGACAGTGGTAGTGTGGAATCCTCCCTTTTTTTTTGTTCTTTTTTTTTTTGTTGTTGCTGCTGTTGTGTCTGGTCGATATATTTTGTAGTATTCTCCATGAGTTTTTTTTGTGTGTGATTGTGCTGTGTGTGTAATATGTGTTAAATTGTGAATTAAAAAGAATTCCTCTCCTGTGAAAGCTGCTTCTGCCTCGGCCCTCTCCAAAGGATCTCCAGAGAACACCATCTTTGTATATTTTTGAATAATGGCTGTTATTGTTTATTAACTATTATTGTATATAAATGTTATATGAATTTTATTGTAATAAAATAAATAATGTTGTATATAAACAATATTGGCGTACCTGATTTTGAGAAATGTTATGTGTGTTAGACAGCTTAACATTGTGATTGCTATCAGGATATGAGGAGACTTTTAACTAGCATAACACAATTATTTTTGTAGACAATCACCTATATTGCACCTCAGCATTTTCCAAACACTTTTATCTTTATATGGAAACAATTCTGTATTCTTCAGGAGGGGCAGGTCCTCTAACCACCTTATTTTTTATTTTTCAATGCCAAGGTATCAAAAATACAAGTACATAGCAAAAATGTAAAACTTACATACAATTAAATGATAATGAAATCCATCATTTATACATATATACATGGGCCTATACATACAAGTTTCATATAGCAATTTATAGCTCATTTGCAAGGATTCAGTATTACAGACTTCTAAAGATATTTCGTTTTTCCCAATAAAATGTTATCGGGTTTTATCGACAGTGCTCTGCCTCTCGAGGTCAAGTCTCTCTGCAGCCATGCATTAAATCTTCTTTGGGCTTTTTATTATCAAGTTCAAGGTACTTCTTTTATCTTGATTTTTAGTCATCATCACGATGCCTAAATAATATGTAACTTCAGATCTAACTGGAATATTATAAAAAGAGGATGCGCTGCAATCTTTAATAGACACAATTACTATAGGGATTTTGGAAGCATCTCTTAAAAATAAGGTAGTGTCATCTGCTAATTGGCTAATAATAACTTCTCGATCTGCTATACGGATACCCGAAATACCGCTTTCACAGATAAACGTTGAGAGTAGCTGCACACAAAGTAGAAATAAATAGGGAGAAATGGGACACCCTTGTCTGACTCCTCTAGATAAACTAAACCTTGGGGATGTGCCATTCTTTAATTTAATCAAACAGCTTCTATTATTGTAAAGGTTTTTAATTACTTTGCTAAACATATTTCCAAAACCAAATCTATGCAATGACATAATAATAAATTGGTGCTCTAAATAATCAAACGCCTTATAGGAAAAAAATAAAATAAAAAAATAAACAAAATTTGAAGCTGTACTCCTGTATCAATTCAACACACTTAATTAAATACTTCCACACATGCTAGCATGACGAAACTAGGTGTATTTACTAGTTGTAGAAATAAGTGAGGAGTCCGTGATTTGAATCCAAGCCAAACGTGTTTATTACATAAACCTCTGTTGAGTATGATGAACTTACACAGCCACAGGCAGCAAGCTATACTCACAACTTGGCGGGAGATGTGCACACACTCACACAGACAGGAGGACGGGCAATTAACTAACGCGCATGCGCACTTCCTCAGGTACGGTGTCTTGTAGTGTCCATACAGTACGCAAACACGATCATTCACCAGAATAATCTACACTTCTTCTTCTTCTTCTTCTTCTTCGTTTTATGGCAAGCCGTTTTAGCTTAAATTGTACCCAGCGTTACTCGTCGTAATTGCATTTTTACTAGTAAGAATTCAATTAGAGAGCTCTACAATTCAATTCTTACTAGTAGCAATTACAATTAGAGAGCTCTCCAATTAAATTATTACTAGTAACAATTACAATTAGAGAGCTCTCTAATTAAATTATTACTAGTAAGAATTACTATTACAGAGCTCTCTAATTCAGTTCTTACTAGTAACAATTCCAATTAGAGAGCTCTACAAATTAATTTTTACAAGTCATATGTCTCCATTTACTTCCATTCATTTTTAATTACGGAGCTGTAGGCTACAATGGAATTGTTACTAGTAAGAATTACAATTAGAGAGCTCTACAATTGAATTGTTACTAGTAAGAATGCAATTGCAGAGCTCTTTAATTCAATTCTTACTAGTAACAATTTAAATAGAGAGCTCTCTAATCCAATTATTACTAGTAACAATTCCAATTAGAGAGCTCTCTAATTCAGTTGTTACTAGTAAGAATGTAATTGCAGAGCTCTTTAATTCAATTACAGAGCTCTGCAATTATACATATCTTTAATTCATATTTTTACTAGTAAAAATTCAATTAGAGAGCTCTCTAATTGTAATTCTTACTAGTAACAATTCAATTGTAGAGCTCCGTAATTAAAAATGAATGGAAGTCAATGGAGACATACGACTAGTAAAAATTCATTTGTAGAGCTCTCTAATTGTAATTGTTACTAGTAAGAATTGAATTAGAGAGCTCTGTAAATGTAATTCTTACTAGTAATAATTGAATTAGAGAGCTCTATAATTGTAATTCTTACTAGTAATAATTGAATTGGAGAGCTCTCTAATTGTAATTGCTACTAGTAAGAATTGAATTGTAGAGCTCTCTTATTGAATTCTTACTAGTAAAAATGCAATTACGACGAGTAACGCTGGGTACAATTTAAGCTAAAACGGCTTGCCATATCGTTTGGTGTTTTATGGCGGTTGCTTTCCCAATAGACTTTCCATACTGAATACTACCAGAGCCCGTCTACGGAGAGCCTTGGCACTTCCTTGGTTGCAGTTCCATTAGAATTCCACTGGAGGTGATCGCGGGCGAGTGCAGACTGAATGAGAGTCTATGGGGCTAGACGGCTAAATGTGTCTCTTTCACCCGATTGCCGTTGAGAAATCTCAGATTTTATTGTAGGTTTTGCAAGTTCAACATGAGTTATAGGTCGAAAGTTGAATGAACGAGTACTTATTTCTTTTCGATTTCTTACAGTTTGAGTTGTTGTTGCCCATAACACGCTAGCATTCTGCTAATGACGTCAGCATTCTGACGTCATTGACATTTTAAAAGACTTTTTAAACCAAATAAGTGACTCTAAAAAATCTAACACCCAGCAATGTCTAATTTCTTTGCATCTCCTTTCGAATACAACATTCAAATTACTAGACAAAAAATTATATCCTGAGAAAAGTGGATTTTGAGGGTTTTTCGCCATAGACCTCCATTCATTCTGCACTCGCCTGCGAGCGCCCCCGCATGGACAGAGACGTGTTACTGCAGCCAGTCCAGAAACCGGAAGTAAGCAGAGAGTGCCAATTCAGTGCGCGTGACGTCACTTCCAACGGCGAGTAGTAGCGTAAACCGACTTCCGGTCGAGTCTGTAGCAATGGCGGCGAGCACAACGAGGAATTGTTGTTGCGTTCCTAAATGTTGTAATAGTTCTACTAAACAGCCTTATCTCAGTTTTCATTCTTTTCCAACTGATGAAAAAGCAAAGAAAATGTGGATTCATTCTATTCGGCGGGATGAAGGCAAAAGTTTTGCCTCTGTTTTAAAAGGGAGTACGTACGTATGCGGGCAACACTTCACAGAATCGGACTACTCGTCAACAGCCGATCGTAAACGCTTGAAACGTGGAGTTATACCGTCCAGGTTTGAATGGAACAACTGGGGGAGTGTTCGCCAAAAACGACCCAATGTACTGGATAAGATAACGTCAAAGCGCCAACATTGCAGTGAATCTGAGGTCAGTGATGAACAGCCTGTTGTCTATTACGGACCCGTCCCACTCACAGACCATGACTACTCAACACCTCCGTGTCCAGATCTATTGGATGCTGCAGCAGAGAGAATTAGAGAGTTGGAGGCAGAAGTGAGAGCTTTGTCTGTCTCCCGCATTCAAATAAATCGATTTTGTCTCTCGGATGACGACTTCCGGTTTTACACACGCTTTCCCTCAGAGAAGGTTTTCAGGATTTTCTGGGCATCAATAGAACCATCTGCATCGAACCTTGTGTACTGGTCTAAGGCACAGAGACATGGTCTAGAGACGGTTCCAGGACCAAGCCCTAACAGAAAGCTTCAGCTTATTGATGAGTTTTTCCTTTATTGCTGTCGCGTGTCTGCAGGTCTACGAGAGAAGGTCTTGGCAGATATCTTCAATGTGAGTACAACAACGGTCAGTCGAGTTATCATAACATGGGCAAATTTTCTGTACCTTGTTTTGGGGTCCTTGCCTATTTGGATGACCAAAGAGCAAGTCAGAGCAACCATGCCAGCAAAATTTAAGGAGCACTTCCCAGATGTCCGTGTTATTTTGGACTGTACCGAGATCAGATGTGAAAACCCCTCAGCACTTACACTACAGTCGGAGATGTTTTCACATTACAAAAACTACCCTACCTTCAAAGGCTTGCTTGGTGTTGCTCCATGTGGGGCCATAACCTTTGTTTCACAGCTGTTCACTGGATCCATCTCAGACAGGGAGATAACAAAACAGTCTGGACTTCTGGAACTGCTCGAGCCTGGCGACTGTTGTATGGCAGATAAAGGCTTTACCATAGAGCGACTGCTTGAGAATGTGGGAGCCAAGCTTGTTATCCCTCCATTCAAAAGAGCGGCCCAATTTACAAAAGAGGAGACGAAACGTACACAATCAATAGCCCGTCTAAGGATTGTGGTGGAAAGAGTCATTCGACGAATCAAAGAAAACCACATCTGGGACTCTACCATTCCTCTTACCCTGACAGGCACAGTGAACCAAATATGGGCAAACTGCTGTTTAATGGCTAATTACCAAGGCCCACTTGATGTAAATGATGATGTTGTATAGAACGTTTATAAAGAAAAGAAACATGATTTAATTTGCCACCAATCAAATGTCTGTTTTATAGTTAAATTTGTACAAAAATATTGAATTGTGAAAACTGCTGTTTAATGTTGCAATATGTTTTTAGTAAATGAGCTTGAAAGTTACAAAAGTTGCTTAAAAATTTGAATTGTTTTTTTTTATTGCACCACTTTTATACATAATGTATTGACTGCATTGTGACAATTAAAAAGTTGTTACAATTTCTCACTTATTCATTAACAATTTACAGTGAACTTAGTTATGAATAGGCACTATTAAACATTTAAAACAAACAGATGCTCAACCAAAATAGACATTTGAAGAACCTTTAAGAGTAGTTTACCCGAAAATGACATTTATGCCATAATTTGTGGCATAAATATCATTTTTGGGTAAACTATTCACGTAACAGTAAACAATAAATCAACATCAGCACTAGTTTAAGCACATCAGCACTCTTAAGAGTTAAAATATAAATATATATATATATATATTAGATAGATAGATATATAAGATATAAAATCTCTCTCTATATATATATATATGATCTATATTCATATATCATGTTTATACATGTATATTGTGCATCATGTACATCTAGGATGGCACGAGGGTAAGTAAATTATTGCATACATTGCATTTTTGGGTGACCTTTACCTTTAACAATAAACAAACAATCAATCACCACCAGTATTAGTTTAACAACTCCTAGAGTTAAAATACACATTCATGTATGTATCAAAGAAAAAAAATGTCTACTTTGTCCCTCATCAAGACAATTAAACTCTCATCTCTCCAGGGGCCTGTACCATGAAGGTAGCTGAACAAACTCGAGGTTACAGGATTAGTTTTGAGTTGACAAAACCAAACCGATGCAATCAGGCTTTATTGGTACCATGATGCAGCTCATCAACTTTCTCTGTCAACTCAGGCTTTAATCCTTAAGCTATGATTACTCCACGCGCGCGTGCACATAAAAGAGTGACGTCGACACTGAACAACCAATCGCGGGTAGAGCGTGAGCGATATATTTTCCCGCGGAGGAGCAAGAGATAATCATTCAGAATTACGATGAATTTAAATATGTATTTCAAGCTCGAAACAATACGGTCTCTGCTGCCAAAGCAAGAGAAGACTGTTGGAGAAAGATTGCTGATTGTTAATGTGTAAGTTAAACAAATACGTTCTATATTTATGTAAAATTATGTATGTATGTGTAGCCTATATGTATAATATAGCCTATAGCCTATTTTTATAATATATAAAAAATGATACATGCACATTTTTTATATATTATAAAAATAGGCTATAGGCTATATTACACATAGGCTACACATACATAATTTTACATAAATATAGAACGTATTTGTACTACTAAGAAAGCTAGGGAATCCTATCATAAGATTAACAGAATAATAATAAAGATTTAAAATAATTCTTAACATGTATTATATAGTACATTTGTGCAATTTGCTTTTTAAAAAAAAAAAAAATTATGTGTTCATGTGATTTCACCCTATCAATATATCTTACCGGCAATTTTATAAAAGCCCTCTTTTATGGACATGGCCATATTAATGAAACTATTCATGTACTCCTGCAGAGCGAGGACCACCTTACGAATGGTTCGACAAACCGTGTTTTCCCCTATAGCTTCTGTGCTTCACCCAGCGTGCAAGTATGTAGCACTTGCAACAAAAAAAAAACGCAACGCAATATTTGCGTTACAGTAAGTGCATGAATTCGACGTGTTAAATTCTTTATGTGCGGCTCAAGAAGTTCGCAAAGATAAGACATTGCTTCCGCGGAAAATCTGTATCTTTCATACAAGTAACTATCAGGAAAGGCAAGGGGATTTTGTCTGGCTTAAAACTCTTTCTCTACGAAGTGCTCGTCTAACAATTTGCGCTGAGATGTCACAGGATTTGGAAGAAAAGGTGAAGTCATTGTAACAGACACTGGGAATAAGTTACGTCACCTATATGTTTCTTTGCTCTGAGCTGATTGGTCAAACTTCAGTCTGAGATCTTGAATCCAGAACATAACCTGCCCCGGAGCAGGTTAGCCGTGCAGCGTAAGATACCATGGCAACGAACACCGATTAAAGCCAAGCTACTTTCATAGTACCTAAAACCCAGGGTTGGTGGAAACTAAACTGAAACATAGCTGGCTAGCCACCTAAACCGGCTTCATGGTACAGGCCCCAGATGCGCTGAATGGTTATGTCTGTTTTGGTATTTGTTATAAAATCACACCAACTCAGTCCTGTTACTGCAAGCTGTCCCTGAACTTGCCAGTAGTATTTGTGGCTTTCCTTTAACTTAGCTTGACCGTTGACAACTTTTATGTGTGTCACCTGAGAAATGTCATCAACGTCAGGACATTTTACCTCTGCAAGTCCAAAGGGAGGGTTCTCAGTAGGGTCGTAGACTCTGCCATCAGGGCTTGTGCCAAGGTGTGGCGCCTCAGGATGTAAAACAAACCCACACTGTAAAACATTGACATTCATCATACCAGAATACTGAAATAGCACTTCAGGCTCAAGATCCAGTCCACGCTTCATTGCGGAAGTCTGACGAACTCCTTTGATGATTCGGGCAGCTAATGCCTGGCTAGTCGACTCTCCTCTGACATGACACACCTCACGGAATCTACTGGATGTAATGCGTGGCGTACGCATTTGGTTCCATAGAGCAGACTGTGACTGTCACACAGACCGTGTGTCTTTTTCAATTATTGTGCTTAGTTCTTGAGTGACTGCCAAGCTTTCGAAGAACAACATTTCATGGAAATTCGGGACAAATTTAAATCTTCCTTCAAATGTATACCCATCCAGAGGAAGCGTAGGAAAAGCAGGGGCTTCTGCATGTCTGACAGCATCCCTTGATGACTCAGCAGGGCACTGATAGGACAGCAAAGAACCTTTGGGTACCAGGCCAAACTTGGACTCCACCAGATTCATCTCCGACAAGCCATGCAGAACCTTGCAGATCAGTGGCTGAGGCCTGACACTTCTTAAAGACTCCACAGAAGAGAGCAGCAAATTATTGGGAAG
Source organism: Leuciscus leuciscus (assembly GCF_965113295.1). NCBI lineage: Eukaryota > Metazoa > Chordata > Actinopteri > Cypriniformes > Leuciscidae > Leuciscus > Leuciscus leuciscus. The sequence continues at coordinate 18,756,534 of NC_138729.1, read as the reverse complement.
GGGACCTAAAAGCAAAAAAAAAAAAAAAGAGAATAGAAATAGTACTTTTAAAAGTCCTTTAATTTTTACATATTTTTGCTCGACATAAAATAATGTAAATGTAATCACCTGTGTAGGCCCTGTAAAGAGTGGACTTAATACCACTTCTGCTAGAGGTTTTTGGCTTCCTCACAAGTAATCGATCCACTGCTTCAGGATGGATTCCCTGTTAAAAAATTAAAATTATGTTATTATTGAAAGCATGTTTATAAACTTTGAAAAGCTTAATTTTTCTAAATAAATCCTTTTATGTTTAGAGTTTGCAGCAGTGGACAGCTAGAAAGTCAAAACTTGTTTTTTCAATGAAAACACATAGGACAAAAATACTGTCTGAGGTTGTCATAATTCATGCATAAAATAGTTAATAGCTGTTACTATACCCGAGTCCTGGGCCTGTGCCAAGTCTGTAGAGTGCTTGTGCTGGGTATAGTGGGTGGTACCGTCTTTAGTTTCATCATGCTGTAGTGTGCACTCTGAAACAGCAAGCCAACCAAATGGTTGCATAGCTCTTTCCCAGCCACACAGGAACAGCAAAAAGTACTGATGACAGGAGGATTCTCGTCGACTTTAAATGAAATCTAAATAAATAAAACATTATATACGGTTTACAATTAAAATACAAATGAAACATTAACATAAATTGACTGCAACAGCAGTCTAACAATTTTCATTTGAACACTTTTCAAACAAACTGCAACCGCAGTTTAACACGCTACAACCCAGGGCTGTACAGTGCGAGCATTTCACTCGCATATGCGCCTAAAAATAGTTTGTGCGAGTAGAAAAAATAAAAAGGGAGCACCGGTGCGACTACGGATTTCAACCCTTTCATTCGCATTTTGCTCCTAAACTAAATCCATACTATGTGTATCAAAGTAGAGTAGCCCACAATTCTCGCGCATCTCTGTATAAAAAATGGACAAGCACTGTCCTACAACTTCTTTTTCACACCTGCAAAACACAGAACTCATGTGATGAGATGCGGTGACGTCGCCCTGCGGCGAGTTTTATGAATGAAAACATCCGCGCCGCCCGGCCAGCACGGGCGATTCACCGCCCCCGGAAGTTAAAATTAGGACAGATTGATCTCTCTCTGTGTGTGTGTGTGTGTGTGTGTGTGTGTGTGTGTGTGTGTGTGTGTGTGTGTGTGTGTGTGTGTGTGTGTGTGTGTGTGTGTGTGTGTGTGTGTGTGTGTGTGTGTGTGTGTGTGTGTGTGTGTGTGTGTGTGTGTGTGTGTGTGTGTGTGTGTGTGTGTGTGTGTGTGTGTGTGTGTGTGTGTGTGTGTGTGTGTGTGTACGTGTGTGTACGAGAGGAGGACTAGTTTCTCCACGCCACTGCGGAGTCCGACGATGCGGTGGAGTTGAGCGGAGCGATATCGGTGTGACAGTCGTAGCCCGCTCAACTCGAACGTTGAAGGAAAATTAACTGACCGTGTACAATGAAGAGAATTGACTCGTATTTCCTAAAAAAGCAAAGCGAAACCGCTGACAGAGCGGACATCGGTGAGAGAAATGTGGGAGAAGTGGAATCTGGGACTGACGATGTTGACTCCGTCGAGCCGGAGGAGATGCCAACAGTTAGCCTAGCTAGCACCGGTAGTGCTAGCAAGGTTTACAAATTTAAAGGACTATGATCCAAGTCCTGCAGTGGACCGCTGGATGAACTCAGCCAAGCGTGCCAGGCGACTTGACTACAAAAAGATGTGGGACAGGGGTGTTCTCTGTGTTTAATTGAGGGTTACAGTAGGCCTTATGATGGCCCTGTGTTTATATGTATTAGTGCACATGTGTTACTGTGTACGTGATTTGAGTGTAAAATAATAAAATTGTGTTATTTATGAAATTTAGTAGTGCTCCTAAATTTTTTTCTGTGCTCCTAAATTTTTTCACTAGGAGCACTTGTGCTCCTAGTGAAAAAGCTAAGCGTACAGCCCTGCAACCGTAGCAACTATAAACACAATCAAATTTGTGTCCTCGAACTGGACCTAGCTGCTAACTAAAGTTCTGAAACCTGAACAGGTAACCTGAAGAGAGTGTGGCTCTTCGTTTTTCTTCATGGACCGGTAACACTGTGCCCTGATAATCACCTCACTATCTACAACATCAGATACTGTATTGCACAAAAACAGCATTATAATCACACTACCATATCACAGCAAAATAAAAATCGTTTTTTACTTGAAAATTGTATCGGTTTGCGTATTTGTAAGACAATCATGGTTTAGCCAGCTAGGTAACAGTTAGCATGTTAGCCATTTCGAGAGAATAAACAAACGTTAAAATGAAACTTACCTTCATAATTGAAGATGTAGTTTTCATAGAAGAATTTATATCCCTTCTCAAATTTGGATACTTTCGTTTGTGAATGATTTTCCACAATCATGTAAACGTTGGTGATTTGGGGAAGATCCCGCAGTGATATTGAAAACCTTCGTGCCGCCGCCATTGCTACAGACTCGACCGGAACTCGATTTACGCTACTACTCGCCGTTGGAAGTGACGTCACGCGCACTGTGATAAAGGCCTATTAGACATTCTCTGATACTACCACACCCAATTTTCTTACTATCCTCCTAAGTACTAACCTTTCTTTTCCATATTTTAAACATTTTATTAAAACATGTTCTATTGTTTCTGCCTGATCACAATAATAACATTTTCCCGTACCATGTTTTCCTATCTTAAACAAGGAATGATTTAATCGTGTGCATGTGCCCTATTCTAATACGAGAAACAATCGTATCCTCTTTCCTATTCCCAAAAACACTTATTCCGTTTCCTACTTGCTTCTGAATACTATACAACTTGCCATTTATTGTTTATGAATTCTTTTATTTTACTTTTAACTTCATTTTTGCTCAACGTCACTTGCACATTTATCTCATTATGTTTTACTGCTTGCTTTGCTAGTCTATCTACCACCATTGGCCTCCAATCCCACGTGAGCAGGAACCCACACAAACACTATTAAGCTTACACTACTTATTCTTAGCAAATTTGCAAGAATCTCATATATAATGTCTTGCCTTGATACTTTATTTCCACTTACGAGGCTTGTGATTTAATCTACACTAGTTGCCATATCAACACTTTATAGAGACAAAATTGCGCCAAAGGTGCGCCAAGTTGTTTTTGAAAATATCTATAGACATTTATTAAACCATAGCAAAAGTAAATTTCTTTCTTAAGTTAATTTTGTAATCTCTATTTTTTGTGTTTATTTAAAATTAGACAAATATGATATTATTTTAATCTCCAATATCTTATTTAACGGTTGATATAGTTATTTAATGCCTCGCTAACTAGCAGAAGACACTAGCAGGGTTTAAATCCCAGTTGTGCAGGTGGGGCATGTTGTCAATTCTATTGAGGAAACATGAGAAAAGGGTGAATAAAGATGCTCAGAAATGACTAATTATTCATTTGTTTTGAAGTATGTTGTATAGCTGTGTTTTCCTGCGTTTTGTGCTTTGTTATAAAGTTTCAAATTGTGTCAATATCATTATCAAATTTAAACATATACCATATTGTTTTTGTTTTTTATGTCACGTGTTGTAGCTCCTTCGACCTCATTGTAGTTCCTCAGTTCGAACGGTTATTGACTGAATACCTTTTTTTCCCTCCTTTTTACTAATTTCTAAATAAACTATCCTGAATAAACGAATCATGTCTCGTGTAATCACTCAAACTAAGAAAGCTTGAGAGCAATGTTACATTTACCTCATAAAAGTCATTCAATAAACTCATTAGACAATTACATTAGACACTATATTACATATTCATTATATGTACATTTCTTTTTCTGTATATCTGAATAAATCTAACAATCTAAAAGTTTTTATATCAACCATTTAAAACAAAGTTAGCATTATAACTTTATTATTAACTGTGATCTTAAAGGATTTGCTATCCTGTGGCTCCCTCTGATGGACAACATTAGTACTCATCTCTGAATCGAATTGACATAAATGTCTTTTTTTTAACGATTACATTTTTTAATGATTATTTTATTACTGATAATATAGCCACATCAAACTCAAATTCACTGATTCGTGGTACCTTATTTCATGCTTTAACGGTTGAATTTGAAACTTCCATTTTGTAGCAAAGCAGTAATTATACATCATAATATCACTTGTTAAATGGTTATTTAATAATTACATTCAGTCCTGCATGAACAGATTCGGTTTGTTTGCAGAATCGATGTGCGCTCACGCGCTCTGCTCACGCACGCGACTTCGGGTCCGCGTGCGTGCATATGAGTGATTCGAATTTAAGTTGCTATGGCGACGGGGACGCGTCTTATGAATTCTGTCTGCACATGTCAACACTTTGATCGCTTTCTGCTGGTTGAGACTAGACGAGGCGAATTCAGAGACTTTTGCTGACTATTTTCTGCGCTGATCTTGAGATTGTGAAGCTGTTCGGAGGATTTCAGAGAGGAGACTTTTGCTGACTACTTTCTGCGCTGATCTTGAGATTTTGAAGCTGTTCGGAGGATTTCAGAGAGGAGACTTTTATTCTAGAAGAAGGAGATCGGATTACATATCCGCCAACGTTTTAAAACTTCATATTATTTCTGAGGACTCTTTCATTTGATTGTTCTTTTCTTGTTTTAGAGGGAGTTTGGAGTTTTATTTAATTAATTAATTAATTTTGGGGGGAGGGGTATTTCTGAGGAGCATTGTATTGTATTTTGTATTGTATTTGTATTGTTTTTTATTGCACTTTGAAGGATGCCAGGCCCACATGTTTCTGTGCCCACAGGTCCGGCTGACAGGGAGCAGAGCCCAGATGATGGACGTCCGTCCACTTCCTCTCAACCCTCTCGCAGAGGTCCGGCACTGAAGAGACAGCTTGAGCAGGTGCACGACTCCCATCAGAGCGCTGAAGATGAGATGCCAATGAGAAAGAGGACGAGGATGGGTAAGTCTGAGGGAAAAACAAATGACCATTGGAGAATATCACTGGAGTGTCATTTATTACCATATTTGACCACACCATATTATATCAAAATATAATTTTTGAAGTTCTTCCTCCTGCAGATCAGCAGGTTCAAACCCCTCCAGCTCCAGGCCACCGCAGTCCAGCACATTTCCGGAATTGGTTTGAGGTATTGGCCCTAATAAGCTACAAATGAATTTGAATATATATTCATATTTGGATGATTTTGACACCTTTTTGTGCATTTGTTTTAAATGTTTATTGTGATATGGAAAGAAATCAGGGTCAAATCTCTTCTATGTGCTCTATGTATATCATCAGCCTATTAGCAGTGAGGAAAGTGCTAGTCAGGTGAGCCAGAATAGGTCTGTAGATCTGACCTCTCTTCTCTGGAGTTCTGGAGAGCATCTCTCTCTTCACTGGAGTGGCTTAGGTCAGGGTCAGATAGTGGAGGATCAGACCACTGCAACCGGTAGTGAGAGACACGCTGAGGGTAAATCCAATGACCAGTTGACAATGTGTAAATGCTCTGTTTATTAGTGCGCTCTGTACATCATAAAGTCTACATCATTTTCAGCTAGATATGAGTATCCATTAATGGAAACGTGTCATTCATGGGAACTTAATTAATTAAGGGAATTTTTCTGTTCCCATTGGATGAAGTGCCATTAATGACCATAATTATGTTACAAATTCACACCTATATCAAAATCAAAGTTATGATATTTTCCAGGACATGTCTTAAATATTTAAACAGAACTCTTTTTTTTTTTTAAGAATGCATGTAGTAACTGAAGAATCACCATAATATGACTATGCAGTGTTTAATATTTTTTGATTGCATTTAAACATGATATCCCTTGCTCTAAACCCCTCCAGCTCCAGTCCATCACAGTCCAGTCAGTCCAGCACCAGGTCAGAACAACAGAGTGGACGAGACAACCGAGGGTGAGTTTACGGCCATGACCTCAAACATTAAACTCACTGCTGTCCATGCAACTAAATTGAATCATCTTTTTGCAGACAACATCCTGAGCCGGTATGAGATGGGCAGAATGATTGGTGAGGGATCATACGGCTCTGTCTATCAAGGGAAACGCTTGGAGGATGGCCTTGAGGTATCGTCATTTTCTTACAATATTTAGCCAGCACATTATTTTGTCTCACTACATCCATTTCAAGTCTTTTTGTGTATATTTTTCCACTACAGTATTTACTGCATTTGACATGTTAGAAATGTAACAATGTTTTTTGTTTTTTTGGTTGATCAGGTGGCAGTGAAAATTGTCAGAAAGCCGCAGAACCTGAAATACATCAACATTGTAAGTAGCCTACACTCGCTATGTTGTTTTCAAATTAAAATATGTAAACATAATGACAACACCTTCATATAATAATGATCTTTCTTCCAGCCTGGACATCCCACACCCTTCCCATTAGAGGTCGGCCTATTAATCCTGGCTAATAGGGGCCCCAAAGTGTCAGAGATCATTGAGTTGCTGGACTGGCAGGACCAGCCTGACCAATACATCATGGTCTTGGAGCGTCCCTCACCCTGTGAGGATCTGTGGCATTTTTCCCGAAGGCATCACGAAGGCATCCTAGATGAGGACACAGCGCGGCGTATCATGGCGCAGGCAACAACGGCGGCTCATATGTCCTGTCGGCGTGGAGTGTTTCACCGCGACGTTAAGCTGGAGAACCTGCTGATCAACACAGAAACGCTTGAGGTCAAGCTGATCGACTTCGGGTGCGGGGATGTCCTGCAGGAAGCTGGCTATGAAAGATTCTCTGGTATGAATTATAAATCAAACCTGTAGTTTGGGACTTAAGTTCTAGTGACTAGTTCAATTGGTATCATATTAAACCATATCTCACATTTGAGGCAGCGTTTTTTTAAATGAAAAACACCAGATGTTTTTACCATATGCTATGGTATTTCATGCTATGGTTCTTACTCATCAGACAAATCTTTTTTCTGCAGGCACTCTATCCTACCGCCCACCTGAGCACTATACAGAGGGCAAGTACCACGGGAAACCAGCTACCGTGTGGTCTCTGGGAGTGCTCTTATTCCTGCTGGTGTGTGGACGCTTTCCAGGACCAAGAGACAAGCAAACGATTGAAGATGACATCTGGTCTGATCCTGGCTTGTCAAACGGTAAGATGGCGTTCATCACAACAAAGAAGACCGACTGTAATTTAAATCATACAAAACAAAGAAAGTACGAAAAAGTAACACCTGAGCCAAGTGGCTGTGTAGAAGATAGATATTGGATAATACAAGCATTTTTTCTGATTTTCTGACCGTACTTTATAGAATAGTCGAATCTTACAGCTTAATTAAAGTTTAAGGTAATAATCTGACTCGCTTCTATCGTTCTGCACAGAATGCTGCCTCCTGATGCGATCCCTCCTGAAGGAAAGCCCAAGACAACGGATTTATCTGAGGAAAATCCTTCGACATGACTGGTTTAAGGTAATGAGCCTAAGATCAGCTGCAAATGATTTTGAAGATTATATTCACTTCATTTTAAAGATTTTAAAAATGTTTTCTTCTAATTGTAATCTATGACTGTAACCTTTTTTGTTTGTTTGTTTCAGGTCACAGAATAAGAGATGAAGAGCGACGTCAGAATTCCTCTCCCTCACTTCCTGGGGAGTTCCGGTGAAGGAAGTAACGCTACAGGACACACGGATTTATTTTGATCACGACTTTTCCTTCAAGGTGAGACAACAAAGATCTCTGTACAAGCCTATCAGAGTACAGTTAAAGGCCCAGGACATCAGAACGCACATTCTGGCTCCTGCTAAACTAAAAGTTTTCAACAATGACGGGACTACAACAATCTTCCCAACTCCAGCTGCAGCAATAAAACAACTGGAAGAAAAGGGATTATATAAAGCTGCTTATGAGAATCCACCTTGAACATTGAACTGCATACTCGAGGTATGATTAGAAAATACAATGGCTTGGACATTGTTTCGGTTAGCTCAGCTCAGCTACCGTTCGGACGCTCTTGCTTACTGCTCCGCGCTTTGCTCTATCGCTTTTATATTTTATCTTCTATATTTTTATATTTTAGCTCCTTTTATCACCTAATTTTAACTTCAGCAAATCAGCACAGTGCTCAAACGACAAAGTTTGGATTACCACAAAAACGCAGAATTCTTCTACCCGACCAGCTTACATTCCGGGGAAAGGAAAACACAACTGCCTACAAGGATAAGAGAGAAAATGCCTTTTCTGGAATCTACTTGCTGCACTAACTGCCACAGACTTTTACAAAGGATTGCAGTTCTTGAAACAAAGTTATTTACGGGACCACCAAACCAGACGCAACACACAACAGAGCTTCGTCATGGACACCCTCAGCATATAGCCGGTGAGTCCTATGAAACTAGTGCTCCTCGACAGGTACAGAAACAAGCCGATCGACTTACAAATCGATGGCACAAACAGGGAGCGAGACCCAAAGGCACTCGAGACATCAGATTGTCACGGGCCTCACATATTACCGCAGTAGCATCCTCTACCCCAGATACAGCTCTGACAAGGACTGCAAACACTGGTCTCCTACCAACACCTATACATCTTGAGAACAGATTTGAAGTACTAATGAATGTAAATGAGGAATCCCCAAACATGATGAATATGATCGAACACAGACTGTATCAGCCAGTAGCTAACACTGATGCTAACTGGCGCTCAAGGTCGAGCAGACAGCGGCACTCAGCTCAGAGCACAGCCGAGCCCAGGACTCTGATAGTGGGAGACTCCATAATCAGAAACATTAGCAGCAGGGATACAACTACATGCTGCCTTCCACAAGCTACAACTTCTGATATAAACAGGGAACTTCAAAACATTCTGATGAAACATAAGACTGCAAATCGACTCATAATTCATGTGGGGAAGAATGATATTCATAAAGAGCAGTCAGAACTCCTTAAGAAGGATTTCAATGAACTTTTTGAAACACTTAAAAGACTGAAAGTTCAAACATTCATCAGTGGACCACTCCCAGCAAGAGGAACAAACAGGTTTTCACGGCTGCTTGGGATTAATACATGGCTGCAAAAAACCTGCAATATAAAAGGAGTAAACTTCATTGACAACTTCAATCTTTTCTGGAGTCAGAGACAACTATTTCATCGGGATGGCCATCACCCAAACAAACTTGGTTCAAGAGTGTTAAAGGACAATATCTCAATCATCCTTCTGCAGTGTGTGTCAATCTGAACGACACACACACACCTGGAAACAGTATGAATGAACACGGGACTTCACTTCAGCAGCAAAATGGACATGCGGTTGACATATCACACAAGGACAATGATAACACCACTGAGCCACAACAACCTCTGCTCATGGACACCATCTCAGCTGAGCCCTGCCCACTGAGCTCACCACAGACAGACACATCAGAACTGCTCCAAGATTCAGCACCCAAGGACGACTTCCTGGAAAACAGCCAGGGAAGCCAGGACAGCATATCCCAGCCTCCGATAACACCTGAGCAACAGCCCCTTTCACCAGATACTTTCTCACTCTCGCCAGCAACTCCACTTTTGTGCTTCTCACAGAAAATGGAAGAACTGGTGCATGCTGGAACCAGACTATCCCACTCTTTTGCTGCAAGCCCCCAGATACCAACCCAAAAACGTCAGGCACCTCAAACACCGAAGACTGCGCGCCGAGCTCGCCCGCCCCCTCCTGTGAGAGCTCTTCGGCCTCTTCGGCCAAAACGCCAGGGCCCACACCCTCCTCCATCTGCTCGAGGTGAACCAAAAACAACTGATACCAGCTCTCAGTGATGTGTTTTGGGTTCCTGTTATGATAACAGTAACCTTCTCAAATGTTTACAGAACAAGCGGGAACCCAGTGTGCCTGTATCTTTCTCTATTGCTGTTCTATTACAAGATAGAAAGTCTAAGGCCTTCAATAGCCGTACAGCAAACCCAACTAATCTGGTGCCTATTACATGTCAAACTAAGATTGCTGTGGGGACAAAAAGTAAGACTGTTAAGTTAGCACTTTTGAACATTCGCTCACTTAAAAATAAATCACTTCTAGTCAACGACTTAATTACCACAAACAACCTGGACTTTATGTTTCTAAATGAAACCTGGCTAGAAGACAGCTGCAGTGCAACAATCCTCAATGAAACAGCCCCTCCTAACTTTACTTTTATGAGTGTCTGCAGAGCTGTTAAGAGAGGTGGAGGTCTAGCTGCTCTTTTTAAAGATATCTATCAATGTAAGCAAATATCATTTGGGAATTACCCATCTTTCGAATATCTGGGTACTGTGTTAAAAGGTGCTCCTCGCATTTTACTCATCATTATTTACAGGCCTCCAAAATATTCTCCAGCCTTTGCTGAGGACTTTACAGAACTGTTATCAACAATGACCTCAGAGTTTGACTGTTTTGCCATTGCTGGAGATTTTAACATTCACATAGATAATGCAGAAAACAATATGGCAAAAGAAATCAAAACTGTTTTAAAAACTTTTGATCTGACTCAGCATGTACATGGACCCACACACAATCATGGACACACTCTAGATTTACTTATCAGTAAGGGTCTAAACATTTCATCGATTGTTATTAAGGATGTAGCACTGTCTGATCATTTCTGTATTTTCTTTGATATATTGATCTCTCCTGCCATTGAAGCTAGATCTGTGTCTGTCAAGAAGAGATGCTTAAATGAGAACACTAGTCTACTATTTATGAAGGCTATATCTTTAACACCAAGCATATCTGCTGACTCTGTTGATTTTCTCCTTGATTCTTTTAACTCAAAAGTTAAAAATATAATTGATGATATTGCTCCTGTTAAAGTCAGGAAGAAGAGTGGCAGACAAAAAGCACCTTGGAGAAACTCAACAGCAGTGCAACATATGAAAAGACAATGCAGAAAAGCAGAGCGCATGTGGCGGAAGACAAAACTTGTAGTCCATTATAACATCTACAAAGACAGCCTGCATGCTTTCAATATGGAACTAGGCAAAGCTAGACAGACTTTCTTCTCAAATATTATAAACAGCAATTTAAACAACACACGCACTCTTTTTGCTACTGTAGAGAGACTGACAAACCCCCCAAGCTAGATTCCTAGTGAAATGCTCTCAAACAGCAAGTGCAGTGAGTTTGCTTCTTTCTTCTCTGAGAAAATCAATAATATCAGAAAGGTGATCAGCACATCCTTGAGTTGCACTGAGGTCAGACAGATCAGACCACCTGAGAAAGTAGTTACTATGTCTGACTTCAAAGAAATTGATGGCAAAATTTTGGAAGAAACCATACAGCACCTTAAAACATCAACATGCGCTCTTGACACACTTCCCACATCTTTTTTTCAAAAGTGTGTTAAACAGTTTAGAAGCAGATCTTCTAGAAGTGGTAAATGCCTCACTTCTCTATGGGAGTTTTCCAAACTCCCTGAAAACTGCAGTTGTTAAGCCCCTCCTGAAAAAGAGCAATCTGGATAAGACCATATTAAGCAACTATAGACCGATCTCAAATCTTCCTTTCATAGGCAAGATCATTGAAAAAGTTATCTTCAATCAGCTGAACAAATTCTTAAGCTCAAATGGATACTTTGACAATTTTCAATCTGGTTTCCGACCGCATCACAGCACAGAGACAGCGCTCATAAAGATAATAAACGATATTCGCTTAAATACTGATTCAGGAAAATTATCAGTGCTGGTACTACTCGACCTCAGTGCTGCATTTGACACTGTCGATCATAACATACTTCTTGACAGGCTGGAAAACTGGGTGGGGCTATCTGGGATAGTCCTAAAATGGTTCAGGTCATACTTAGATGGGAGAGGTTATTATGTTAGTATAGGAGACCATAAGTCTGAGTGGACATCCATGACATGCGGAGTCCCTCAAGGCTCAATTCTTGCGCCACTCCTGTTCAACCTGTATATGCTCCCAATGAGCCAAATAATGAGAAATAACCAAATTGCTTACCACAGCTATGCAGACGACACACAGCTGTACTTAGCCCTATCGCCTAACGATTACAGCCACATTGACTCCCTGTGCCGATGCATTGACGAAGTCAACAGTTGGATGTGTCAAAACTTTCTTCAATTAAACAAAGACAAAACTGAAGTTATTGCGTTTGGAAACAAAGATGAAGTTCTCAAGGTGAACGCATACCTTCACTCTAGGGGTCAAACAACTAAACATCAAGTCAGGAATCTTGGTGTGACACTAGAGTCAGACCTTAGTTTCAGTAGTCATGTCAAAGCAATAACTAAATCAGCATACTATCATCTGAAAAATATTGCAAGAATTAGATGCTTTGTTTCCAGACAAGACTTAGAGAAACTTGTGCATGCTTTCATCACCAGCAGGGTGGATTATTGTAATGGACTCCTCACTGGCCTTCCCAAAAAGACCATAAGACAGATGCAGCTCATACAGAACGCTGCCGCCAGGATTCTGAGCAGAACCAGAAAATATGAACATATCACACCAGTCCTCAGGTCTTTACACTGGCTCCCAGTTAAATTTAGGATTGATTTTAAAGTACTATTACTGGTATATAAATCATTCAATGGCCTAGGACCTCAATACATTGCAGATATGCTCACTGAATATAAACCCAACAGATCACTCAGATCATTTGGATCATATCAGCTAGAAATACCAAGGGTTCACTCTAAACATGGTGAGTCTGCTTTTAGCTATTATGCCAGCCACAGCTGGAACCAGCTTCCAGAAGAGATCAGATGTGCTCCTACAGTGGTCACATTCAAATCCAGACTCAAAACACTTCTGTTTAGCTATGCATTTACTGAATGAGCACTGTGCCGCTGTTCGTCCGACTGTTTGTACTGTACTGTATTTTATTTTATTTTTCTAAACTGTTTTAATTATCCTTATTTCTTTTAATTATTTTAATTTCTCCTATGTCAGCAGGGCATTTAGCCCGAAACTGTAAATGCCCACTCAGAAGGTAAAAGAAAGTGATAATGTGAAAGTGACGTGTATTAATGTGGGTTTGAAAGTAGAACAGTATTTAAATGACGATATTAAAGTTTTCGTCTGAGAAAGAATGTGAACGCAGTGCTAAAGAAAGTGAAAAGAACGTGTGAGTAAATGAGGGAGAAAAGAAAGTTAAAGGAAAGTTGATAGATGGAAGTCGTAAGAAGATTGAAGGTTAAAAGAAGGAAAGATTTAAGTCTTAAGGGAATCCTTTGAAGGAAAGATCTATAATAATTTTATTTTTTATTTTTAAAAGTACTGTATTTTATTTTATTTTTCTAAACTGTTTTAATTATTCTTATTTCTTTTTATTATTTTAATTTCTTCTATGTAAAGCACTTTGAATTGCCATTGTGTATGAAATGTGCTATATAAATAAACTTGCCTTGCTTTGCCTTGCCTAAGTTCTTGAACATTATTTTTGTTTATATTTTTTGTTTTGTTTATTTATTATTATTATTATTATTATTAATAAATAAAAGGTGTTTATTTAAAGGTTCAAGCAATTTGTTGCATTGGGAATGCCATGTTTGTTTTTTGAGGCTGAACAAGCTTAAGATATATGCCAGAAAACAACTGTTTGGTTATTATAGAAACTATTATGAATGGGGGAGGGGGACACTCTACTTGCTGCATCAGGATATGTATCCTATATATTTGGTTACATTGACCCTAATTCTTAGACAAAACAACAGTCACCAATAGATATCACCCGACAATTGGGTGGTGCAGATGGAACTCTTTTTGTTGTTAGTTTATATGTATGTGAGTGGGTGGGTTTTGTGTGTGTTAAATGTTTTTTTTTTCTTCTTTTTTTTCTCTGTTCTCTTGTTGTTGTTTTTATTTGATCGATTCTACATGCCATGTAAGTCTGAAGGGTTGCAAGAGTATTTTCTTAATTTTTTCTTTAAAAAGACTATTATGGATAAATCATTCAAATTAATTACATGGAATGTTAAGGGTATAGGACACCCTATTAAAAGGAAAAGAATACTCACAGCTCTCAAGAGAGAGAAAGTGGGAATAGCCTTATTACAAGAAACTCACCTTTTACCTGAAGAACATCTTACATTGAAGAAAGACTGGGTTGGACAGATTTTCTTTTCATCTTTTAAATCAAACAGTAGAGGAGTTGCAATTTTATTTCATAAATATATATCTTTTGAATGAATTGATCAGATCTCAGACACAGAGGGAAGATATATTTTGGTGAATGGGACAATTTGGGGCAAGCAGATATAACTATACTCCTAATATAGACATACCTATATTCATTTCTGATATGGTTTCTCTTCTGAATACGCAATGTACAGCATTTGGCTTGATGGGAGGAGATTACAACTTAACTCTTTCAAAATTAGACAGATCTTCTTCTCACTCTGTAGGTTATAACCCTAAATCTGCAAAAATGTTGCATGCTTTGGGATTAGAAACAGGGCTAATAGATGTATGGAGAGAAATTAACCCTATAAAAAAGGACTATACTTATTTTTCCAATAGGCATAAATCTTATTCTCGTTTAGATAATTTTTTTCTTCCTAAAAAATACATGAAGCTTGTTTCATCTTGTGAAATACATGAAATCTCTATATCAGATCATGCAATGGTGTCCTTGGAAATTACTTTAAATGAAGTTCACAAATCTAAAATGTGGAGATTTAATAACTCGTTATTAGAAGATGAAATGTTTTGTAAAAAAATGAGAGAGTGGATTGAAGAATTTAATACTTTTAATTTATCATCTGAGATAGCCCCATCCATACTTTGGGATGCAGAAAAAGCTACTTTGTGATGACATATTATATCATACTCCTCTTATAAAAATAAAGAAAGAAAATCAATTACTAATGGTCTAAAGGAAGAACTGTTACTTAGAGAAGCGTTACATAAGCAAGATCAATCTGAAGAAAACTGGAATAAATTAGTTCTAGCTAGGGCAAATTTTAATTTAGACCATAACTTTGCGCCACATGTTGGCAGATATTCAAATATTTTCTATGATCTCGGGGTATAAGGTTAACTTACAAAAATCAATTGCTTGCCCTCTTAATATTCCAAATGAAGAAAATGTTAGGAAAGAATGCCCCATTTCTTGGTCTGTATATGGTTTTAAATATCTTGGAATACAAGTGACACCCGTTTTGGATAAACTATTTAAGGACAATTATAACCCTTTACTGGAGAGTTGTAAAAAGAAACTTCAGATATGGTCTGTTCTTCCATTATCTCTCATTGGGAAAATCAGTGTTATTAAAATGAGTAGGCTATACTCCCTAAGTTTATTTATGCTTTTAATATGTTACCCTGTTATATTTCTTTTTCTTTCTTTAAACTAATCAATAGATGTTTAACAAAGTTTATATGGAACAATAAGACTCCCCGAATTAAGCTGTCCACTTTAACAAAATCATATTTAAAAGGGGGCTTAGGACTTCCAAATTTTCAGTGGTATTACTGGGCCTGCCAAATTAGAAATATCATAAATTGGAAGTTGGAAAATAGTTCCCTGTGGGTAACTTTGGAATCACAAACATGCTATCCATTGGAGATCACAACAACACCTTATGTTAATAATTTGCAGTTTCTGATGAGTGTAGAGGGGTTGCCCCCCTTACAAGCCACACTGAAAGCTTGGCAGGACTGTAATAGGTATTTGAACACAAAAGGTTATATAAGTAAAAACTCTCCTATTGCATTTAACCCTGACTTTTTAGCACTTTCCCAAACTGATTTTCGAAACTGGTCACTTCATGGGCTGAAAACCTTTGCGCATATGTTTGATGAAGACTCTGAATCTGTTAAATCTTTTTCTGCTATTTGTGTTGAATATCAAATTCCTAGAACAGATTTTTTTTAATATCTGCAGATTCGTCACATTATTATATCTCTACATGAAAAGGGACAACTTAGATTATATCCTCCTGAGTTGGAACAATTTATTATCTCTGCTACTTCGGTTAAGGGGAAGATATCTCATCTGTATAAAATTTTGTCAGAAAGTTCCCAGATTTCCTTTTCTTCTTTAAGAATAAATTGGGAATTAGAGTTTAAAAGGAAGTTTAGTGAAAAAGAATGGTTAAATTTGTGTACTGATTTGACCTTACCCTTGAGTGTGAACATTAAAGTTAAAGAAACTAACTATAAATTTCTGTATAAATACTATATAACTCCAGTGAAGCTTAATAAATTTAATGATACAAATTCTCCTATGTGTAGAAAATGTGGAACTGAATTAGGAACATTTATGCATTTATTTTGGTATTGTAAAGCTGTTTTTTCTTTTTGGGAAAAGATTCATAGAGTAATTCAAGATATGTGTAACTGTACTTTTGAGCCATGCCCTATGTTATATTTATTGAATTATGATATAGAAAATAAGTGTCCCTTTATAAGAAAATGTGTGCTTACAATGTTTTCTTATTTTGCTAAAAAATGTATACTTACTGCATGGATTTCCCAGTCAGGACCCACAGTGGGTCAATGGCTGGAGCAGATAATAGATTTCTTGCCCATTGAAGAAATTACAAGTAAACAGCGTTCAAGATTGCAAGAGTTCCAATCCACATGGGCCTTAGTACTAAATTATATAGAGACTATAAAATGATAAACTCAAATGGAATAATGGATAACTCACAGACAGTGGTAGTGTGGAATCCTCCCTTTTTTTTTGTTCTTTTTTTTTTTGTTGTTGCTGCTGTTGTGTCTGGTCGATATATTTTGTAGTATTCTCCATGAGTTTTTTTTGTGTGTGATTGTGCTGTGTGTGTAATATGTGTTAAATTGTGAATTAAAAAGAATTCCTCTCCTGTGAAAGCTGCTTCTGCCTCGGCCCTCTCCAAAGGATCTCCAGAGAACACCATCTTTGTATATTTTTGAATAATGGCTGTTATTGTTTATTAACTATTATTGTATATAAATGTTATATGAATTTTATTGTAATAAAATAAATAATGTTGTATATAAACAATATTGGCGTACCTGATTTTGAGAAATGTTATGTGTGTTAGACAGCTTAACATTGTGATTGCTATCAGGATATGAGGAGACTTTTAACTAGCATAACACAATTATTTTTGTAGACAATCACCTATATTGCACCTCAGCATTTTCCAAACACTTTTATCTTTATATGGAAACAATTCTGTATTCTTCAGGAGGGGCAGGTCCTCTAACCACCTTATTTTTTATTTTTCAATGCCAAGGTATCAAAAATACAAGTACATAGCAAAAATGTAAAAGTTACATACAATTAAATGATAATGAAATCCATCATTTATACATATATACATGGGCCTATACATACAAGTTTCATATAGCAATTTATAGCTCATTTGCAAGGATTCAGTATTACAGACTTCTAAAGATATTTCGTTTTTCCCAATAAAATGTTATCGGGTTTTATCGACAGTGCTCTGCCTCTCGAGGTCAAGTCTCTCTGCAGCCATGCATTAAATCTTCTTTGGGCTTTTTATTATCAAGTTCAAGGTACTTCTTTTATCTTGATTTTTAGTCATCATCACGATGCCTAAATAATATGTAACTTCAGATCTAACTGGAATATTATAAAAAGAGGATGCGCTGCAATCTTTAATAGACACAATTACTATAGGGATTTTGGAAGCATCTCTTAAAAATAAGGTAGTGTCATCTGCTAATTGGCTAATAATAACTTCTCGATCTGCTATACGGATACCCGAAATACCGCTTTCACAGATAAACGTTGAGAGTAGCTGCACACAAAGTAGAAATAAATAGGGAGAAATGGGACTCCCTTGTCTGACTCCTCTAGATAAACTAAACCTTGGGGAAGTGCCATTCTTTAATTTAATCAAACAGCTTCTATTATTGTAAAGGTTTTTAATTACTTTGCTAAACATATTTCCAAAACCAAATCTATGCAATGACATAATAATAAATTGGTGCTCTAAATAATCAAACACCTTATAGGAAAAAAATAAAATAAAAAAATAAACAAAATTTGAAGCTGTACTCCTGTATCAATTCAACACACTTAATTAAATACTTCCACACATGCTAGCATGACGAAACTAGGTGTATTTACTAGTTGTAGAAATAAGTGAGGAGTCCGTGATTTGAATCCAAGCCAAACGTGTTTATTACATAAACCTCTGTTGAGTATGATGAACTTACACAGCCACAGGCAGCAAGCTATACTCACAACTTGGCGGGAGATGTGCACACACTCACACAGACAGGAGGACGGGCAATTAACTAACGCGCATGCGCACTTCCTCAGGTACGGTGTCTTGTAGTGTCCATACAGTACGCAAACACGATCATTCACCAGAATAATCTACACTTCTTCTTCTTCTTCTTCTTCTTCTTCGTTTTATGGCAAGCCGTTTTAGCTTAAATTGTACCCAGCGTTACTCGTCGTAATTGCATTTTTACTAGTAAGAATTCAATTAGAGAGCTCTACAATTCAATTCTTACTAGTAGCAATTACAATTAGAGAGCTCTCCAATTCAATTATTACTAGTAACAATTACAATTAGAGAGCTCTCTAATTAAATTATTACTAGTAAGAATTACTATTACAGAGCTCTCTAATTCAGTTCTTACTAGTAACAATTCCAATTAGAGAGCTCTACAAATTAATTTTTACAAGTCATATGTCTCCATTTACTTCCATTCATTTTTAATTACGGAGCTGTAGGCTACAATGGAATTGTTACTAGTAAGAATTACAATTAGAGAGCTCTACAATTGAATTGTTACTAGTAAGAATGCAATTGCAGAGCTCTTTAATTCAATTCTTACTAGTAACAATTTAAATAGAGAGCTCTCTAATCCAATTATTACTAGTAACAATTCAATTGTAGAGCTCTCTAATTGTAATTCTTACTAGTAACAATTCAATTGTAGAGCTCTCTAATTGTAATTCTTACTAGTAACAATTCAATTGTAGAGCTCCGTAATTAAAAATGAATGGAAGTCAATGGAGACATACGACTAGTAAAAATTCATTTGTAGAGCTCTCTAATTGTAATTGTTACTAGTAAGAATTGAATTAGAGAGCTCTGTAAATGTAATTCTTACTAGTAATAATTGAATTAGAGAGCTCTATAATTGTAATTCTTACTAGTAATAATTGAATTGGAGAGCTCTCTAATTGTAATTGCTACTAGTAAGAATTGAATTGTAGAGCTCTCTTATTGAATTCTTACTAGTAAAAATGCAATTACGACGAGTAACGCTGGGTACAATTTAAGCTAAAACGGCTTGCCATATCGTTTGGTGTTTTATGGCGGTTGCTTTTTTTATTTTTATTTTTTATTTTTTTTATTAACAAATATCTACAGAACAAAACTGTTTGCCAGGGGTACACACATTAAAATAAATAAGGTTACAAAGAGTATACAAAAAACACATTAGTTGCATAGAAATTTTTCTAGAATAGAATTTGTTTTTAAAGCCTTTGACTGTTTAAGATCATTGATGGTGGTGCTGTAATGAGATAGCTCTTGTAGAAATATGTTAAATAATGGCTTGCTGTCAGTCCATTTTCTTTTATGAATGTGAAATTTTCCTAAAAATAAAACAAGTTGTACAAAGAAAATCAAGTCCTTTTCCAAATTAATGTCCTCAAAGTAAAGAAGAACGTCCTTCTCCTGCAAATATAATGACTGTCCTGTTTTCCTTTCAATAAAATGTTGTACATTCATCCAGAACATTTTAGTAAACACACAATGATAAAACAGATGTTCAATAGTTTCTTCATTTGAGCCACAGAAATTACATGAATACTCAATATCAATCTTAAATCTTTCTAACGTCTTTTTTGCCGGATATATTCTGTGTATAATTTTGAAAGATACTTCTTTTATTTTATTGTTAAGACAGAATTTATTACTCATCAACCACATTTTTTTCCAATTAATATCCTTATAAAGAGATGTCCAAATTTTTTTAGCAGGAGGAACCGTAACATTTACCAAAAGATTTCTAATGTAATTACTTGAACATTTGTTTTTTGTAACGTCTACACTTCCCAGAAAAATATTGTTAACAGGAGCTGTCACAAAAAGCTCTGTTCTGGATCCAATCATAAGCTGCACAACATTCCTTGGAATAGCAGCAAAAACAATGTCATATTCTTTTGGTGTAACTGCAATATCAAATTTAGAAATAAATTCTTCAAACAATAACAATTGACCATCCGAATTCATAAGTTGTGAAACCAAAACAATACCATTACTAACCCAGTTTTTGTTGTACAAAGATCTGTTTTTATACTGAATACTCCTGTTATTCCAAATGTAATAATTTGTAGGTGAGAAATTATGTTTGTACACCAGTTTCCATGACAGCAGAGCTTGCTTGTGGAAATTAGCTAATTTTACAGGCAATTTATCAGGGTTATAGTCACATTTCAACACGAAGTTGAGTCCTCCAATTGAATTAAAAATGAATTTAGGGAAAGCATTCCAAATATTATCTTCTTCTTGAATTAACTTAGTAAGCCATTTAATTTTAAATGTGTTATTTACTGTTTCAAAACAAAGAACCTCCAGACCTCCATTTTGTCTTGTGTTACATAATACCTCTTTTTTAAGATAATGACATTTATTTCTCCAGATGAAATTGAAAAGAATTTTATCTAGTTTTTTAAAGACTGTAGTAGGCATTCCCAAAGCCAGAGACACATAAACAGCTCGTGATATTCCTTCAGCTTTGGACAGTAAAACTCTGCCATTTAAAGAAAGATCCCTCATTAACCACATGTTAAATTTTTTTGTTATTTGCTCAACTATTGGGTCAAAGTTTAAGTTGTTACGGGATTTTTCATTTTTATCAATAACAATGCCCAAATATGTGAAGGTACTCTTCACAGGGATATTATTTATCGACAACATATTGCATTCCTTTAAAGGTAATAACACCGACTTACTTAAGTTCATTTTAAGTCCCGATACTTTTGAAAACGTCTCTATACACTGAACCACTTTTGGAACTTCATATTCATTAGCTAGAAAAATTGCTGTATCATCTGCGAGTTGTGATAATTTAAATTCTCTATCTACTGCCGTGATGCCCTTGAATGAACTTTTTTTAATGTGTACAGACATAATTTCAGTAACAAGAAGAAATAAAAAGGGACTCAGAGGGCACCCTTGTCTTATACCCCGATGGATGTCAAATCTTGGGGTTGTGCCATGGGCCAGTCCAACAGAGCTATTACAATCTTTATAAAGTGTATTGACTGCTCTCAAAAATCTGTCTCCAAAACCAAAAACCTGTATAGCCTTAAACATAAACTGATGACTAATCGTGTCAAAAGCTTTATAAAAATCGACAAATAAAACAAAACTATCATCTGAAATATAATCATTATAGTCAATCATGTCCAAAACTAAACGGATGTTATTACAAATATTTCTCCCAGGCATAAAACCAGATTGTTCCTCCCCAATAAGATCATCTAATCCTAATTTTAATCTTTTGGCAAAGATCATTGCAAATATCTTTGCATCATTGTTTAATAAACTAATTGGTCTCCATTTTTCGATACTTAATTTATTTTTCTTAGGTTTAGGAATTAATTTAATGAGGCCTTGACGAAGGGTGGGTGGTAATTCTCCTTTGTCTATGGCTTCTTCAAACACTGCAACTAAAAATGGGGCTACACTTTCACCAAATATTTTGTAAAATTCATTTATCAAGCCATCACTACCAGGAGACTTATTATCTTTAAGGGAGCCAATACACCTTTGAACCTCTGCTAAACTGATCCTCTGGTCACAAATTGATTTAAATCCCTCATCAATACCTCTAATGTCTTTTTCAATACCTTTGAAAAATAAGTTAGTGTTATCTACACTTTCAGTGTTAGAAGTAGCATATAACTTTTGATAAAAGTCAACAACATGTCGCGATATAAGATTTTGGTCTTCACACATCTGGTCATTAATTTTAAGTTTAGAGAGGGAGGATAATTCATAATTCCTTTTTTCCAGATTAAAAAAATATTTTGTACACTTTTCCCCTAACTCTAGCCATTTCTTCCTTGATCTGATAAAGGCCCCTCTGGCTTTATCTTCATAGATTTTGTCTAATTCGAGTTGCAATGCTGCCAATTCTCTAAGTTCCCTTTCAGAAAGATCTATTAATTCAGATAATTTCACAATTTTGGCAATTATTTGTGTTTCATTTTCTCTTTTGGTTTTGGCAATTCTCTTTCCAGATATTATAGCTAAATTCCTCATTTCAAATTTCATTAATTCCCAACAATTACCAAAATTATTTATTGTATTAGCTTGTCTCCAGTATTTATCAATAATGTTCTGTGTTTCTTTCTTAAATTGTTTATTTTGAAGTAGTGTTTTATTTAACTTCCAATAATCTCTACTGGAGTTAATTATAAATGCAGCCATGTTGACCTTGATAATAACAGCACGGTGGTCAGTAAAAACTGCAGGCTCTATTATAACTGAATCTACTCTATTTTCAATATCTGATGAAATCAACCAGAAGTCTAAACGAGATTGTTGAGATCTATCCTTGTTTGACCAGGTATATGCCTTTTGATTTGGGTTTCTGTGTCTCCATATATCAATAAGGTCCATTCTATTACGAATATTGTTTAATTCACACGCACAATTGTTCTTTGGGGGCCATCTGTCCACAGTATTATCCAAAACAGTATTAAAATCCCCACCCCAGATAACCTTGGCATTAGGGAATGATAATAGCAGCTGATTTATTTTGTCTTCTAACATAGAAAATAGAGTTTTATTAGTTTGTTTATTGTTGGATGCATATATATTAGTAATGACAAACTGGAAGTGATCAATATCCACAAGAAGAATTATCCACCTGCCATTTTTGCCTGAGAGATACTTGATAATGTTACCTTTAAATTTTCCCTGTAATATAGCTACTCCTGCCGATCTGTTACTACCAAATGAAAACCAAACATTCTTCCCCCACTGAGTCTGACTCCTCCAAAATGAAACGTCATCTTCTGAAGCATGGGTTTCCTGTATAAAATAAAAGTCAGCACCTTTGTTTTGACAGTACAAAAATAAACATTTCCTCTTTAACAAGTTTTTGATACCCCTGGCATTTACAGTAAGAATAGAAATTGACATTAAGAACAAAAATAACCCAAAAAAAGTAACTCTGAACAAACTTTTAGTTCCTGAGCTTGAGTATTAACTGAAACTACAAGAATTACTGCACTTGTATATATCATGCCATAACAGAATATTGTGTACTTCGTAAAACTGATACATTTAGAATATAAACTTGTTAATATATCAGTACACCATCTTTCCACACTACACTTTACCTGTCACATCATTTAATTTCTTTACCATTCACATACGCCCTATCTCCAACAAAGTAGGCTTTGTCACCCTTCTTCCTAGCTGCTTCCACCATTGGCCATAGACGACTGCGGGTGGCTCGATCAGCCGCGGTCAGATCCTCTTTGAAGTGAAGTCGGTTGTTCTTTAGGTAGTTGTTTGCCTTGGAGCCTTTCCACAGCACATCCCTGGCCGTTCTTGATATGAACCTGATGATCACTGGGCGCGGGGGCTGGTCTTGTCCTCCTTCCTTGGGTCTCCCGATTCTGTGAGCTACATCCACCGCTGCAACAACCATCTCAGCCTCCTCGGCAGGTAACACTGCTCGACAGATATCTCGAACTTGCGATCTGACTTGGGCGTCCCCTTTTTCAGAAACACCGTGCAGACGGAGGTTATGTCGTCGACTGTAACGATCAGACTCATTCACCTTCTGTTCCATCTCGTTAACTTTCTTCTGGAGCAGATCACACTTGTTTTTAAGAGCGACATGTTGATTTTTTAAATCGACGACTTCTTGATGGCAGAAATCCAGAGACTTTTTCAAACCATCAATTTGGACGGTGTTGTAATGAACGGCTTGATCGGTTTTATCCGCCCTTTCATTTATCTTCTCTATGACGGCTGAGATGATTGTGTTTTGTAGCTCATACAGTGACGGTTGATCTTGTGAGTCAGATCTACTGTTTTTGCTTTTTTTAGCTGTGTGCTTCACTGGTGTGTTCGGAGAGGAAATACATTCTTCCCCGGAATTGCTCACGCAGGCATAAGAATGCATCTCTTGAATATTACGTTTTTCTGTGATAGAAGCACACTTCGTAGTTTCCATCTGACACAGTTCCGTTTTATCAGTTTCCATCGTTAGCTTGTACGTTAGCTAATGCTATATTCCCGTTGCTCTGTAATACTTCAGTTGCTGATTTAAACAGAGATAAGGTATTTTGTGACAGTTCTATTTATCTTCCAGAAGTATTCTCTCACATTGGATGGCAATGAAAGAGGTTCAAAAGAAAATTTGTGCAGTAATTCCTATAAAAATCGGCTGACTCGTTAACGTACGTGTGGACCTGTCGCCATCTTGAGCAATCTCCCGGCGGTTGCTTTCCCAATAGACTTTCCATACTGAATACTACCAGAGCCCGTCTACGGAGAGCCTTGGCACTTCCTTGGTTGCAGTTCCATTAGAATTCCACTGGAGGTGATCGCGGGCGAGTGCAGACTGAATGAGAGTCTATGGGGCTAGACGGCTAAATGTGTCTCTTTCACCCGATTGCCGTTGAGAAATCTCAGATTTTATTGTAGGTTTTGCAAGTTCAACATGGGTTATAGGTCGAAAGTTGAATGAACGAGTACTTATTTCTTTTCGATTTCTTACAGTTTGAGTTGTTGTTGCCCATAACACGCTAGCATTCTGCTAATGACGTCAGCATTCTGACGTCATTGACATTTTAAAAGACTTTTTAAACCAAATAAGTGACTCTAAAAAATCTAACACCCAGCAATGTCTAATTTCTTTGCATCTCCTTTCGAATACAACATTCAAATTACTAGACAAAAAATTATATCCTGAGAAAAGTGGATTTTGAGGGTTTTTCGCCATAGACCTCCATTCATTCTGCACTCGCCTGCGAGCGCCCCCGCATGGACAGAGACGTGTTACTGCAGCCAGTCCAGAAACCGGAAGTAAGCAGAGAGTGCCAATTCAGTGCGCGTGACGTCACTTCCAACGGCGAGTAGTAGCGTAAACCGACTTCCGGTCGAGTCTGTAGCAATGGCGGCGAGCACAACGAGGAATTGTTGTTGCGTTCCTAAATGTTGTAATAGTTCTACTAAACAGCCTTATCTCAGTTTTCATTCTTTTCCAACTGATGAAAAAGCAAAGAAAATGTGGATTCATTCTATTCGGCGGGATGAAGGCAAAAGTTTTGCCTCTGTTTTAAAAGGGAGTACGTACGTATGCGGGCAACACTTCACAGAATCGGACTACTCGTCAACAGCCGATCGTAAACGCTTGAAACGTGGAGTTATACCGTCCAGGTTTGAATGGAACAACTGGGGGAGTGTTCGCCAAAAACGACCCAATGTACTGGATAAGATAACGTCAAAGCGCCAACATTGCAGTGAATCTGAGGTCAGTGATGAACAGCCTGTTGTCTATTACGGACCCGTCCCACTCACAGACCATGACTACTCAACACCTCCGTGTCCAGATCAATTCGCTGATTTCACGCAGCCGTTATTTTGAAATCGAAAGCGAGGCTCCGGTGGGAAGAAAACCGGAAGTGTCGCCTTTAATCACAGGTGAGTCGTGAATGCGATGGCGTATTGTTGTGTTTAATGATGTTGTGTCAATTCTAAAAATGTACATACATTTCTTTCATACTTTAGACTATATACAGTGAAATTCATTTATAAATATTTTTTTTTTAATATATAATTCAGAATGTAAAAAAAGAAGCAGGAATGAACTATATATCCTATATTGGATATTAACATCCAATAGTGTAAATCGCGGCAGCAGCTTCAGGTTGGTAATCCAAGGCATTGTTGTTTATCTTTACTTACGGGGTTCTTCCCACCGAAGCCTCACTTTCGATTTCAAAATGGCGGCTGCGTGAAATCAGCGTATTGGATGCTGCAGCAGAGAGAATTAGAGAGTTGGAGGCAGAAGTGAGAGCTTTGTCTGTCTCCCGCATTCAAATAAATCGATTTTGTCTCTCGGATGACGACTTCCGGTTTTACACACGCTTTCCCTCAGAGAAGGTTTTCAGGATTTTCTGGGCATCAATAGAACCATCTGCATCGAACCTTGTGTACTGGTCTAAGGCACAGAGACATGGTCTAGAGACGGTTCCAGGACCAAGCCCTAACAGAAAGCTTCAGCTTATTGATGAGTTTTTCCTTTATTGCTGTCGCGTGTCTGCAGGTCTACGAGAGAAGGTCTTGGCAGATATCTTCAATGTGAGTACAACAACGGTCAGTCGAGTTATCATAACATGGGCAAATTTTCTGTACCTTGTTTTGGGGTCCTTGCCTATTTGGATGACCAAAGAGCAAGTCAGAGCAACCATGCCAGCAAAATTTAAGGAGCACTTCCCAGATGTCCGTGTTATTTTGGACTGTACTGAGATCAGATGTGAAAACCCCTCAGCACTTACACTACAGTCGGAGATGTTTTCACATTACAAAAACTACCCTACCTTCAAAGGCTTGCTTGGTGTTGCTCCATGTGGGGCCATAACCTTTGTTTCACAGCTGTTCACTGGATCCATCTCAGACAGGGAGATAACAAAACAGTCTGGACTTCTGGAACTGCTCGAGCCTGGCGACTGTTGTATGGCAGATAAAGGCTTTACCATAGAGCGACTGCTTGAGAATGTGGGAGCCAAGCTTGTTATCCCTCCATTCAAAAGAGCGGCCCAATTTACAAAAGAGGAGACGAAACGTACACAATCAATAGCCCGTCTAAGGATTGTGGTGGAAAGAGTCATTCGACGAATCAAAGAAAACCACATCTGGGACTCTACCATTCCTCTTACCCTGACAGGCACAGTGAACCAAATATGGGCAAACTGCTGTTTAATGGCTAATTACCAAGGCCCACTTGATGTAAATGATGATGTTGTATAGAACGTTTATAAAGAAAAGAAACATGATTTAATTTGCCACCAATCAAATGTCTGTTTTATAGTTAAATTTGTACAAAAATATTGAATTGTGAAAACTGCTGTTTAATGTTGCAATATGTTTTTAGTAAATGAGCTTGAAAGTTGCAAAAGTTGCTTAAAAATTTGAATTGTTTTTTTTATTGCACCACTTTTATACATAATGTATTGACTGCATTGTGACAATTAAAAAGTTGTTACAATTTCTCATTTATTCATTAACAATTTACAGTGAACTTAGTTATGAATAGGCACTATTAAACATTTAAAACAAACAGATGCTCAACCAAAATAGACATTTGAAGAACCTTTAAGAGTAGTTTACCCGAAAATGACATTTATGCCATAATTTGTGGCATAAATATCATTTTTGGGTAAACTATTCACGTAACAGTAAACAATAAATCAACATCAGCACTAGTTTAAGCACATCAGCACTCTTAAGAGTTAAAATATAAATATATATATTAGATAGATAGATATATAAGATATAAAATCTCTCTCTATATATATATATATATGATCTATATTCATATATCATGTTTATACATGTATATTGTGCATCATGTACATCTAGGATGGCACGAGGGTAAGTAAATTATTGCATACATTGCATTTTTGGGTGACCTTTACCTTTAACAATAAACAAACAATCAATCACCACCAGTATTAGTTTAACAACTCCTAGAGTTAAAATACACATTCATGTATGTATCAAAGAAAAAAAATGTCTACTTTGTCCCTCATCAAGACAATTAAACTCTCATCTCTCCAGGGGCCTGTACCATGAAGGTAGCTGAACAAACTCGAGGTTACAGGATTAGTTTTGAGTTGACAAAACCAAACCGATGCAATCAGGCTTTATTGGTACCATGATGCAGCTCATCAACTTTCTCTGTCAACTCAGGCTTTAATCCTTAAGCTATGATTACTCCACGCGCGCGTGCACATAAAAGAGTGACGTCGACACTGAACAACCAATCGCGGGTAGAGCGTGAGCGATATATTTTCCCGCGGAGGAGCAAGAGATAATCATTCAGAATTACGATGAATTTAAATATGTATTTCAAGCTCGAAACAATACGGTCTCTGCTGCCAAAGCAAGAGAAGACTGTTGGAGAAAGATTGCTGATTGTTAATGTGTAAGTTAAACAAATACGTTCTATATTTATGTAAAATTATGTATGTATGTGTAGCCTATATGTATAATATAGCCTATAGCCTATTTTTATAATATATAAAAAATGATACATGCACATTTTTTATATATTATAAAAATAGGCTATAGGCTATATTACACATAGGCTACACATACATAATTTTACATAAATATAGAACGTATTTGTACTACTAAGAAAGCTAGGGAATCCTATCATAAGATTAACAGAATAATAATAAAGATTTAAAATAATTCTTAACATGTATTATATAGTACATTTGTGCAATTTGCTTTTTGAAAAAAAAAAAAATTATGTGTTCATGTGATTTCACCCTATCAATATATCTTACCGGCAATTTTATAAAAGCCCTCTTTTATGGACATGGCCATATTAATTAAACTATTCATGTACTCCTGCAGAGCGAGGACCACCTTACGAATGGTTCGACAAACCGTGTTTTCCCCTATAGCTTCTGTGCTTCACCCAGCGTGCAAGTATGTAGCACTTGCAACAAAAAAAAAACGCAACGCAATATTTGCGTTACAGTAAGTGCATGAATTCGACGTGTTAAATTCTTTATGTGCGGCTCAAGAAGTTCGCAAAGATAAGACATTGCTTCCGCGGAAAATCTGTATCTTTCATACAAGTAACTATCAGGAAAGGCAAGGGGATTTTGTCTGGCTTAAAACTCTTTCTCTACGAAGTGCTCGTCTAACAATTTGCGCTGAGATGTCACAGGATTTGGAAGAAAAGGTGAAGTCATTGTAACAGACACTGGGAATAAGTTACGTCACCTATATGTTTCTTTGCTCTGAGCTGATTGGTCAAACTTCAGTCTGAGATCTTGAATCCAGAACATAACCTGCCCCGGAGCAGGTTAGCCGTGCAGCGCAAGATACCATGGCAACGAACACCGATTAAAGCCAAGCTACTTTCATAGTACCTAAAACCCAGGGTTGGTGGAAACTAAACTGAAACATAGCTGGCTAGCCACCTAAACCGGCTTCATGGTACAGGCCCCAGATGCGCTGAATGGTTATGTCTGTTTTGGTATTTGTTATAAAATCACACCAACTCAGTCCTGTTACTGCAAGCTGTCCCTGAACTTGCCAGTAGTATTTGTGGCTTTCCTTTAACTTAGCTTGACCGTTGACAACTTTTATGTGTGTCACCTGAGAAATGTCATCAACGTCAGGACATTTTACCTCTGCAAGTCCAAAGGGAGGGTTCTCAGTAGGGTCGTAGACTCTGCCATCAGGGCTTGTGCCAAGGTGTGGCGCATCAGGATGTAAAACAAACCCACACTGTAAAACATTGACATTCATCATACCAGAATACTGAAATAGCACTTCAGGCTCAAGATCCAGTCCACGCTTCATTGCGGAAGTCTGACGAACTCCTTTGATGATTCGGGCAGCTAATGCCTGGCTAGTCGACTCTCCTCTGACATGACACACCTCACGGAATCTACTGGATGTAATGCGTGGCGTACGCATTTGGTTCCATAGAGCAGACTGTGACTGTCACACAGACCGTGTGTCTTTTTCAATTATTGTGCTTAGTTCTTGAGTGACTGCCAAGCTTTCGAAGAACAACATTTCATGGAAATTCGGGACAAATTTAAATCTTCCTTCAAATGTATACCCATCCAGAGGAAGCGTAGGAAAAGCAGGGGCTTCTGCATGTCTGACAGCATCCCTTGATGACTCAGCAGGGCACTGATAGGACAGCAAATAACCTTTGGGTACCAGGCCAAACTTGGACTCCACCAGATTCATCTCCGACAAGCCATGCAGAACCTTGCAGATCAGTGGCTGAGGCCTGACACTTCTTAAAGACTCCACAGAAGAGAGCA
Organism: Leuciscus leuciscus; assembly: GCF_965113295.1. Lineage (NCBI taxonomy): Eukaryota > Metazoa > Chordata > Actinopteri > Cypriniformes > Leuciscidae > Leuciscus > Leuciscus leuciscus. Next base: position 18,726,530 of record NC_138729.1, on the reverse strand, counting down.
GCAAATTATTGGGAAGGGGACCTAAAAGCAAAAAAAAAAAAAAAGAGAATAGAAATAGTACTTTTAAAAGTCCTTTAATTTTTACATATTTTTGCTCGACATAAAATAATGTAAATGTAATCACCTGTGTAGGCCCTGTAAAGAGTGGACTGAATACCACTTCTGCTAGAGGTTTTTGGCTTCCTCACAAGTAATCGATCCACTGCTTCAGGATGGATTCCCTGTTAAAAAATTAAAATTATGTTATTATTGAAAGCATGTTTATAAACTTTGAAAAGCTTAATTTTTCTAAATAAATCCTTTTATGTTTAGAGTTTGCAGCAGTGGACAGCTAGAAAGTCAAAACTTGTTTTTTCAATGAAAACACATAGGACAAAAATACTGTCTGAGGTTGTCATAATTCATGCATAAAATAGTTAATAGCTGTTACTATACCCGAGTCCTGGGCCTGTGCCAAGTCTGTAGAGTGCTTGTGCTGGGTATAGTGGGTGGTACCGTCTTTAGTTTCATCATGCTGTAGTGTGCACTCTGAAACAGCAAGCCAACCAAATGGTTGCATAGCTCTTTCCCAGCCACACAGGAACAGCAAAAAGTACTGATGACAGGAGGATTCTCGTCGACTTTAAATGAAATCTAAATAAATAAAACATTATATACGGTTTACAATTAAAATACAAATGAAACATTAACATAAATTGACTGCAACAGCAGTCTAACAATTTTCATTTGAACACTTTTCAAACAAACTGCAACCGCAGTTTAACAAGCTACAACCGTAGCAACTATAAACACAATCAAATTTGTGTCCTCGAACTGGACCTAGCTGCTAACTAAAGTTCTGAAACCTGAACAGGTAACCTGAAGAGAGTGTGGCTCTTCGTTTTTCTTCATGGACCGGTAACACTGTGCCCTGATAATCACCTCACTATCTACAACATCAGATACTGTATTGCACAAAAACAGCATTATAATCACACTACCATATCACAGCAAAATAAAAATCGTTTTTTACTTGAAAATTGTATCGGTTTGCGTATTTGTAAGACAATCATGGTTTAGCCAGCTAGGTAACAGTTAGCATGTTAGCCATTTCGAGAGAATAAACAAACGTTAAAATGAAACTTACCTTCATAATTGAAGATGTAGTTTTCATAGAAGAATTTATATCCCTTCTCAAATTTGGATACTTTCGTTTGTGAATGATTTTCCACAATCATGTAAACGTTGGTGATTTGGGGAAGATCCCGCAGTGATATTGAAAACCTTCGTGCCGCCGCCATTGCTACAGACTCGACCGGAACTCGATTTACGCTACTACTCGCCGTTGGAAGTGACGTCACGCGCACTGTGATAAAGGCCTATTAGACATTCTCTGATACTACCACACCCAATTTTCTTACTATCCTCCTAAGTACTAACCTTTCTTTTCCATATTTTAAACATTTTATTAAAACATGTTCTATTCTTTCTGCCTGATCACAATAATTACATTTTCCCGTACCATGTTTTCCTATCTTAAACAAGGAATGATTTAATCGTGTGCATGTGCCCTATTCTAATACGAGAAACAATCGTATCCTCTTTCCTATTCCCAAAAACACTTATTCCGTTTCCTACTTGCTTCTGAATACTATACAACTTGCCATTTATTGTTTATGAATTCTTTTATTTTACTTTTAACTTCATTTTTGCTCAACGTCACTTGCACATTTATCTCATATGTTTTACTGCTTGCTTTGCTAGTCTATCTACCACCATTGGCCTCCAATCCCACGTGAGCAGGAACCCACACAAACACTATTAAGCTTACACTACTTATTCTTAGCAAATTTGCAAGAATCTCATATATAATGTCTTGCCTTGATACTTTATTTCCACTTACGAGGCTTGTGATTTAATCTACACTAGTTGCCATATCAACACTTTATAGAGACAAAATTGCGCCAAAGGTGCGCCAAGTTGTTTTTGAAAATATCTATAGACATTTATTAAACCATAGCAAAAGTAAATTTCTTTCTTAAGTTAATTTTGTAATCTCTATTTTTTGTGTTTATTTAAAATTAGACAAATATGATATTATTTTAATCTCCAATATCTTATTTAACGGTTGATATAGTTATTTAATGCCTCGCTAACTAGCAGAAGACACTAGCAGGGTTTAAATCCCAGTTGTGCAGGTGGGGCATGTTGTCAATTCTATTGAGGAAACATGAGAAAAGGGTGAATAAAGATGCTCAGAAATGACTAATTATTCATTTGTTTTGAAGTATGTTGTATAGCTGTGTTTTCCTGCGTTTTGTGCTTTGTTATAAAGTTTCAAATTGTGTCAATATCATTATCAAATTTAAACATATACCATATTGTTTTTGTTTTTTATGTCACGTGTTGTAGCTCCTTCGACCTCATTGTAGTTCCTCAGTTCGAACGGTTATTGACTGAATACCTTTTTTTCCCTCCTTTTTACTAATTTCTAAATAAACTATCCTGAATAAACGAATCATGTCTCGTGTAATCACTCAAACTAAGAAAGCTTGAGAGCAATGTTACATTTACCTCATAAAAGTCATTCAATAAACTCATTAGACAATTACATTAGACACTATATTACATATTCATTATATGTACATTTCTTTTTCTGTATATCTGAATAAATCTAACAATCTAAAAGTTTTTATATCAACCATTTAAAACAAAGTTAGCATTATAACTTTATTATTAACTGTGATCTTAAAGGATTTGCTATCCTGTGGCTCCCTCTGATGGACAACATTAGTACTCATCTCTGAATCGAATTGACATAAATGTCTTTTTTTTAACGATTACATTTTTTAATGATTATTTTATTACTGATAATATAGCCACATCAAACTCAAATTCACTGATTCGTGGTACCTTATTTCATGCTTTAACGGTTGAATTTGAAACTTCCATTTTGTAGCAAAGCAGTAATTATACATCATAATATCACTTGTTAAATGGTTATTTAATAATTACATTCAGTCCTGCATGAACAGATTCGGTTTGTTTGCAGAATCGATGTGCGCTCAAGCGCTCTGCTCACGCACGCGACTTCGGGTCCGCGTGCGTGCATATGAGTGATTCGAATTTAAGTTGCTATGGCGACGGGGACGCGTCTTATGAATTCTGTCTGCACATGTCAACACTTTGATCGCTTTCTGCTGGTTGAGACTAGACGAGGCGAATTCAGAGACTTTTGCTGACTATTTTCTGCGCTGATCTTGAGATTGTGAAGCTGTTCGGAGGATTTCAGAGAGGAGACTTTTGCTGACTACTTTCTGCGCTGATCTTGAGATTTTGAAGCTGTTCGGAGGATTTCAGAGAGGAGACTTTTATTCTAGAAGAAGGAGATCGGATTACATATCCGCCAACGTTACATCGTTGTATTTTTTAAAACTTCATATTATTTCTGAGGACTCTTTCATTTGATTGTTCTTTTCTTGTTTTAGAGGGAGTTTGGAGTTTTATTTAATTAATTAATTAATTTTGGGGGGAGGGGTATTTCTGAGGAGCATTGTATTGTATTTTGTATTGTATTTGTATTGTTTTTTATTGCACTTTGAAGGATGCCAGGCCCACATGTTTCTGTGCCCACAGGTCCGGCTGACAGGGAGCAGAGCCCAGATGATGGACGTCCGTCCACTTCCTCTCAACCCTCTCGCAGAGGTCCGGCACTGAAGAGACAGCTTGAGCAGGTGCACGACTCCCATCAGAGCGCTGAAGATGAGATGCCAATGAGAAAGAGGACGAGGATGGGTAAGTCTGAGGGAAAAACAAATGACCATTGGAGAATATCACTGGAGTGTCATTTATTACCATATTTGACCACACCATATTATATCAAAATATAATTTTTGAAGTTCTTCCTCCTGCAGATCAGCAGGTTCAAACCCCTCCAGCTCCAGGCCACCGCAGTCCAGCACATTTCCGGAATTGGTTTGAGGTATTGGCCCTAATAAGCTACAAATGAATTTGAATATATATTCATATTTGGATGATTTTGACACCTTTTTGTGCATTTGTTTTAAATGTTTATTGTGATATGGAAAGAAATCAGGGTCAAATCTCTTCTATGTGCTCTATGTATATCATCAGCCTATTAGCAGTGAGGAAAGTGCTAGTCAGGTGAGCCAGAATAGGTCTGTAGATCTGACCTCTCTTCTCTGGAGTTCTGGAGAGCATCTCTCTCTTCACTGGAGTGGCTTAGGTCAGGGTCAGATAGTGGAGGATCAGACCACTGCAACCGGTAGTGAGAGACACGCTGAGGGTAAATCCAATGACCAGTTGACAATGTGTAAATGCTCTGTTTATTAGTGCGCTCTGTACATCATAAAGTCTACATCATTTTCAGCTAGATATGAGTATCCATTAATGGAAACGTGTCATTCATGGGAACTTAATTAATTAAGGGAATTTTTCTGTTCCCATTGGATGAAGTGCCATTAATGACCATAATTATGTTACAAATTCACACCTATATCAAAATCCCAAAGTTTGATCAAAGTTATGATATTTTCCAGGACATGTCTTAAATATTTAAACAGAACTCTTTTTTTTTTTTTAAGAATGCATGTAGTAACTGAAGAATCACCATAATATGACTATGCAGTGTTTAATATTTTTTGATTGCATTTAAACATGATATCCCTTGCTCTAAACCCCTCCAGCTCCAGTCCATCACAGTCCAGTCAGTCCAGCACCAGGTCAGAACAACAGAGTGGACGAGACAACCGAGGGTGAGTTTACGGCCATGACCTCAAACATTAAACTCACTGCTGTCCATGCAACTAAATTGAATCATCTTTTTGCAGACAACATCCTGAGCCGGTATGAGATGGGCAGAATGATTGGTGAGGGATCATACGGCTCTGTCTATCAAGGGAAACGCTTGGAGGATGGCCTTGAGGTATCGTCATTTTCTTACAATATTTAGCCAGCACATTATTTTGTCTCACTACATCCATTTCAAGTCTTTTTGTGTATATTTTTCCACTACAGTATTTACTGCATTTGACATGTTAGAAATGTAACAATGTTTTTTGTTTTTTTGGTTGATCAGGTGGCAGTGAAAATTGTCAGAAAGCCGCAGAACCTGAAATACATCAACATTGTAAGTAGCCTACACTCGCTATGTTGTTTTCAAATTAAAATATGTAAACATAATGACAACACCTTCATATAATAATGATCTTTCTTCCAGCCTGGACATCCCACACCCTTCCCATTAGAGGTCGGCCTATTAATCCTGGCTAATAGGGGCCCCAAAGTGTCAGAGATCATTGAGTTGCTGGACTGGCAGGACCAGCCTGACCAATACATCATGGTCTTGGAGCGTCCCTCACCCTGTGAGGATCTGTGGCATTTTTCCCGAAGGCATCACGAAGGCATCCTAGATGAGGACACAGCGCGGCGTATCATGGCGCAGGCAACAACGGCGGCTCATATGTCCTGTCGGCGTGGAGTGTTTCACCGCGACGTTAAGCTGGAGAACCTGCTGATCAACACAGAAACGCTTGAGGTCAAGCTGATCGACTTCGGGTGCGGGGATGTCCTGCAGGAAGCTGGCTATGAAAGATTCTCTGGTATGAATTATAAATCAAACCTGTAGTTTGGGACTTAAGTTCTAGTGACTAGTTCAATTGGTATCATATTAAACCATATCTCACATTTGAGGCAGCGTTTTTTTAAATGAAAAACACCAGATGTTTTTACCATATGCTATGGTATTTCATGCTATGGTTCTTACTCATCAGACAAATCTTTTTTCTGCAGGCACTCTATCCTACCGCCCACCTGAGCACTATACAGAGGGCAAGTACCACGGGAAACCAGCTACCGTGTGGTCTCTGGGAGTGCTCTTATTCCTGCTGGTGTGTGGACGCTTTCCAGGACCAAGAGACAAGCAAACGATTGAAGATGACATCTGGTCTGATCCTGGCTTGTCAAACGGTAAGATGGCGTTCATCACAACAAAGAAGACCGACTGTAATTTAAATCATACAAAACAAAGAAAGTACGAAAAAGTAACACCTGAGCCAAGTGGCTGTGTAGAAGATAGATATTGGATAATACAAGCATTTTTTCTGATTTTCTGACCGTACTTTATAGAATAGTCGAATCTTACAGCTTAATTAAAGTTTAAGGTAATAATCTGACTCGCTTCTATCGTTCTGCACAGAATGCTGCCTCCTGATGCGATCCCTCCTGAAGGAAAGCCCAAGACAACGGATTTATCTGAGGAAAATCCTTCGACATGACTGGTTTAAGGTAATGAGCCTAAGATCAGCTGCAAATGATTTTGAAGATTATATTCACTTCATTTTAAAGATTTTAAAAATGTTTTCTTCTAATTGTAATCTATGACTGTAACCTTTTTTGTTTGTTTGTTTCAGGTCACAGAATAAGAGATGAAGAGCGACGTCAGAATTCCTCTCCCTCACTTCCTGGGGAGTTCCGGTGAAGGAAGTAACGCTACAGGACACACGGATTTATTTTGATCACGACTTTTCCTTCAAGGTGAGACAACAAAGATCTCTGTACAAGCCTATCAGAGTACAGTTAAAGGCCCAGGACATCAGAACGCACATTCTGGCTCCTGCTAAACTAAAAGTTTTCAACAATGACGGGACTACAACAATCTTCCCAACTCCAGCTGCAGCAATAAAACAACTGGAAGAAAAGGGATTATATAAAGCTGCTTATGAGAATCCACCTTGAACATTGAACTGCATACTCGAGGTATGATTAGAAAATACAATGGCTTGGACATTGTTTCGGTTAGCTCAGCTCAGCTACCGTTCGGACGCTCTTGCTTACTGCTCCGCGCTTTGCTCTATCGCTTTTATATTTTATCTTCTATATTTTTATATTTTAGCTCCTTTTATCACCTAATTTTAACTTCAGCAAATCAGCACAGTGCTCAAACGACAAAGTTTGGATTACCACAAAAACGCAGAATTCTTCTACCCGACCAGCTTACATTCCGGGGAAAGGAAAACACAACTGCCTACAAGGATAAGAGAGAAAATGCCTCTTCTGGAATCTACTTGCTGCACTAACTGCCACAGACTTTTACAAAGGATTGCAGTTCTTGAAACAAAGTTATTTACGGGACCACCAAACCAGACGCAACACACAACAGAGCTTCGTCATGGACACCCTCAGCATATAGCCGGTGAGTCCTATGAAACTAGTGCTCCTCGACAGGTACAGAAACAAGCCGATCGACTTACAAATCGATGGCACAAACAGGGAGCGAGACCCAAAGGCACTCGAGACATCAGATTGTCACGGGCCTCACATATTACCGCAGTAGCATCCTCTACCCCAGATACAGCTCTGACAAGGACTGCAAACACTGGTCTCCTACCAACACCTATACATCTTGAGAACAGATTTGAAGTACTAATGAATGTAAATGAGGAATCCCCAAACATGATGAATATGATCGAACACAGACTGTATCAGCCAGTAGCTAACACTGATGCTAACTGGCGCTCAAGGTCGAGCAGACAGCGGCACTCAGCTCAGAGCACAGCCGAGCCCAGGACTCTGATAGTGGGAGACTCCATAATCAGAAACATTAGCAGCAGGGATACAACTACATGCTGCCTTCCACAAGCTACAACTTCTGATATAAACAGGGAACTTCAAAACATTCTGATGAAACATAAGACTGCAAATCGACTCATAATTCATGTGGGGAAGAATGATATTCATAAAGAGCAGTCAGAACTCCTTAAGAAGGATTTCAATGAACTTTTTGAAACACTTAAAAGACTGAAAGTTCAAACATTCATCAGTGGACCACTCCCAGCAAGAGGAACAAACAGGTTTTCACGGCTGCTTGGGATTAATACATGGCTGCAAAAAACCTGCAATATAAAAGGAGTAAACTTCATTGACAACTTCAATCTTTTCTGGAGTCAGAGACAACTATTTCATCGGGATGGCCATCACCCAAACAAACTTGGTTCAAGAGTGTTAAAGGACAATATCTCAATCATCCTTCTGCAGTGTGTGTCAATCTGAACGACACACACACACCTGGAAACAGTATGAATGAACACGGGACTTCACTTCAGCAGCAAAATGGACATGCGGTTGACATATCACACAAGGACAATGATAACACCACTGAGCCACAACAACCTCTGCTCATGGACACCATCTCAGCTGAGCCCTGCCCACTGAGCTCACCACAGACAGACACATCAGAACTGCTCCAAGATTCAGCACCCAAGGACGACTTCCTGGAAAACAGCCAGGGAAGCCAGGACAGCATATCCCAGCCTCCGATAACACCTGAGCAACAGCCCCTTTCACCAGATACTTTCTCACTCTCGCCAGCAACTCCACTTTTGTGCTTCTCACAGAAAATGGAAGAACTGGTGCATGCTGGAACCAGACTATCCCACTCTTTTGCTGCAAGCCCCCAGATACCAACCAAAAAACGTCAGGCACCTCAAACACCGAAGACTGCGCGCCGAGCTCGCCCGCCCCCTCCTGTGAGAGCTCTTCGGCCTCTTCGGCCAAAACGCCAGGGCCCACACCCTCCTCCATCTGCTCGAGGTGAACCAAAAACAACTGATACCAGCTCTCAGTGATGTGTTTTGGGTTCCTGTTATGATAACAGTAACCTTCTCAAATGTTTACAGAACAAGCGGGAACCCAGTGTGCCTGTATCTTTCTCTATTGCTGTTCTATTACAAGATAGAAAGTCTAAGGCCTTCAATAGCCGTACAGCAAACCCAACTAATCTGGTGCCTATTACATGTCAAACTAAGATTGCTGTGGGGACAAAAAGTAAGACTGTTAAGTTAGCACTTTTGAACATTCGCTCACTTAAAAATAAATCACTTCTAGTCAACGACTTAATTACCACAAACAACCTGGACTTTATGTTTCTAAATGAAACCTGGCTAGAAGACAGCTGCAGTGCAACAATCCTCAATGAAACAGCCCCTCCTAACTTTACTTTTATGAGTGTCTGCAGAGCTGTTAAGAGAGGTGGTCTAGCTGCTCTTTTTAAAGATATCTATCAATGTAAGCAAATATCATTTGGGAATTACCCGTCTTTCGAATATCTGGGTACTGTGTTAAAAGGTGCTCCTCGCATTTTACTCATCATTATTTACAGGCCTCCAAAATATTCTCCAGCCTTTGCTGAGGACTTTACAGAACTGTTATCAACAATTACCTCAGAGTTTGACTGTTTTGCCATTGCTGGAGATTTTAACATTCACATAGATAATGCAGAAAACAATATGGCAAAAGAAATCAAAACTGTTTTAAAAACTTTTGATCTGACTCAGCATGTACATGGACCCACACACAATCATGGACACACTCTAGATTTACTTATCAGTAAGGGTCTAAACATTTCATCGATTGTTATTAAGGATGTAGCACTGTCTGATCATTTCTGTATTTTCTTTGATATATTGATCTCTCCTGCCATTGAAGCTAGATGTGTCTGTCAAGAAGAGATGCTTAAATGAGAACACTAGTGTACTATTTATGAAGGCTATATCTTTAACACCAAGCATATCTGCTGACTCTGTTGATTTTCTCCTTGATTCTTTTAACTCAAAAGTTAAAAATATAATTGATGATATTGCTCCTGTTAAAGTCAGGAAGAAGAGTGGCAGACAAAAAGCACCTTGGAGAAACTCAACAGCAGTGCAACATATGAAAAGACAATGCAGAAAAGCAGAGCGCATGTGGCGGAAGACAAAACTAGTAGTCCATTATAACATCTACAAAGACAGCCTGCATGCTTTCAATATGGAACTAGGCAAAGCTAGACAGACTTACTTCTCAAATATTATAAACAGCAATTTAAACAACACACGCACTCTTTTTGCTACTGTAGAGAGACTGACAAACCCCCCAAGCCAGATTCCCAGTGAAATGCTCTCAAACAGCAAGTGCAGTGAGTTTGCTTCTTTCTTCTCTGAGAAAATCAATAATATCAGAAAGGTGATCAGCACATCCTTGAGTTGCACTGAGGTCAGACAGATCAGACCACCTGAGAAAGTAGTTACTATGTCTGACTTCAAAGAAATTGATGGCAAAATTTTGGAAGAAACCGTACAACACCTTAAAACATCAACATGCGCTCTTGACACACTTCCCACATCTTTTTTCAAAAGTGTGCTAAACAGTTTAGAAGCAGATCTTCTAGAAGTGGTAAATGCCTCACTTCTCTCTGGGAGTTTTCCAAACTCCCTGAAAACTGCAGTTGTTAAGCCCCTCATGAAAAAGAGCAATCTGGATAAGACCATATTAAGCAACTATAGACCGATCTCAAATCTTCCTTTCATAGGCAAGATCATTGAAAAAGTTATCTTCAATCAGCTGAACAAATTCTTAAGCTCAAATGGATACTTTGACAATTTTCAATCTGGTTTCCGACCGCATCACAGCACAGAGACAGCGCTCATAAAGATAATAAACGATATTCGCTTAAATACTGATTCAGGAAAATTATCAGTGCTGGTACTACTCGACCTCAGTGCTGCATTTGACACTGTCGATCATAACATACTTCTTGACAGGCTGGAAAACTGGGTGGGGCTATCTGGGATAGTCCTAAAATGGTTCAGGTCATACTTAGATGGGAGAGGTTATTATGTTAGTATAGGAGACCATAAGTCTGAGTGGACATCCATGACATGCGGAGTCCCTCAAGGCTCAATTCTTGCGCCACTCCTGTTCAACCTGTATATATGCTCCCAATGAGCCAAATAATGAGAAATAACCAAATTGCTTACCACAGCTATGCAGACGACACACAGCTGTACTTAGCCCTATCGCCTAACGATTACAGCCCCATTGACTCCTTGTGCCGATGCATTGACGAAGTCAACAGTTGGATGTGTCAAAACTTTCTTCAATTAAACAAAGACAAAACTGAAGTTATTGCGTTTGGAAACAAAGATGAAGTTCTCAAGGTGAACGCATACCTTCACTCTAGGGGTCAAACAACTAAACATCAAGTCAGGAATCTTGGTGTGACACTAGAGTCAGACCTTAGTTTCAGTAGTCATGTCAAAGCAATAACTAAATCAGCATACTATCATCTGAAAAATATTGCAAGAATTAGATGCTTTGTTTCCAGACAAGACTTAGAGAAACTTGTTCATACTTTCATCACCAGCAGGGTGGATTATTGTAATGGACTCCTCACTGGCCTTCCCAAAAAGACCATAAGACAGTTGCAGCTCATACAGAACGCTGCCGCTAGGATTCTGAGCAGAACCAGAAAATATGAACATATCACACCAGTCCTCAGGTCTTTACACTGGCTCCCAGTTAAATTTAGGATTGATTTTAAAGTACTATTACTGGTATATAAATCATTCAATGGCCTAGGACCTCAATACATTGCAGATATGCTCACTGAATATAAACCCAACAGATCACTCAGATCATTAGGATCATATCAGCTAGAAATACCAAGGGTTCACTCTAAACATGGTGAGTCTGCTTTTAGCTATTATGCCAGCCGCAGCTGGAACCAGCTTCCAGAAGAGATCAGATGTGCTCCTACAGTGGTCACATTCAAATCCAGACTCAAAACACTTCTGTTTAGCTGTGCATTTACTGAATGAGCACTGTGCCGCTGTTCGTCCGACTGTTTGTACTGTACTGTATTTTATTTTATTTTTCTAAACTGTTTTAATTATCCTTATTTCTTTTAATTATTTTAATTTCTCCTATGTCAGCAGGGCATTTAGCCCGTAACTGTAAATGCCCACTCAGAAGGTAAAAGAAAGTGATAATGTGAAAGTGACGTGTATTAATGTGGGCTTGAAAGTAGAACAGTATTTAAATGACGATATTAAAGTTTTCGTCTGAGAAAGAATGTGAACGCAGTGCTAAAGAAAGTGAAAAGAACGTGTGAGTAAATGAGGGAGAAAAGAAAGTTAAAGGAAAGTTGATAGATGGAAGTCGTAAGAAGATTGAAGGTTAAAAGAAGGAAAGATTTAAGTCTTAAGGGAATCCTTTGAAGGAAAGATCTATAATAATTGTATTTTTTATTTTTAAAAGTACTGTATTTTATTTAATTTTTCTAAACTGTTTTAATTATTCTTATTTCTTTTTATTATTTTAATTTCTTCTATGTAAAGCACTTTGAATTGCCATTGTGTATGAAATGTGCTATATAAATAAACTTGCCTTGCTTTGCCTTGCCTAAGTTCTTGAACATTATTTTTGTTTATATTTTTTGTTTTGTTTATTTATTATTATTATTATTATTAATAAATAAAAGGTGTTTATTTAAAGGTTCAAGCAATTTGTTGCATTGGGAATGCCATGTTTGTTTTTTGAGGCTGAACAAGCTTAAGATATATGCCAGAAAACAACTGTTTGGTTATTATAGAAACTATTATGAATGGGGGAGGGGGACACTCTACTTGCTGCATCAGGATATGTATCCTATATATTTGGTTACATTGACCCTAATTCTTAGACAAAACAACAGTCACCAATAGATATCACCCGACAATTGGGTGGTGCAGATGGAACTCTTTTTGTTGTTAGTTTATATGTATGTGAGTGGGTGGGTTTTGTGTGTGTTAAATGTTTTTTTTTTCTTTTTTTTCTCTGTTCTCTTGTTGTTGTTTTTATTTGATCGATTCTACATGCCATGTAAGTCTGAAGGGTTGCAAGAGTATTTTCTTAATTTTTTCTTTAAAAAGACTATTATGGATAAATCATTCAAATTAATTACATGGAATGTTAAGGGTATAGGACACCCTATTAAAAGGAAAAGAATACTCACAGCTCTCAAGAGAGAGAAAGTGGGAATAGCCTTATTACAAGAAACTCACCTTTTACCTGAAGAACATCTTACATTGAAGAAAGACTGGGTTGGACAGATTTTCTTTTCATCTTTTAAATCAAACAGTAGAGGAGTTGCAATTTTATTTCATAAATATATATCTTTTGAATGAATTGATCAGATCTCAGACACAGAGGGAAGATATATTTTGGTGAATGGGACAATTTGGGGCAAGCAGATATAACTATACTTAACATATATGCTCCTAATATAGACACACCTATATTCATTTCTGATATGGTTTCTCTTCTGAATACGCAATGTACAGCATTTGGCTTGATGGGAGGAGATTACAACTTAACTCTTTCAAAATTAGACAGATCTTCTTCTCACTCTGTAGGTTATAACCCTAAATCTGCAAAAATGTTGCATACTTTGAGAGGACATATTATATCATACTCCTCTTATAAAAATAAATAAAGAAAATCAATTACTAATGGTCTAAAGGAAGAACTGTTACTTAGAGAAGCGTTACATAAGCAAGATCAATCTGAAGAAAACTGGAATAAATTAGTTCTAGCTAGGGCAAATTTTAATTTAGACCATTCAAACTATATCAAACAAAAGTATGTATTTGAAACAAAAAATACATGAATTTGGTAACAGACCGGGTAAACTATTGGCACATTATTTAAAGAAGGAACAAGCTAAGAGAACTATTATGGCCATTAAATCTGAAAATGATGTAACATATGATTCATTAGAAATTAATAAACATTTCTTTGATTTTTTATAGTAGGTTATACAAATCTGAAAATATTTCAATTCCTGAGGCAATAGCCTTTTTAGATCGTTTGGATTTACCTCAGGTTACAGTCTCAGATCAACAAACTATTCATAAAAACTTCTGCTTTCTACAATTAATTCACTGTCAGCAAATAAATCACCAGGCCCAGATGGGTTTTCTGGCGAATTCTATAAAACCTTTTGGCCACAATTTAAATAGGTTTTTATGTTAATGGTTAACGACTTCGCTAGTCATAATACTCTTCCTGCATCTATGAAAACAGCTAGAATCTCTGTTATTTTGAAAGAAGGTAAAGACCCTCAGAGTTGTGCCTCATATAGGCCTATAAGTTTGCTTAACTGTGATTATAAAATTATCACACAACTTTTAGCTAAGAGATTAGAAGCAATCCTTCCTAAGTTAATAAAGTTAGACCAAACTGGGTTCATTAAAGGCCGCCATTCATCTGACAATACTAGACGGCTGTTTAATATTATTCATTATTTGAATCAGGAAAAAACACCCTCATTATTAATATCCCTCGATGCCGAGAAGGCGTTTGATCGCTTAGAATGGGATTTTTTGTTTTTAGTATTAGATCAATTCAAATTAGGTTATAACTTCATTCAGTGGATTCAAGCAATATATGATACTCCAAATGCAACTGTTTGTACTAATAATGTGGAATCTCCCCTAATGTATTTAGGAAGAGGTACCAGACAAGGTTGCCCTCTTTCTCCATTATTATTTGTTATTGCTCTCGAACCGTTTGCTGAGTTGATTAGAAATAATCCTATGATAAAGGGAGTGACCACAGGCACACAATATCATAAAATTTCACTTTATGCGGACGATACTTTATTGTTTGTCACTGAACCTATGTTAATAACACAGTCACCTCTGGCTTCTTGATCGTAATAGTTCCTGATTCTCTATTTCATGTGTGGCTGAATAGATCTCAAACATCTGATACTCTTTTTATTAGGCTATAGAAAGAAGTTCCACTTTAAGTGACAGCACTAAAGCCCACAGCTCAAGCCCTGCTCACCTGTCTCTCATGTTAAAAACAACAACTGGCTGTCCATCTAAGGCCACAACAATCTCTTAGCCTGTCAAGGCTGTTCCTCAAGGGCCTTCAAATGAGGCTGAACACATGGCCCTCCACATACAATCACTCTTATCTGTCAGCAAACACATTCATGGATTAGCCCATGCTTTTATCCAAAGCTTCTACAGATACTGTCATCTAACAAAATATCCTTCCACAGCTTCTTAAACTCCACATGAATAGAAGTATGAAAACCCAACAAACATTCTGTTCACAATTCTTTAACTAAATATGTTCAAAAGGTAAATAAATGTTATAGAAAGCATCTGTGATGCTGTCCCTTAGATAAACAAAAATAAACAAAAATCAAATACAATAATTACAGTCATGTCTAAAGTCTACATTACATTATAAGACATTACAACCCAATCTCACAGGAAAACGTACAAATTCTACGAGGTGGCTTATTCGTACAAATTCATACGACCTGACTCGTACGAATTAGTAAGATTTTTGCAAAATCGTACATATTTAACGAATTTGCCAATTCGTATGAATTCATACGAATGACCTACCCCTGACCCCGCCCCTAAACCTACCCATCACGTGGGTTTAGACAAATCGTACAAATTCGTACGAGTGAGGTCGTACGAATTAGTACGAATTAGCCAACTTTTTATCATTCGTACGAATTTGTACGAATTGGTCGTGAGATAGCGTTGGACATTACTACAGAATGAATGTTACTGGCTTTTATATTGTCATTGTTGAATCTGAAGCAAATATAAAAATGTAATATTTATCTGGAAAAAATTACTGTATTGAGTTGGTACCCACAATTAGAGTACAGTAAGATGTATCAATCTTTAATGTGTACATATAGTGGCTATAAATAAGTGTTCATATTGTTTCAGGTATTTACAAACTATATTGCCATATAATGCTGCTAAAGGTTACAGTGTCAATGAATAACTCCCTTGAAAGACAAATCACCTACAAATATATTTCCACAAGATCTTTGTCAGGGTTCTGCCCTGGCAGCCTTGTCTGTGTTGTCTTTTGTTTCATGTTTGTCGTGTGTTTGAGCACATGGCTCTGTCTTGGATTGTGTTTGCCATGTGCTCCTCGTGTTCCGCCTCCTTGTTTCCAGTTACCACGCCCCCTTGTTTAGTCCACGTCTAATGGCGTGTTCACACCAAACGCGAATTTAATTATTTGCGTGAGTAGATTACATACAAAGTCAATGCAAAGATGTACATTTCAAACTCCACTGATTTTCAAAAAGTTACTTTTAAAAGTTGCATTACCATATAACATAAGAAGTTACTTTTTTATGGAGAGTAATGTGTTATATTACTTTTGGGTTACTTCCTCTCACCTTGGCTGGGCTTCCTAGTTTGTTTTTTTAAAAACAAAAGTTATATTTTTGCCAAATGTGAAGGCCCTTTCACACTAAAAGTGAAATGAATAAAGGCACCCACACACTACAAGATAATTCAGGATGATTTTGTGCCCAATTCTCCCCTTCTGACAATCTTACTAGGTAAAGTCCAGGGCCCGTATTCATAAAGATTCTAAGAATCCTCTAAGAAAACTCTTAATTTAGCTTAAAAACTTTGACGTAGGAGTCTTAGCTTAAAAGCGATTCGGGACCGATCTGAGAGCAACTCTGAGTAAGGAAAAGACAAAGGCCCTGTCCCAAATGGCACACTCCGGACTTGTGGACTTCCTCAGAGTCCACACTTTGGTGACGTCATGTAGTGCAGACCTATAGGGCCCTTGGCGCGAGTCCACGAGGGCGCATTGAGAGGTAATTTTGGGACAGACTCGCTCGGCATGCCGGAAATAACGGTCTGGTTGTTGTTGGAAAGGAGAAATCACATTTTTGCGCTCCGACGTCTTATCTGCATGTCCACTACACAGCCTAATTTTACAGTTCTATATTTTGATATTGTGCATATCACCTGGGCATTAGACAATAGATAAATCATGCTTATTTAAATGATGTATACAGTTGTACATAATAATACATAATGTTCCATTTGAACTAAGATTACAATTTTAAAACAGAATTTAAACATATTTTTTTCAATTTACAGGTTTCAATATTCATACTATGTTTACATATGACTCAGTAAAGCCCTGCCATTCGGTTTAATGAATCATAATGCGATCGTATTATTAAACGCGCTATTATTATGTTTGAGACATCAACCACTGGTCGATGACCATAATGTTTGTATAAACTGTAGGTAACAACTGGTAAAATGTACATTTAGGTCATAAAAACAGTAATATTTTCTTCTCAGCCATGTCAACAATTATCCGTGAGTGAAATCTCCTCCCATCTGTTGTCTGATTGGCCTTTCGCAAGGATTCCTGGGTAGTTAAAGTGCGTGGAGCCTGCATCTATGCGGGCTTCGTGGAAGACCGCTTCAAGGGTACAAAGGGGGCGCTGCTGAGCACACTTCAGAGCGGTAAAATGCTGAATGGGACGGCCTACGGACTCGTAGACTCAGCGAGCACGCGCAATTCAAGTCCACGAGACCGAAAGTCCGCATGAAGTGCGCCATTTGGGACAGGGCCAAAAACTTTCATCTTAGTAAGGAGGCGGGGTTGACCCCGTTGCTATGTATGACACAATCTTTTGAAGACTGTGATTGGTTGGTTGTCCAAGAAGAAAAAAAAAAGTGATTTTAAGTATAGGGTCTATTTTAAGCCTTCACTTTGAAATGACATGTGTCATTTTTCCTATTTGACCGTTCTCACACACACACACACACACACACTTAGAATGATAAAAATTGTTCCACTCTTTCCAATTACACTGATTGCTGGCATGTCTATTTAAGTGGTGGTTTGAATGTTGGTTTTAATGTATCAAACATGGAATTTTCCCAGTTGCCAAATATCGTAATGTAGTGATTACTTTCATTTCTGGCGCTATGGCATATGCGCTGTATCGGAGATATTAGCGTGTCTCTAATAAGATCAGTCACAAACATGATCCCTGCACTATCTAATCTATAGCGTCTTATTTGAAATTTTGTGTTACGAAGATGAACGAAAGTCTTATGGGGTTGGAACAACATGAGAGTGAGTGATTACTGAAAGAATTTTCATTTTTGGGTGAACAAACCCTTTTAAGTTCCTCCTTGTTTACTCTCCGGTGTCGGCCGTTATTTGTGTTTGCTGTTGTTTTACGCACACTGTTACACCTTCTGTAGAGTTTACTTTATTATCAAAGACATTTCATGGAACCTGTGGGCTCTCATCTTCATCAAAGATTGCATATACAACCTTTCAGGGATACCAAACATGGGATACTAACATTTTATTAAAACGTTTTGTTGTTGTTTCAGTGACAGAATATTTCATGGATGTATGAATTAAATAGTTAATATCAACAGATATTTGATCACTAGAATACATTTAAACAGTCATATGCATAACACATTATTTTAAATATTATTTAATAAAGCCTAAAGCATTATTTGATTTTTTTTCACCCTAAAAAACTCTTTAATGCCAGAAAGGTTTTTTGTCTGCTTCTATGTATAATTATTATTTTATTTTATTTTATTTTTCTGAATAAAGAGTTCTTTGGAGTTGAGTAAAGAATCCTAATGAACCTTTTATCCTGAGTTAGGTGAGAAAGTGGTAGACAATTGTAAACAGAGGCTTTTTACATGGACATTGAATAGATGTTGTAAAACAGAATGATTACGCAGGATTAGTGAACGTAAATTAGTCTTTTATCTCCGTCCACCTTTCTCACAGTCACACTCTCTCCCACATTCTTTATTAAATATTTCCCTTTGTAGTTTCCCATTTGAACAACATTTCCTTCACAAGACTTCACACACTCCCTGGCTGAACATGAACGGTGACAAAAACTAAAATTTACTTTGTTTACCCAGCATCTTTACAGACATTTGAGGAGCCTGTGAAAATGCTTAGCTGCACCGCAATATATCTGGGAAAAGTGTCTCACGTGTGATAAGACCGACATAGATAACAGAGACTTAAGTAAACAGAGAAGACTTCAAAGACAATTCGACAAGAACATTTCACATATGCTGTGCTTTTTTTGAACCATGACATCAGTCTTATCATCTAGTGAGACAGGGGCATCTTTAATCTAGCTATAACAGTCTCTAGAGAAGGAAAGGAGAAGAAGTTGCATCATTGATTACTCGTGGACCAATGATATATTTTGGACAAATCAGGTATTTATCCCATAGCATAACAACCAAAATATTTGCGAGAACACCTCATATTCCCTGCCCAAATCTCCCTAGAGAATCGTGACCTGTCAACAGGGAACTACATCAACAACATTTGTATTGCAGTAACATAATAACACTCAGGGGTTAGCAAAGTTTATAGACAACTGTGTATGTTGACGTCAGTTATTTGTTATTTATACACACAGAGCAATAAGTCAAACTGCATAAATTACAGTGAAGTCACATTCAGCCGAAGTCAATAGGGAAAACAAGTTAAAGATAGGGCCATTTGAATGTCATCTCTGTTATGGGGCCATGTGTCACACAGTCCCAGCAGTGGAACTTTATTTAAGCTTCATTCCCATGAATGAACTGTAGTTATTTACCCAGAGTTCCAGACTGCATGGAGCCAATGTGTTCTCTCAGTGATCCTGCCACAAAATAATGTTGAACTTTGAACATAATGTTGAAAACTGCTTGTTTTGTCCTGGGAGTTAAGAGATATAATGAGAAATGAGGGTATAATTGTGAGATGGATTCCATATTTATCCCATGTTTATACCACTGGCTGCACTTTATGTTAAGTATCTGTAAAAAAAATATTTATTGGATTATTGGAGAAAATGGAAGATTATTGGAGTAGGTCTATGTTTTACAAGAAAATACTGTTTCAGTCTTTCGACTTCAAAATTTACTAGCAATTTCTGAGTGGAAAAAAATTATACACAATTTTTTTCATTGTATGTACAAACATTTAAATTAATAATTAATTAAATGTACTTTTTATTATGTACATACATTACAAATGTAACTACATCTATAACTAGATGGTAAAGTTCGCAGACAAACTTTAAGTTGGCTTGAAAAAGCCTAGCCAGAAAGTTTAAAAAGTTTAAAAAGTTTTTAGCATGGTTTAACATGAATTACCATGTTTCTAGTGGTTTACCGCAATGCTAGCATTATTTACCATGGTTTACCACATGATTTAGCATGATTTAGCATGTTTTAACATGACCATGGATGGATGGATAGATAGATCGTCAAGATTAGAAAGAAAGAAAGAAAGAAAGAAAGAAAGAAAGAAAGAAAGATTAGTAAGAAAGGAAGATTAGTTAGAAATAAATAAATAAAGATTAGTAAGAAATAAAGATTAGTTAGATATAAATATTAGAAAGAAAGAAAGAAAGATTAGTTAGAAAGAAAGATAGATAGATTAGTTAGAAAGAAAGAAAGATTAGTTAGTAAGAACAAAAGATTAGTTAGAAAGAACGAAAGATTAGTAAGAAAGAAAGAAATAAGTTAGAAAGAAAAAAAGAAAGATTAGTTAGAAAGAAAGATTAGTTAAAAAGATTAGTTAGAAAGAAAACAGCTTAGAAAGAAAGATAGATTAGTTAGAAAGAAAGAAAAGTTAGAAAGAAAGAAAAAAGAAAGAAAGAAAGAAAGAAAGAAAAGTTAGAAAGATATATTAGTCAGAAAGAAAGAAAAGTTAGAAAGAAAGAAAGAAAGAAAGAAAGAAAGAAAAGTTGGAAAGAAAAGTAAGAAAGAAAGAAAGATTAGTTAGAAAGAAAGAAAGAATAGTTAGAAAGAAAGAAAGATTAATTAGAAAGAAAGAAAGAAAGAATAGTTAGAAAGAAAGATAGATAGATAAATAGATAGATAGTAGATTAGTTAGAAAGAAAGAAGAAAAGGAAGAAGAAAGAAAGAAAGAAAGAAAGAAAGAAAGAAAGAAAGAAAGAAAGAAAGAAAGAAAGAAAGAAAGAAAGAAAGAAAGAAAGAAAGAAAAGTTGGAAAGAAAAGTAAGAAAGAAAGAAAGATTAGTTAGAAAGAAAGAAAGAATAGTTAGAAAGAAAGAAAGATTAATTAGAAAGAAAGAAAGAAAGAATAGTTAGAAAGAAAGATAGATAGATAAATAGATAGATAGTAGATTAGTTAGAAAGAAAGAAGAAAAGGAAGAAGAAAGAAAGAAAGAAAGAAAGAAAGAAAGAAAGAAAGAAAAGTTAGAAAGAAAGAAATATTAGTTAGAAAGAAAGAAAGATTAGTTAGAAAGAAATATTAGTTAGAAATAAATAAATAAATATTAGTTAGAAATAAATAAATAAATATTAGTTAAAAAGAAAGAAATACAAGTTAGAAAGAAAGAAAAAGATTAGTTAGAAATAAATAAAAAAGAAAGATTAGTTAGAAAGAAAGATTAGTTAGAAAGAAAGAAAGAAAGAAAAATTAGAAAGAAAGAAAGATTAGTTAGAAAGAAAGAAAGAATAGTTAGAAAGAAAGAAAGAAAGAAAGATAGGCTAATTAGAAAGAAAGAAAGAAATATTAGTTAGAAAGAAAGAAAGAAAAGTTAGAAAGAAAGCGAAAGATTATTTTGAAAGAAAGAAAGAAAGATTAGTTAGAAAGAAAGAAAAGTTAGAGAGAAATAAAGAAAGAAAAAAAGATTAGTTAGGAAGAAAGAAAGAATAGTTAGAAAGAAAGAAAGAAAGAAAGAAAGAAAGAAAGATAGATAGGCTAATTAGAAAGAAAGAAAGAAATATTAGTTAGAAAGAAAGAAAGAAAGAAAAGTTAGAAAGAAAGCGAAAGATTATTTTGAAAGAAAAAAAGAAAGATTAGTTAGAAAGAAAGATTAGTTGAAAGAAAGAAAGAAAGAAAGAAAGAAAGAAAAGTTAGAAAGAAAGAAAGAAAGATTAGAAAGAAAGAAAGAAAGAAAGAAAGAAAGAAAGAAAGAAAGATTAGTTAGGAAGAAAGAAAGAAAGAAAGATTAGTTAGAGAGAAAGAAAGAAAGATTAGTTATAAAGAAAGAAAGATTAGTTAGAAAGAAAGAAAGAAGATTTTTTGGCCAGAGGCTAAAGACTACAGCCAGTAGGAGGGGCTGTCCCGCACGTTTTCAACCAGCCCATAGAGGGTGGGATCTCACTCACAGAATGTACACATAGTATCAGCCGTCTTTCTTTGGAAGCTAAGCTAACAGGCTCTTGTTCTGTGGAGAAAGCTGAGTAGTAGGAAAAAGCTGAGTATTAATCCTCTTTTTCCCGGACATGTCCGGCCGTCGAGATCGTCCAAAATGTCCGGGATACAGCTTTTGCTTTCTGCAGTCGCCATTCATTGTTTACATGCACACCTTTTGTTTCAATCTAACTGAATTCATTCCGATTGGTGAATCTGAATGTAGTGTTTACATGAACGCTAAACAAGTGATCGGTTGATGTGCGTTTTAACATTGCTAATAAAATTCCCGCTCCTCCGTGAGAGATAGGAGACCAGTAATCACGCCACCGGCCTCGCGCCGTTCTCCCGCGCCCCTCAGCCTCGTCCTGCTCGCCACAGTAAACATAATGAATGGCGACTGTATAACGCAAAAGCCGAATCTCTGACATTTTGGGCGATCTCGAAATCCACGGCAAACTCGTCAGAGTCACACTAATAGCCTAGCTTTGTTGTTTTCAACTGCGCTCTCTAACCGGTAGGCGTGGCTTGGGAGTGGCCTCCTAGGGCAGCGAAAGCAAGTGCATTCTGGGAGTTGTTGTCTTTCATCCACATAAGCCAAAAATACATTTTCTGTCTTTTCTCAATCTAGAAAGCTCCAAATTCAAAAATAATTTAACATTTCTATTACATAAATGACCTATTTTAAATACACATTCATCTTTCCAGAGGTGAAGTATCCCTTTAAGCAGATGTTTTGGTTTCAACAAAAGAGCCAGAAGTGATGTTCATTCTCATGAGCTACTGTACTGCACCCATAATTTCTCTTATAGTGCCGCTCCTGGAGATTTACCTGCCTACAGGGTTTATTTGTCTAATCAAACACACCTGAGTTATAGATCATCAGGTTTTGGAGTTCGGCTAATACATGGTTGGAGCTGAATGCAGGAAGGAAGAGCATCAGGATCAGGGCTGTGCACCCTTGCATTAGACTGAGATCAATTCTACATTTTTAAGAAAAGTATGTAAGAATAGTGCCTAATGTATACTGTTAATTTTCCACATTGTTTTGATCATATTTTAAATTACGCATTAAAATGTGTTTTAAGGTTAAAGGAAATGTGCGTAAACTTTTGAAAATGTCCTGTCAGAAAATTACCAGACTTTTTTAATTTTTCTATGTATTTTTTTTCTTCATAGTGTATATCAAGTAAACTGCAAAGATAATGTAAGTATGTTTTCTTAGTACTGTATACTATAGTACTTACAAACTTGTAAACTATCAAAAATATTTGTAAAAAAAAAAAAAAAAAAATGTTTAAACTTAAAAAATTATATATATATATAATGACAGTGTTACAAGCATTACAGGATATGTCATTTTGGTGATAGTTCATAACTGTTTGTCATTAGTTAATGTTAATATAGAAATTTATGTGAGCAAATAAAATCGAGGTTTTAATGTTGTTTGTAATGTCTATGTGGTGTTTTTAATATAATTTAAAGGACAAGTTCGGTATTTTACACTTAAAGAAACCACAGAAACCGAAAATTCTCGGGCCAGCAGCATTTGTCCAAATTTCAATCTTAACCATTGTATTTCATCAGAAACGATCTGAAAACAGGGCTTTAAGTGTAAAATACCGAACTTGTCCTTTAAGTCAGACCATGTGTAAATTTGTAATTCATTGCTGAGTATTTTCTCTTTAAAACAGAGACGGTTTGAAATCGCTGGTGTTTCTGACGTCACAAACTACCTTGTAACCAATCACGTCAACGTGTGATCATCCATGAGTGAATCTCTGAGCTGGTGTGAGTGAGTGGAGGCGGGGCTAATTTGAATATTCATAGAACCGGATTAATTCAGGCAAGAGTGTAGAGTAACATTCAAGCTATTTTTAAGGGCACAATGATTTATTTCAAGGAAAAAACTTTTAAATATGTCATTTTGGTGATCAAAGATGAGTTTAAAGGGATACAATTATTAGGGGGACTTTAATTATTGGGTAATAATTGATATACTTTACTTCTGAAAACATTTTTTTTACAATATTTCACAGAAATACATATTTTGTCTTTAGGCTATGTATATGGTATGATAACTTACAGTTAGTAAATAAACAGGTGTTTCCTGTAAAAAAAAATCTCAATCTCAATTGTATTATATGATTGTTACTTGACCAAAAACATAGGCTAATACACATCTTCAGAAGAGGACTTTGATAAACCTGTATAAAAACAGAAATAGTCTCAACAGATTTCTCAGGTTATGCTGGGCATCGAGTAATGAAAATCGTCCAGCACGAGGGGCGGCACCAAGCATGCATTTGAAAATCTTACTGCACGCAATTGGATAACACTACGACCAATCACAACAAGCCCCATACGCTTAGCTACCAGCGGAGCTAACTGGTAGATTATACTCTTGCCGTATCCGGTCGGAAAAACAGCAAAAACGTCCTTCTTGCAAAGGAACGATTCGAGCGCCGTCTTCTGTTCCTCTTTTAGATAAAAAGCCAAGTCTAACTCGTTCATTGTAGCAGCCAAAGCCGTTTCAAACAACTGGTGTTCATCCATAGCCATCTTGCAATGTTTACTAATGACTTCGACGTTACAGCGCTGTCGTCATCTGTTTAATTCGCCTCTGGCCCACCTATATCAGATGACCCGATGTGACTGGTGCAGCTCGGGTACAAGGGCATATTTAATGAGCATCATTACTCGATGCCAGAGTAACTCGCTCAGCAAATTCAATTTGTGCTCTCGCGAGAACTCTGGATTTACAGCGTAGGTTTTTACATGCAATCAGATTGGTTTTACTGATAACAAAATAAAAAGATTCAAAATCTGAGCCATGTGTTGGGTTCTCAGTCAAAAAGCATGTTAAAACATAATCTTTTGTATTAGTCCCAAATTATAATCAACATGGTGACGTGGAAATCTATCAGAAAAGATTGCTATCATGTGTATACAAATCAGAAAGTGATGTGTGTTGACCTCAAATTTGGATCTTTAAATGATCAAGGATCCATGCAGAGATTGCTGAGAATTAAGAGAAATGGGGCAACATGGGGTCTACTCTGTACCACAAACTTTCACATAACCTCCAACAAACAAAAGGGGGAAGTACCTCTGTGTCACTAGCCCAAAGCAACTTCCTGTTTGTGATTATGTAGCCAAAAACCAAGTGTGTAAGGGAACTGTCCTACAGTTACAGCTCTATGGCGCATTACATGTGCGCTGGGTGTCTGTCCACACACTGTATCTCTGTACAATGCTGGGAAGCAGCTGTGGCCTCCCTAAAACAGACAAGTCTGTAGTGCAACCAGCTGGTAAACATGTCGCGCAGGCATTTGGGGTTGAAATGTTTGGGTTGAAACTTTTGAATTCTACATTTTACCATTTGGTTCGCTCATATCTTCCCCTTCACAACGTGAGCTCTACATCTACCATGTCTTAAAATGTTCTCATTCCAAACAGTAAAATGCCAAACATCTATTGCGAGATGAATCCAGGAGATACCCTCCAAGCTTGAGCTTCACGTCACGCCTGCCAAGCCTTAGAATCTTCACGTCACGCCTGCCAAGCCAGAGCCTCTTCACGTTACGCCTGCCCAGCCAGAGACTGTTCACGTCACGTCCACACATGGAGGCGCAGCGCCTCTATGGCCAGCATGTCCTGCATTTATGTTAAGTACTTTAACTGAATCAGTTAATTAAAACTTATGATGTTACTAACAACATCAATTAAAGCTCTCTGCTTCTCTGTTTAACAACAGTCACCTGGTTGAACACTAAAGGCCAACTAGTGTCTGCAGAGGCACTAGTTCCTAAACTGGAGAGATATAATAGGATAAGATGTAATATAACTATGGGGGAATTTTTGCCCCAAAATTGTAAATGTTTGAAGCCATTGTCCTGGCTTATTTTTTGACCATTGGCTGATACCTTTCTGAACTAAATCAAAACAATAAAAATGTATGGTGTCAAAACCCCAAACCTCAGTGACAGCATGCTGCATAATATATGCAACTATTTTCACTTTATCAATAACCATCATCATCATGCAAATCAAATTGAGAAAAATCTGTTTCTACAAGATATGGATAAGTTATCATTAGTCTATGTTACTACAGGAAGAGTTTCTGTACTAAAAGTCATTTTCTCATCCATAAAACAAGCACAAAAAGTGTAGCCTATGTGGATGACAAAAACTCCCATAATAATAATAATAATAATAATAATACATAACTCTTCAAATACATTAGCATAAATAAAACAATAAAAAAAATTCTGTACTATGTGAAAACAAATTACACTTTATTATTATTTTTTTAAATAAATTGGATTGGATCCCCCAGGTGCAGTGTAGGCTTTAGATTAAATTAAATAAAAAAGTCCATATTTGATTAGTACCGTAGATTAGTTATATTTCGATGGTAACTAAAATCTTACTGTAATTGAAACAACAACATCGATCAGCTCATTCAAATTTTGGTGCTGAGATTTTCCCGATTACATGTTTTGAGATCCCCAACCGAGTTTAAAGGGTGGGCGTGTTTTTCCCACTGCCATTTCAGAAAGTTTGTCAAGTAAATGAATAGCTAAGGCTCCAGCTCGTGAAGTGGAGTGGCGGAGGGAGCCTCTGGATGAGAGCAGGGGAATGAAGCCTTGAATACATGATCTCATTCACTCAGCTGAGACTGCACGAGCTGCACCGGAGTTCGCGAGGACAAGCCACAAGTGCCATTTTTAGATCTATTCTTTACTTACGTGATTTATTTCCTTTTCTTGAACAGACCAGTGTTGGATATATGTTAAGCCTGCGTGGAATCCCACAACTATCCATAAGAAGGAATGCATCTTTTCCTCGTGAAACTAATTCTTCTGACATCACTCATTACTTTGACGCAAGGTAGGCTACGTTTCATTGGAAGATGCTTTCTTCGTTATCAGACAAGTAGCACATTTCTACACGATCTTACATTAGGATTAATATGATTACTAATCAATAGCCTAAGTTAATTTCTGACATTTATTGTAAAATAAAACACCTTGTTCGAGAAGAAGTCACTTGTTGCGCACTGATGTCAGCACTCAGCCTCACTTAGGCCTATTTCAAACCACAGAAAGAGCATGGCATCATAAATCGTTTGATGTTCAGTAGACTAAAGTTTAACTTTGCTGCCTGTAACTGTATCACAAATTATAGGGTTATCAAAATATTTTGGACTACGACTGTTAACTTGTAACTAGTGTAACTTTACCGCAAATACATATTAATATTTTTAGTAAACTCTGGAGATTGTATTTTTCGCACGTCACTCGTAATGATATCAATTTGAACTGAGATGTCGCTCCGCATATGGCGGTTCATAAGTACAATTCGGTGCAAATATTGATCTAGCGCAGTTTGAGTAAAGGTTCACCAGTTTTGCAGTTAGATGCTACCTAACGGGCATTTATTGCAAGCCGTTTTTTTGTTCTTTTGGTTTGGAACCAAACTGACAAATCAAGAAAATGTAATAAATATTATTATTAATTTTATATATATATATATTAAAAAGCAAGCTTGCATAATTATAGTCTTTTTAAAATTAAGGATAATACTACTTTTGGAAATATGTATATCATGATATCAAATCATGCAACACTCAATAGAAATGTATTACCCTGTTTCTGTGTTTCCAGGCCTGGAATGTTCCGAAAAATGCCAAAATGATGGTACATGTGAACCTACGGCAGACGGGAGAGGAGAATGCAAGTGAGTAATTAGAACTCAGTTACATAAAACTGCTGCGTCTGAACCATATTGGAACCCTGGAGGAATTTAATATGATGTTTTTGAATTGCACAAATCACTAATATGAGATTTCCTTTTGATCCGGTTCCAAAAGTTTTGAATGCCGTGTACAAACAATCGCATGCCAAAACACATGTGATCAATTTGAATTCCAGCCTCACAAACAAAAGCAAAGTCTGCTTCTCTCCTTGAAGAACATGGCCTCAGCTGCGACGTACACAACCTCTGATGAAGAGAGTCTAGGCCTAGGGCATCACCCGCCGAACCCCCCACCCCCATTGGGTTGCAAGCATTTGGCCAGGGTAGCATTGTCTTCGGCTATTGTAAGAATTGAGAAATTAGGAGATGCCGGACAGTCTGGTTGAAGAGCAACCAGACCCTGAGAGGACAAAGGACCTCTCTGGAAATTAACATTTGAACTAGCCCTCATGCACTATCGAGACGAAAGTCTCACCTCCAAAACATCCTAATCATTTCATTCCCTCTCTCTCATGCTTAGATCACCTGAATTCACCCAAGAAAATGTATAGTTTAATGTGAATGATTATCACAGAGTGTTTTTCATGTTTAGTATCATTTAAAATGTCACAGTGCGACTGGTACAAATGTTTCATTTCCTAATAAGTAAAACAAAAGGTAATACGTTTTTTAAGAGTTTATGGATAACTGGCACACAAGGAGGGGTTGGCCTCTAGACAAATGGTCTCCCCAAC
Organism: Leuciscus leuciscus; assembly: GCF_965113295.1. NCBI lineage: Eukaryota > Metazoa > Chordata > Actinopteri > Cypriniformes > Leuciscidae > Leuciscus > Leuciscus leuciscus. Next base: position 18,698,224 of record NC_138729.1, on the reverse strand, counting down.
AGGTGTAACCTCTGAATGCAAATTTCCATTGTTAAAAGATGTTTCCAAGTGAAAGAGGTCCTGACTATATAATGAAATGCAGCAGGGGATTCGGGGCCTTTTCTGTATCTCAGATTAGCCCGTGAGGCTGAGAGTGAGACCTCTCAGCCTCATGTATTTCTTAATGTTGGGTTGCATCTTTTCTCTTTATTCCAGAGCATTTGATGTTTTGTATCGATTATCTTTGAATTGATTATGAAATTGGCATGATACATTTACCTGACATAATAAATTGTTACATTTGATTATTCTAACTGACTTTGACATTATTTTCAATAAAGAGTTAAAAGGAATAGTCAAACATTCGCTCATTTAATGATGCACAGATATGGAGTCAGATGAAATAACGAGAGAATACATATTCAAATGTATTGCATTTAATCAAAAAATACTTTGCCTCGAGAAAATGACAGTAACACGTAAAGACCTTCTGTGCTGGTCGGATGCCGGTTTTGGGCCGATTGAGCGCGAGCCAATGAGTTTATCAGGGTAGCTATGAAGGAGCACTATTTGAAATGGGATGGTGATGGCTCTGTTTTTTGGCCTCCCTCAGTGGACTGCAAGCACATGGAGGGCCGCTGGTGGTGGGCCACATCTTAATTCTGTCTGGCAGCCTCCCTGCCTTAGTCAGGCCACAAAGTCACCATTGTGCCCTATCATACTCAGATTCCTCTAATTAAACATGGAGATACAAACGAAGGCCGCTCTCCCGCTCAGGATGGCACGTTACTATGTCTAGGACCTTTTATCTTTTATTTAAATGCAACTGGTGGACAGACTGCTTGGGCCTCTAACATCTAATCAAATTGATTTATTGTGAATGCCCTCAAATGCTTCATGACATACTTTGCTCTTTTAGTAGCCGCACTGTATATAGTGAAAAAGTGTAGAGGTTCCCTTAACCCTCTGAGGTCTGAGCTGTTTTCTGGCCCTGGAGGTGTTCTGACATGCTCTGACATTTGTGCTTATTTCTGTTACTTGTGACATTGTCATGGCTAAAGTCTTATTACACTGTATTTATCACAAACTCTGCTACAATAATATATCAGCAGCATGTATGTAAAAGTTTGTAGTTTTGAGATAATGACATTTATGCGTGGTTTGTGAAAATACCAAAAAAAAATTTTCACTGAAATAAGGCCATGAAACCCATACTGATTATTTCTTCACAAGACTTTTGAAAATTGTATCACGTAGCCTAGAATATTTGCTCCAAAACTATGTGAAAATCACCCTGACTGCTCATTCAGATAAGACAATATATTGATTTAAAATTTCTAAGATGTGTTTTGTGTGAGAAAGCCATATGCGAAGAGGCGTGATCATCTCATGAATATGTAAGCCTTCAACACCTGAGAAAGACAAAGACACTCCCCTAACTGCCCTATTAGGAGCGATCAGGCCCTGTCATTCAGAGCAACCTTGCACAAAGAATGAGGAGATTTAAAAAATAATGGCTTTTAGATTGTTTGGATTTATTTACAACACAACATAATCCAAAAATACACAACAAATGACAAAAGAGCACATTGAAAACAATGATCCAAAGACAGAGACCTTTGTGCCATTCCTAAAAACATTGTACATACCTTTCATTTCCAAGGTGTTTGATTTTCACTTTACCATGTTCATGTACAGAGACTCTTTACATGTGAATGTTGAAGTCAGCAGGACTGTTGCATCTGGTCCCTGAAAGAAAAGAAAAAAAGTGAACATACTAGGGGTGACCCCGAATAGTCGAAGATTCGATGCTTCGATAGGAGGAGCCTGATTCGACTACCGATCTCACGGTCGAATCTTCGCAGAGGTGTTATGAAACGAGGATCATGCCACTTTGGCTATATGAGGGCGCTCAATGTCTGATTTCACATAGAACTAGCTTTTATGTAAATACGTTAATATTCAGTCTTTTATGACAATGCTGTAGGCCTATATAAAAATGTGCAAAGAAAGAAGCTTTTAATAAATATTTTTTTAACGTGCGTGAATAAATCCAAACACCCCGTGACAGATTTAAGTTTCACTTTCAATCCGTGACCGACAGAGGAGCGTCTTCGCGGCAAGGATTTAATCTTTAACAATGTCTGGGAAAAGAAAATCTAAAGTGTGGATGTACACGATTAGAAAGGATATTCTCCAAGGCTGGATTTAGCATCAGGAAAACCATGATCGCACTTCTGCCGGCCAACGTTAACATGTTTCACGTATAGACTGGGTTTCACGTTAGAATGTATTTTATCCGTGCGCACAATTTGAAAAGACTCCAACGGACAGACAGAGTGAAAGACTTTCAGGATTTGTTCTCTCGATCAGGTATGGGTACAAGTGATTTCAAAACTTTTCAGCCGGTTCTAATTTGATTTTTGGATGCTGTGAACATTTTGAGCTAAAAAGACTGCCTCTCCAGTTTAGCATTTATTGTTGTTTCTGCAGTTAAAAAGACAAAGTTGAAAATTCTGGCTACTATCGTTATTTTAATAATTTCTTTATTTTAATTTTATTTATTAATCTGTCAGGGTTATCTAATCTAACTATTTGCGGCTTGTGTTTTGAATATATGTTACCCTACACTTTAGGCATTTTGCACACATTTGCTCCTCATCCTGTGACTTGATTCTGATTTATTTCGTTTTGTATTTTTGTTTTTAGAAAGGTATATTCTGTTCTAATTTAATTTAGTAAATTAATTGTTTATTTTTTCGGTGCATAGATGTTGTGCTGTAGGCTGGCCTGCTCGCACAGGTAATTTAGCCGATTTAATTTGATTTGCATGTGAAATGCAAATCTGCAGTGTGGCCTTTCTGGAGTTATTTATGTTATTTCTTAGTTTTATTAATCAAAAATGTTTTTATACATTTTCTTCTATATCTTTGTGTGATTTTCTGTACATCGCGGCTTTGAAACGTTAAAGCCCCGCCCCCAGCCCCACCCCCATACACATGATTCGACTATTAGTCGACTATGGGCAAGACATGACGATTCTGATTCGACTATGAAAATCCATAGTCGGGGACAGCCCTAGAACATACTGGTATCAAGAGAAACTAGGCCTGCACGATTTTGGGAATACATTTTAGATTTTTCTGGTTAAAATTGCTTTTTAAAATTCACAGAATACACACACACACACACACACACACACACACACACACACACACACACACACACACACACACACACACACACACACACAAATGTTTCCAACAATATATAATATAATGAACACCATGTTTGTTGTGCCTTGTAGGCATACGCTATGTGCAGTACTGCATAAAATAATTATAACAATAACCTATAGCAGCCTATAAATCTTCCAAAAGATTTCAGTAACAATGCTAGACAAAAATATATTGATTATCTTATGTTACTTCAAATGTTTCCATTCGTTATGATGATATGAAATTAGATAATAGTAAAAACATAAAGCCTAATGTTTGGTGCATTTTTCCTTTCAAACGCAATCGCGCTCCAAAATATGATACATTCAAACGCACAGCGCGCTCCAAAATATGATACATTCAAACCCACAGCGCGCTCCAAAATATGATACATTCAAACGCGATCGCGAACATTATGGTTATACATATCTATGTTTGAGCAGATATCCACAAACAGTATTTAACAGTAAACACGGGTCTAAATAGTATAATATTCACCATATATCTAGCAACAGTTCAACTGCAATGTGAAGTTTATGCAACAATACCACAAACTAATAAGTAAGAATTTCTTACCTTACATCTTTCTTGTCTTTAAATCGCGTTCTTCTTCTTCTGTGTTAAATCCAATGTAAGCTCAGACGTGTCTTCCAAACTCGACGAAAAGCAGAGACTTGTGAAGTTTTTTGGTGTTTTGTGTTTGAGGTAAGGAGGGTGTTCACGTCCCATGTGGACGATTTGCATGTGAATCACTTTTGCGCGAGTGGGCGTGGTCGAATTAAAAGTAATTAGCAAGCGTTTGAGATACTGGACATCCTGTTGGTTTTATACAAATTACTTAAACAGAGAATATTTGTTTTCAGTTTGAATCCGATCATTTAAAAGTACACACTTAAATGTTTATAAAGGTATATGGCTCATAAATGTGTGACAAGTATTCGCTGAGTTTTGTTTCAGTTTATAGACGTGCTCAAGAAAAAAAAGTTCACCGCGACGGAGAGGCAGAACGCACACCCTGTTTATTTTCTTTATTTTACAAAAGCACAATGTTTTGATTTGATTGTAAGTGGACACATACAAAAGTAGAAATATCACAGATTCTTTTTTTTATATTTCTTTTTTCTGTATAACCATAAATGACGGAGTAATTTAAGTTTATTGTACTACAATGTGAAGAAAATCCAGCAAAACGCGGGGGCGCGTTTGCTGACCTCAGAGGGTTTTTTAAAGGGGTAGTTCACCCCAAAACATAAATGTGTTTTATACTTTATACAGAAAGAACCCTCGCTTGCAAAGCGGGCACTTCCAAGTTATAAAATCTCATAAATGTGGACGGCGAGGCACAGCCGGCCGCCTCACATATATCTTCAATAGGTATTCCACTTGACCAAGCCCACGATGAGGCCATACCTCTTGTGGAATGAGCTCTGACGCCTAAGGGGCAATGAAGGCCCTTAGACTCATAAGCCAGCGCAAAAGCGTCCACTATCCAGCGCGATAATCTCTGCTTTGTGACAGCAAGCCCTTTAGTGCGGCCGACAAAGCATACAAGAGTTGTCTGATTGAGGCAGAACGCTCCAGATAAACTCTGAGAGCTAGTAAATTTGCGTCTCTTTCGTCATCTGGCGAGGAACATAACCGTGCCTTGGCTTAAGGACAACTCTGGAGTTGTTTTGCCCAAACTCAAGGCAGGAAGCGCTTATTGATAGCGCTTGTAAATCGCCCACACGCTTAACTGAAGCCTGCTAGTAAAAATGTGGTTTTGAGCGAAAGTGGCTTCAGGTCCTTAGACCGAAATGGCTCGAATGGGGGACCCTTCATGGCTTCCAGGACCGTGGAGGGGTCCCAGATAGGCATAGAGGGGGGTCGAGGAGGGTTTAACCTCCTTGCACCTTTAAGGAAGCGCACAATGAGGTCATTTCTTCCTAGTGGTTTATCGGCCACAAGAGCGTGAGATGCTGTTATGGCTGCCACATTCACTTTGAGCGTGGAGGGGGTGCGACCCACGTCCAAAAGCTCTTGCAAGAAGGCGAGTACACTTGGTACTTCGCATGAGTAGGGGTCCAGGCTCTGTGCTGCGCACCAGCCAGAAAACACTACCCATTTCTGAGCATAGAGGCGTCTAGTTGAAGGTGCTCTTTCTTCAGTGATGGTTTTCAGCACCCTATCCGGGAGACACCCGGGTACCCGTTGAGGGGCCATACATGAAGGGCCCACAAATCGGGACGGGGGTGCCAAATCATCCCGTTTGCCTGCGTGAGAAGATCTCTCCTGCACACTTGCACTCCCTGATCCGTTCGATGACCTGTGGTAGCATCGTGACCGGAGGAAATGCCTACAGCGGGCGGCTCGGCCAGTCGTGGGCAAGCTTCCCTGCTCTTTGTAGAAAATGTTTGGCAATGAGCGTTGTCTTCTGAGGCGAAGAGGTCGACCTCTGCCTCGCCAAAGATGCTCCATATCAGCTGAACCATCTGTGGGTGAAGAGACCATTCCCCTGGGAGAACTTTGTCTCTGGATAGCATATCCGCACCCTGGTTCAGAATGCCTGGCACATGCGCTGCCCTCAGTGAGCGCAGGTTGTGCTGAGCCCATAGAATGAGACTCTTGGCCATGATGTGCAGGTTGTTTGACCTGAGACCACTCTGGTGATTTATGTAAGACACCACTGCCATGTTGCCCGTCCGGACCAGGACATGGTGGTCTTTTAGATATGGGAGAAAAGCTTTCAGTGATAGAGCCACCGCTCTCTGGGTTTGACCATAGGCCAGAGATGGGCCTGCCCTTGTAAAGGGCCCCCCAACCTAAGTTGGAGGCGTCTGTTGAGATCACTTTTCTCTTTGAAACCACACCCAAACTTATGCCAGACTGGTACCAGTCGGTCACTTTCCAGGGAGCCAGGGCTTTTATGCAGCCGTGGCTCGCTCTGATTTGTAATTGGCCAGATCGCCACGCGTGAGCTGGTACACGGGGTTTCAGCCAGCGCTGAAGAGGACGTATGTTCAGTAGTCCTAGCTGGAGTACTGATGATGCTGAAGCCATGAGACTCAACATCCTCTGAAATCTTTTTAGGGGGGCGCGCCCGCCCGCTCTGAAATATGGTGCTAGGCGTTGAATGGAGAGTGTACGCTCTGGTGTAAGACGCGCTTTCATTTGCATAGAGTCTATCACTATACCTAATAAAGAAATACTTTGGCTGGGAGACAGTGTGCTCTTGGCAGCGTTGATCCTGAGACCCAGGCATTCTAGAGGATGCTGCGTCCATACACTTCGTAAATGTACGAGGTGCCAGTAACAGGCCGAATGGTAGTACTGTGTACTGGTAAGCCTGACACTCGAAGGCGAATCTCAGAAATGGCCTGTGATGAGGCGATATCTGGATGTGAAAATAAGCATCTTTCAGATCCACTGAGACAAACCAAACCAATGGATGCATCATAAGCACTTTGTTCAGGTGTCTGAGGTCTAGGATGGGCCTGAGGCCGCCATCCTTCTTTGGGACGAGGAAGTAACGACTGTAAAAGCCCGACTCGCTTTGTGAAAGGGGAACTGGTTCGACAGTTCCCTTTTCTAACAGTTTCGGCACTTCGGTGCGGAGAATGTGGGCCACGCCCCTTCTCGCCGTCTTCTCGACCACAGCTAAAAAGCGCGGAGGTCTCTGAGCGAACTGTAGCGAGTAGCTTCATTTTATTATGTTCAACACCCATTCTGATATACCGGGGATGGCCTCCCAGGCCTTGACCCGCATAGCTAGGGGTTGAATGAAAACTGGAGACGGGCCGCTGTGAGATAGGGACCCGGTCATACAGCCGTCTTGTGAACACCGTGTGAACAGCGCTCATGTGTAGCCTTTATCACATCTCCAGCGCAAGCTGGGGGGAAAACTGATACTGTGGGAACAGTTTTCATGTGTAGTGGTGCGTACGTTACAGTGGGCACACAATCTACATTTAATATCTCTCCCGTGCTGGTTGGGGGAGAGTTGATACTGTGTTGGCAGTGTTTGTGTGTAGGGGCATGCACGTCATAGTGGGCACACGAACTACAAGCATTACACTTACAGCGTGAGCTGAGGGGAAGCTTGAAACTGTGGGAACAGTGCTTATGTGTAGTGGTGCGCACTGTTCTCTGAACATAGAGAGAGCTAGCCGCGGACGCGGGCATCATTCGCAGGCCGCTCGTTCCGTTGAAAGGATATGTCGTCATCCCGTCGCAGTCAGGTCAGCCGCCCTTAGCGAGTGCAGCTTTCGCGTGGTCACAGCCCAGACAGGAAGTGCAGAGGATGTGATGATCTCCGCCGAAGAGAGGACCTCTGAACGAGACGCACGTGACTCGAGGCATTTGCAACAACGGCTCAGAAATTCACTCTTTTAGAAGTGCGTTGCAGCGGCGAACACACTATATTAGCTTTTTGAAAGGATATGTAGCGCCGGATGGCACAGCAGGACAACGGGCTGAAGGCGGCATCCAGGAAAACGTATGCCGGATCCTCAGAACTGCAAGGCAGGTGGCTTGTCCCACTGAAGGCTTTTCGATGGCGGCGAGAGGGCTTCTCATCCGGAGATCAGCGAAGTGGTGAGTTTGCTGAAGGAAATAAAATCTGGGTTATTTATAGGCAAAAGCCGCACCCATTTTGGCGGGCTCTGACGTGTCAGGGTGGGAAGTGCCCTGATTGGTTCATGCGTCTGAGCCGCCTCGCCATAGGTTTGTGCAGTTGCCGCAGCACTGCGTTTTAGGGTGTACTCACACTAGGCACGGTTGCCATGAACCGGGCCCGAGTACGATTGTCCCCCCTCCCCACTCCCCCTCTGGCCTGCACTCACATAGGGTTTCAGCATTCGTGCCGGAGCACGCTTACTTCATTATGGTGCGACGGTTTCGGGATAAACAGGAAGAGCGGCGCTCTCACTGAACACAATGGAGTCCAGCACGGTTAGCGCTCACACTGCATGCGAACCGCGCCCGAGTCCAACTGAACCGTGCTCTGGCCCACCTCTTCCAAGCGGGCCAGGGCCGGCTAATTGAGCCGCGCCCGGGCACGGTTCGGAGCACTCACACTAGTCAAATGAACCGCGCTTTGGTGGTCAAACGCACTCGGGCACGGTTCAAACTGGCTAGTGTGAGTACACCCTTAAAGATTTTTCTTCAATATTCTCGAGAAAAGGAGTTTTCCCATAGCGTAAGCTAGCCTTACGCAATACAAGAGACCTCTCGAAAGGGAACATCTGCTCTGGCCTGGGCGAGCATTGTAGCACTAGTAAAACACTGTTGTCATGGGCTACTGGTGGCCACAGAATGAATCCCATCATAGTGAAGGTAGAATAACAGTATGGGGTCATTCTCTGGTCACAAAATCAAACACGAACAAGGGCTGTTTACAGAATCTGTGATTTATTTTTATGGGGGGTTTTGGGTTGGATGGAGATTTGCAAACTGAGAGATTTTTCACCTAGGTTAAAAAGGATCCTGCAGTTTTGATATGCATAGTTGTACAATGCATCCTTATTTTCATCAAAATGCACTGATTGTGTTTTGTCGCCACGCACGAGCCCTCGTGTCCGGCCAAGATGGCCGCCATCACGCCTAAGCCCTCGTCTCCGGCCAAGATGGCCGCCGACACGTCTGAGCCCTCGTCTCCGGCCAAGATGGAGTCCCCCTTCCAGAGTCTCGTCCCGTTGAGAGCCCCCTTCCAGAGTCTCGTCCCGTTGAGAGCCCCCTTCCAGAGTCTCGTCCTGTCGAGAGCTCCCTTCCAGAGTCTCGTCCCGTCGAGAGCACCCTTCTAGAGTCTCTTCACGTCATGTCTGCCGAGCCTGAGCTTCTTCACGTCATGTCTGCCGAGCCTGAGCTTCTTCACGTCATGTCTGTCGAGCCTGAGCTTCTTCACGTCATGTCTGCCGAGCCTGAACTTCTTCACGTCAGTCCTGCCGAGCCTGAGACTGTTCACGTCATATCATGCCTGCCGACCCAGAGACTGTTCACGAAGGCCGATCCACCCTGGCCACCTGAAGGGTCGTCTCCGCCATGGCCGCCTGCACAGCCTGCTCCGCCCTGGCCGCCTGCATAGCCTGCTCCACCGAGGATGCGCCCACCGGGAGGGGGGAATACTGTCAGGGTTATGTTTGTTTTTGATATGTTTCTCTGTTCATGTCTGAGTTTGTTAAACTTCTAGTCTGTTTATCAGTTCTCCTCTGTTCCCTACCTGTTTGTCTTCTTGGTTACTAATTAATTAGGTTCCTCGTTTCAGGTGTGTTGTGTTAATTATTCTCGTTAGTTCCTCTTCTTTGCTATGTATTTAAACCCTCTGTTTCTGTCTGTTCCTTGTCTTGTAATATTTAAATATGTGATATGTGGTTGTACGTTTTCATGAGAATCCTTGGATTAAAGTCTTTATCGTCTCCGTCGTCTGGCACTTGATTACAGCCACTTATTCGTGACAATTATAATGTTCATTATTATTCCGGCTTCCCCCAGATGCCAAAAACATGGTATAGTTATTCCATGTTCTGGATGGCTTTAGCTTTTCGCAATAGGTTATTTCAGTATATAGTCATGTTGTGGGAGGGCCCCTTTTGTGTTGCTGAGTAAAATCGGCAAAATATTACTTTCAAGCCAACCCAGGAAAAACCTGTTATGAAGCCTGTACGGCTCTTTTACAAAGTTTTCACTGTGAAGTTTTCACATCCAATAGCAGGCATTGAGGTGGAGGAAGACAGCTTTGAAGTCCTGATAATGTTAGCCCTGGGTTCAAAGACCCTTGTATACATGGATTTCTCGGCGACGTCATCACTGCATGCGCACGCAACCAGGAGGCAGAAAAGTCCCGCGGCCTTCGTACCAGAGTAACGTTAAAGGGTTTAGGGTAGGCTAGTAGCATGGTGGTGTTGTCGCTAAGTCAAAATGCTAATTATCATGTTAGTAATGTAACAGCCAATGTTAGCAGTGCAGCATCTATAGAGCCCGAATTTGCTTTTATATAAGTTAACCTTGTTTACGTTACTTTACGACCTGCAACATTTCATGACTTCACACATGTACGTGGCGATAATATAAAAAAACGTACTCTCAGCAATGGTGAGATCTTGCCGGATCCCTACGCAATACATGACGATCTTTGGATTGTGGATGACAAGTGGCCAGCAATTGTATGGCCTGATATATATAAGTATTTTATTCGAAATCCATGTATACACTACTGTTCAAAAGTTTGGGGTTGGTAAGATTTTTATGTTTTTGAAAGCAGTCTCTTGTGCTCAAAAATTCTGTAAAACAGGAATATTATGAAATATTATTGGAACATACATTTTAAAATGCATTCAAAAAGAAAACGTGTAATTTATTAAAGCTGAATTTTCAGCATCATTACTCCAGTCTTCAGTGTCACATGATCCTTCACAAATCATTCTAATATGATGATTTGATGCTCAAGAAACATTTCTGATAATTATCAATGTTGAAAACAGTTATGCTGCTTCTTATTTTTGTGACATATTTTATTTAGGATTCTTTGATGAATAGAAAATTCAAAAGAACAGCATTTATTTGAATGTTTTCTTGTAGTATACTACACACTTGGTATACTAAATGTCAAATTTGCGATCTAAATAGCTGTTTGAAAAAATAAACATGTATTTTTTTCACTGTTCATAACTGGTTGAGCAGTTAAACTCTAGTAGGCTATGTGCTCATGACAGCACAATATCCATCGTCAAATCTTTGATTTACAGTAATACGTTATATGTGTGCAGTCATGAAATGTTGCAGGTCGTAAAGTAACGTAAACAAGGTTAACTTATATAAAAGCAAATTCGGGCTCTATAGATGCTGCACTGCTAACATTGATTATTACATTACTAACTTAGTCTAACATGATAATTCATACATGCATCACAGTATGTCCGGATTTTGATTCGTAAACAGTTGGACTTTTTACATAATGTTATATTAATATGAAACACAAACAAACAGATCCAACTCTGAAATTGCAGTTTATTATTGAGTCAACAAAAAATTACAAACAATGCGAAATCTACGTTAATTACAATGTTCTTTTATTCTTTTATTACAGAACTCGGCATAACAGATAGCGTTTTTTTGCCTCCTGGATGCGCGCGCATCCGGTATTGTTTGTATACAAGAAACCCGTGTATAGACACTGCCTTGTCTTTGGAATTAATGAATTCAGATTCATTCAGAAAGGCTGAGGTGCTCGATTTTCTCCCTAAGAGCCGCTGATGGATGACTGACTTTCATAAATCCATTTGAAACTTGAACCTTTTGAAGGATTAGAACTTTAAACATTTAGAAAAAGCACTATCATTTTCCTTTCTTATACTTTTAAAAAAGCCAGATATTTGATCTGAATTCATTTCTCACTTCAATACAATGAAATAAATATGTACTTCTTACACTTTTGTTGCTGCTGTGTTTTGCTGCTGTATACTGTTATGTATTTCTCAAGCATACATTAAATGTCAGGATGCACAATACAAAAATTCTGGCCAATACAGAAGATAACCGATAGATGGCCATTATTAAAAATAATTTTGTGCTACAAGTAAATTTAGGCACCATGACATTATAATGTACAGAATCAAAATGATTAATTTTTAAACTTAAATTATTAAAATTTTTATGTCACGGTTTATGAATTCGCTGTCTCCTTTCTCGTTTTGTGTGTGTGTGTGTGCGTGTGGGCGGGGTCGCTGATCACTGCCGCTGATCAGCACACCAGCCGCGTCTGATCAGCGCGCCAGCTGCAGCTGATCAGCGATCCCTACTTATGCTGGGTACACACCAAAAGATTTTTTACATCTTATAAGATTTTCAAAATGTGATAGACCACAAACATGAGGACAAAAAATCCTAGATTTAACCGTTTTGCTCCTATAGTGTGTGGTGTGCCATGATGTGACAAAGACAGCACACCACACACAAACAGATTTTCAACCAGAGTCTCGACTGTGAACACAGGAAATCTCGCAAAATCTCGCGAGACCTCAGAATAAGAATGTCCACAATATGCAGGAAGAAATTTCGATGATAGTGTTTGGAAAGGTTTTACACAGCACGTTGTATAAACATTTGTGCTGTTGCCACAAATCAACAAGCTGATCCCCCATCTCTGCTGTCCACAACAATTTCACTTTGTGCTGCGCCATGACTGCGTTTGTTATGCTTCCGTCTTCCATCATCTCGCTTTCTGATTGGATATTGTTTCGTTTCACATAATAATCTCCAGAGCGTACACACGTTTGTCCTCGGGGTTCCCCCCACACATCAGGATTTCTGATCGTAAATATTAAACATGTTGAAAATTTACGATTCGCGATCGGGGCGGCTCCGACGTTCTTCCGATCATGTTCAGACACTCTTAACACACTTTACACCAAGGGAAAATCTGATAAGATAATCTGTAGAACCATCAAGATAATCGGGACATAGCTAGGATTGTCGGAAGGGGGGAAATCGGCCCAAAATCAGCCCGATTATCTTTTGGTGTGTACCCAGGATTAGTCCCTCTGTAGTCACCTTGTCTTTGTCAGAGCGTTGTGGAGGTTCCCGTGTGTTCCTGCCTGTCTCCAGTTCCCGTGTGTCGTTCGTTTCCTGCACTCCTGTCATTCACGCCGTCTACTTCCTGGTCTCCGGTCTCCGATCCATCTCCATTTTCCCCGGACTGCTATTATCATCATCGTCATCATCTTCATCGTCACCGGAGAGATCGGGTTTGCCCTCAGCGTCTGTGCTGCCAAGGGCATTTTTGACGAAATGTTCAATGTTCTTTTCCCTTCAGCCACAGACTTTCAGCACGAAGGAATCTAAGGTGGCTTTTGTGCTCACGCTACTCTCAGGACGGGCGGCTCTGTGGGGAACAGCGGTGTGGGAGAACCAACATCTATGCTGTTCCTCGTTCCAGGCACTTTCAGAAGAAATGAGACGGGTTTTTGACCAGGCGGTTGCAGGACGGGAGGCAGCTCGTCAACTCGCTGACCTCCGCCAAGGTAATCGCTCAGTATCAGATTACTCGATCGAATTCCGTACCCTGTCTGCCGAGTGCCACTGGAACGGGGAAGCGCAGTGGGACTTGTTCCTGCATGGGCTGGCTGACCGCATCCAGAAGGAGATCTTCACCCTGGACCTGCCTGGGAAACTCGACGGGCTCATCGAGTTGGCTCTGAGGGTGGACGCTCGCCTATATTGACTGGAGCAGCGGACCAGGATGACCCAGCTTCCCGTGAGCGTCGAAAGCCCTCAGGCCAGCGCCGGCGATGCGGTCAGCCCCGTTTTTGATCTCGAGCCCATGCAGGTGGGTAGAGCTCGGCTTTCCCGGGAGGGGAGAGAGTGACGGAGATCCAGTGGTCTTTGCCTCTACTGTGGCGGAGCCGGACACTACTTGAACACCTGTCCAGTAAAAGACCGAGCTCGACAGTAAACAGGAGGCTACTGTCGGGCGGGATCTCCGTGAATAAGACCTCATCCTCTACTCTCCTTCCGGTAAGACTGCTTTGGGCAACCCGGTCCACCCTCAGTCAAGCTCTTCTGGACTCGGGGGCAGAAGGTAATTTTATGGACTTATCGTTGGCTCGGACACTCAAAATACCCATCACTCCTCTCAAGGACAGTTTCTGTCAGTGCACTTAACGGTCAGGAACTCCCCACCTTAACACTTACCACCAACCCTCTGACACTCGTCACATCCGGCTACCACACTGAACAAATATCATTTCTCCTCCTGGACTCAGCTCTGGCTCCCATCGTCCTCGGTCACCCCTGGCTGGTACAGCATAGCCCGAGGGTTTACTGGGGACACAATTCCGTTTCATCTTAGAGCACTTAATGTTATGAGTCTTGTCTTGTGTCTGCCTGTTCATCAGTGTCTAGTTATTTTTTTCAGAAGGAGGCGGTGAATTTATCAAACGTGCCCGCAGAGTACCTCGACCTGAAGGAAGTGTTAAGTCCCGTGCTGCTTCTCTCCCTCCGCATTGTCCCTATGACTGTGCTATAGATTTACTCCCAGGTAAGTCTCCGCCTAAGGGCAAACTTTACTCACTTTCTGTTCCGGAAAGGGAGGCCATGGAGAAATATATTTCTGATTCTCTAGCCTCCGGATTAATCCGCCCTTCCTCTTCTCCAGCGGGGGCGGCTTTTTTTTTGTGGGTAAGAAGGATGGCTCTCTGCGACCGTGTATTGATTACCGAGGGTTGAACAACATCACGGTAAATAATACTTATCCTTGTCTTCAGCTGACAGTATATGTCTTCTGTCTGTCTGATGTCTTCAGCCTTCGAGCGGTTGCAGGGATCCTCCGTCCTTACAAAATTGGATTTACGTAATGCCTATCATTTGGTTCGCATCAGGAAGGGGGATGAATGGAAAACCATGTTCTACACCCCCAGGGGCCATTTTGAATACTTGGTTATGCCGTTCAGGCTATCCAACTCCCCAGCGGTTTTCCAGGCACTCGTCAATGACTTGTTGAGAGACATATTGATTTTTTCATCATCTCTCCAGGAACACGTTCAGCACGTCAGACGAGTGCCTCAGAGGTTTGCTAGAGAATGGGCTTTTTGTCAAGGTGGAGAAATGCGCTTTTCATGCACAGTCTGTTCCTTTCCTAGGTTAAATTGTCTCTTCTGAGGGAGTGCGTATGGATCCTGACAAGGTTAACGCTGTGATAGATTGGCCAAGTCCAGATTCCCGTAAAGGCCCTACAGAGGTTTCTTGGGTTCGCCAACTTCTATCGGCGTTTCATTCGCAACTTCATCCAACTAGCCGCACCTCTGACCGCCTTGACCTCCCCCAGAACGACGTTCAGGTGGTCCGATAAAGCCGAGGCTGTATTCGCCAACCTCAAAAGTCGCTTCGTTTCGGTTCCCATCTTAGTCGCCCCTGATCCCTCACGTCAGTTCGTGGTGGAGGTCGACGCGTCAGAGGTGGGGGTAGGTGCAGTTCTCTCCCAACGCTCTTCCGCAGACTACAAGATGAATCCTTGCGCATTTTTTTTTCCCACCGTTTATCACCTGGCAAACGTAACTATGACATTGGTAACAGAGAGTTGTTGGCCATCAAGTTGGCATTGGAGGAGTGGCGTCATTGGTTAGAAGGGTCGGGGGTACCTTTTATCGTTTGGACTGATCATAAGAACCTTGAATATATTAGATCTGCTAAAAGACTCAACTCCAGGCAGGCTCAATGGGCACTTTTTTTTTCCAGATGTTTGACTTTTCTCTCTCGTACTGCCCCGGGGTCCAAAAACATCAAACCCGATTTCTTATCTCGTATTTTTGATCCACCCGAATGCCCGGTTACTCCTGAGTGCATTTTACCCGAGAAAGTTGTTATCTCCACACTCACATGTGAGGTCGAATCGAAGGTCAAGACGGCCTTAGAAGGGGTAACGCCTCCGCCTGGTTGCCCACCGAGTCGATTGTTTGTACCGGAGGAGTTACGGTCCGAAGTTATCGAAGTTAGCCAACGTGGCTTGTCATCAGGAGTAATCCGCACCAGCTGTTTAGTAAAGCAACGATTCTGGTGGCCATTAATGGCTCGCGACATTCACAGTTTTGTTTTGGCTTGCTCAGTTTGTGCCATTGGTAAGACGTCTAACCGACCTCCTGATGGGTTACTCCAACCGCCGTCTGTCCCTTCGATACCCTGGTCCCACATAGCGCTAGATTTTGTCACCGCCCTCTAATCATAATCAGAATCAGAATGAGCTTTATTCGCCAAGTGTGCACAAACACACAAGGAATTTTTTGTGGTTTTTACAGGAGCTCTTCGTACATACATACATATGTGACATTAGAACAGGCATTTAAATGAGAACATAAATAAATAGAATAAACAATAATAATAGTTCTAGTATACATCTGAAACAGAAGACTTATGTACAGATTTGTGCATTGTGTGTACAGCTCTATAAATAAAATTTGTATATTTACACAAAAAAACCTCTTGCTTCTCTCTCAAGTACTGAATGAATTATACAGCAGGTGTTAATTGCTGTTTTAGCTGTTTAAGCTGGAGATAGCATGGGGGAAAAAACTGTTTTTGTGCCTAGATGTTCTAGTGCGCAGAGATCTGTAACGTCTGCCTGACGGCAGAAGTGCAAACATCTGCGCTTGTGGTAGGTTGAACTTTTTCAGTTGACGAAGGAAGTACAACCTCTGTTGAGCCTTTTTGACAATGGAGTCAATGTGATTGTCCCACTTCAGGTCCTGAGAGATGGTAGTGCCCAGGAACCTGAATGACTCTGTCACAGTGCTGTCCATGATGGTGAGAGGGGGAGTGCAGGGCGGTTTCTCCTAAAGTCCACTATCATCTCCACAGTTTTGAGCGTGTTCAGCTCCAGGTTGTTATGACTGCACCAGACAGCCAGCTGTTCAACCTCTTGTCTGTAAGCAGACTCGTCACCGTCCTGGATGAGGCCAATGACTGTGGTGTCGTCTGCAAACTTCAGGAGCTTGACGGAGGAGTCTTTGGAGGTGCAGTCAATTGTGTAGAGAGAGAAAAGCAGTGGGGAGAGAACACACCCCTGGGGGGCACCAGTGCTGATGGTAAGGGTCCGAGATGTGACTTTTCCCAGCCTCACTAGCTGCTGCCGGTCTGTCAGGAAGCTGATGATCCACTGACAGATGGAGGAGGGCACAGAGAGCTGGGTTAGTTTATTCAGGAGGGTATCCGGGACGATGGTGTTGAAAGCGGAGCTGAAGTCCACAAACAGGATCCTTGCACAAGTCCCTGGTTTGTCCAGATGTTGGAGGATGTAGTGTAGTCCCATGTTGACTGCATCATCCACAGACCTGTTTGCTTGATAAGCAAACTGCAGGGGGTCCAGCAAGGGTCCAGTGAGGTCCTTCAGGTAGGCCAGCACCAGTCTCTCAAATGACTTCATGACCACAGATGTCAAAGCAACAGGTCTGTAATCGTTAAGTCCAGAGATTTTAGGTTTCTTGGGTACCGGGATAATGGTGGAGTGTTTGAAGCAGGAGGGGACTTCACACAGCTCCAGTGATCTGTTGAAAATCAGTGTGAGGATGGATGACAGCTGGACAGCGCAGGCTTTGAGACAGGCTGGTGAGACACCGTCTGGGCCTTTGGCTTTCCTTATCTTCTGTTTCCTGAAGACTCTGCATACATCCCCCTCACTGATCTGAGGTGCAGGCTGAGAAGCAGTAGGGGGGAGGGAGGGGGGTGTTGATGGTTGTGTGTAGAGACGGTCAGAGCGGGTGTGGGGTGTGAGAGCAGGCTTTTCAAATCTACTGTAAAATACATTGAGATCGTCGGCCAGTCGTTGATTCTCAACAGTGTTGGGGGATGGTGTCTTGTAGCTGGTGATGGCTTTCAGGCCTTTCCACACTGATGCAGGGTCGTTAGCTGAAAACTGGCTTTTCAGCTTTTCAGAGAAGCTCCTCTTAGCTTCTCTGATCTCCTTTGTCAGTGTGTATTTGGCCTGTTTGTACAAGGCTCTGTCCCCACTCCTGTAGGCATCCTCTTTGGCCTGACGAAGATGTTTTAGTTTTGCAGTGAACCTGCAGTGGCTTATCGTTGTTATATGTTAAAAAAGTCCTAGTGGGGACACACATGTCCTCACAGAAGCTGATGTAAGATGTCACAGTGTCAGTGAGCTCATCCAGATCAGTGGCTGCAGCCTCAAAAACACTCCAATCAGTGCAGTCAAAACAACCTTGTAAGACCTGCTCTGTTTCGCTGGTCCATCTCTTTACAGTTCTTACAACTGGCTTAGCAGATTTAAGTTTCTGCTTGTAGGCTGGGAGAAGATGAACCAAACAATGATCAGAGAGTCCCAAAGCTGCTCTGGGGACAGAGTGGTATGCGTCCTTTAAAGCAGTGTAGCAATGGTCCAGTATGTTAGTGTCCCTGGTGGGGCAGGTGATGTGCTGTCTGAATTTAGGCAGTTCACGGGTGAGATTAGCTTTATTAAAAGCGCCGAGAATGATAGTGAAAGAGTCCGGGTAACTTTGCTCCGTGTGTGTGATCTGATCAGCCAGCTGTTGCAATGCCGCGCTCACACACTCGCCAGAATAAATGAGGAAAACTCCTGCGGCGAATAAAAAGGCTTACAGTTAATGAAGAGAGCTTCCAAATTAGGGCAGCACATCTTCGTCAACACTGTCACATCTGAACACCAGCCTTCGTTGATATAAAAACATAATCCACCGCCTCTCGTTTTCCCAGTTAACTCGGCGACGCGATCCGCTCTGAACAGCTGGAAGCCTGTTAGATTTAGCGCACTGTCCGGTATGGAACCGTTCAGCCATGTTTCTGTGAAGCAAAGAGCAGCCGAGTTTGAAAAGTCCTTGTTTGTGCGGGTGAGGAGTAGTAGTTCGTCTGTTTTATTTGCTAGAGAGCGGAGATTTGTCAAGTGAATGCTCGGCAGCGGAGTCCTGAATCCGCGCTGTCGAAACTTCACGAGCGCGCCCGCGCGTTTCCCTCGTTTGCGTCTTTTAAAGCGCTTGTACAGGATCGCAGCTCCGCCAACTAGGATGTCAAATAAAATGTCGGAATGCTCAAAAGTCGGCAAAATGTCGTTTGGTGTGTTGTTCCTGATGTCTAGGAGTTCGTTCCTAGTTAAACTGATGGGGAAAAGGTTACATAAAACAGGACAAACAAACAAAAACAGTAAAAGTACTGAGGAGCTCAAAACCGAAGCAGCCATCCGCGGCGCCATTTTGTTTCACTTTTGTGAAACAAAAAGTAATGGCATGACGGTTGTTTTAACCATAGTGGACCGGTTCTCGAAGGCGGCACATTTCATTCCCTTGCCCAAATTACCCTCTGCCAAGGAGACAGCGGTGACTGTCGTAGATCACGTCTTTCGTTTACATGGCCTCCCGATGGACGTGGTCTCCGACAGGGGGCCCCAATTTGTGTCCAAATTCTGGCAGGAGTTTTGTAGATTACTAGCAGCTACAGTCAGTCTGTCTTTGGGTTATCATCCTTGTGTCAAACCGAGCGAGCCAACCAAGATTTGGAGAGAGTGTTGCGATGTTTGGTGTCCAAGAATCCTTCATCCTGGAGCCAACAACTTCTATGGTTGAGTACGCACATAACTCGTTACCAGTGTCATCCACGGTCCTCTCTCCGTTTGAGTGTACTCTAGGGTACCAGCCACACATTTTTCCGAGTCTGGAATCCGAAGTCGCGGTCCCCTCCGCTCACGCCTTCGTCCAGAGGTTCCACCGCATGTGGACCAGAGCCTGTGAGACTCTGCTCCAGGTGGGGGCGCGCACTAAGGCTAAGGCCGATCGCCACCGGTCAAGGCCTCCCGTATACGTTGTGGGTCAAAAAGTGTGGCTTTCAACTAAGAACATTCTGCTTCACTCCGTGTCTAATAAATTAGCTCCCAAATTCATCGGCCCGTTCACTGTCACCAAGATCCTTAGTCCGGTGGCAGTCCGACTCAAGCTCCCTCCGGCGTACAGGAGAATTCATTCCGTTTTTCATTTCTCCTAATTTAAACCTGTATTTCATTCTCGCGGATTTCAGTACCTGGTGGACTGGGAAGGTTATGATCCGGAGGAGAGAAGTTGGGTTCCTGCTAGGGACATTCTGGATCACTCCCTTATTGATGATTACAATCAACAGGTAAGTTCCTCTGGGAGGGGTACTGGGAGCACGCCAGCTGCAGCTGATCAGCGAACCCTACTTAGTCCCTCTGTTGTCACCTTGTCTTTGTCAGAGCGTTGTGGATGTTCCCGTATGTTCCTGCCTGTCTCCAGTTCCCATGTGTCGTTCTTTTCCTGCACTCCTGTCATTCACGCCGTCTACTTCCTGGTCTCCGGTCTCCGATCCATCTCCATTTTCCCCGGATTGCTATCGTCATCATCGTTATCATCTTCATCTTTTGATGAGGGCGCTGTTTGCCCTCAGCATCCCTGTGCTGCCAAGTGCCTTCATGAGATGAGACTACTACTCATCATCACTTTCCCTGCATCTGACCAATTCTATAATAAACATATATTTTACTTGCACTTGAATCCTCTGGTTATTATCCTGACATTTTATAGATCATCTTAGGTGAGCTTTAGGTGATGGAAAAAGTAATCCGAGTAAGTGAAAATAACTGCAGCAATAATGAGCAAGTACAATTAAATATTCAAAATGTCCAATTCCACACCAGTAATTATATGACAGTTCAGTGGTGGACAAAGTAAATAAAAGCCAGCAAAACTTCTGTGCTTCTTTTCCATTGTTTTTATATATAAACATGCACTAGATATATGTGTTTGACTGTTGCACTCAAAGTTCAGCTTTTAAAAACACCTCTCTAGGTCTTGCGATTGTTCCCCTGCGTTTCAAGTTTTTAAACGCAAAGACATACTTTGTTTAAATGGCCCCTTAAAGCTGTTTTGTGTAATAGTTTTGACGTTAAAATGCTATCCTAACTTACTATGCAACTAGATTGTTTGTAGGATGAATCCAATAAAAGTTTTTTTTTGTTTTTTTGTCTGAGCATCCCGACAAGTTAGACGCATAACATTACTGGTTGTGATTTGTTAAAAGATACTTTGTAAAACCTTAAAAAGTAAAAAATGTTGTGGTTTCACATCATTGAATCAGTTGATTTAAGAGACCTACTAATGTCCAGTCCTCTCAATATTCTTTCTCAATACAGTTTTTTTTTTACTCCAAACTGTAAGACATTAATGTTTGGTAATTTCCATATAAAACCACCAAGGATTTGCAATACAGCCCAGTTACCTCAATTTACACTGACACTTTATGCCGTATAGGCTAAAGCCAATGAAAGTGGCCTTATGACTATAAAGCTCAAATCATATACTGAATTCAGTTTAAACTAATTGTTAATGAATTATGGTTGCTTTCCACTCTCCAGGTGTCTCGATCGTTATGCTGGCTCAGGGTGCCAGTTCCGCAACCCTTGCTTCCTCTCCCCATGCAGAAATGGCGGCGTGTGCCATTTGATTACTTCTGCCAACAAGGTGGACTTTGTCTGCAACTGCAGCCTGGGCTACACGGACCGACTGTGCCTCACTCCCACCAATAACGTGTGCCTTAGCGCCCCGTGCCGAAACGGAGGCACGTGTGAACTCACCAGCATTTACAATTACAAGTGTAAATGCCCACCTGGCTGGTCAGGTAAGACCTCAATCCAGTTTTAAATGAGGCATTTGAGAAGTATGAACTAAAATCTCAAAGCCAGACAGTGTAGAGCATAATCTGACCTTAAAACGCTCTTATTCACTAGGTAAAAACTGCCAGCAAGCTGATCCTTGTGCCTCAAATCCTTGTGCCAATGGCGGTCAGTGTAGTCCTTTTGATTTTGATTACCTCTGCCACTGTACACCCTTCTTCTCAGGCCAAACCTGCAAACAAGACGTCAATGAGTGCGCCCAGAGTCCCTCTCCTTGCAAGAACGGTGGCGTGTGTGAGAATGAGGTGGGCACGTATCGCTGCAACTGCCCTGCGGAGTACACCGGGAAACACTGCGAGACCCTCTATCAGCCCTGTAACCCCTCACCATGCTACCACGGGGGCACCTGCGTACAGAAGGGAGAGACGAACTACGAGTGCTCCTGTTTGCCAGGTAGGCATCCTTAATTCTTTCATAACCATTTCCATTAGTTACAAGTGATAGCATTGAACTAATCATGCTACATATGCTTCACCCAAACTGGCAAAGCAAATGAACTAATTCAGGTTCCTTTCTGACTAACAAAATAATAAGAGTCCATCTTTCCATCTTTTGATGATATTCTTTTTCTCAATGTTTATGTACTTTCTCTGGAATCATTTAATGAAATGTATAAAGTACAGTAAATCTAGTTCAAATTGAAATTCCTAAATATTATTACTCCAATCAACAAAACCTCTACCAATTATATACAATATAGCAGTAAAATATTGTTATTGTTATCGTTATTGGCCTGATAAGAAAATGTTGTCGATATGTTACAGCCGAATAAATAAAGATAATTTCCCTCGGCTGAGACACTTCAGTTCGCCACGATGGTTTTTGAATTGCTTGAAAAATTATTGGAGTGCAACATGTGAAGCGCAAGTCTGTCATATTGGCTACATGAAATTATAGATATAATATATAATTTTGTGCTTAGGACATGGCTTTTAATTGTGAGAGTTTTGTTTTTGTAATCAGGCAAAAATCATATAAAAATTTGGATTTAGATTTATCTGCCAATATATCGGTTATCAGCTTTCAAATATAAAGAATCGGTGCATCCCTACAAACTAAATAAATGAATCAACCGAATAGTATATCAAAACACAAAAGCATAATTTAAAAATAAATAATACAATTAAATGGATATAAAAAATACATAAATAAAAAATACAGTTACAATGCAGTTTGGCTTCGTGACAGAAAGTAGAGACAAAACAAAGCCACATGACATGGAAACTTATTGGTCAAAATAAAAAGCTTTAAAATAATTGCAATATTCACAATGTTGCCATATTTTATATGGCCAGCTGAATCACCATGAATGTATTGTGAATATTTGATATATTGCCTGGGTCTAATACTTATGTGATTATGTATTTAGCAGACTTTTTCTAGCATATACCCTTTCCTGGCTTAAAAGCTGTTTACCATGCTAACAATTCAAAGCCACAATGTCTTAAACACCCCTCCTGATTATGGGGTATATGGCTTGAATCTCGAATCTTTTTAATAACAATGAAGGCTTTAACTGACATTAGTTACATAACAAATTAGTTCATTAAATGACGAATCAATGGCAGCCTCTTAACTTTGATCACTCAGAGGAAATCCACTCTGCTTATTTTGACTCAAAAGTGTCCTGTTGACAACATCAGTTCCAGTGGCAAGACAAATGATATCGGCCTTCTGTCCGGGTCAACACTGAAGGTAGAGATTTTAGATGAGCTCAGTGAGTTTGCAATAACAACGCAGTATTAGTGTTTCCCACAACTTTGGAACATGGGATAGGCTACGTTTTCCAGCGTGCCCTTCTCTCAGCCTCATTTAAAAACAGTCTACCATGCCACCCAGTCTGTCTGTGTGTGTGTGTGTGCTTGTCTCCTTTCACTACTTTGGACCTGAATGGAACTCGTATCATGTCAGACAAACATAACCTAAACCTCAGCTGTGAGGAAACATCACTAAAGTAATTTCTCACTTTTTTTATTCCATGCATTCTTGGGTTTTGAAAAAGGAATACATTTTATATAATGTGATCAGTTATTAAATATATCCTAACTGAACATTTTTGCAGTTAAATCGTAGGAAATTGTTGTTAGAGTCGGTTAAGTCGTTGTCGTTGGTGCCTCTAACAGAGCCCTGGTACTGCCAGCCTTCTCAGAAAAGGAAGACTGTTGACCGCAACAACAGTAACGACTGTTTTTGAATGTAATAGGGAGTTTCACAACGTTTTATCCCTCTGTTTATACTGGGAAACAATCACATTTTCATATTTGTGTTAAAGGATCTGTGCTGTGCAATCTGATATAAATATTTAGTTCTTTGCAAGGCGACATGAATTCTGTCAGCAAACAGTTGCTCAAATATTTGTCCATGTCTAGTATATTTGAAATTATGGGTTCCCTTTCGAGAGGTCTCTCTTATTGCGTATCTCTCTTTCGGTGGCATCGGACAAGGAGGACGAAAAGGATGACAGCCTTTCCATTGTTGCATCCGAATGCGACGAGTCGACGGGCTCTGTTTCAGGCCCCGCTCCGTCAACACAAGCCAGCACGAGAACGAGTATCGATACAGAGCTTCTCCGCGTGCTCACCAATCTCTACCGTAGACGGCGCTCTGGAGAAAGGCTATGCGGCGATTCCTCCCCTCGAGGAAGCGGTGGCCACACACCTTTGCCCACCCACCGCTACTGGATGGAAAGCTAAAGCATCGCATCCATCCAAGCACTTCAGCTCTCGCTGGCCATGCATACGCCGCCGCTGGCCAAGCTGCTTCGGCGCTTCACACCATGGCTGTCCTCTAAGATTTTTAGGCCAAACATCTGCGCTCTTTGGACGAGTCTGGACCTGAACCGGAAGCTTTCAGGCATCTGTGCAGCACCACAGACCTGGCCTGCGAGCCACAAAGTCGACAGCCCAGGAGATTGGACGAAGCATGGCCAGCTTGACGGTGCTTGGTGCAAATTATGGCTTAATTTGACTGATATGAAGGAAGCAGACAGGGCAGCTTTTCTGGACTCCCCTATCTCCACCACCGGTCTTTTCGGCCCAGCAGTCAAAGGGTTCGCGGAGTGCTACACTGAGGCTCAGAAAGCATCACAACCTATGCATCACTTTCTCCCGAAATGCTCCAGCTCTGCTTCTCAGCAGGAAAATCAGCGCCTCCAGTCTCCCAGCCCCGCCCAGCGGCTGAAGTCCGTCACTGCTCTCGCTCTGCAAAGAGGCGGGGACCCCGAACCAAGATTGTGTTGGACTCCGAGCCTTGTAAGCCTTCCTAGCCTTAGGAAGAAAGAGAGAGAGTTTGAGTCCCGTCGAGGCCGGACCACTCTCCAAAAAGCGTCTCACACCTTTTTTCAGGCGGCTGGAAATACCGATGTTGCAGTAAATGGGTCTGTTATAAAACACGCAAACAAACGCCGTAAAGAGCTCTTTTCTGTCTGTCATATGTAGGTCACGTGCCAAAGTATGCACCCCTACACACAAGCACTGTTCCCACAGTATTAACCTGTCCTCCAGCTCACGCTGGGGATGTAATAAATGCAGGTCATGTGTCCACTATACAATACGCACCCCTGCACACAAGCACTGTTCCCACAGTAACAAACTCTCCTCCAGCTCACTCTTATGGGTGCTTATATAGCCATAAGCCACGCCCATTCTGGTCAACCATTCTGATTGGTTTGCACGTCTGAGCCGCCTCGCCATAGGTCCGTGCAGTTGCCGCAGCAAAGCCAATGACCACGCTAGTCGCTCGTCTGTGTATGCTGTGCAGCTGCACTGCGTTTGAAAAAATTGGCTTTTTAAGTTTTCCCTTAAAGAGTTTTTATCTTTTTCCCATATAGCGTAAGCTAGCCTTATGCAATACTCGTTCCCTCATCTCAGGGAACCGAGGTTATGTTAGTAACCGAGATGTTATGTTTTAGTGCTGATTTTTTTATTCATCCTGCTCGAAAGTTACAGGCTATGTTCACGTGTTTTGGATGTGAACAGCAAAAATCTCTGACATTTAAAAAAATTCAGATCTGGACTCACTTTCATATGTGGAATAAAATTTAATAGGTACTCTATCATTCAAAACTTTGTGTTTGGTAAGATTTTTTTTTGAAAGAAGTCTATTATGCTCAACAAGGCTGAATTTAACTGATCAAAAAACAGTAATATTGTAAAAACAATAATATTGTAAAATATTATTGCTGTTTTGGTTACACTTTATTTTAAGGTGTCTTTGTTACAATGTAATTGTTCATTTAGGTATTGGGTAATATTATTAACATGTATTTCGATAATTTCGATATATTGTGCAGCCCTAGTGTGTGTGTGTGTGTGTACATTTAGGTATTGAGTAATATTATTAACATGTACTTACTATAGAGTTAAGATTAGGGTTTTGTTTAGGGTTAGTTGAATGTAATTATTCATAATTTACAGTTATTACTACTGTAAGTATTAAGATCTGTCCAGGGACAGCAGATGTAAAATAGCCTTCTGGCTAATTTTGGCACACTGTACATTTAATTATGTCTTATTAGTGTGCATTGTCCCTGTTAAATAAACCTGAAATAAATAAATAAATAAAGTACATGTAACAAGGAAACTGCAAAATAAAGCATCATTACTCCAGTCTTCAGTGTCACATGATCCTTCTGAAATCATTCTAAAATGCTGATTTGCTGCTCAAAAATATCGGCAGTGCCTGATATGGGCATGTAAACAATCTTGTTGCTTCTGGCTTTTGAAACTAGATTTATAAGAACATTTTTGATGAAATTGCTTCTTTCTTTCCAGGCTTTAGTGGTCAGAACTGCGAGGAGAACATTGATGACTGTCCAGACCATCGCTGCCTTAACGGAGGGACCTGTGTGGATGGAGTGAACACCTACAATTGCCAATGCAAGCCAGAGTGGACAGGTACCAAATGCCTACTCAAACCCTACACTTCAAGTACAGCTAGACACAAATACATTTTTGAATCAGTAAGGCTAACAAGGTTTCATTGGGTAAAATCTCTTTTTTTAATTGCCGTTGTATCTGTGTTTAGAAAGGTACATGCTGTATTTTGCAGTGAAATTAACAGCTATAAATATTTATGTATTCATTCCTCAGGTCAGTTCTGTACCGAAGACTTCAACGAGTGCGATTTGATGCCCAATTCCTGCCAGAACGGTGGTGCATGCTTGAACATGCAGGGTGGATACAGCTGTGTGTGTGTGAACGGCTGGACAGGGGATGACTGCAGCGAGAACATAGATGACTGCGCAGATGCTGCCTGCCACTCAGGAGCCACATGTCATGATCGGGTGGCCTCCTTCTTCTGTGAATGTCCTCACGGGCGCACAGGTGTGCATAGTTTTTTCACATACAACTGAATCTTGGTTTGAGGCACTCATTTCTTTTATTGGAGCATTAGCTTTATGAGAGCTTTGAGCAAAACCACTGAAGATAATTTAAAGACCCTATTTTTAGTTTAATGGACCACTTATTTTAATTATTTTCTATTGAAAAAGAAATTAAAATGGGACATATCAATTTGCTTTTTTAATCTGCTAAAATGACTTTAGTCCGTATTGTATGTACACTTGCACATAGATGATGTAAAGCTAATAGCCATGGATTAAGTGTCATGACATTATGTGTAACACTTTATTTTACAGTGTTCTTGTTACACATCTTACATGTAGTTGCTATAGTAATTACTATAAATTGTGCATAATTGCATGCAACTAACCTAAACCACACCTTAATCCTAATCAGGGTTTGGTATTATGCGTGTGGATTTCAGCAGTGGCGTGTAACGCAGTCACTCCTACTAGCCAATTTGGCAGGTTGAATTATATATATCATATATGTTTCAATTGTAGTCTTTTAAAAATCATCTGAAATAATAAACTAAGTGCAATTTAGTGTTGTAAAAAATATAGATTTTTCGATAAATATCGCTACCGAAATATCTGAAACGCTTCCAATACAAATTTTCTGCAAAATTGATACATGACATCAAAATCTCATCTCTCTGACAGCGAGTTGACACACAAACCTGCCTCCCCTCTCTCACTCATCTCATTTGCTTCAAATGAATTGCCCCGGCATAGGTTTGCGCATATTTTACATAATTTTACTCATTCCTTCAGCTTTTGTGCTCACACCCAAAGTTTGCACACATAATGCCGCCTCTCAGTACTAAATTGAGTTCTTTTTCACTGCTTATTGCACTTAAACAGTCAAAAACACACAAAATATATGGCGAGTCTTCATGTAAACACAGTCAGATATGTTTTAAGTGCATGTAAACAGTTGAGAAAGAAAATGCATGTGTAACAGTATAATGGATCTGTGCGTCAGGTCTTAAAGTGACAGCAGCCTAATATACCTGCTGCCAAATTATGAGATAATATAAAAAAATATCTAAATTACAGTTTTTCCCAATTGTATTGATGTCAAAATTGTGGCCAGTGAAAATACTGCATAGCTGATAACTTTGGAAAACCACTAGCCATAGTGGCTGGTGAGCAAAAAAGTTAATGTCAAGCCCCAATCCTAACCCTATAGTCAGTACATGTAGTTAAATATTATTACTCAGTACTTAAATGTATAATTACACTGTAACACGGACACCTTAAAATAAAGTGTAACTAACATTTGTTTTGATTTCATGAGGTCTTTAATACCTGCCATGCTGTTTAAATAGGAGACATTCACTTATTTTTATTGTCATACATTTCTGTACAAGCTAATGTTTATTGTGTGTATCGATGTCTTAGGTCTGCTGTGTCACCTGGATGATGCTTGCATTAGTAACCCATGTCAGAAAGGCTCAAACTGTGACACCAACCCAGTCAACGGCAAGGCCATCTGTACCTGTCCTCTGGGTTATGTTGGCCCAGCCTGTGACCAAGACATTGACGAATGCTCACTGGGTGAGTAATGGCTTCTTTAAAAAAAACACCTGAATAAAATGAACACTTGAACAACACAGCAACCACCTAGAACACCCTAGCAACCACTTAAAACACCCTGCCAACCTGAATGTATTAGTGATCGAATGAAGGATTTCCCCCCAAAAAACTGTAAAGGCATTTGTGTCTCTTTTTTAGGTGCAAACCCTTGTGCACATGCTGGAAAGTGTATAAACACAAAAGGTTCCTTCCAGTGTAAATGTCTGCAGGGATATGTGGGTGCTCGATGTGAACTGGACATAAACGAGTGCATGTCCAACCCATGCCAGAATGATGCTACCTGTTTGGATCAAATTGGAGGCTTCCATTGCATCTGTATGCCAGGTAATCCAAAATATCTGCTGCATTTGGTTTTGGACACAGTCTATATCTAAGTGCTCACTATATTACCTCATACTGGTGATGTCATTACCTCACATGACCAACCTGTGATCCAATAAATAGCTTTTTTTGGCCGTCGCTCTAATTATACTGATGCCTGTCTACATAAAGCTTATATATAGTGTTTCATATAGACAAAATAAACAATATTAGCATCGCTAAGGCAGGCTGAATTCTCTTGCTAAATCTGGAACTAATCATGCTACATATACTTCACCCAAACTGACAAAGCAAAGGAACTAGTTCAGGTTCCTTTCTGACTAACAAAATAATAAGAGTCCATCTTTCCATCTTTTGATGATATTCTTTTTCTCAATGTTTATGTGGTTTCTCTGGAATCATTTAATGAAAGGTATAAAGTACAGTAAATCTAGTTCAAATTGAAATTCCTAAATATTATTACTCCAATCAACAAAATCTCTACCAATTACATATAATATAGCAGTAAAATATTGTTATTGTTATCGTTATTGGCCTGATAAGAAAATGTTGTCGATATGTTACAGCCGAATAAATAAAGATAATTTCCCTCGGCTGAGACACTTCAGTTCGCCACGATGGTTTTTGAATTGCTTGAAAAATGATTGGAGTGCAACATGTGAAGCGCAAGTCTGTCATATTGGCTACATGAAATTATAGATATAATATATAATTTTGTGCTTAGGACATGGCTTTTAATTGTGAGAGTTTTGTTTTTGTAATCAGGCAAAAATCATATAAAAATTTGGATTTAGATTTATCGGCCAATATATCGGTTATCAGCTTTCAAATATAAAGAATCGGTGCATCCCTACAAACTAAATAAATGAATCAACCGAATAATATATCAAAACACAAAAGCATAATTTAAAAATAAATAACACAATTAAATGGATATAAAAAATACGTAAATAAAAAATACAGTTACAATGCAGTTTGGCTTCGTGACAGAAAGTAGAGACAAAACAAAGCCACATGACATGGACACTTATTGGTCAAAATTAAAAGCTTTACAATAATTGCAATATTCACAATGTTGCCATATTTTATATGGCCAGCTGAATCACCATGAATGTATTGTGAATATTTGATATATTGCCTGGGTCTAATACTTATGTGATTATGTATTTAGCAGACTTTTTCTAGCATATACCCTTTCCTGGCTTAAAAGTTGTTTACCATGCTAACAATTCAAAGCCACAATGTCTTAAACACCCCTCCTGATTATGGGGTATATTGCTTGAATCTCGAATCTTTTTAATAACAATGAAGGCTTTAACTGACATTAGTTACATAACAAATGAGTTCATTAAATGACGAATCAATGGCAGCCTCTTAACTTTGATCACTCAGAGGAAATCCACTCTGCTTATTTTGACTCAAAAGTGTCCTGTTGACAACATCAGTTCCAGTGGCAAGACAAATGATATCGGCCTTCTGTCCGGGTCAACACTACAGGTAGAGATTTTAGATGAGCTCAGTGAGTTTGCAATAACAACGCAGTATCAGTGTTTCCCACAACTTTGGAACATGGGATAGGCTACGTTTTCCAGCGTGCCCTTCTCTCAGCCTCATTTAAAAACAGTCTACCATGCCACCCAGTCTGTCTGTGTGTGTGTGTGTGTGTGTGTGTGCTTGTCTCCTTTCACTACTTTGGACCTGAATGGAACTCGTATCATGTCAGACAAACATAACCTAAACCTCAGCTGTGAGGAAACATCACTAAAGTAATTTCTCACTTTTTTTATTCCATGCATTCTTGGGTTTTGAAAAAGGAATACATTTTATATAATGTGATCAGTTATTAAATATATCCTAACTGAACATTTTTGCAGTGAAATCGTAGGAAATTGTTGTTAGAGTCGGTTAAGTCGTTGTCGTTGGTGCCTCTAACAGAGCCCTGGTACTGCCAGCCTTCTCAGAAAAGGAAGACTGTTGACCGCAACAACAGTAACGACTGTTTTTGAATGTAATAGGGAGTTTCACATCGTTTTATCCCTCTGTTTATACTGGGAAACAATCACATTTTCATGTTTGTGTTAAAGGATCTGTGCTGTGCAATCTGATATAAATATTTAGTTCTTTGCAAGGCGACATGAATTCTGTCAGCAAACAGTTGCTCAAATATTTGTCCATGTCTAGTATATTTGAATTTATGGGTTCCCTTTCGAGAGGTCTCTCTTATTGCGTAAGGCTAGCTTACGCTATGGGAAAACTCCTTTTCTCGAGAATATTGAAGCCAATTTTTTAAAACACAGTGCAGCTGCACAGCATGAGCGGGTACAGATGAGCGACTAGCGCGGCCATTGGCTGTGCTGCGGCAACTGCACGAACCAATGGCGAGGCGGCTCAGACGTGCAAACCAATCAGGCCGCTTCGCACCCTAGAGCGTCAGAGCCCGCCAGAATGGGCTTGGCTTATGGCAATATAAGCACCCATTCTTTGGCAAGGAACTCAGATTTTATCTCCTTCAGCGAACACTCCACTTCGCTGATCTCTGGATAGAAGCCTTCGCCGCCGTCAAAAAGCTTTCAGCGGAACAAGCCTTCTGCTATTCAGCCCTGAGGATGCCAGCTTCCTGGGTTCACTAGACGCTGCCTTCAGCCCGCTGTTCTGCTGTGCCTTCCAGCACAGCAGAATAAAAGAATAATTCTGAATATTTATCATTAAAGAATAAATATTCTTTAATGCTAGTGTGCTCGCCATCGCGTCACACTTTCTAAGAGAGCTAAATTTCCGAGGCGTTGCTTCATCCGTTTCAGGCCCCGCTCCGTCAACACAAGCCAGCACGAGAACGAGCATCGATGCAGAGCTTCTCTGCGTGCTCACCAATCTCTGGAGAAAGGCTATGAGGCGATTCCTCCCCTCGAGGAAGCAGTGGCCACACACCTTTGCCCGCCCACCGCTACTGGATGGAAAGCTAAAGCATCGGATCCATCCAAGCACTTCAGCTCTCGCTTTACACCATGGCTGTCCTCCAAGATTTTCAGGCCAAACTTCTCCGCTCTTTGGACGAGTCTGGACCTGAACCGGAAGCTTTCAGGGATCTGCGCAGCGCCACAGACCTGGCCTGCGAGCCACAAAGTCGACAGCCCAGGCAATTGGACGAAGCATGGTCAGCTTGACGGTGCTTGAGCGGCACCTATTGCTTAATTTGACTGATATGAAGGAAGCAGATAGGGCAGCTTTTCTGGACTCCCCTATCTCCACCACCGGTCTTTTCGGCCCAGCAGTCAAAGGGTTCGCCGAGCGCTACACTGAGGCTCAGAAAGCGTCACAACCTATGCATCACTTTCTCCCGAAATGCTCCAGCTCTGCTTCTCAGCAGGAAAATCAGCGCCTCCAGTCTCCCAGCCCCGCCCAGCGGCTGAAGTCCGTCACTGCTCTCTGCAAAGAGGCAGGGACCCCGACCCAAGATTGTGTTGGACCCCGAGCCTCGTAAACCTTCCTAGCCTTAGGAAGAAAGAGAGAGAGTTTGAGTCCCGCCGAGGCCGGACCACTCTCCAAAAAGTGTCTCACACCTTTCCCAGTCCCCTTTTTTCAGGCCGATGTTGCAGTAAATGGGTCAGTTATAAAACACGCACACCTGCAAACAAACGCCGTTTTACGGCGACACAAATAAAGCACGAAAAGAGCTCTTTTCTGTCTGTGTCATATATAGGTCACGTGCCCACGATAAAGTACGCACCCCTACATACAAGCACTGTTCCCACAGCATTAATCTCTCCTCCAGCTCACGCTGGGGATGCAATGAATGTAGTGCGTGTGCCCACTATGAAGTACACACCCCTACACATAAGCACTGCCACCACAGTACCAATTCTCCCCCCAGCTCATGCGGGAGATGTAATAAATGTAGGTTGTGTGCCCACTATGAAGTAAGCACCCCTACACATGAAAACTGTTCCCACAGTTTCAGTTCTCCCTCCAGCTCGCGCTGGAGATGTGATGAAAGGTGTGCCCGCTGTAATGCACGCGCCCCTGCACATAAGCGCTGTTCACACAGCATTACAAGATGGCTGGGCGGCTAGGTCCCTGTCACAGAGCGGCCCGTCTGCAGTTTTCATTCAACCCCTAGCTATTAGGGCCAAGACCTGGAAGGCCATCCCCGGTATATCAGTATTGGTGTTGAACATGACAAAACGAGGCTACTCGCTAGAGTTTGCTCGCAGACCCCGCGCTTTCGAGCCGTGGTCAAAACGACAGTGAGAAGAGATGTGGCGCACATCCTTTGCACTGAAGTGTCGAAACTGTTAGAAAAGGAAGCTGTCGAACCAGTCCCTCTTTCACAAAGCGAGTCAAGCTTTTATAGTCGCTACTTCCTCGTTCTGAAAAAGGATGGTGGCCTCAGGCCCATCCGAGACCTCAGACACCTGAACAAAGCGCTTATGATACGCCCGTTCAGGATGCTGACAACCAGACAAATCCTTGCGCAAATTCACCCAGGGGATTGGTTTTTCTCAGTGGATCTGAAAGATGCTTATTTTCACATCCAAATATCGCCCCATCACAGGCCATTCCTAACCCCCCTGAGACAGCTGGGAGTGCGAGTGTTAAACTACCTCGACAATTGGCTGATTATAGCCCAATCGGAGGAACAGTTGATAACTCACAGATCCTGGCTCCTCAGCCATTTACAATGCCTTGGTCTAAGGATCAATGCTTCCAAGAGCACACTGTCTCCCAGCCAGGGTATTTCTTTCCTGGGTACAGTGATAGACTCTATACAAATGAAAGTGTGCCTTACGTCAAATCTCAAGAGATTTCAGAGGATGTTGGGTCTCATGTAGGGCTGGGATAAACGATTATTTTTTAAACGATTAATCTAGCGATTATTTTTTCGATGCATCGATTAATCTAATCGATTAATCAAATAAATGGAACATTATTGTAAAGTGTTACCGATTTGTTATACACCGATTCAGACGTCTCGTGAGTTCAGTGTTGGACAGATCAGTTGTTTTAACCATTCATTAAAGTGAATCGGTTCAAATGAGTCATTAGTTCGCGAATCGGACGTGTCATTAGTGGACGTGTAGCCTACGGCAAGCGTTGTGTGATTATCCTGGCAGTTTTTTTTTACCACAATTCACACTCCGCGGTAATTCAAGAGAACAAAATCTCCGAATGCTCCACGTGAAACTTTGGTCTTCCGCCCTTTTTCTATCGTGTCTAATGATTTTTATTAATATGTACGAGGGAGAGAGAGAGAGCAAGACAGCGCTCGTGTTGTTTGAAGACGGTGAGTGCGCGCGCGCGCGGCCGGGGCACTCTCTCGTACTTACTGTATATGCGCCCTGTCAAGCGCAGTCAGTCATTCTATTCTACATCACTCACTGATCAAATAAGGCTTTGGCAGCCACCAAAAAAAAAATTCAATGCAGGAAAACCCCTGGATTGGTTATATAACGTTGGATAGAATGATGGTCCGGCCATCGCGTATCAGCGCATATAAGGTACACACTGTTAAGTAATTTGCAAACGTTTTTTAGAGAAATGAAAACAGGTCGACGAATCGACGCGCATATTTTGCATCGACGTATTTTTTGCGTCGACGTCATCGATGACCTCGACGCGTTGTCCCAGCCCTAGTCTCATGGCCTCAGCATCATCAGTACTCCAGCTTGGACTACTGCACATGCGTCCTCTCCAGCGCTGGCTAAAACCCAGAGTACCGGCTCACGTGTGGCGATTTGGCCACTTACAAATCAGATCGATCCACGGCTGTATCAAAGCCCTGGCTCCCTGGAAAGCAGCCGACTAGTCTCAGTCAGGTGTGAGTATGGGTGTGGTTTCGAGGAGAAAAGTGATCTCGACACACGCCTCCAACCTAGGCTGGGGGGGCCCTTTACGAGGGCAGGCCCATCTCTGGCCTATGGTCAAGCCCGGAGAAGCGCCTACATATAAACTGTCTAGAGATGAGAGTGGTTGCTCTATCACTGAAATCCATCACTGAAGCAAGAGTGCCTTTGACTAGGCACCTCTATGCTCAGAAATGGTTGGTGCTCTCTGGCTGGTGCGCAGCACGGAGCCTGGACCCCTACTCGTTTGAAATACCAAGTGTACTCTACTTTTTACAAGAGCTCTTGGACATGGGTCGCACCCCCTCCACACTCAAAGTATATGTGGTGGCCATAACAGCATCTCACTCTCTTGTGGCCGGACAATCACTATGAAGAAACGACGTCATCGTGCGCTTCCTTAAAGGGGCAAGGAGGCTAAACCCTCCGCGACCCCCCTCTGTGCCTATCTGGGACCTCTCCACGGTCCTGGAAGCAATGAAGGGGGCCCCATTTGAGCCGCTTCGGTCTGTGGACATGAAGCATCTCTCGCTCAAAACCACTCTCTTACTGGTGCACGCTTCAGTCAATCAGTAAGCGCATCCTGCCTTGAGTTTGGGCCTAACTACTCCAGAGTCGTCCTTAAGCCACGGCATGGTTATGTTCCTAAAGTGCTCTCGACTCCGTTCAGAGCACAGGTTATTTCACTAGCAGCTCTTCCCTCACCAGAGGATGAAAGAGACGCAAATTTACTCTGTTCTGTCAGGGCTCTCAGAGTTTATCTGGAGCGTTCTGCCTCATTCAGACAGTCGGAACAGCTTTTTGTATGCTTTGGCGGCCGCACCAAGGGGTTCGCTGTTTCAAAGCAAAGATTATCGTGCTGGATAGTTGATTCTATTGCGCTGGCTTATGAGTCTAAGGGCCTTCATTGACCCTTAGGCATCAGAGCTCATTCCACGAGAGGTATGGCCTCGTCTTGGGCTTGGTCAAGTGTAATACCTATTGAAGATATCTGTGCGGCGGCCGGCTGGGCCTCACCATCCACATTTATGTATTATAACCTGGAAGTTCCTGCTTTGCAAGCAAGGGTTCTTTCAATACAAGATGTGTAAGCACAAACTCCCTGAGCCTTAGGGCCCGATACATATCCGGTCCTGGTTCTCATATATATATACATTATATAGGGTTAGGCCCTCATTAGGCCCATTCCTTGTTTTTCCCTATACGAAGCCCGTCACGGACTGGCTTTTATTGGGTTCATACTTTACTCTTCTATAAGCCTCAGACATCTTGCCTGGGCTTCTGAACAGAGCGAAGTTAAACACTTACGGCGTTTGGAAGGGGGTTCCCATAGCGTAAGCTAGCCTTACGCAATATGAGAGACCTCTCGAAAGGGAACGTCTCGGTTACTTACGTAACCTTGGTTCCCTGAGATGAGGGAATGAGTATTGCGTAACCCGTGGTGCTTCTGTGCTTTGATCAGGGGATCACTTCAGTCGATTAAACCTGAGTTCCTTGGCAAAGAATGGGTGCTTATATAGCCATAAGCCACGCCCATTCTGGCGGGCTCTGACGCGCTAGGGCGCGAAGCGGCCTGATTGGTTCGCACGTCTGAGCCGCCTCGCCATAGGATCGTGCAGTTGCCGCAGCACAGCCAATGGCCGCGCTAGTCGCTCATCTGTGTATGCTGTGTATGCTGTGCAGCTGCACTGTGTTTTAAAAAATTGGCTTCAATATTCTCTAGAAAAGGAGTTTTCCCATATCTTAAGCTAGCCTACGATATCAAGAGTTCGATAAATGTTCGATAATGTTTATGCGCCAAAAGCGGAACGAAACTCATTTGAACCGCGCGCCACACGGACCATTAATCCGCTCTGCTCAAAGTCCAAACAGCAGCGTTGCGCAAGCTCACTAGAGCAGATGCCTGACTTGCCCTGTTGCCCCAGTTGCCCCCTTGCCCCAGACTTACTCTGATCGGTCTCGGTCACGAGATCCAGTGAGAAGCGCTTGAATTCAGCGAAGAATACAATGTCTCAGTGATTTAAACCAGTTTAAAGGCAGATGAAACAGCGCTGACAAACAGGAGAAACACTGTGTGCAACGATACAGTCAGAAGGCTCTTCCGTCTACAGATTCCCATCATTTACCATGGATTTACTGTGATGTTAGCCTAGTAATATTAACTGCACCATGAGATGTGGGATATACATTTTGAATTGTATTATATTTTTAATGTAGACAATGTATTAAAGGACTAATGGAATATAATTACAGTATTTAATAATGTATTTAGGCTACTGTTTTTCATACAAATACCATAGAAACCATAAAGTTACATTTTGCCATGATAGTGAGGTGCTATAGGCTATGCCTGGTTTTATCTGTGGTTATCATGATCTAAATGCATGATACTGGATGACCAATGGTTAATTTTAATGAAACTCAAACAGTCAGAATATTACATTTTGTAATACTCAAGAAACCCGTCTCTGATCCAACTGACCTTAATAACTTCCGCCCCATCTCAAACCTTCCATTCATCTCCAAACTTCTTGAAAAAACTGTTGCTGCTCAACTCCACACCCATCATTCCTCCAATAACCTTTATGAACTTTTTCAATCTGGCTTTCGCTCTCTCCATAGTACCGAAACGGCCCTTCTCAAAATTACCAATGACCTCCTTTTTGCTGATTCCGGTTCACTAACCATCCTCCTTCTGCTTGATCTCAGTGCAGCCTTTGACACCATCTCACACTCTATCCTTCTGGACAGACTTTCCTCCATTGGCATCACTGGTACTCCCCTCACCTGGTTCCGTTCCTACCTTTCCGACCGCTCCCAGTTTATTCAGCTAAAGTCCTTCATCTCTCATCCCTTCCCTTTCACTTCTGGTGTTCCGCAGGGTTCTGTTCTTGGCCCCATGCTTTTTCTGATCTATCTTCTCCCCCTTGGTCACATCTTCAGGAAACACAACATTCATTTTCATTGCTATGCGGCTGACACCCAGCTCTACATCTCCAGTAAACCCAACAGCATACTCCCACCCTCCTCCCTAACCAACCGCCTTCATGAAATAAAGTCCTGGTTCACCTCAAACTTTCTCAAACTTAACAGCAATAAAACTGAACTTCTACTCACTGGCACCAAATCCACCTTAAGTAAAATAAACAATTTCTCAATTTTCATCAACGGCTCCTCCATCTCCCCCTCCCCTCAGGTAAAGAGTCTGGGTGTCATCCTAGACAGCACCCTCAGCTTCAATGCACACATCAATAACATCACTCGTTCAACCTATTTCCACCTCAGAAACATCCACCGTCTTCGCCCTGCTCTCACTCCTCTCTCCACTGCCGTTCTTGTCCATAGCCTCGTCACTTCCCGAATCGATTATTGTAACTCTCTCCTGTTTGGTCTCCCTCAAAAAACCCTCCATAAACTCCAACTTGTTCAGAACACGCATCATCACTCACACACCCTCCATAAAGCACATCACCCCAGTCCTACAACAGCTCCACTGGCTCCCCATCTCACACCGTATCCACTACAAAATCCTGCTCCTCACTTTCAAAGCCATCCATAACCTCGCCCCTTCATACCTGACTGACCTCATTCATATTGCCACACCAGCCCGCTCTCTCCGCTCCTCCTCCTCTCTCCATCTCATTGTCCCGCCCGCCCGCCCGCCTCATCACTATGGGGAGTAGGGCCTTCAGTCGTTCTGCTCCCCAGCTCTGGAACACTCTCCCCCCTGACCTCCGCAACTTCGATTCTCTCAAACACTTCCAATCCACACTCAAAACTCATCTGTTTAGACAAGCCTGTGATTTAGACTGTGACTACTATTGCATTATCCTCCTGTACTGTTTTTTAACTGATGTATTTTATCATGTTTTATGCTAGTTTTTAACATAGTTTTTAGTTTGTTCTAATGTACTTTCTTGTAAGGCGACCTTGAGTGTCCAGAAAGGCGCCAAATAAATAAAATGTATTATTATTATACCAAATAAAAATGAGGTTGTTAAATTTTTATTTTTTTTAACAGATGTTACTGTTTTTGTTAATGAACATAATTTTAACATAGTAAATCTGCATCCTAACTCAAGCTAATACTACTGTCAACTCACTGTCAAATATGCGTTTCGAGACAAAACATGTAATATTAATATTGCAGCCTGCACTGCAAACTGTGTTGAAGATACATGCCATCAAAGTCAGGCAACACAAACCTGTTTCAAGACTTGAAACAATATCCCCCATTAGTACATGCAGAAACTAAGAAATACATTTTTCTATTAAGATATTTATTTTGTTAAGGAAAAATGACAAATGTTTGAATGTTCTACCTCAGATTTGTGAAATGTTCACCTGTTTGGCAAGTGTTTGTCTGTTGTAACGAGGCAGACTAAGAGAGATCCATTTGCAGCTTTTATTAAGAATAATCAAAACAGGCAAGGTCATCAATAGCAGACAGGGCAATGCAGAGGAGACAGAGACAAACCAGGTAGACGAGCTAAGGATGTGTGTGGGTGGGTGGGTGTGTGTGTGTGTGTGTGTGTGCGTGTGTGTGTGTGTGTGTGTGTGTGTGTGTGTGTGTGTGTGTGTGTGTGTGTGTGTGTGTGTGGGTGTGGATGGGTGTGTGGGTGTGTGGGGAAGTGGCGAGTGTGTGTGTGTGGGTGGGGAAGTGGCTTATATGTGTGTGTGAATGAGGTGCAGGTGTGTTGTGCAATAAGAGGCATTATGGGAATTGGAGTTCGGTGAAAAGAAGTTAATACTCTGGCGACGGCTCCCTCCGGTGGTGAAGAGGAGGTGGAGAGGAAGCCTGCTCTGTAACATTGTCATGTTATGTTCTGTCAATAAAGAGTAGTTTAAAACCACAATTAACGCTCTGGTTTCTACAACTTTCACTTAGGAGCAAAAATCTGCCTTTATTAAGAAATAAAGATTTGACATTTATCGTGATACTTATCGATATCGACTGATATAAAACAATTATCGTGATAATTTTTTTGGGCCATATCACCCAGCCCTAATAGGTACTCTATCGTTCAAAACTTTGTGTTTGGTAAGATTTTTTTTTTATGTTTTTGAAAGAAGTCTCTTAAGCTCAGCAAGGCTGAATTTATTTGATCAAAAAACAGTAATATTGTAAAAACAATAATATTGTAAAATATTATTGCTGTTTTGGTTACACTTTATTTTAAGGTGTCCTTGTTACAATGTAATTGCACATTTAGGTATTGAGTAATATTATTAACGTACTTACTATAGAGTTAGGATTAGGGTTTTGTTTAGGGTTAGTTGAATGTAATTATTCATAATTTGCAGTTATTACTACTGTAAGTACATGTAACAAGGACACTGCAAAATAAAGTGTTACCACTGTTTTCTATTACGATATATTTAAAAAATGTAATTCATTCCTGTGACGTGAAACTGAATTTTCAGCATCATTACTCCAGTCTTCAGTGTCACATGATCCTTCTGAAATCATTCTAATTTGCTGATTTGCTGCTCAAAAATATGGGCAGTGCCTGATATGGGCATGTAAACAATCTTGTTGCTTCTGGCTTTTGAAACTAGATTTTTAAGAACATTTTTGATGAAATCGCTTCTTTCTTTCCAGGCTTTAGTGGTCAGAACTGCGAGGAGAACATTGATGACTGTCCAGACCATCGCTGCCTTAACGGAGGGACCTGTGTGGATGGAGTGAACACCTACAATTGCCAATGCAAGCCAGAGTGGACAGGTACCAAATGCCTACTCAAACCCTACACTTCAATTACAGCTAGACACAAATACATTTTTGAATCAGTAAGGCTAACAAGGTTTCATCGGGTAAAATCTCTTTTTTTAATTGGCGTTGTATCTGTGTTTAGAAATGTACATGCTGTATTTTGTAGTGAGATTAACAGCTATGAGTATTTATATATTAATTCCTCAGGTCAGTTCTGTACCGAAGACTTCATTGAGTGCGATTTGATGCCCAATTCCTGCCAGAACGGTGGTACATGCTTGAACACGCAGGGTGGATACAGCTGTGTGTGTGTGAACGGCTGGACAGGGGATGACTGCAGCGAGAACATAGATGACTGCGCAGATGCTGTCTGCTTCGCAGGAGCCACATGTCATGATCGGGTGGCCTACTTCTTCTGTGAATGTCCTCACGGGCGCACAGGTGTGCATCGTTTTTTCACATGCAACTGAATCTTGGTTTGTGGCACTCATTTCTTTTATTGGAGCATTAGCTTTATGAGAGCTTTGAGCAAAACCACTGAAGATAATTTAAAGACCCTATTTTTAGTTTAATGGACCACTTATTTTACTTATTTTCTATTGAAAAAGAAGTTAAGATGGGACATATCAATTTGCTTTTTTAATCTGCTAAAATGAATTTAGTCTGTATTGAATGTGCACTTGCACATAGATGATGTAAAGCAAATAGCCATGGATTAAGTGTCATAACATTATGTGTAAAACGTTATTTTACAGTGTTCTTGTTACACATCTTACATGTAGTTGCTATAGTAATTACTATAAATTGTGCATAATTGCATGCAACTAACCTAAACCACACCTTAATCCTAATCAGGGTTTGGTTTTATGCATGTGGATTTCAGCAGTGGCGTGTAACGCAGTCACTCCTACTAGCCAATTTGGCAGGTTGAATTATATATATCATATATGTTTCAATTGTAGTCTTTTAAAAATCAACTGAAATAATAAACTAAGTGCAATTTAGTGTTGTAAAAAATATAGATTTTTCGATAAATATCGATACCGAAATATCTGAAACGCTTCCAATACAAATTTTCTGCAAAATTGATACATGACATCAAAATCTCATCTCTCTGACAGCGAGTTGACACACAAACCTGCCTCCCCTCTCTCACTCATCTCATTTGCTTCAAATGAATTGCCCCGGCATAGGTTTGCGCATATTTTACATAATTTTACTCATTCCTTCAGCTTTTGTGCTCACACCCAAAGTTTGCACACATAATGCCGCCTCTCAGTACTAAATTGAGTTCTTTTTCACTGCTTATTGCACTTAAACAGTCAAAAACACACAAAATAATGTAAAAAAAAAATGCTGGTTTTGGCGAGTCTTCATGTAAACACAGTCAGATATGTTTTAAAGTCGGCATGAAGTCAAATTTGACAAATCTTCTTTTTATATGTAATATTGTAGTGTTTATTATAAATGATTTATCTGTGCACTTCATTATTTTAAAAAAAATCATTTACCCTTATAATCTTTAATCAAATACATTACCCTTCCCTCCCCCCTCGAAACGACCTCTCTTCTCTTTCGGTCACGTGCCATGGCGAAAGGGTGCGGCTATCGGTGTGTCTGTCTCGTTTTGAGCGTTTTGAGTCAAGTCAAGTTATCAGTCAAGTTCACCCTCGAGAGCATCTCGAAGAGTCCGAATGGTAGGCTATCTATCTTATCTAAATCTAGTTATTTACTTATCGGACACGTCGAGATGCTCTCGATGGTGAACTTGACGGATAACTTGACTTGACTCATCATCTTGGTTCGCGGGAGGCTCATATAAATATGGGCTGATTCCTGCCTGAAAATTTAGCTGCTCGTCCTCGTTCTCGTCGCCGGGCTCCTCAATAAAAAAATCCTTCATGGGAGAGTAACGGTGGGGAGTCCGGTGGAGAGAAATCCTCCACAACTGAATGTAAACTGGCATTCAAATCTGCCTCCATTTTGTTTGCAACGCCCAACCTCCAACGATCCAATCAATTCCCGAAGGACGAAATCAAGCCCCGCCCTACATTTTTTTTCTAATTTCAGAAGCCGTTTCACTCGGATATACGTCACAACAAGGAAAAAAATGACAATCTCAACTTCCGTTTCATGCCGACTTTAAGTGCATGTAAACAGTTGAGAAAGAAAATGCATGTGTAACAGTATAATGGATCTGTGCGTCAGGTCTTAAAGTGACAGCAGCCTAATATACCTGCTGCCAAATTATGAGATAATATAAAAAAATATCTAAATTACAGTTTTTCCCAATTGTATTGATGTCAAAATTGTGGCCAGTGAAAATACTGCATAGCTGATAACTTTGGAAAACCACTAGCCACAGTGGCTGGTGAGCAAAAAAGTTAATGTCAAGCCCCAATCCTAACCCTATAGTCAGTACATGTAGTTAAATATTATTACTCAGTACTTAAAGGGTAACTAAACCCCTGGTCAGAGCCTGACTCCACCCACTGGCAATATTTGAAAAATGCTAGAAAAGTGGGCAGACCCCAGCGGAGATAGAGGGGACGAACCGTGAGTGGGGGGGGGGGGGGGGGGCGTGCACCTGAGACCTGCTGTCAGACTCTCTAAAATGGAGAGTGACTCACAGGGTCGTAAGACGACGTAAAGTACATGCATCTGATGAGTTTTATCGAGTTGATGTCAATGGCGCGCGCTCTCTATAGGCATTTTCATATTTTGCCGCTATGTGAAAAAATCCAGCAAAATGCGCTGGCGCGTTTGTCGACCCCAGAGGATTAACTTTAGCCTAACCATAAATTGTGATTAAAATATATATGATCACTCACAATAAGACGCCACTGCAGTGGTGGAGTCCATGCAGGAGGAGCAGCGTTTGGCACTGCGTCGCTTTTCAGCGCGAGCTGTGTGGAGAAGCCCATTTCCACCTCTATTGCGTTGGAAAAGCAATTCCGCGTAAAATGCAGGTTTCACACTCACGGTCTTCCAGGCCAAGTGCATGCAACCACTGGCGCCTAATTTCCAAGTCTGCTGGAAAGCTATGCAGTCCAGCAGTGCTGTTGCAACCAGCAACACTACACCTACGTACCCTCCTGACCACTGTACTAAATACAGATAAATCTACGCTAGCTTGTACCAAGGGCGTGGTGAGCTGGAACCTGCTTACATCACGTAGTACCGCTTACGTACCGCAAACATCCAATAGGAAAATTCAACTGCAGTAGCCACTGTTCAACCTGAAGAGGGCAGCACTCAGACGTTTTTACACCATATATTGTAGAATTAAAACACTTTATACCCAAATGTCAAAAAAGTTACTCGAATCAATGAACAGCACTAATAAAGCCCCATTCTTCCAGATCATTAACTAAAAAAAGTTGGTTTAGGGTTTAGTTACCCTTTAAATGTATAATTACCCTGTAACACGGACACCTTAAAATAAAGTGTAACTAACATTTGTTTTGATTTCATGAGGTCTTTAATACCTGCCATGCTGTTTAAATAGGAGACATTCACTTATTTTTATTGTCATACATTTCTGTACAAGCTAATGTTTATTGTGTGTATCGATGTCTTAGGTCTGCTGTGTCACCTGGATGATGCTTGCATTAGTAACCCATGTCAGAAAGGCTCAAACTGCGACACCAACCCGTTGACTGGCAAGGCCATCTGTACCTGTCCTCTGGGTTATGTTGGCCCAGCCTGTGACCAAGACATTGACGAATGCTCACTGGGTGAGTAATGGCTTCTTTAAAAAAAACACCTGAATAAAATGAACACTTGAACAACACAGCAACCACCCAGAACACCCTAGCAACCACTTAAAACACCCTGCTAACCTGAATGTATTAGTGATCGAATGATGGATTTCCCCCCAAAAAACTGTAAAGGCATTTGTGTCTCTTTTTTAGGTGCAAACCCTTGTGCACATGCTGGAAAGTGTATAAACACAAAAGGTTCCTTCCAGTGTAAATGTCTGCAGGGATATGTGGGTGCTCGATGTGAACTGGACATAAACGAGTGCATGTCCAACCCATGCCAGAATGATGCTACCTGTTTGGATCAAATTGGAGGCTTCCATTGCATCTGTATGCCAGGTAATCCAAAATATCTGCTGCATTTGGTTTTGGACACAGTCTATATCTAAGTGCTCACTATATTACCTCATACTGGTGATGTCATTACCTCACATGACCAACCTGTGATCCAATAAATAGCTTTTTTTGGCCGTCGCTCTAATTATACTGATGCCTGTCTACATAAAGCTGATATATTGTGTTTCATATAGACAGAATAAACAATATTAGCATCGCTAAGGCAGGCTGAATTCTCTTGCTAAATCTGGAACTAATCGTGCTACATATACTTCACCCAAACTGACAAAGCAAAGGAACTAGTTCAGGTTCCTTTCTGACTAACAAAATAATAAGAGTCCATCTTTCCATCTTTTGATGATATTCTTTTTCTCAATGTTTATGTGCTTTCTCTGGAATCATTTAATGAAAGGTATAAAGTACAGTAAATCTAGTTCAAATTGAAATTCCTAAATATTATTACTCCAATCAACAAAATCTCTACCAATTACATATAATATAGCAGTAAAATATTGTTATCGTTATTGGCCTGATAAGAAAATGTTGTCGATATGTTACAGCCGAATAAATAAAGATAATTTCCCTCGGCTGAGACACTTCAGTTCGCCAGGTTTGGTTTT
This sequence comes from Leuciscus leuciscus, assembly GCF_965113295.1. NCBI lineage: Eukaryota > Metazoa > Chordata > Actinopteri > Cypriniformes > Leuciscidae > Leuciscus > Leuciscus leuciscus. Next base: position 18,653,324 of record NC_138729.1, on the reverse strand, counting down.
TGAATTGCTTGAAAAATGATTGGAGTGCAACATGTGAAGCGCAAGTCTGTCATATTGGCTACATGAAATTATAGATATAATATATAATTTTGTGCTTAGGACATGGCTTTTAATTGTGAGAGTTTTGTTTTTGTAATCAGGCAAAAATCATATAAAAATTTGGAAAATTTGTGAAATAACACAATTAAATGGATATAAAAAATACATAAATAAAAAATACAGTTACAATGCAGTTTGGCTGTAATGATTCATGTCTGTGTTCCTCTGTCTTGTCCCATGTTTAGCAGTTCCTCGTTATGTTGATTAGTCTCCCCAGGTGTTTCTCATTTACCACGCCCCCTTGTTATCTTGTTTAGCTTGTTTGCATTTGTATTTAAACCTCTGTGCTTCAGTTGTTGTTTGTCGGTCGTTATAGCTGTTTCCCTGTTCATGTCCTGAGTTCTGTGTTCAGTTGTCTGCCTGGATTACCTGTTTGTGTTATTAAATGTAATGCTTGCATATGGATTCTCTCTCTGCTTCATTCCTGCCTCATCGTAACATTGGCTTCGTGACAGAAAGTAGAGACAAAACAAAGCCACATGACATGGACACTTATTGGTCAAAATAAAAAGTTTTACAATAATTGCAATATTCACAATGTTGCCATATTTTATATGGCCAGCTGAATCACCATGAATGTATTGTGAATATTTGATATATTGCCTGGGTCTAATACTTATGTGATTATGTATTTAGCAGACTTTTTCTAGCATATACCCTTTCCTGGCTTAAAAGCTGTTTACCATGCTAACAATTCAAAGCCACAATGTCTTAAATCTCCTGATTATGGGGTATATGGCTTGAATCTCGAATCTTTTTAATAACAATGAAGGCTTTAACTGACATTAGTTACATAACAAATTAGTTCATTAAATGACGAATCAATGGCAGCCTCTTAACTTTGATCACTCAGAGGAAATCCACTCTGCTTATTTTGACTCAAAAGTGTCCTGTTGACAACATCAGTTCCAGTGGCAAGACAAATGATATCGGCCTTCTGTCCGGGTCAACACTGAAGGTAGAGATTTTAGATGAGCTCAGTGAGTTTGCAATAACAATGCAGTATTAGTGTTTCCCACAACTTTGGAACATGGGATAGGCTACGTTTTCCAGCGTGCCCTTCTCTCAGCCTCATTTAAAAACAGTCTACCATGCCACCCAGTCTGTCTGTGTGTGTGCTTGTCTCCTTTCACTACTTTGGACCTGAATGGAACTCGTATCAGACAAACATAACCTAAACCTCAGCTGTGAGGAAACATCACTAAAGTAATTTCTCACTTTTTTTATTCCATGCATTCTTGGGTTTTGAAAAAGGAATACATTTTATATAATGTGATCAGTTATTAAATATATCCTAACTGAACATTTTTGCAGTTAAATCGTAGGAAATTGTTGTTAGAGTCGGTTAAGTCGTTGTCGTTGGTGCCTCTAACAGAGCCCTGGTACTGCCAGCCTTCTCAGAAAAGGAAGACTGTTGACCGCAACAACAGTAACGACTGTTTTTGAATGTAATAGGGAGTTTCACAACGTTTTATCCCTCTGTTTATACTGGGAAACAATCACATTTTCATATTTGTGTTAAAGGATCTGTGCTGTGCAATCTGATATAAATATTTAGTTCTTTGCAAGGCGACATGAATTCTGTCAGCAAACAGTTGCTCAAATATTTGTCCATGTCTAGTATATTTGAATTTATGGGTTCCCTTTCGAGAGGTCTCTCTTATTGCGTATCTCTCTTTCGGTGGCATCGGACAAGGAGGACGAAAAGGATGACAGCCTTTCCATTGTTGCATCCGAATGCGACGAGTCGACGGGCTCTGTTTCAGGCCCCGCTCCGTCAACACAAGCCAGCACGAGAACGAGTATCGATACAGAGCTTCTCCGCGTGCTCACCAATCTCTACCGTAGACGGCGCTCTGGAGAAAGGCTATGCGGCGATTCCTCCCCTCGAGGAAGCGGTGGCCACACACCTTTGCCCACCCACCGCTACTGGATGGAAAGCTAAAGCATCGCATCCATCCAAGCACTTCAGCTCTCGCTGGCCATGCATACGCCGCCGCTGGCCAAGCTGCTTCGGCGCTTCACACCATGGCTGTCCTCTAAGATTTTTAGGCCAAACATCTGCGCTCTTTGGACGAGTCTGGACCTGAACCGGAAGCTTTCAGGGATCTGCGCAGCACCACAGACCTGGCCTGCGAGCCACAAAGTCGACAGCCCAGGAGATTGGACGAAGCATGGCCAGCTTGACGGTGCTTGGTGCAAATTATGGCTTAATTTGACTGATATGAAGGAAGCAGACAGGGCAGCTTTTCTGGACTCCCCTATCTCCACCACCGGTCTTTTCGGCCCAGCAGTCAAAGGGTTCGCGGAGTGCTACACTGAGGCTCAGAAAGCGTCACAACCTATGCATCACTTTCTCCCGAAATGCTCCAGCTCTGCTTCTCAGCAGGTAAAATCAGCGCCTCCAGTCTCCCAGCCACGCCCAGCGGCTGAAGTCCGTCACTGCTCTCGCTCTGCAAAGAGGCGGGGACCCCGACCCAAGATTGTGTTGGACTCCGAGCCTTGTAAGCCTTCCTAGCCTTAGGAAGAAAGAGAGAGAGTTTGAGTCCCGTCGAGGCCGGACCACTCTCCAAAAAGCGTCTCACACCTTTTTTCAGGCGGCTGGAAATACCGATGTTGCAGTAAATGGGTCTGTTATAAAACACGCAAACAAACGCCGTAAAGAGCTCTTTTCTGTCTGTCATATGTAGGTCACGTGCCAAAGTATGCACCCCTACACACAAGCACTGTTCCCACAGTATTAACCTGTCCTCCAGCTCACGCTGGGGATGTAATAAATGCAGGTCATGTGTCCACTATACAATACGCACCCCTGCACACAAGCACTGTTCCCACAGTAACAAACTCTCCTCCAGCTAACTCTTATGGGTGCTTATATAGCCATAAGCCACGCCCATTCTGGTCAACCATTCTGATTGGTTTGCACGTCTGAGCCGCCTCGCCATAGGTCCGTGCAGTTGCCGCAGCAAAGCCAATGACCACGCTAGTCGCTCGTCTGTGTATGCTGTGCAGCTGCACTGCGTTTGAAAAAATTGGCTTTTTAAGTTTTCCCTTAAAGAGTTTTTATCTTTTTCCCATATAGCGTAAGCTAGCCTTATGCAATACTCGTTCCCTCATCTCAGGGAACCGAGGTTATGTTAGTAACCGAGATGTTATGTTTTAGTGCTGATTTTTTTATTCATCCTGCTCGAAAGTTACAGGCTATGTTCACGTGTTTTGGATGTGAACAGCAAAAATCTCTGACATTTAAAAAAATTCAGATCTGGACTCACTTTCATATGTGGAATAAAATTTAATAGGTACTCTATCATTCAAAACTTTGTGTTTGGTACGATTTTTTTTTGAAAGAAGTCTATTATGCTCAACAAGGCTGAATTTAACTGATCAAAAAACAGTAATATTGTAAAAACAATAATATTGTAAAATATTATTGCTGTTTTGGTTACACTTTATTTTAAGGTGTCTTTGTTACAATGTAATTCTTCATTTAGGTATTGGGTAATATTATTAACATGTATTTCGATAATTTCGATATATTGTGCAGCCCTAGTGTGTGTGTGTGTGTGTGTACATTTAGGTATTGAGTAATATTATTAACATGTACTTACTATAGAGTTAAGATTAGGGTTTTGTTTAGGGTTAGTTGAATGTAATTATTCATAATTTACAGTTATTACTACTGTAAGTATTAAGATCTGTCCAGGGACAGCAGATGTAAAATAGCCTTCTGGCTAATTTTGGCACACTGTACATTTAATTATGTCTTATTAGTGTGCATTGTCCCTGTTAAATAAACCTGAAATAAATAAATAAATAAATAAATAAAGTACATGTAACAAGGAAACTGCAAAATAAAGCATCATTACTCCAGTCTTCAGTGTCACATGATCCTTCTGAAATCATTCTAAAATGCTGATTTGCTGCTCAAAAATATCGGCAGTGCCTGATATGGGCATGTAAACAATCTTGTTGCTTCTGGCTTTTGAAACTAGATTTATAAGAACATTTTTGATGAAATTGCTTCTTTCTTTCCAGGCTTTAGTGGTCAGAACTGCGAGGAGAACATTGATGACTGTCCAGACCATCGCTGCCTTAACGGAGGGACCTGTGTGGATGGAGTGAACACCTACAATTGCCAATGCAAGCCAGAGTGGACAGGTACCAAATGCCTACTCAAACCCTACACTTCAAGTACAGCTAGACACAAATACATTTTTGAATCAGTAAGGCTAACAAGGTTTCATTGGGTAAAATCTCTTTTTTTAATTGCCGTTGTATCTGTGTTTAGAAAGGTACATGCTGTATTTTGCAGTGAAATTAACAGCTATAAATATTTATGTATTCATTCCTCAGGTCAGTTCTGTACCGAAGACTTCAACGAGTGCGATTTGATGCCCAATTCCTGCCAGAACGGTGGTGCATGCTTGAACATGCAGGGTGGATACAGCTGTGTGTGTGTGACGGCTGGACAGGGGATGACTGCAGCGAGAACATAGATGACTGCGCAGATGCTGCCTGCCACTCAGGAGCCACATGTCATGATCGGGTGGCCTCCTTCTTCTGTGAATGTCCTCACGGGCGCACAGGTGTGCATAGTTTTTTCACATACAACTGAATCTTGGTTTGAGGCACTCATTTCTTTTATTGGAGCATTAGCTTTATGAGAGCTTTGAGCAAAACCACTGAAGATAATTTAAAGACCCTATTTTTATTTTAATGGACCACTTATTTTAATTATTTTCTATTGAAAAAGAAATTAAAATGGGACATATCAATTTGCTTTTTTAATCTGCTAAAATGACTTTAGTCCGTATTGGATTTCAGCAGTGGCGTGTAACGCAGTCACTCCTACTAGCCAATTTGGCAGGTTGAATTATATATATCATATATGTTTCAATTGTAGTCTTTTAAAAATCATCTGAAATAATAAACGAAGTGCAATTTAGTGTTGTAAAAAATATAGATTTTTCGATAAATATCGATACCGAAATATCTGAAACGCTTCCAATACAAATTTTCTGCAAAATTGATACATGACATCAAAATCTCATCTCTCTGACAGCGAGTTGACACACAAACCTGCCTCCCCTCTCTCACTCATCTCATTTGCTTCAAATGAATTGCCCCGGCATAGGTTTGCGCATATTTTACATAATTTTACTCATTCCTTCAGCTTTTGTGCTCACACCCAAAGTTTGCACACATAATGCCGCCTCTCAGTACTAAATTGAGTTCTTTTTCACTGCTTATTGCACTTAAACAGTCAAAAACACACAAAATATATGGCGAGTCTTCATGTAAACACAGTCAGATATGTTTTAAGTGCATGTAAACAGTTGAGAAAGAAAATGCATGTGTAACAGTATAATGGATCTGTGCGTCAGGTCTTAAAGTGACAGCAGCCTAATATACCTGCTGCCAAATTATGAGATAATATAAAAAAATATCTAAATTACAGTTTTTCCCAATTGTATTGATGTCAAAATTGTGGCCAGTGAAAATACTGCATAGCTGATAACTTTGGAAAACCACTAGCCACAGTGGCTGGTGAGCAAAAAAGTTAATGTCAAGCCCCAATCCTAACCCTATAGTCAGTACATGTAGTTAAATATTATTACTCAGTACTTAAATGTATAATTACACTGTAACACGGACACCTTAAAATAAAGTGTAACTAACATTTGTTTTGATTTCATGAGGTCTTTAATACCTGCCATGCTGTTTAAATAGGAGACATTCACTTATTTTTATTGTCATACATTTCTGTACAAGCTAATGTTTATTGTGTGTATCGATGTCTTAGGTCTGCTGTGTCACCTGGATGATGCTTGCATTAGTAACCCATGTCAGAAAGGCTCAAACTGTGACACCAACCCAGTCAACGGCAAGGCCATCTGTACCTGTCCTCTGGGTTATGTTGGCCCAGCCTGTGACCAAGACGTTGACGAATGCTCACTGGGTGAGTAATGGCTTCTTTAAAAAAAACACCTGAATAAAATGAACACTTGAACAACACAGCAACCACCTAGAACACCCTAGCAACCACTTAAAACACCCTGCCAACCTGAATGTATTAGTGATCGAATGAAGGATTTCCCCCCAAAAAACTGTAAAGGCATTTGTGTCTCTTTTTTAGGTGCAAACCCTTGTGCACATGCTGGAAAGTGTATAAACACAAAAGGTTCCTTCCAGTGTAAATGTCTGCAGGGATATGTGGGTGCTCGATGTGAACTGGACATAAACGAGTGCATGTCCAACCCATGCCAGAATGATGCTACCTGTTTGGATCAAATTGGAGGCTTCCATTGCATCTGTATGCCAGGTAATCCAAAATATCTGCTGCATTTGGTTTTGGACACAGTCTATATCTAAGTGCTCACTATATTACCTCATACTGGTGATGTCATTACCTCACATGACCAACCTGTGATCCAATAAATAGCTTTTTTTGGCCGTCGCTCTAATTATACTGATGCCTGTCTACATAAAGCTTATATATAGTGTTTCATATAGACAAAATAAACAATATTAGCATCGCTAAGGCAGGCTGAATTCTCTTGCTAAATCTGGAACTAATCATGCTACATATACTTCACCCAAACTGACAAAGCAAAGGAACTAGTTCAGGTTCCTTTCTGACTAACAAAATAATAAGAGTCCATCTTTCCATCTTTTGATGATATTCTTTTTCTCAATGTTTATGTGCTTTCTCTGGAATCATTTAATGAAAGGTATAAAGTACAGTAAATCTAGTTCAAATTGAAATTCCTAAATATTATTACTCCAATCAACAAAATCTCTACCAATTACATATAATATAGCAGTAAAATATTGTTATTGTTATCGTTATTGGCCTGATAAGAAAATGTTGTCGATATGTTACAGCCGAATAAATAAAGATAATTTCCCTCGGCTGAGACACTTCAGTTCGCCACGATGGTTTTTGAATTGCTTGAAAAATGATTGGAGTGCAACATGTGAAGCGCAAGTCTGTCATATTGGCTACATGAAATTATAGATATAATATATAATTTTGTGCTTAGGACATGGCTTTTAATTGTGAGAGTTTTGTTTTTGTAATCAGGCAAAAATCATATAAAAATTTGGATTTAGATTTATCGGCCAATATATCGGTTATCAGCTTTCAAATATAAAGAATCGGTGCATCCCTACAAACTAAATAAATGAATCAACCGAATAATATATCAAAACACAAAAGCATAATTTAAAAATAAATAATACAATTAAATGGATATAAAAAATACATAAATAAAAAATACAGTTACAATGCAGTTTGGCTTCGTGACAGAAAGTAGAGACAAAACAAAGCCACATGACATGGAAACTTATTGGTAAAAATAAAAAGCTTTAAAATAATTGCAATATTCACAATGTTGCCATATTTTATATGGCCAGCTGAATCACCATGAATGTATTGTGAATATTTGATATATTGCCTGGGTCTAATACTTATGTGATTATGTATTTAGCAGACTTTTTCTAGCATATACCCTTTCCTGGCTTAAAAGTTGTTTACCATGCTAACAATTCAAAGCCACAATGTCTTAAACACCCCTCCTGATTATGGGGTATATTGCTTGAATCTCGAATCTTTTTAATAACAATGAAGGCTTTAACTGACATTAGTTACATAACAAATGAGTTCATTAAATGACGAATCAATGGCAGCCTCTTAACTTTGATCACTCAGAGGAAATCCACTCTGCTTATTTTGACTCAAAAGTGTCCTGTTGACAACATCAGTTCCAGTGGCAAGACAAATGATATCGGCCTTCTGTCCGGGTCAACACTGAAGGTAGAGATTTTAGATGAGCTCAGTGAGTTTGCAATAACAACGCAGTATCAGTGTTTCCCACAACTTTGGAACATGGGATAGGCTACGTTTTCCAGCGTGCCCTTCTCTCAGCCTCATTTAAAAACAGTCTACCATGCCACCCAGTCTGTCTGTGTGTGTGTGTGTGTGTGTGTGTGTGTGTGTGTGTGTGTGTGTGTGTGTGTGTGTGCTTGTCTCCTTTCACTACTTTGGACCTGAATGGAACTCGTATCATGTCAGACAAACATAACCTAAACCTCAGCTGTGAGGAAACATCACTAAAGTAATTTCTCACTTTTTTTATTCCATGCATTCTTGGGTTTTGAAAAAGGAATACATTTTATATAATGTGATCAGTTATTAAATATATCCTAACTGAACATGTTAAAGGATCTGTGCTGTGCAATCTGATATAAATATTTAGTTCTTTGCAAGGCGACATGAATTCTGTCAGCAAACAGTTGCTCAAATATTTGTCCATGTCTAGTATATTTGAATTTATGGGTTCCCTTTCGAGAGGTCTCTCTTATTGCGTAAGGCTAGCTTACGCTATGGGAAAACTCCTTTTCTCGAGAATATTGAAGCCAATTTTTTAAAACACAGTGCAGCTGCACAGCATGAGCGGGTACAGATGAGCGACTAGCGCGGCCATTGGCTGTGCTGCGCAACTGCACGAACCAATGGCGAGGCGGCTCAGACGTGCAAACCAATCAGGCCGCTTCGCACCCTAGAGCGTCAGAGCCCGCCAGAATGGGCTTGGCTTATGGCAATATAAGCACCCATTCTTTGGCAAGGAACTCAGATTTTATCTCCTTCAGCGAACACTCCACTTCGCTGATCTCTGGATAGAAGCCTTCGCCGCCTTCAAAAAGCTTTCAGCGGAACAAGCCTTCTGCTATTCAGCCCTGAGGATGCCAGCTTCCTGGGTTCACTAGACGCTGCCTTCAGCCCGCTGTTCTGCTGTGCCTTCCAGCACAGCAGAATAAAAGAATAATTCTGAATATTTATCATTAAAGAATAAATATTCTTTAATGCTAGTGTGCTCGCCATCGCGTCACACTTTCTAAGAGAGCTAAATTTCCGAGGCGTTGCTTCATCCGTTTCAGGCCCCGCTCCGTCAACACAAGCCAGCACGAGAACGAGCATCGATGCAGAGCTTCTCTGCGTGCTCACCAATCTCTGGAGAAAGGCTATGAGGCGATTCCTCCCCTCGAGGAAGCAGTGGCCACACACCTTTGCCCGCCCACCGCTACTGGATGGAAAGCTAAAGCATCGCATCCATCCAAGCACTTCAGCTCTCGCTTTACACCATGGCTGTCCTCCAAGATTTTCAGGCCAAACTTCTCCGCTCTTTGGACGAGTCTGGACCTGAACCGGAAGCTTTCAGGGATCTGCGCAGCGCCACAGACCTGGCCTGCGAGCCACAAAGTCGACAGCCCAGGCAATTGGACGAAGCATGGTCAGCTTGACGGTGCTTGAGCGGCACCTATTGCTTAATTTGACTGATATGAAGGAAGCAGATAGGGCAGCTTTTCTGGACTCCCCTATCTCCACCACCGGTCTTTTCGGCCCAGCAGTCAAAGGGTTCGCCGAGCGCTACACTGAGGCTCAGAAAGCGTCACAACCTATGCATCACTTTCTCCCGAAATGCTCCAGCTCTGCTTCTCAGCAGGAAAATCAGCGCCTCCAGTCTCCCAGCCCCGCCCAGCGGCTGAAGTCCGTCACTGCTCTCTGCAAAGAGGCAGGGACCCCGACCCAAGATTGTGTTGGACCCCGAGCCTCGTAAACCTTCCTAGCCTTAGGAAGAAAGAGAGAGAGTTTGAGTCCCGCCGAGGCCGGACCACTCTCCAAAAAGTGTCTCACACCTTTCCCAGTCCCCTTTTTTCAGGCCGATGTTGCAGTAAATGGGTCAGTTATAAAACACGCACACCTGCAAACAAACGCCGTTTTACGGCGACACAAATAAAGCACGAAAAGAGCTCTTTTCTGTCTGTGTCATATATAGGTCACGTGCCCACGATAAAGTACGCACCCCTACATACAAGCACTGTTCCCACAGCATTAATCTCTCCTCCAGCTCACGCTGGGGATGCAATGAATGTAGTGCGTGTGCCCACTATGAAGTACACACCCCTACACATAAGCACTGCCACCACAGTACCAATTCTCCCCCCAGCTCATGCGGGAGATGTAATAAATGTAGGTTGTGTGCCCACTATGAAGTAAGCACCCCTACACATGAAAACTGTTCCCACAGTTTCAGTTCTCCCTCCAGCTCGCGCTGGAGATGTGATGAAAGGTGTGCCCGCTGTAATGCACGCGCCCCTGCACATAAGCGCTGTTCACACAGCATTACAAGATGGCTGGGCGGCTAGGTCCCTGTCACAGAGCGGCCCGTCTGCAGTTTTCATTCAACCCCTAGCTATTAGGGCCAAGACCTGGAAGGCCATCCCCGGTATATCAGTATTGGTGTTGAACATGACAAAACGAGGCTACTCGCTAGAGTTTGCTCGCAGACCCCGCGCTTTCGAGCCGTGGTCAAAACGACAGTGAGAAGAGATGTGGCGCACATCCTTTGCACTGAAGTGTCGAAACTGTTAGAAAAGGAAGCTGTCGAACCAGTCCCTCTTTCACAAAGCGAGTCAAGCTTTTATAGTCGCTACTTCCTCGTTCTGAAAAAGGATGGTGGCCTCAGGCCCATCCGAGACCTCAGACACCTGAACAAAGCGCTTATGATACGCCCGTTCAGGATGCTGACAACCAGACAAATCCTTGCGCAAATTCACCCAGGGGATTGGTTTTTCTCAGTGGATCTGAAAGATGCTTATTTTCACATCCAAATATCGCCCCATCACAGGCCATTCCTAACCCCCCTGAGACAGCTGGGAGTGCGAGTGTTAAACTACCTCGACAATTGGCTGATTATAGCCCAATCGGAGGAACAGTTGATAACTCACAGATCCTGGCTCCTCAGCCATTTACAATGCCTTGGTCTAAGGATCAATGCTTCCAAGAGCACACTGTCTCCCAGCCAGGGTATTTCTTTCCTGGGTACAGTGATAGACTCTATACAAATGAAAGTGTGCCTTACGTCAAATCTCAAGAGATTTCAGAGGATGTTGGGTCTCATGGCCTCAGCATCATCAGTACTCCAGCTTGGACTACTGCACATGCGTCCTCTCCAGCGCTGGCTAAAACACAGAGTACCGGCTCACGTGTGGTGATTTGGCCACTTACAAATCAGATCGATCCACGGCTGTATCAAAGCCCTGGCTCCCTGGAAAGCAGCCGACTAGTCTCAGTCAGGTGTGAGTATGGGTGTGGTTTCGAGGAGAAAAGTGATCTCGACACACGCCTCCAACTTAGGCTGGGGGGGCCCTTTACGAGGGCAGGCCCATCTCTGGCCTATGGTCAAGCCCGGAGAAGCGCCTACATATAAACTGTCTAGAGATGAGAGTGGTTGCTCTATCACTGAAATCCATCACTGAAGCAAGAGTGCCTTTGACTAGGCACCTCTATGCTCAGAAATGGTTGGTGCTCTCTGGCTGGTGCGCAGCACGGAGCCTGGACCCCTACTCGTTTGAAATACCAAGTGTACTCTACTTTTTACAAGAGCTCTTGGACATGGGTCGCACCCCCTCCACACTCAAAGTATATGTGGTGGCCATAACAGCATCTCACTCTCTTGTGGCCGGACAATCACTATGAAGAAACGACGTCATCGTGCGCTTCCTTAAAGGGGCAAGGAGGCTAAACCCTCCGCGACCCCCCTCTGTGCCTATCTGGGACCTCTCCACGGTCCTGGAAGCAATGAAGGGGGCCCCATTTGAGCCGCTTCGGTCTGTGGACATGAAGCATCTCTCGCTCAAAACCACTCTCTTACTGGTGCACGCTTCAGTCAATCAGTAAGCGCATCCTGCCTTGAGTTTGGGCCTAACTACTCCAGAGTCGTCCTTAAGCCACGGCATGGTTATGTTCCTAAAGTGCTCTCGACTCCGTTCAGAGCACAGGTTATTTCACTAGCAGCTCTTCCCTCACCAGAGGATGAAAGAGATGCAAATTTACTCTGTTCTCTCAGAGTTTATCTGGAGCGTTCTGCCTCATTCAGACAGTCGGAACAGCTTTTTGTATGCTTTGGCGGCCGCACCAAGGGGTTCGCTGTTTCAAAGCAAAGATTATCGTGCTGGATAGTTGATTCTATTGCGCTGGCTTATGAGTCTAAGGGCCTTCATTGACCCTTAGGCATCAGAGCTCATTCCACGAGAGGTATGGCCTCGTCTTGGGCTTGGTCAAGTGTAATACCTATTGAAGATATCTGTGCGGCGGCCGGCTGGGCCTCACCATCCACATTTATGTATTATAACCTGGAAGTTCCTGCTTTGCAAGCAAGGGTTCTTTCAATACAAGATGTGTAAGCACAAACTCCCTGAGCCTTAGGGCCCGATACATATCCGGTCCTGGTTCTCATATATATATACATTATATAGGGTTTGGCCCTCATTAGGCCCATTCCTTGTTTTTCCCTATACGAAGCCCGTCACGGACTGGCTTTTATTGGGTTCATACTTTACTCTTCTATAAGCCTCAGACATCTTGCCTGGGCTTCTGAACAGAGCGAAGTTAAACACTTACGGCGTTTGGAAGGGGGTTCCCATAGCGTAAGCTAGCCTTACGCAATATGAGAGACCTCTCGAAAGGGAACGTCTCGGTTACTTACGTAACCTTGGTTCCCTGAGATGAGGGAATGAGTATTGCGTAACCCGTGGTGCTTCTGTGCTTTGATCAGGGGATCACTTCAGTCGATTAAACCTGAGTTCCTTGGCAAAGAATGGGTGCTTATATAGCCATAAGCCACGCCCATTCTGGCGGGCTCTGACGCGCTAGGGCGCGAAGCGGCCTGATTGGTTCGCACGTCTGAGCCGCCTCGCCATAGGATCGTGCAGTTGCCGCAGCACAGCCAATGGCCGCGCTAGTCGCTCATCTGTGTATGCTGTGTATGCTGTGCAGCTGCACTGTGTTTTAAAAAATTGGCTTCAATATTCTCTAGAAAAGGAGTTTTCCCATATCTTAAGCTAGCCTACGATATCAAGAGTTCGATAAATGTTCGATAATGTTTATGCGCCAAAAGCGGAACGAAACTCATTTGAACCGCGCGCCACACGGACCATTAATCCGCTCTGCTCAAAGTCCAAACAGCAGCGTTGCGCAAGCTCACTAGAGCAGATGCCTGACTTGCCCTGTTGCCCCAGTTGCCCCCTTGCCTCAGACTTACTCTGATCGGTCTCGGTCACGAGATCCAGTGAGAAGCGCTTGAATTCAGCGAAGAATACAATGTCTCAGTGATTTAAACCAGTTTAAAGGCAGATGAAACAGCGCTGACAAACAGGAGAAACACTGTGCGCAACGATACAGTCAGAAGGCTCTTCCGTCTACAGATTCCCATCATTTACCATGGATTTACTGTGATGTTAGCCTAGTAATATTAACTGCACCATGAGATGTGGGATATACATTTTGAATTGTATTATATTTTTAATGTAGACAATGTATTAAAGGACTAATGGAATATAATTACAGTATTTAATAATGTATTTAGGCTACTGTTTTTCATACAAATACCATAGAAACCATAAAGTTACATTTTGCCATGATAGTGAGGTGCTATAGGCTATGCCTGGTTTTATCTGTGGTTATCATGATCTAAATGCATGATACTGGATGACCAATGGTTAATTTTAATGAAACTCAAACAGTCAGAATATTACATTTTGTAATACTCAAGAAACCCGTCTCTGATCCAACTGACCTTAATAACTTCCGCCCCATCTCAAACCTTCCATTCATCTCCAAACTTCTTGAAAAATCTGTTGCTGCTCAACTCCACACCCATCATTCCTCCAATAACCTTTATGAACTTTTTCAATCTGGCTTTCACTCTCTCCATAGTACCGAAACGGCCCTTCTCAAAATTACCAATGACCTCCTTTCTGCTGATTCCGGTTCACTAACCATCCTCCTTCTGCTTGATCTCAGTGCAGCCTTTGACACCATCTCACACTCTATCCTTCTGGACAGACTTTCCTCCATTGGCATCACTGGTACTCCCCTCACCTGGTTCCGTTCCTACCTTTCCGACCGCTCCCAGTTTATTCAGCTAAAGTCCTTCATCTCTCATCCCTTCCCTTTCACTTCTGGTGTTCCGCAGGGTTCTGTTCTTGGCCCCATGCTTTTTCTGATCTATCTTCTCCCCCTTGGTCACATCTTCAGGAAACACAACATTCATTTTCATTGCTATGCGGCTGACACCCAGCTCTACATCTCCAGTAAACCCAACAGCATACTCCCACCCTCCTCCCTAACCAACCGCCTTCATGAAATAAAGTCCTGGTTCACCTCAAACTTTCTCAAACTTAACAGCAATAAAACTGAACTTCTACTCACTGGCACCAAATCCACCTTAAGTAAAATAAACAATTTCTCAATTTTCATCAACGGCTCCTCCATCTCCCCCTCCCCTCAGGTAAAGAGTCTGGGTGTCATCCTAGACAGCACCCTCAGCTTCAATGCACACATCAATAACATCACTCGTTCAACCTATTTCCACCTCAGAAACATCCACCGTCTTCGCCCTGCTCTCACTCCTCTCTCCACTGCCGTTTTTGTCCATAGCCTCGTCACTTCCCGAATCGATTATTGTAACTCTCTCCTGTTTGGTCTCCCTCAAAAAACCCTCCATAAACTCCAACTTGTTCAGAATTCTGTCGCACGCATCATCACTCACACACCCTCCATAAAGCACATCACCCCAGTCCTACAACAGCTCCACTGGCTCCCCATCTCACACCGTATCCACTACAAAATCCTGCTCCTCACTTTCAAAGCCATCCATAACCTCGCCCCTTCATACCTGACTGACCTCATTCATATTGCCACACCAGCCCGCTCTCTCCGCTCCTCCTCCTCTCTCCATCTCATTGTCCCGCCCGCCCGCCCGCCTCATCACTATGGGGAGTAGGGCCTTCAGTCGTTCTGCTCCCCAGCTCTGGAACACTCTCCCCCCTGACCTCCGCAACTCCGATTCTCTCAAACACTTCCAATCCACACTCAAAACTCATCTGTTTAGACAAGCCTGTGATTTAGACTGTGACTACTATTGCATTATCCTCCTGTACTGTTTTTTAACTGATGTATTTTATCATGTTTTATGCTAGTTTTTAACATAGTTTTTAGTTTGTTCTAATGTACTTTCTTGTAAGGCGACCTTGAGTGTCCAGAAAGGCGCCAAATAAATAAAATGTATTATTATTATACCAAATAAAAATGAGGTTGTTAAATTTTTATTTTTTTTAACAGATGTTACTGTTTTTGTTAATGAACATAATTTTAACATAGTAAATCTGCATCCTAACTCAAGCTAATACTACTGTCAACTCACTGTCAAATATGCGTTTCGAGACAAAACATGTAATATTAATATTGCAGCCTGCACTGCAAACTGTGTTGAAGATACATGCCATCAAAGTCAGGCAACACAAACCTGTTTCAAGACTTGAAACAATATCCCCCATTAGCACATGCAGAAACTAAGAAATACATTTTTCTATTAAGATATTTATTTTGTTAAGGAAAAATGACAAATGTTTGAATGTTCTACCTCAGATTTGTGAAATGTTCACCTGTTTGGCAAGTGTTTGTCTGTTGTAACGAGGCAGACTAAGAGAGATCCATTTGCAGCTTTTATTAAGAATAATCAAAACAGGCAAGGTCATCAATAGCAGACAGGGCAATGCAGAGGAGACAGAGACAAACCAGGTAGATGAGCTAAGGATGTGTGTGGCTGGGTGGGTGTGTGTGTGTGTGTGTGTGTGTGTGTGTGTGTGTGTGTGTGTGTGTGTGTGTGTGTGTGTGTGTGTGTGTGTGGGTGTGGGTGTGGGTGTGGATGGGTGTGTTGGTGCGTGGGGAAGTGGCGAGTGTGTGTGTGTGGGTGGGGAAGTGGCTTATATGTGTGTGTGAATGAGTTGCAGGTGTGTTGTGCAATCATGGAGTCTTCACGTGCTATGGTAATTATGGTAAATACCAAAAGCCGACGTGGAAAATGCACATGAACACCCCCTCATGTGGTATTTTCCACTGGGCAGCTCGTAGAATATTTTGATGCACGAGTTGCCGAGATGAGATAACCTTTGACCTTTTCAAAATGGCGGAGAGAAACGCAAGAGTCGTGAATACTGTTAGCGGATAGTTTATTAGCGGATAATTGTAATATAATGCGTTAACACTCAATTTTCAACTTCGCCGCAATTTCCTTGGTTCATATTTAATCATTTTATGTCATGTTTTATTTTTTTTTATTATTAATTATGTTTTAATCATCAGAAAGCACCACATTTACGTTTTTTTTTTTAGTTTTAGTTTTTTTGTAAAGATAAAAAAGATACTCTACTGACACAGACCTTGCGGGTACTACATTACGACAACAAAAGCACTTGAACACAACACACTGGTAAATACCAGTTCACAAGTGGAAAATATCATCTTTTCCATAGCACGTGAAGGCAGCATCAGTCCCAGGTAAGAGGCATTATGGGAATTGGAGTTCGGTGAAAAGAAGTTAATACTCTGGCGACGGCTCCCTCCGGTGGTGAAGAGGAGGTGGAGAGGAAGCCTGCTCTGTAACATTGTCATGTTATGTTCTGACAATAAAGAGTAGTTTAAAACCACAATTAACGCTCTGGTTTCTACAACTTTCACTTAGGAGCAAAAATCTGCCTTTATTAAGAAATAAAGATTTGACATTTATCGTGATACTTATCGATATCGACTGATATTAAACAATTATCGTGATAATTTTTTTGGGCCATATCACCCAGCCCTAATAGGTACTCTATCGTTCAAAACTTTGTGTTTGGTAAGATTTTTTTTTAATGTTTTTGAAAGAAGTCTCTTAAGCTCAGCAAGGCTGAATTTATTTGATCAAAAAACAGTAATATTGTAAAAACAATAATATTGTAAAATATTATTGCTGTTTTGGTTACACTTTATTTTAAGGTGTCCTTGTTACAATGTAATTGCACATTTAGGTATTGAGTAATATTATTAACGTACTTACTATAGAGTTAGGATTAGGGTTTTGTTTAGGGTTAGTTGAATGTAATTATTCATAATTTGCAGTTATTACTACTGTAAGTACATGTAACAAGGACACTGCAAAATAAAGTGTTACCACTGTTTTCTATTACGATATATTTAAAAAATGTAATTCATTCCTGTGACGTGAAACTGAATTTTCAGCATCATTACTCCAGTCTTCAGTGTCACATGATCCTTCTGAAATCATTCTAATTTGCTGATTTGCTGCTCAAAAATATGGGCAGTGCCTGATATGGGCATGTAAACAATCTTGTTGCTTCTGGCTTTTGAAACTAGATTTTTAAGAACATTTTTGATGAAATTGCTTCTTTCTTTCCAGGCTTTAGTGGTCAGAACTGCGAGGAGAACATTGATGACTGTCCAGACCATCGCTGCCTTAACGGAGGGACCTGTGTGGATGGAGTGAACACCTACAATTGCCAATGCAAGCCAGAGTGGACAGGTACCAAATGCCTACTCAAACCCTACACTTCAATTACAGCTAGACACAAATACATTTTTGAATCAGTAAGGCTAACAAGGTTTCATCGGGTAAAATCTCTTTTTTTAATTGGCGTTGTATCTGTGTTTAGAAATGTACATGCTGTATTTTGTAGTGAAATTAACAGCTATGAGTATTTATATATTAATTCCTCAGGTCAGTTCTGTACCGAAGACTTCAATGAGTGCGATTTGATGCCCAATTCCTGCCAGAACGGTGGTACATGCTTGAACACGCAGGGTGGATACAGCTGTGTGTGTGTGAACGGCTGGACAGGGGATGACTGCAGCGAGAACATCGATGACTGCGCAGATGCTGTCTGCTTCGCAGGAGCCACATGTCATGATCGGGTGGCCTACTTCTTCTGTGAATGTCCTCACGGGCGCACAGGTGTGCATCGTTTTTTCACATGCAACTGAATCTTGGTTTGTGGCACTCATTTCTTTTATTGGAGCATTAGCTTTATGAGAGCTTTGAGCAAAACCACTGAAGATAATTTAAAGACCCTATTTTTAGTTTAATGGACCACTTATTTTACTTATTTTCTATTGAAAAAGAAGTTAAGATGGGACATATCAATTTGCTTTTTTAATCTGCTAAAATGAATTTAGTCTGTATTGAATGTGCACTTGCACATATATGATGTAAAGCTAATAGCCATGGATTAAGTGTCATAACATTATGTGTAAAACGTTATTTTACAGTGTTCTTGTTACACATCTTACATGTAGTTGCTATAGTAATTACTATAAATTGTGCATAATTGCATGCAACTAACCTAAACCACACCTTAATCCTAATCAGGGTTTGGTTTTATGCATGTGGATTTCAGCAGTGGCGTGTAACGCAGTCACTCCTACTAGCCAATTTGGCAGGTTGAACTATATATATAATATATGCATGTTTCAATTGTAGTCTTTTAAAAATCATCTGAAATAATAAACTAAGTGTTGTCAAAAATATAGATTTTTCAATAAATATCGATACCGAAATATCTGAAACGCTTCCAATACAAATTTTCCGCAGAATTGATACATGATACAAGCTGCGCTTTCTCATCTCTCTGACACACAAACCTGCCTCCCCTCTATCACTCGTCTCATTTGCTTCGAATGAAATGCCTCGGCATAGGATTGTGCATATTTTGCATAATTTTACTCATTCCTTCAGCTTTTGTGCTCACACCCAAAGTTCGCACACATAAAGCCACCTCTCAATACTAAATTGAGTTCTTTTTCACTGCTTATTGCACTTAAACAGTCAAAAACACACAAAATAATGTCAAAAAATGCTGGTTTTGGCGAGTCTTAATGTAAACACAGTCAGATATGTTTTAAGTGCATGTAAACAGTTGAGAAAGAAAATGCATGTGTAACAGTATAATGGATCTGTGTGTCAGGTCTTAAAGTGACAGCAGCCTAATATACCTGCTGCCAAATTATGAGATAATATAAAAAAAATATCTATATGACAGTTTTTCCTAATGGTATTGATGTCAAAATTGTGGCCAGTGAAAATGCTGAGTAGCTGATAACTTTGGAAAACCACTAGCCACAGTGGCTGGTGAGCAAAAAAGTTAATGTCAAGCCCCGAACCTAACCCTATAGTCAGTACATGTAGTTAATTATTATTACTCAGTATTTAAATGTATAATTACACTGTAACACAGACACCTTAAAGGTCCCATGGCATGAAAATGTCACTTTATGAGGTTTTTTAACATTAATATGAGTTCCCCTAGCCTGCCTATGGTCCCCCAGTGGCTAGAAATGGTGATAGGTGTAAAACAAGCCCTGGGTATTATGCTCCGCCTTTGAGAAAATGAAAGCTCAGATGGGCCAATCTGGAATCTTCCCTATATGTTGTCATACGGGGAAAGGTTACCTCCCCTTT
Source organism: Leuciscus leuciscus (assembly GCF_965113295.1). Lineage (NCBI taxonomy): Eukaryota > Metazoa > Chordata > Actinopteri > Cypriniformes > Leuciscidae > Leuciscus > Leuciscus leuciscus. The sequence continues at coordinate 18,633,867 of NC_138729.1, read as the reverse complement.
CTCTGCTTTGCCCGCCCAGAGAATTTGGCCCGCCCATGAGAAAATGAGCTACGACCGTTTGAGCGCGATATTGGTTTTTCCTCGAGAGACATCATGGCTTGCAAATGAGCGAAGCATGGCAGTTGCTCAGTGTTTGGATGTACAAATGAACACAAAAGTATTTTTTTAGTTCTTTCATCTGAGCCTCTAAAGAACTAATTAAGACTTCAATATACGTGGACATGGAGAACTTTGTCATTAAAAAATGAGCCAGAGTACAGTCTTCTCTAAACTACAAAGATTACTGATACAGCTTTAGAACGATAGCAAATCAGAGCAACATGAAAAGCCAACAACGTAGGCTTAGCGTTAGCTACATGATAACTGTAACGGCGTACATAAACAACTAAACCAACAAAAGTAGTGTATCCAGACACAATATTTTAAACTAACCATTCGGAGACGTCCTGCTGTAGCTGCTGAGTTGCAACTTCTTCAGGTGCTTCTCCATCCGGATCAGATTCTGTGTCAAACTGGAAAGCTTGAACGACTGCGTGTCTACGAGCCATTGCGATACATCCACTGTAAACATTAGCGCATGGTACCGTGGCCGCAAGCTGGTCAAGGCCACACCCCCACCCTCCACCTTGCCCTGCCTCTCTCCTCCTCATTAGCATTTAAAGCTACAGACAGAAATGGCACGTCCTAAGGAAAGCTCATTGTGGGACAAGCTCGTAGTGGCAGTAATTTTGCACCAAGGCTGAATTTCGGGAAAGAGACTTCAGATACAGTATTAGGGGACCAATAAGGCCTATATAAAAGCATCCAAAAAGCAGCATGTCATAGGACCTTTAAAATAAAGTGTAACCAACATTTGTTTTGATTTCATGAGGTCTTTAAAACCTGCCATGCTGGTGTGATCGTACGTGCGAAAGGGTTAAAACCTGCCATGCTGTTTAAATAGGAGACATTCACTCATTTTTATTGTCATACATTTCTGTACAAGATAATTTTTATTGTGTGTATCGCTGTCTTAGGTCTGCTGTGTCACCTGGATGATGCTTGCATTAGTAACCCATGTCAGAAAGGCTCAAACTGTGATACCAACCCATTCAACGGCAAGGCCATCTGTACCTGTCCTCTGGGTTATGTTGGCCCAGCCTGTGACCAAGACGTTGACGAATGCTCACTGGGTGAGTAATGGCTTCTTTAAAAAAAACACCTGAATAAAATGAACACTTGAACAACACAGCAACCACCCAAAACACCCTAGCAACCACTTAAAACACCCTGCCAACCTGAATGTATTAGTGATCGAATGATGGATACAAAAAAAAAAAAACTTAAAGGCGTTTTGTGTCTAATTTTAGGTGTAAACCCTTGTGCAAATGCTGGAAAGTGTATAAACACAAAAGGTTCCTTCCAGTGTAAATGTCTGCAGGGATTTGTGGGTACTCAATGTGAACTGGACATAAACGAGTGCATGTCCAACCCATGCCAGAATGATGCTACCTGTTTGGATCAAATTGGAGGCTTCCATTGCATCTGTATGCCAGGTAATCCAAAAAAATTGCTGCATTTGGTTTTGGACACAGTCTATATCTATATGCTCACTATATATTACCTCATACTGGTGGTGTCATTACCTCACACTGGTGATGTCATTACCTCACATGACCAACCTGTGATCCAATAAATAGCTTTTTTTTGGCTGTAGCTCTAATTATACTGATGCCTGTCTACATAAAGCTGATATATTGTGTTTATTATAGACAAAAGAAACACTAATAGCATCGCTAAGGCAGGCTGAATTCTCTTGTTAGATCTGGAGCTAATTCCCCTATGCTAATTGGCAGGGTATGAGGGAGTCTTCTGCCAGATCAATACTGATGAGTGCTCCAGCATGCCCTGCCTCAACAATGGGAAGTGCATTGACAAGATCAACAACTACCAATGCGAATGCCCCACAGGTGAGCATACAGGGGTCAATCACCTCCCAGGACAGAACAGAGAGGAGAACACTAATCCCTCACTAAGCATCCTCACTTTACAGCATTTTTATACAAGTGTCTAAAACTTTTCACAGTACTGTTGCTTTGCAGGTAGGTTTCTTCAAGCGTCTTGGAGACGTTGCCACAGTTCTTCTGGGCTTAGTCTGTCTCAGTTTTTTGTGTTTCTTCATGTAATCCCCAGGGCTTAAAGTATTCCGGCGGGGGGCCGGATTTCCGGCTTGAGGGCAGGTCCGGCCTCTGGCGCAGGCAAAATTTATTTATCAGGCTGCAAATTACAGTCGGAGGCACTTTAATCTGACTTGAATAACACACCGGTCCCCTTCAACCTACCTGTCACCACTATTGCCACCCGCTGGAGAACTCGACTGTTACATATTTTTCTCGATTTTCCGCACATTTGTGAAAAAAAACTCTCCTTTCCCGCACTTCTTACGGTCCCTGAATGCATCTCACGCGCAGCCTCGCTCTAACGTGCTTCTCTCGGAAATAATGACTACGCGGATGCTGTAGCTAGTGTTAATGGCTTATTTACAACTTTAAACATCTAAAAGAAGCGGCGATGGGCGCAGGGCAGGTGGAAGACAGGCCTGTTGTTGTGGATTATGCAAAAGAAGTTTTGCAAAATGGACGCTAATGATCGACCAGACGAGTCATCGGATAAAGAGGCGAAGAGCAGCAAGTTCTACGACTGATCCACAGTGAGTGTAGAGTTTATATGCTTATTCTGTGGAGTAAAGTCGGGCGAACGGGGTCGCTGCGTTGCAGCGCTTATCACCGGCACTAAAATAAGCACTAAAAGGCTCTGTCGCTCTCATGAATTCATTCGCTGCATCGGATCTGTCCATCCCCGGTACCCCGCACGAGAACACGGTGTCGGACCATCCCCGCTCCGCTACATGCCTCCCTTCTGCAGCCGTGCGCGCGGTGAGACAGGTGTGCACGGGAAAGACACGTTTTCTTTTTTTCCTTTTAAAGTACCGGATCGATAAGGAGTATCGATAAGAGTAGTATCGATAAATACTTAACAATACCCACCCCTAACAGTGACAGTATCATATTACTTAGTTTGGGGTTGAACTGGAGTGACAGTCCTATAGACTGTGAAAAACTTGCTCTTCTACACTATATGGGCTCTTCGCCTTGCTCTTTGTGTAACCCGATTTGCCAAACCTCGTCAATAGAGGATGATGTAGCTGCAATTTGTTGCTGTCCAGTACAGCTACAATATGCTAATGAGACTACATGAGAAGTAGGACATATTATTTATTATTGTATCAATATGAACAGTTTAGATGCCCTTCAGACTCGCAGTGTATAGATGTAGGCCAGGACTATATCATATTTTATAGAGCTGTGCTTCCAAAACAGTGGACCAAGCCCAAAACATGTAGTTGACAGTTATTTAAAAATTTGGTTTGGCTTATTAAAAGTGGTCAAGAACCAACCTCACCCCCTGCCGCCTCAAGTTGCCACCCCACTCTGGGTAGTGCCACCCCTTTAAAAAATGTCTGGCTCCGCCACTGTGCTGGAGACCACTGTATTGCGTGTTTTAGGTTATCTTTGCCAATAAAATGTATTCAAATCTGAATTACATAACATTGTATTGGCTGTCAATCACGATGGGAGAGTAGACGAGTTACAGCATGTCCACCATATCTTGTGGGGGGTTTGCATTAAGCCATTTGTGGTGCCCTTACCACATTGTGCCTCATATACTGTAAATGTTAGACCCAGTGACAGGCTGGCATGAAATGGCTTGCATAATACTAAGTAAGGAGGCCATAATATTTTTGACTCATGGCTGAAGTTAAGTTTCTCCAGCTCTCCCAAGGTTGGCAAAAAAAAATGACCTGTGGATGACCATATGGAATTTTCACATTTTTCTTCCCGTGGGATCATGCCCCTGGACCCCCCTAAAGGGGTGATATCCTTCTCACCTTTTTCACCCCTGACCCGTTTTCATGCCTGAAACGGGCTTGGTAAAAGTCCTGGTTGAGCCACAGAAAGGTCAGGCTCAGGATTTTTTTTTCACTTTAAGCCCTGAATCACAGACAGACTCGATGATGGTGAGATCAGATCATTCCGGCTGTTGTTAGACTGTTGGCACACAAAAATCTCTCTGTTTTTTATACAATTAATTACTGTTATTAATTACAGTTCTTACAATTAATGGCAAAAGGAATGTTTGGAAATGTAAACTGATATTTCCTACTGATACACTACAGCCAAAGATATAAATAACTTTTTTATAAAAAAATTTTTTTGTGAAAATACTAACGTGCCTAAGACTTTTACACAGTACTGCATTTCATTTGTGCGCTGCAAAAATCTGCATTTTTTGTGTTCATAAGTCTGTCAGTGTTTTAAATTTGAATTGTTCTGAAATTAGTCAGAAATAAAATTGTGAATATAAAATTGAATATATTCACAAAATAAGAACACTTATTTGTTATAAAAACATTTTAATATAAATATTTTATACATTTTATACATTTATATTAATTTAATTTTAAATAAAAAAACTAAAATCTTTATTAAACAGAAATTTGTTTAATTCAAATTTCATTAATTTAGAAATTCTAAATATGTTATTGTTCTTTCAATTCATTATTGAATGACTACATATTAAAATGGTTTGAATGTTGTTCACAGTAGATATATAACTTTTATTATTATTTTACTCTACTTTGATACTTTGTCCAGCTCCAATGATGCGAAAATAATTTAGTTGAAAATGTAGGTTTTATGAAAAAGGCTCTTCTTGTAGGAAAACGACACATTTAGGATGCAGAGGAAATCATGCATAAATAAAAAGGGGTAGAGCGGAGGTACAATATTAGGCATGATGAGGGTGTGTAAGGAAAGGGGCCTATGGGGACTATAGAGGGGTGTGGAGGAGTTTGGAGGGCGGTAAGCTGAAGAAGTGGAAGCTAGGCCTCTTCGCTGTTTCAGATGGAAATCAGAGCTCCTTTTCAGCATGCGGCGCAGGGATTCTTTTCAGTAGTTTACTAACTGAACCCATAGCAACTACAATGGGCGCTTTTTGTAATGTGGCATTTTAGCAGCTCAGAAGAAAATCCAGTTTTTCTGAAGATTCATGAGACAGAACTTGATTACAGATACCAGGGGGTCTCTGGGAATGGCATGAGCAAGTTAAGAATTTGTTATCAGGATTATCACTATTAAACAAGATGTGTAATTAATTCAATGTGATCAGACTTACATTTTTAACCAGGCATACAATAAACAACCCAGAAAAATCCATTAGATTTACTTTAGTCTCCAACTGTGTCCCATAAGTCTCTGCACTGATGGATTTGTAGCCCTTAATGTGTTCAGACTGTATATTTGAACAGCAGACGTCTTTAGCGAGGGATTAAAATAACTGAAGGAGAAAGCACAAATGTTGGGGGTTCCTGGGCGGCAGGGTTGCTGAATAGCATTAGGTCAGGGGTTGCGTGGGGCTCTTTTGGTGAGACAGATTCAGAGAGGGGGGCAAAGGCTGGATGGGAGAATGCACACTGTGATGGAAAACTTCTACGGGACAAAGGAGGCAACCGCATGGCTTGGCGTTCCACTGAATAGACAGTTATAGACAGTAAACTCACCATGATGGTTTGTTGAAAAGCAGCTTGAAAACATGAGAGAAAGAGAGAGAGGGGTAAAGCTTGCTGCCGTGTATTAATGAACACTGGCTTAGTTGTATAGGCGAGTGTGGTGGAATGAAGTGAGTGCAAACCGGAGGAATGATTGTAATGACCCACAACTCTTTCCTCTTACCTCCCTCTCAGGATTCTCAGGTAGCCAATGCCAGTGTGCTAGCACCCCCTGTAAAAATGGGGCCAAGTGTATTGATGGGCCCAACATGTACACCTGCCAGTCACTGCACTGAAGGTATGAAGACACTGTCTGCTTGTTTCAGTTTTTTAAAGCCTGAAAAAGTATATGATGGTTTTGAATTGCTTGAAATATGATTGGAGTGCAACATGTGCAGCACAAGTCTGTCATTTAGGCTACATAAAATTATAATCAGAGATACTATATAATTGTGTGCTTATGACATGGCTTTTAATGGTTAGACTTTTGTTTTTGTAATCAGGCTCTCGAAAATTATATACAAATTTGGATTTAGATTTATTGGCCAATATATCGGTTATTGGCTTTCAAATATAAAGAATTATCGGTATGGGCCAACAGTATTTCTTATCGGTGCATCCCTTGTTGTATTTCTGTTGTCAATATTTTTTGTAGCTCTAAAATATTTGGTAGCACTTTATTTTACAGTCCTGTTCCCCATGTACATACTTATTACACCAATTACAATAACTGGGTAATAACTAGTTACTAACCCTCGACCTACTCCTACTCCTAAACCTAACCGTTACCCCTAATTACAATAACTGGGTAATAACTAGTTACTAATCCTCGACCTACTCCTAAACCTAACCGTAACCCCTGTATAGTTACCTTATATTACCCAGTATTTTCTTAACGTAAGTACACTCTAAGTACATATACTGTAAAATAAAGTGCAACCAAATATTTATTTGGCAATAAATTGTTCTAAAAGTAATGCACTCAGAACAAAATATACAAAAGCTATCACTGTGTTCTAAAATGTACTAATATGCACCTTTTAAGTTTATATAAGGTATAAACAGTAGATGTACCTTTTAAAAAGGTACCGTCCCAGTGACAGCTTTTGTATCTTTTTTCTGTGTGTGGAAAAACGTAAATTTTAAGGCTAGAATGTGAGAAAATGCTGTCATAATAAATATAATAAATGAATCTGTTTTCTTTTTAGGTTACACAGGGCAGCACTGTGAGACAGATGTAGATGAATGTCTATCCAATAGGGCTGGGTACTGACACAAATTTCACAATTCGATTCGATTTCGATTCACAAGCTTGCAATTCGATTAGATTTCGATTCCGATTCGATTCAATATTGATTATTTTGGATATCAGGTCAAATACATGGCAAATTTCCTCAAGGAAAACAAATCTCTTAACTAATGCTGTCAGTTGTTGTCTACTAGGCTTCATTAGCCTACTATAATATTGAAAGTACAAATGAACTGATTTGTAAACAAACACTTAAATTGCACTTTAATTTATTTTTATAATAATAAAGTTATATGAAATATAAACATTTAAATGGTGGCTGTCATAAAAACTTGCCAGATTTATTCAAACATGCATTAAATATTGAAGAACATAAAAAAATATATAATGAATATGTAATAGGGTGCATAATATTTAGCAAAATGCTTCTCTCTAGAGTTCATTTTTCTAGCTGACTAACAAGTTTATGGTCACTGGATATGGTTTTTCTGAGGTAAATGTGACTTTACATGACATTTTTTACAAGCTGTTTTACTGAAGTATTTCCACGGTTGAAACACTGATTCAGCGATTCCATGTGACATGATACGGATTTCGATAATTTGTACTCACTTTCAGATGCTCATTCGTGTTAATTTCGCGCTGCAACTGGTATTATTAAGGCAGAAGAGAAGATCATGTGTGCTCTGCGCTGCTGCTTCTCTGGAGTTGAGCTGCGCCAGAGCGATCTCACGCCACAGCGCCAAAATGGTATTTATGTTTTTGAATTTCGTAAGAAAATGGACGTAATTTGAAATCTGAGACTTTGTTTCATATCAAGAGTAACAAAGCACAAAGATTATTGCGATTTATTGGATGGGATGCACGCTACAATGTTCCATTCATTCATCAACTGAAAACAGGATGACTAGCCTAATCGATTCTTGGGATTTAAGAATCGATATCGGTTTGTAAAAATGAGAATCGATTAAAATCGAGAATCAATATTTTTTACCCAGCCCTACTATCCAACCATGTCACTATGGCACCTGTAAAGACGGCCTTGCATCCTTCACCTGCTCCTGCCGTGCAGGTTTCACAGGTCGTCTGTGTGAGATCAACATGGAGGCACCTGCCAGGACCGTGAGAATGCCTACTTATGCATCTGCCCAAAAGGAACCGCAGGTGCCACTTTTACTGGAACAACCAAAAATGAGTAAATTCCTACCTGTCAAAAGCTCTTTTGGTCATTTACTTTAATTCTGTTGTGTTTTAACTGGTGCTAACTGCGAGGTTAACCTAGATGACTGTCAGAGCAATGCTTGTGATTATGGAAGGTGCATTGACAAGATAAATGGTTACGAGTGTGCCTGTGAACCAGGATACACTGGTTAGTGGTCTCAGATCATGTGCTTTACACAGAAAATCCCAGGATGTCTTTCGAAACAAGTAGGGGTGTATCCCCGGCATCCTGGCCAAATTTGCCCAGTGGCCTCTGTCCATCATGGCCGCCTAATCATCCCCATATATATATATATATATATATATACTAATTGGCTTCATCACTCTGTCTCCTCTCCACCATTAAGCTGGTGTGTGGTGGGCATTCTGGTGCAATATGGCTGCCGTCGCATCATCCAGGTGGATGCTGCACATTGGTGGTGGTTGAGGAGATTCCCCCTTCCATGTAAAGCGCTTTGAGTGCAGAGAAAAGCGCTATATATAAATCGAATTAATTATTTTATTTTTAATATTATTACTCTTTAGTCAATGAGCCCGCTCCAGCCCATGAGTCTACTTCAGAGCCCGCTCCAGCCCATGAGTCTGATCCAGAGCCCGCTCCAGCCCATGAGTCTGCTCCAGAGCCCGCTCTAGCTCATGAGTCTGATCCAGAGTCCGCTCCAGACCTACCAATAAACAAACAGTGCACAGTTCTGAGGACATTTTATCATCCAAATTAATTATATTCATTATCATTATAGGAATAAAGTCGTGTGTTTTATGCAAGGCATTTCAATCACGCGAAAAGACAGGCGCGACTCTCGTTTAGGTGTCACATTACGCCTCTGTATGTTGTTTTGCATTAAATAAAATTATTTAAAGCACAGTAATGATTTTATAGATAAAATAAAACAAAACGTCTCGGGTTACAATTGTAACCCTCGTTCCCTGAGAAGGGAACTCACGCTGCGTTGAGAATCGACACATTGGGGAACGCCTTCAGCGTGACGCGTCTGAAGTCTGTACAGAACTAGTCCAATCTTGATTGGTGTGGCGTCATGACGTCACTCGTCACGTCGCATGTGACGGTGATGCGGAAGCTATAAAAGGACGCCGGAACATAACAGCGTCAGCTTCTGATTGGTCGAAGCAAGTCGTTCTCAGGAGCGCGAGAAGTGTGGCTGAGGGACGCAGCGTCTCGTTCCCTTCTCAGGGAACAAGGGTTACAGTCGTAACCCGAGACGTTCCCTTTCGAGGGAACTTGCGCTGCGTCGAGAATAGACACATTGGGGAACGAAATGCCCACTGCGACACACTGAGAGATATACGCCCTGGTGTGAAGCAATCTGGCACACTCAAGATGAGAGAACTTGTGAGCCCGGTGTAGAGGGCAGATCCAGACTGTAATGTCTTAAGAAGGTGTGTGGGGAGGCCCAGCCTGCGGCATCACAGACCTCTTGAAGGGAAACCCCAGCTAACAGAGCTTTAGAGGAAGCCACTCCTCTGGTTGAGTGGGCTCTTATTAGAAGAGGCGAAGGCAAGCTGCGCGCCTCGTAAGCTGAAGAAATAGCTTTTACTATCCATCTGTTGATAGTTTGCTTAGAAGCAGGGGAACCTTCTTAGGTGACCCAAAGCACACAAGTAACTGATCCGACTTCCTCCAGCCCGAGGTTCTCTGAACATAGGCCTCAAGGGCTCGGACCGGGCATAATAGATATAGCTTTGCTTGCTCATCGGACACATGCGGTGGAGGATGAAATGCCTGAAGAATTACAGACCGTGCCACATTTGTAGGCACCTTGGGCACATAGCCGGGTCTAGGGTGGAGAATGGCTCTTACTCTGCCAGGAGCGAACTCGAGGCAAGAGGGAGAAACAGATAGTGCCTGCAGATCGCCGACTCTTTTCAGGGAAGTAATAGCGAGCAGGAAGGCTACTTTTAAAGATAAAAACTTCTCAGACACCTCGTCCAAAGGTTCGAAGGGTGCCAGGGATAACCCCTCAAGAACCACAGCCAGGTCCCACATGGGGACCCTGGACTGGACGACAGGCCTCATCCTCCTAGCTCCACGAAGGAAACGTACTATAAGTGGGTGTCTCCCCAGGGTGCCACCCCCTAAAGGCGAGTGGAAGGCAGCTATGGCCGCCACGGCCGCCACATAGACCTTAAGCGTGGACAGGGAGAGCCCGTCAGAGAAGCGATTCTGGAGGAACTCCAGCACTGAAGCCACTGGGCAGTTAACTGGGTCCAACTGATGTTCTCTGCACCATAAATTGAATACATTCCATTTTAATACATACAGTTTCCTCGTGGAGGGGGCTCTAGAGTTTAGGATGGTCTCAACAACCTCAGTTGAGACCAGCATTTATGAGTTGGTCCCCCTCAAGGGCCAGATCCACAGTTTCCACAGCTCCGGCCAAGGGTGAAATATTGTTCCCTCGGTCTGAGAAAGAAGGTCCCTCCTGATCGGGATTTGCCACGGAGGGCCTGCTAGAAGAGTTATGATGTCCGAAAACTATACTCGGGCTACTAGGAGCAAGCTGATCCCGTATCGCCGGACCCTCTCTAGAACCCCTGGGAGCAGAGCGATCGGGGGAAATGCGTACAGGCGTTTCCTCGGCCAAGCCTGCACCATGGCATCCAGTCCCAAGGGAGCTGGGTGAGTGAGGGAGAACCAGAGCGGACAGTGGGTGTTCTCGTGAGAGGTGAACAGATCCACTTCCGCCTGACCAAACTCCCTCCATATTAACTCCACCGTCTCGGGGTGGAGTCTCCATTCCCCGGACCTCAGGCCCTGCCTCGACAGGATGTCTGCTCCCACATTTTTGTCCCCAGGGATAAACATAGCTCTGACTGAGAAAAGTTTGCCCTGGGACCACAGAAGAACCTGATGTGCCAATTTGCATAGTGGGCGCGATCTCAAGCCCCCCTGTCGATTTATGTATGAGAATATGATGGCCTCTGAGGTCTGGAAGGAAATGTCTGAGTGCCAGAAATACAGCCAGCATCTCTAGGCAATTGATGTGCCAAGAGAGATGGTGGTCCTTCCAAAGACCCCTGGTGTAGCCTTCCATGACCGCACCCCAGCCTGTGAGTGATGCATCCGTGGTCAAATTTTTTCTCTGACACGGTGCTCCTAACACAGGACCTTGGGACAGGAACCATGGTTTCTTCCATATTATCAAAAAACGAAGGCATCTGTGCGTTACTTTTATCATGCGAAATGGGTTCCCCCTCGGGGAAAACCCTCTGGTCCTGAGCCACCACTGCAGGGCCCTCATATACAGCAGGTCAAAAGGTATCACGTTGGATGCTGCTGCTAGAAGACCCAGAACCCTTTGAAAATGTTTGACAGTGATGGCCTGGCCTTGCTTGATACTCGTTACTGTAGTCAAGATGGTGTTTATACGAGCAGGAGACAGTTGTGCCCGCATCTTGACTGAGTCCCATACTACTCCTAGGAAAATAGTTCTCTGTAGAGGAATTAGTGAACTCTTCTTGATATTGAGTCTCAATCCCAAGCACCTTAGATGGTGCAGAACAACATCTCGACGTTGAACCTCCATCTCCTCTGATTGTGCTAGAATGAGCCAATCGTCGATATAATTGAGGATGTGAATGCTTTGAAGTCTCAACAGCGCAAGAGCAGTCTCCATGCATTTTGTGAAGGTGCGAGGTGAATGGAAGAACTCTGTATTGATACGCTTTTCCCCCAAAAGCGAATCTTACAAACTTCCTGTGTTGGGGAAGGATGGATATATGGAAGTAAGCATCTTTTAGATCTATCGTGACAAACCAGTCCTCGGACCTGATCTGACTCACGATTAACGGTATAGTTAGCATTTTGAACCTGAATCTCCTAGGGGGGACTGAGCATCTTGTTCCATGACCTGACCCTGCTCGGGGCTGACAAGCGTGTGTACGACCCCGTTGAACCTTGGTGGACGATACTCAAACTGAATTCTGTACCCCTTTTCCACTGTGCGCAGGACCCACTGAGATACATTTTGAAGAACACTGCGATTCACGTTCGCTAGAAACTGATGCATCCCGAAGCGCATTTAGCGGCGGGAGGCAAACATCGATTTCCTGAGGGCCCCGCGAAGGAGCGAGATGTTGTTGCTTGGGGGGGGGGGGGGGGGGGCACCCTTAGAGGCCTGAGCGTTGCATCAGGGCCTCTTAGCCAAAGCCTTCCTAGACTGAATAACAGTCCTCAGATCTGCTTTCGGCTTGGAAGACTTCAGCTGAGAGTGTTGCTTCTGGCTCCAGGCCTTTTGCAGGGGAGCACGGGAAGCAACACTCTCCCTCTGCAGCTGCAGGTGTGAGGAGCTGGCGGCGGCCTCATGGGACTGCCCCCTGGCAGCTGTTTAAATGCGGCTGACTGCCGTTTCGCCTCCTGAAACCTCTTGATAAGTGCGAAGAGAAGGGCCTGTCCCATGATCTCGGAGAAAAATGGGAGGCTCCGGTGCGAAGGTTGTGACCAAGCTTGCAGGAAGCGCTCATCGAGTTTGCTTTTCTTGGTCGCTTCCTGCTTCTCTGATGGTCATTCAATATTTAATTTACTGACCACTCTGGTCACAACCTCCAGCAGCTCCTCAAACGCGGGAGAATGGGGTGGCGAATCCTCGCATTCTCCCGCATCAATGCTCATAACATCTAACTCCTCGGAGCCAGATAGTTCGAGCATCGGGTCCATTTCATGGGCGGAAGAAGCCGCAGACTGGGGGGTGGATAGACAAAACAACACCAAATAAGACAGACAGTTTCACAGTGAACGCTTGCTGAAGAACAGAAGCTGACGCTGTTATGTTCCGGCATCCTTTTATAGCTTCCGCATCACCGTCACATGCAACGTCAGGAGTGACGTCATGACGCAACACCAATCAAGATTGGGCTAGTTTTATACAGACTTCAGACGCGTCACGCTGAAGGCGTTCCCCAATGTGTCGATTCTCGACAAAGCGCGAGTTCCCTCGAAAGGGAACATGCACAAACCTGAATTTCACAGAGGAAATGCACCAATTCTGCGATGCTGAGAAGATTGAACTGTTCTGGACTGGAGAGAATTCAAACAGCCCGCGCTCACTCAACCGTTGAGTTGTCGTCGTCAGAGAGTGGGGGAGGGGTGCATTGTTTTAATTGAGTAAACTTACTCAATTTCTTAAGAGTGTTAAATATATTAATAATATTGATTTGAATTAAGTAATATTTTAGGTTCTTGAAACAGATCAGTTTAATTCTCCATTCTCAAATATTTTGATAGAAATTTCACAAATATATTAAGTGTATTATAAATAAATAATTGGTTTGTCAAATACTAAATTCTTTAAGTGAATTTTTTTTTAAATATAACTACATTTGAGATAAAATTAACTGTTGGATTTTTAGTCAATTATTTTGGTATGTTTAACTCAAACAATCAAGTAAATGATATTCAGAGATTTTAAGTTAAGTTAATAAAGTTAAATATTACTGTAATATTTACTAAGCCACATACATTTTTTTTTAGAGTGTAGTTTATCCAAGGCGGGTCTCACTTGTACTCCAAGATATTTAAAACCATATACTGACCAATAAATGGGGCATTCTTTCTTAACATTTTCTTCATTTGGAATATTAAGAGGGCAAGCAACTGATTCTTGTAAATTAACCTTATACCCTGAAATCTTAGGTTTTTATCTTAGAAATGTTTTGAATATCTGCCAAAACATGGCTCAAAGTTGACATAGGTTTAGTAACAAATAATAAAGTATCGTCAGCATAAAGTGAAATTTTGTGGTGTTGTGTGCCTGCGGTCACTCCCTTATCCCCTTATTCTGATCATCTCAGCAAACGGTTCTAGAGCAATAACAAATAATAATGGAAAGAGAAGGCAGCCTTGCCTGGTACCTCTTCCTAGATGCACTGGGGGAGATTCCACATTATTAGTGTAAGGGTTGCTCTGTAGAGGGAGGCACGAAGAAGATTTCCAAGATAAGATCAATTTAATAAACCATTAGGATATACAGACAACAACCAAACATATATGAGACCAGACAAGGAATGACAGAACAAGCAGGAACTTAAATACACCGACAGCTGTGATGATAATGATGATCGCTGGCAGGTGCGGGTAATGGTTGAGGAGGTGCAGGTGTGGGCCAAGGAGGATGCTGGGAACTGTAGTGCTGACGGAGACTAACAGATGACAGCGACAGTGAAGATGACAATGACAGTGATGGTGACAATTAGTACAAACAGTTACATTTGGAGTGTCATATATTGCTTTAATCCATTCAATGAAATTGTAGCCTAATTTAAATTTATCTAGTACTAAAAACAGAAAATCCCATTCTAAGCGATCAAACGCCTTCTCGGCATCAAGGGATAATAATAATGAGGCTGTTTTTTTTCTTTTTCTGATTCAGATAATGTATGATTTTAAACAGCCGTCTAGTATTATCAGATGAGTGACGACCTTTAATGAATACAGTTTGATCTTGAACTTAGGGAGAACTGCTTCTAATCTCTTCGATGACAGTTTTGTGATAATTTTGTATTCACAATTAAGCAAACTTATAGGTCTATATGTGGCCAGAAAGTGTGGCCAGAAAATGTTATTAAATTCTCCAGAAAAGCCGCCTGGGCCTGGCGATTTATTTGCTGGCAATGATTTAATTGTAAAAAAACACCTCTTCCTCAGAGAAGTTTTTATTGCTGGTTTGTTGATCTGAGGCTGTAACCAAATTGTCTAAAAAAGCTGTTGCCTCAAGAATTGGTTTCAGTGGCCATTATAGGCTAGTTCTCTTAGCTTGTTCCTTTTTTAAATAAAATGCCAATAGTTTACCTGGCCTGTTCCCAAATTCATGCATCTTTTGTTTCAAATACTTATTTTTTTATGTAAAATATAAACAAAGAAAATAACCAAAAATAAAGTTCAAGGGCTTCATTGGTATTCTTAAAGGAACACGCCGACTTTTTGGGACTTTAGCTTATTCACCGTATCCCCCAGAGTTAGATAAGTCCATACATACCATTTTCATCTCCGTGCGTGCCGTAACTCTGTCTGACGCACCCACCGCTAGCCTAGCTCAGCACAAAGACTGGAGGTAAACGGCTCCAGCTAGCATACTGCCTAGAGCCCTGCACGGGGCAAAACATCCAGCCCTAACCGAGACTTGGCCCGTGGTGTTCAAGCCCTAATCCGGCCCTAGCCCGAAAACGTCGGCAATTTTTCAGCCCGAACCCGACCCGAGACCAACATCAATATCACTTTAAGCTCTGATGCGTGCTGTCCGGCTAGACGCACACACATACACACATGCTACTAGGTAAAATTTTATTATAGGCCTCAAACATAACTACCACCACCGACAATTATGCTCACAAATATTAATACAGACTGTCTATTACAGAGAAGCATAAGCATGCAGTAGAGAATATTATATAGTCAAATGTGATCCAGCAGTAAATAAAGATTTACGGCCTACCTTTTTTTTATGTCAAGTAACTTTACTGAAGAACAACGTTTCAAAGAACTCTTCACCAACTGTCTAACGTTAAATAATAATAAAAATTATAATAAAGAAAAAAAAATCCATTGAACTGAGTTGGCTCATTCACTGTTTATTCGCGAGCATGCGCTCTGCACGTATAAAATGGGCACGATGAAAGGAGAAAAGCTAAATGAGCCCGAGTCCGACCAAAAAAAAAAAAAAAAGACCCGACTGCTTCCAATAAGTGACAAAATAACGCCAACATTTTCCTATTTACATGTTGTGATTTGTATAGTCACAGCGTGTACAAATAACATGGTCACATCATGAGACACAGCCATCTTCTAACCGTATACATACAGTATGCTACGAATAACAAGGTCACATGAGACACAACCATCTTCTAACCGTATACATACTGGGAACTATATTCTCAGAAGGCGAAGCACTGCTACTTGGGTGGAGTGATTTGCTCGCAGCACTTGAGAAGCCCCGTGGTGAGGAGCAGAGTTCGCTCAGAGTTGGAGTAAATCACTCCGCAGAAGTAGCAGTGCTTCGCCTTCTGAGAATATAGTTCCCAGAATGTATACGGTTAGAAGATGGTTGTGTCTCATGTGACCTTGTTATTCGTACACAATGTGACTATACAAATCACAACATGGAAATAGGAAAATGTTGGCGTTGTTTTGTCACTTATTGGGAGCAGTATGCTAGCTGGAGCCGTTTACCTCCAGTCTTTGTGCTAAGCTAGGGTTTTGATGTCCTGGGCCTTTAACTGTTCTCTGATGAGCTTGTACAGAGATCTTTGTCGTCTCACCTTGAAGGTAAAGTCGTGATCAAAGAAAATCCGTGTGTCCTGTAGCATTACTTCCTTCTTTGTCCAGGCTGCTTGCAAGACGTGTCTTTTAGTGCTGTTATTGAAGAAGGCAACAATAATCGGCCAAACAGAGTCTTCGCATTCTTGATAAGTGCGATGGGCAAGAATGATGTTCAATTCTCCCGGCACTTCATGTTCTTTTCCAATCAGCTGATCGAGAAATGCCATGACGTCACTCCCTTCACTCTTTTCAGCTACGTTATACATACACAAATTATTTTGTCTCAACTTATTCTCCAACTAATCCACCTGTTCAACAAGTTTATCAATTCGAGACTTCACCCATTTCGTAGTTTTCTGATTGTCAGCCTCGGCATTATCCAAATCACTCACCAGCTTTTGGTTCAAATCAGCTGTTTGTTGCATAATCGTTCTGATGTCACGCTCAGTCTCTTGACGAAACTCTTTAAATTCATCTTTTAGTCCTTTGAACTCATTGCTTAAGGAATCTTTTAACTCGGCAAACAATTTGTGCATTTCACTGCAGCCATGCTGTTTGCGTTACCAGCAGTTTGTTTGTTTGCAGTTTTCTTCTTTGACTGATACTTATTAACCTCCATGTGCGTTCCGGAGCGAAGGTTCATAACTCAACAGCAGTGCAAAATATGAAAAGACAATGCAGAAAAGCAGAGCGCATGTGGCGGAAGACAAAACTTGTAGTCCATTATAACATCAACAAAGACAGCCTTCATGCTTTCAATATGGAACTAGGCAAAGCTATACAGACTTTCTTCTCAAATATTATAAACTGCAATTTAAACAACACACGCACTCTTTTTGCTACTGTAGAGAGACTTACAAACCCCCCAAGCCAGATTCCTAGTGAAATGCCCTCAAACAGCAAGTGCAGTGAGTTTGCTTCTTTCTTCTCTGAGAAAATCAATAATATCAGAAAGGTGATCAGCACATCCTTGAGTTGCGCCGGGGTCAGACAGATCAGATCACCTGAGAAAGTAGTAACTTTGTCTGATTTCAAAGAAATTGATGGCAACATTTTGGAAGAAACCGTACAGCACCTTAAAACATCAACATGCGCTCTTGACACACTTCCCACATCTTTTTTTCAAAAGTGTGTTAAACAGTTTAGAAGCAGATCTTCTAGAAGTGGTAAATGCCTCACTTCTCTATGGGAGTTTTCCAAACTCCCTGAAAACTGCAGTTGTTAAGCCCCTCCTGAAA
This sequence comes from Leuciscus leuciscus, assembly GCF_965113295.1. Lineage (NCBI taxonomy): Eukaryota > Metazoa > Chordata > Actinopteri > Cypriniformes > Leuciscidae > Leuciscus > Leuciscus leuciscus. The sequence continues at coordinate 18,616,300 of NC_138729.1, read as the reverse complement.
AAGAGCAATCTGGATAAGACCATATTAAGCAACTATAGACCGATCTCAAATCTTCCTTTCATAGGCAAGATCATTGAAAAAGTTGTCTTCAATCAGCTGAACAAATTCTTATGCTCGAATGGATACTTTGACAGTTTTCAATCTGGTTTCCGACCGCATCACAGCACAGAGACAGCGCTCATAAAGATAATAAACGATATTCGCTTAAATACTGATTCAGGCAAATTATCAGTGCTGGTACTACTCGACCTCAGTGCTGCATTTGACACTGTCGATCACAACATACTTCTTGACAGGCTGGAAAACTGGGTGGGGCTTTCTGGGATAGTCCTAAAATGGTTCAGGTCATACTTAGATGGGAGAGGTTATTATGTGAGTATAGGAGACCATAAGTCTGAGTGGACATCCATGACATGCGGAGTCCCTCAAGGCTCAATTAGGCTATGTTCACACTTAGCGTCTTTTTTGACAAGAAAAAGTTGACAACGGCGTTTTTTTAGCAAAAAAAAACGCTGGCAGCGTTTGGTTACAAATAGCAGCCGAGCGCGTCTTTTGTTGCTATAACAAGAGCTGGAACAGTAGCCTAGTGCTGTGTGATGCAAAAAATGTCGAGAAAGAGAAAGTTGGCTCTTGCGTTGGCTTTTGAAGTTACCGGGGAGGAGAATGTCGGTTCACAAAGACGTTTGTGGGTGCACGACAGACAGTTGTTCTTGTTGTTATGGAAACGACAGGTCTCGCTACTCGCTTGTCATTGGTCAGCTGTCAAAAAGGTGCTTGACGTAGGGCGTTCTTTTCAGAAAAGTTGAACTTTTTTCAACTTAAAAAGACGCTCTGAGCTGCAGAAAAAGACGCCGGCGGTGGCGTCTAAAAAAGCGCTCAGGACTTTTTTGAAAAAACGGTTCACTCCATAGGGTTATAATGTAGAACAGACGCTGGCAGTGTGAAAAAAGACGCTAAGTGTGAACATAGCCTTATTGCGCCACTCCTGTTCAACCTGTATATGCTCCCAATGAGCCAAATAATGAGAAAGAACCAAATTGCTTACCACAGCTATGCAGACGACACACAGCTGTACTTAGCCCTATCGCCTAACGATTACAGCCACATTGACTCCCTGTGCAAATGCATTGATGAAGTCAACAGTTGGATGTGCCAAAACTTTCTTCAGTTAAACAAAGACAAAACTGAAGTCATTACGTTTGGAAACAAAGATGAAGTTCTCAAGGTGAATGCATACCTTCACTCTAGGGGTCAAACAACTAAAAATCAAGTCAGGAATCTTGGTGTGACACTAGAGTCAGACCTTAGTTTCAGTAGTCATGTCAAAGCAATAACTAAATCAGCATACTACCGTAAAACTTCAAATAATAGCCCGGGCTTCTATTTACCCAAATCGCCGAACTGCACCGGCTTGTATTTGAGACAGGCGTCTATAAGAGACAGGCCTTTAATTTAGTGTTGAGATATTCAAGCATGACAGTAGGAGGTTAACACATTATATTATGTTTTATTTATAAGTAATTCGAATGTGTGTAACAAATAATTTAATGTAAGAAATGTCTTTGGCTATTAGCAGCATAAAAAAAAAACATAAAAAACGAAACGATGTGACAGCAATGGGCAGAACACAAGTTACCACTAAAATCCATCGAGCATATGAACTTGTTGCCGAAACACATCAACAAGAAAGAATGAAGGCTACCCTGTAAAACAACTGCAATCATGTGATAGAAAATTACTCTATTCATCACTATCATCATCCCCGCGATCCTCAATTACAAGTTCATTGGCGAATTCCTCCTCCACGTCGCTCTCCTCCACTTCTCCCTCTCCGGCCTCCGCTAACTCTGCCTGCCTTGCTTGCACTAACAGCTCCCGCCCAGATGCGCACGGCTCTCCCTCTTTGAAACAATGGATAAGGTGATCCTCGCTGAAGCTAGTCAGGCCACATACCTAAGGATAACATCCCGAAGTTAATGAAATATATTATCTCCTCTTTCTCCCTCACACACATACACACACGCGTGCGTGCGCGCGAATAGTGATGAGTCGTTCATGAACGGTTGCGTCTGTCACGTGAAATCTAATCAAAACATAGAACAGACGATCTGACTGGTTTTAGAATATCATGTATAACCCGATACTAAAAAACAGACCAGGCCTCTATTTGAGACCGGCCTTTATTTACCCAAACCTGTCGTCACACCAGGCGTTTAAAAGAGACAGGCGTCTATTTGGGACTCGGCTATTATTTGAAGTTTTACGGTATCATCTCAAAAATATTGCAAAAATTAGATGCTTTGTTCCCAGAGAAGACTTAGAGAAACTTGTTCATACTTTCATCACCAGCAGGGTGGATTATTGTAATGGACTCCTCACTGGCCTTCCCAAAAAGACCATAAGACAGTTGCAGCTCATACAGAACGCTGCCGCCAGGATTCTGAGCAGAACCAGGAAATATGAACATATCACACCAGTCCTCAGGTCTTTACACTGGCTCCCAGTTAGATTTAGGATTGATTTTAAAGTATTATTACTGGTATATAAATCATTCAATGGCCTAGGACCTCAATACATTGCAGATATGCTCACTGAATATAAACCCAACAGATCACTCAGATCATTAGGATCATATCAGCTAGAAATACCAAGGGTTCACTCTAAGCATGGTGAGTCCGCTTTTAGCTATTATGCCAGCCATCAGATGTGCTCCTACAGTAGTCACATTCAAATCCAGAATCAAAACACTTCTGTTTAGCTATGCATTTACTGAATGAGCACTGTGCCACTGTTCGTCCGACTGTTTGTACTGTACTGTACTGTATTTTATTTTATTTTATTTTTCTAAACTGTTTTAATTATTCTTATTTATTTTAATTATTTTTATCTCTTCTATGTAAAGCACTTTGAATTGCCATTGTGTATGAAATGTGCTATATACACTCACCTAAAGGATTATTAGGAACACCTGTTCAATTTCTCATTAATGCAATTATCTAATCAACCAATCACATGGCAGTTGCTTCAATGCATTTAGGGGTGTGGTCCTGGTCAAGACAATCTCCTGAACTCCAAACTGAATGTCAGAATGGGAAAGAACGGTGATTTAAGCAATTTTGAGCGTGGCATGGTTGTTGGTGCCAGACGGGCCGGTCTGAGTATTTCACAATCTGCTCAGTTACTGGTATTTCACGCACAACCATTTCTAGGGTTTACAAAGAATGGTGTGAAAAGGGAAAAACATCCAGTATGCGGCAGTCCTGTGGGCGAAAATGCCTTGTTGATGCTAGAGGTCAGAGGAGAATGGGCCGACTGATTCAAGTTGATAGAAGAGCAACTTTGACTGAAATAACCACTTGTTACAACCGAGGTATGCAGCAAAGCATTTGTGAAGCCACAACACGCACAAACTTGAGGCGGATGGGCTACAACAGCAGAAGACCCCACCGGGTACCACTCATCTCCACTACAAATAGGAAAAAGAGGCTACAATTTGCACGAGCTCACCAAAATTGGACAGTTGAAGACTGGAAAAATGTTGCCTGGTCTGATGAGTCTCGATTTCTGTTGAGACATTCAGATGGTAAAGTCAGAATTTGGCGTAAACAGAATGAGAACATGGATCCATCATGCCTTGTTACCACTGTGCAGGCTGGTGGTGGTGGTGTAATGGTGTGGGGGATGTTTTCTTGGCACACTTTAGGCCCCTTAGTGCCAATTGGGCATCGTTTAAATGCCACGGCCTACCTGAGCATTGTTTTTGACCATGTCCATCCCTTTATGACCAACATGTACCCATCCTCTGATGGCTACTTCCAGCAGGATAATGCACCATGTCACAAAGCTCGAATCATTTCAAATTGGTTTCTTGAACATGACAATGAGTTCACTGTACTAAAATGGCCCCCACAGTCACAGATCTCAACCCAATAGAGCATCTTTGGGATGTGGTGGAACGGGAGCTTCGTGCCCTGGATGTGCATCCCACAAATCTCCATCAACTGCAAGATGCTATCCTATCAATATGGGCCAACATTTCTAAAGAATGCTTTCAGCACCTTGTTGAATCAATGCCATGTAGAATTAAGGCAGTTCTGAAGGCGAAAGGGGGTCAAACACAGTATTAGTATGGTGTTCCTAATAATCCTTTAGGTGAGTGTAAATAAACTTGCCTTGCCTAACTCAATTTTCACTGCCAGGCATATTTTCTTCTTTACATGTAGGATACATGACGTACAGAGTTAATTTCGGGGGAGGTATGAGCAAACTCAATCAAGCTGCCGCCATGTCACCGGAACCTGTGACATGGCGCTCAATTGATTATATGTTCCCTGGTTTTAGAGCAAATTCTGTTGGATGGGGATTATGCGGTCCAGTCATTTTGGCTGACCCACAGAAACAGAGAAAGGTATTTTTGCAGCTTCACTATGCAAATGTGTTAGAAGACAAAGTGCATGTATATTTGATGAGGAACAAGGCAGCCTTGTCACTTTTCTGTGGGAGAGACAGAGCTTGAAGTGCACCGAAGAAGAAGTGACCTCCAGCCACACTGAAAGTAATGTCTGCAGACAGTTTTTAGAGTTGAGATGAAATCTGTTTGTAATTCCAAAATTATTAGATTATGATTTAAATCTTGAGCCTAATCATATTCTTATGGCAACCCAATTGATACTGTGGGACTGTAATAAATGATAAGCTGTTCACTCATTTAGCACTGATTAAAGGCCATACCGATGGACCATTTAACTTCCGTCCTGGGCAGCCACGGACCTGCATAATTTACTTCCATGCCGAATCATCCTGAAAACACATCTGCCTGTAACCCTGAAGACCTTGATTAACTAGTTCAGATGAATTTGAAGTGGGTTTGAGTTTAACTAAAAAGTGAAATTAAATGTATGGTAAAAAAAGAAAAAAAAAAAGAAAAGCTGACAGTGGCGGTTGCAATAACTTTACTGTAAACATATGATATTTCAGGGATTACAGCATGTAATTTTGGTCCCTGTATAATTTACGCTTTATATTTTCATAATCTTGCATTGTTTGCATTCATATAAATACATTTGTAATAATAATTATTATTATTACTACCGGTATTATTATTTATACCATTTAGAAATAAAATTTCATTTGTTTTGTTTAAAAGCAATTTTCACCATATGTGACCCTGGATCACAAAACCAGTCTTATGTTGCACGGGTATATTTGTGGCAATAGCCAACAAAACATTGTATGGGTCAAAATTATAGATTTTTCTTTTATGCCAAAAATCATTAGGATATTAAGTAAAGATCATGTTCCATGAAGATATTTTGTAAATTTCCCACCTTAAATATATAAAACATTTATTTTTGTGAATGGATGCAGCACAATCGCCAATAGAAATGGACAACTTTAAAGGCGATTTTCTCAATATTTCGATTTTTCTGTACCCTCAGATTCCAGATTTTCAAATAGTTGTATCTCGGCCAAATATTGTCCTATCCTAACAAACCATACATCAATGGAAATATTATGTATTCAGCTTTCAGATGATGTATAAATCTCAATAAAAAAAAAAATTACACATAAGACTGGTTTTGTGGTCCAGGGTCACATATGGTAATTTAAATTACAGTTAACCAATTAAAATTTTACAGTAACATTTTTCCATCTTTTTTTTTTTTGTGTGTGTGTTAAATTTCCTAACATTTTAAGTGTAACACTCAAATATCTTAACAACCAGGCTGTTAAACATTTTAGTGTGAAATTACAGTATATTCCAGGTTAATAATTGCATTACTTTCACAGTAATTTCACAGTAGGTATTTTCTTGTCTCTAACTGCACTAAAATAGTACAGATGTAAAAAAAAAAAAACAACAACAAAAAAACTAAAAAAACAAACATGGTTTTACTGTGAGCTTACAGTTTTGTAAAACACAATTTACTGTAAACAAACAACATCATACTGTATTTCTACAGTGCATATGTATTTTGAAGGTACATAGCATACAGTGAATAGATCATGCTGTGGAGTTTCTTGATTTCTTGTTGGTTTTATCTGTGTTATATAAGTGTTTTTATTATTTATTGTGTCACCATTGTTGTGTTTTGTATGTCAAGTATTGATGTCTGTGCATCATTAGGTGATGAGGATGTCATCTTTAAAAGACGAATCTCAGCAGTTGCTTCACTATTGTGAAAGATCCATCTACAAACAGTTATGAATTTGAAATAAGTTATTGGTAAATCTTCCTGCTTAAATAATACTAAAACATCTAAGTAATCACGGTAAGAATCAATATTTCATATTCTGGCTTGTCATCATTTTAACATATGTTTTGTATTTGTCACATTTCTGACTTGGCTAGAACAGAAATTTGAATATGAATACAGAGGGTTCAAGATCCCAAGCAAACTGAACACTAATCACCATATTGGTGACTTCAAAACAATTACAGTGGTAAATAATTAAATTTCTTATAGTGGCATGATTAAAGACAACATTATAATGTAAAATCATAGTAAAACAAGAGCAGTAAGTTGCTGTGGTGTCAGCATCATTCTGTTGTTGTTTCAAAGTAATTTGTAAGAAAATGACTCAGAATGCATTGATTTCACCGTATATTTCTGACTACAGTAATTTATTGTACAATACATTTTTGTAAAATAGATTTTCCTGTAAATTCCAACAATTTTTTTTTTTTTACAGTGCAGATAACAATGCCCTGCATATAAAAAATGTCCTGTACAAAAAAGCCTAAAAGTACAAAGGAATATAAATGATTAAAAATAATTTTAGATAAATAAATAAATAAAAAATACATAATGTTCTTTGCTTCATCATTCTATAAATGTAACTTCTAAGACTTCTAAACATTAGGAGACTGGGAACATGTGCATTAGCCCATAATACCTATAGCAGTGATACTGAGTTGTTCAGAAAGGAGGAAACAGGGTGATACTCAGCACACCTTTACCATTATTCCACATGAGGGACAATTTACTGAAGCATTTCATATCTGTAAGCACAAGAGCAATCTTTTAGTTATCGCTTCAGAAATGCAGCAGGTATAGAATCATTTGCTGAAAAAGCACTCATGGCTTTCCATCTCATACCAGATCATCCATCAACCATAGTACTTCAAAGATCTGTTAACGCGCAAGTATGTCAGGAGGAGTTTCTGTAATTGACATTCAGATTCAGATACTGTAAGTCTAGACCCATTTCATGATACTATTATTATTATTATTATATCTAATATCAGATTACATATATTGACATTGCTCTTTGGTCATCTTGAATGCAGTTTAGTCACGTCAAGTGGTCTAGGAAAGGATAAAGAAGACTGGCAGTTATGCTCCTAACTTTATGCTTCTTTAAGCTCTGTCTTCTTGGGAAACTGGGTTACAGAATCCAGTATTTCTCTAGCCTAGAAATCTAGACGCACCCTAGCGGCAGCAAAATGTATTTTGCAGCCAGGGCAGTCTAGCAACTCTCCATAGACTTTCGAGCTGAAAAAAACTAAATTGGGTCAGGCCAATCACGTCGCGTATAGAGTAGGTGGGGCGGGCTTAACATATGACGACAGAGTTGCGACGGTTACCTGGCTGCTACTTGAAAACAAAGAATGACGGCTGCTGCTGGCGAACATCTTTCGAATCGGCTTTGTCCGCGACTCTGGAGGACTTGGAGTTAAGTTTTTCTTTGAGAAAAGAGCAAAGAACAGCACTTAAGTCATTCTTAAAAAAAGGAAGATGTGTTCGTCGTTTTGCCGGCCAGATATGGCAAAAGTTGAATCAATCAACTAGCTCCGCTGTTGGGAAAACGCTCTGGTTGGTTGAAGCGCTGTCCTATTGCGTGCAGAGGAAATTTGAAAGACAGCCGTTTATCCCGCCCCTCGGAGTGAGCGTGTCTATGGTGAGTTTTCAGACCTAACATCTTGATGTAGGTCTGGCTTGCCAGGCTAGTATTTCTCTTTTTCTCTTCTGAATCGTTGGCTCGTTATTCCCAGTGGCTTTTATGAGGCTTTCAAGTATCCAAAAGGACACAAAAGCACCATAAAAGTATCATAAAAATAGTCCACATGACCCCTGTCCTTCTTCTGCCATAAGTTATTCACTGGAAATCTTCAGTTCTCTTACGAGAGGTTCTCTCGTACTTGCGTAAGTATCTTACGCTAGGGGAAAACCTCTTTTCCTCGAGATATTGAAGCCAAAAATTATCCTTAATTTTGCAATAATGTAAAACGCATTGCAGCAGCATGCAGACATGGGCGAGACAGCTCGCGCGCCCATTGGCTGCTCTGCGGCAACTGCACCAGCCTATCGATAGAGGCCCCTCATGACGTCAGAACCAATGAGGGTGCTTCGCGCCCATTACGTCATGTCCCGCCGAAAGCGGGTCGGGCTAGGGCTATAAATACGGCCCAGAGAGGCAGGTTTGGTCAGTTTTTTATCTCTCCAGCGAGCCTACGCATCGCTGGATCCTGAGAGGAAGCCGCGCCGTCTGATTCAAGCACTCAGCGGGATTTGTTCTACATCTGAAGCTGCCGGTCGACAACTCGCCGCCTTCAGTCTCCGTTCCTGCTCACGCTTTCCAGCGTACATATCCTTTTCTCTGCAACTGTGTTTTGTGTATGTGTGTGTTCGCCGCCGCGACACACACTCTCATTGCACTAAAAGAGCCGGGCGTCTTTTTCAAGACGCCCCTTTCCTGAGGACGCGCAGCTCTCGCGCTCGCTGACGGCGACTGCCCTCACTGCGAGCTAGTTACTGCCTATGGTGACTCTGCGGACTCACCTGGCATCCTTCTCCGAGACTGCGCCTCCGCCCCCCGCCCGCAAAGCTCGCCGGTGCGCCCGCTTGCCTTGCCTGCTTGGAGGATGATACCTGCTCTCCCTCTGTTCGAGCCGCGCAAACCGCGGCGTTCACAGGGGATGTCAGGAGCGGACGGTCACGGGGCTAGCTTTCTCTCTCCCTCTGTTCGAGCCGCGCAAACTGCGCCGTTCACAGGGGAGGCTGGAAGCGGACGGTCGGGGTTAGTTTTTCTTTACGTACAAGAAAGCTACCCTGCCCCTGCGCCCCATTCACGCGTCACTCACCGGCGAAAGGAGAAAATAGTGTTTATAGTCCCGCCGAAGCTGGACAGACCTGAATTTTCTCACACATATTTCTCAGTTCCCTGATCAGGCGACTGGAAATATAAATATTGCAGCGCCTGCAAGCAAACGCCGAAGAAAACATGTTGACGCTGTTATATGCTCGTGCATCTGAAAGCCTTTGTGTCCCCCCCTGTGGCTCAGTGGCGGAATCTTTGGTTTTTCACACTAGAGACCGGTGTTTGAATCCCGGTCTAACGGCAGATTAATTATGCCTCCAATGCTTCGCTCTGTCAGTTCCCTGAAAGGCGACTGCAGATGTGCATTTTGCAGCGTTGTACAACCCGCTCGCCTGCACCCAAACACCGTTTCTATGGTTCCCGTGCGTCACTGGCGAAAGGAGAAAGAGCGTTTATGTCCCGCTGCGGCCGGGCCGAAATCTATTTCTCACACATTTCTCATTCCCCTCTGAAGTTCAGGCGACTGGAAATGTCAATACTGCAGTGAGCGAGCCTGTTGTAATGCACGCACGCCCGCAAACAAACGCCAGCATGTTGACGCTCTCTGATAATACTCGCGCTAACTAAATACCTATGTGTCTTCCCCTGTGGCCCAGTGGCAGATTCTCAGGCTATCGCGCGAGAGACCCGTGTTCGAGCCCGGGTCGACCGGCAGATAAAATTATGCCGTCAATGCTCGCTCTGTCAGTTCCCTGAAAAGGCGACTGCAGATGTGTATTTTTGCAGCCAACGAGCGCATTGTACAACCCGCTCGCCTGCACCCAAGCACCGTTTCTATGGTTTCCGTGCGTCACTGGCGAAAGGAGAAAAGAGTGTTCCTAGTGCAGCTGGATCTACCTCCATTCTCACACATTTCTTTGGAAATGTCAATATTGCAGTGGACGAGCCTATTGTAATACACGCACGCCTACAAACAAACGCCAGCATGTTGACGCTCTCTGTTTCTATGGCAACTTCTCGCTCGTTCAGTTCCAGTAAATGCGACTGTTCCAGTGTATTCTGCAGTAAACAAGTCGGCGACACCACGGCTACCCAGATAAATCCCATAAGAGTGTGTTTTCTGGTGTTCCGGCCACGGCCGATGGTGTTATGAGTGTAGACAAAATGCCCACTGCCCAGTGCTCATTCCTACACAGAAACACAGCCCGTCACACAGGGCTCGCGCACATGAAATCGACCCAGATCGATTGCGCATTAAATGTGGTCAATGTGCCCACTGCCCAGTGCCCACAAACACTACGTTCTGCATGTCTCAAGGTTTCTGTAAAACGAAACCAACATGCATTCGCTCTGCTCAGGCGGACAATGCTCTCAGTGTTGTAAATGTGCCCGCTATCCCACGCCCACATTCACACATAGACATGACAGGTCTTACGGGACTCGCCCAGCCCTCCCCCTCTCGGTTGACCACCGCAGAGGAGTCGAGCGCGGGCAATCTGCCCGCTGTTATCAGCGCGCCCCCTGCCTCAAATGTCATAAGCGCGACGCTTATGTTGCAGCACACTGAAGCCCGTCTGTCGCTGAGCGACCAGAGCGCGCTTCGCATTCAACCCCTAGCCATTCGTGCAAACGCATGGGCAAGGCTACCTGGGGTTTCGAAGTGGGTGCTAGACATTATAGAAAGAGGCTATTCGCTACAGTTCGGTCGACGCCCGCAACGCAAAGCGGCGCGAATCGATACTACGGTGAAAAAGGAAGTAGCACACCTACTTCGAGCCGAAATAGCGAAGTTACTGAGCAAAGTGGCTATAGAACCCTTATCACAAGCTCAGAGCGAAGGGGGCATGTACAGCAGATATTTTCTGGTACCCAAAAAAGACGGGGGTCTCAGACCCATTCTAGATCTAAGACGACTAAACAAAGCACTTCTGAAACGACGGTTCAGAATGCTCACGACCAAGAAAATCCTTTCGCAAATTTGCCAAGGGGACTGGTTCATGTCGATAGATCTGAAAGACGCTTATTTTCAAATACAAATGGCGTCACGTCACAGGCGATTTTTGAGATTCGCCTTCGAGGGTCAGGCATATCAGTACACAGTCCTGCCATTTGGCCTATCCCTGGCACCTCGCACATTCACGATGTGCGAAAATTTAGGTCTCACAGTCAATTGGGCGAAGAGTTCGCTGTCTCCCAGTCAGAAAATATATTTTCTGGGCACAGATCTGGACTCACTGTCTATGACAGCACAGCTGTCGCCGCAGCGCAGACTAAGTATTCAGCGCATGACAGAGATTTTTCGCCACAGCGCTTTAGTCCCGCTCAAAAAGTTTCAAAGGATGCTGGGTCTCATGGCTTCAGCATCCTCAGTGCTTCAGCTGGGTCTGCTTCGCATGCGCCCGCTGCAGTATTGGTTGAAAGCGCGCGCCGCGCAGAGCTTGGACCTCCGGTCTCGCGCGCCTCAAGGTCGATCAGAAATGCGTCGCAGCTCTGAAACCTTGGACAGTGACCGACTGGTACCGGTCAGGAGTAAGCCTGGGGACTTCCTCGAGTGTGAAGGTGGTGTCTACGGACGCCTCAACCTCGGGATGGGGAGCGCTGCTCGAGGGCAGACCGTTATTCGGCCAGTGGTCGGAACGGGAGAAGCTTCTGCATATAAACTGCCTGGAAATGATGGCAGTCGACAACGCGCTGAGGCGCTTTTTTGTCCCCAGATAAAAGACACCACGTCTTGGTCCGTTCGGACAACATGTCAGTGGTGGCTTATATAAATCACCAAGGAGGTATCAGATCCAGAATCCTTCACAGGCTGACGGAACACCTCCTGGTCTGGGCTCAGCACAATCTGCGCTCGCTCAGGGCAGCGCATGTGCCCGGCCATCTGAATGTGGGACCAGACAGACTGTCCAGAAACTATCTTCCGGCAGGAGAATGGTCTTTACACCCACAGACAGTCAAACTGCTATGGAGGACATTTGGCAGAGCGAAAATAGACCTATTTGCGTCTCAAGAGAACGCTCATTGTCAGGAATTTTTCTCCAAGAGCAGGGATGCGCTGGCTCACGTGGCCCCGCTGCCCGCTCTATGCGTTTCCCCCTGTCACGCTCCTACCCCAGGTATTAGAGCGAATCAGGGAGAGCGGATGCCCGGTGCTACTCGTCGCCCCATTTTTGGACAAACCAAGTCTGGTTTCCAGTCCTGATGCAGCTGACGAGTAGCGCCCTGTGGCCGATACCGGTGAGGAGGGATCTCCTCTCGCAGGCAAACGGCTCGATCTGGCATCCTTACCCGGAGCTTTGGTCCCTACATGTGTGGGCCATCAACGGGTACCCGTTAACCTCCCAGCGGGAGTGTTAAACACGATCACACAGGCTAGAGCTCCATCTACGAGGCGGCTCTATTCCTCAAAATGGTCTGTGTTCACTAGCTGGTGTACAGCGAGTGGCACTTCACCCTCACGCTGTGGGGTGCCGGAGGTTCTCTCCTTTTTACAAGAGCTTCTGGATAAGGGCAGAACCCCATCCATGCTCAAAGTTTATGTGGCGGCCATAGCAGCGTTCGCTGAACCACCGCTTGGCCAGTCATTAGGAAGGAACGATCTGGTCATTCGCTTCCTTAGAGGAGCTAAGAGGCTGAACCCTCCCAGACCTCCCTCAGTTCCCGTTTGGGACCTTTCCACGGTTCTGGAAGCCATGAAAGGTGCCCCATTCGAGCCAATACAGTCAATAGACCTGAAACTCTTGTCTTTCAAAACAGTGTTTCTTCTGGCTCTCGCTTCAGTGAAGTGCATAGGGGATTTGCAAGCGCTCTCAGTGAGCGCGACGTGTATGAAGTTTGGGCCTAATGACTCGAGAGTCATACTCAAACCAAAGCACGGATATGTTCCAAAATCCCTCAATACACCGTTTAGGGCACAGGTTATCTCCCTGTAGGCCCTGCCGGTATCTGAAGAGGAAGGGGACGCAGGCTTCCTTTGCCCGGTCAGGGCGTTAAGAGCCTATGTGTCTCACTCATCTGTTTTCAGACAGACGGAGCAGCTCTTTGTTTTGTTCAGCGGACGTTCTAAGGGACTAGCTGCATCAAAACAGAGTCTATCCAGATGGATAGTTGATGCTATAGCGCTAGCTTACACATCCAAGGGCCTGCAATGCCCGATAGGTGTCAAAGCGCACTCCACAAGAGGCATGGCCTCGTAGTGGGCTTGGTCCAGTGGGATTGCCTTGCAAGATATCTGTATGGCGGCAGGCTGAGCCTCCCCGTCTACATTTATAAGGTTTTATAACCTCGAGGTTCCCGCTTTACAAGCTAGGTTGCTCTCGGTTTAATTTTTCAGTATTGCCCGCCCGATGCTATCGGCTCAGGATGCTGAAACTGCTAGAGCGTCGATCACTGATCGTCTGTATACTTCTGTGGGCAGTGCGTAAGTCCCCCATATTTATCAGTCCAGGCCGAGCTCGCCCTGGCTGTGTGGAACACTTGATATAATATGCTCTTATCAGAGCTCTATATTACAGGAATGATGCTATTCTAGCCCCTCTTCCCGGATTCTCTGTGAGTCCCTTGTGATTAAGCACTGTTTGAGCCCCGGGCACCTGCCCTTGGGACTTTAGTGTTATGTCTCAAGCAAGCACGGCGTTTTACACTGTGTTCCCCTAGCGTAAGATACTTGCGCAAGTACGAGAGAACCTCTCGTAAGAGAACGTACTCGGTTACTAACGTAACCTCGGTTCTCTCTGGAAGAGGGAACGAGTACTTGCGTATCTTGCCGTGCATGCGTCACGTTCTGATTCGCTTCAGCGATTTAAAAAACTGACCAAACCAGCCTGTCTGGGCCGTATTTATAGCCCTAGCCCGACCCGCTTTCGGTGGGACATGACGTAATGGGCGCGAAGCACCCTCATTGGTTCTGACGTCATGAGGGGCCTCTATCGATAGGCTGGTGCAGTTGCCGCAGAGCAGCCAATGGGCGCGCGAGCTGTCTCGCCCATGTCTGCATGCTGCTGCAATGCGTTTTACATTATTGCAAAATTAAGGATAATTTTTGGCTTCAATATCTCGAGGAAAAGAGGGTTTCCCCTAGCGTAAGATACTTACGCAAGTACTCGTTCCCTCTTCTAGAGAGAACCGAGGTTACGTTAGTAACCGAGTACGTTCTAGCTGTCCTTGTCACAATTATGAGAGTTAATGAGAGAAGTAGTGAAGTCTGATTCATGAACGAAATATTCTTTTGAGTCGGCTCTTTTCAATGAATCATTTGGTCTGATTCACTGGAAAACAGTGACCACTACATTATCAAGCTTTTATGTTATGTGTTACAGAATAAGTGAGATGGGTTTCGAACAACTTAAGGTAAATAATGACAGAATGGCAAAGCTCTCCTACACATCAGCTACAAATATGATAGGTACTGTGCAGTTTTATACCACGATTTATGTCATTAGTGACAAGTTAACATTTCTCTAAATTCATTCCATCTCTACATCAAGCAGTTAAAGCACTTTACACTATTTTGTAACCTTGTGCATGTACTGTAGCACATAAAGCAGAATAAGATTTGTGAAATGCAGAAGATCAAGCAATATTTAGTCTTTGCTTGCCTTAAAGCTGCCGTCGGCAACATTTTTTTGATCATATTCAGTGTAATCGACACTATAATCCGACAGAACAACATAAATAAGGTGGTTTTAGAAAAAAACCCGAGCTTCTAACTCCACCTGGAGCGTGTTATTTGTTTTGCAAAAATCCAGCGCTCCCGCTTCATCAGGTCCAATCAGCGCAGGGGGGTGTGAGATCTGACTGTCAATCACAGGTCGTGCACACGCCACAGATCCCCCCTCACTCGTGCACGTTAATATCACATGCACACGCCACGCCTGAAGTTCGCCTGGAGATTGCATGAAGCGTGATGGCGGAGAGAAAATCTACTAACAAGCTTCCAATTCCTCGGTTATTGCTATCTATGGATAGATTAGCCAGGGCAGCCTACCTCCGAGTCCATGGTGTTGATAGATGCTGAAGAGACGGACGCGTTCACAGAAAATCAGGGACACACGCACAGTGACGCACTGACGAGCACGACCTCGATGGGAGGGTGCTCGCTGGTAGTGGGGAGGGGCATGAGAGTTGTAAACATTCCAAATTTTGGCTAATCGACCCAATCTGCCAGACTTGCCGACGGCAGCTTTAAACCACACAGCATAGAGTGGTGCAGGTATGACATCACTTTGTAGGCCAATCAGCAGTTAGCATCACACTGGTTCCCTCAACAAAAACCTAATAGGACTTTTCCAATAGGCTTTTGGATTATCACAAAAAAACAAGCTCTGTGATCAACAAAAGTTTATGATACTTACTCGTATTGTCCATCAAGATATTTTTCACAGATGAGCACAACTTTGAATTGTGAAGCCTAAATGCAGTCGCCAGAAGTCACCATCTCTAAGCTTCAACAACTATTTAAGTTTTTATCTAAAAAAAGATTCCCAGAAAGTTAGAATCGTTTATAAGAGCACAGTTATAAGCATAACAAGGCTGTTAAAGTGGACTGATTTGACCTGTTCAGCATGAAGATGTTTCTCCTTGACAGCCTCTCCAATCCCATTTAGCCACTTGTTAGCAATCGCCTTTTTCAAGACTCATAACATCTTAAAAAATCATGAGTGGGGTATTACTGATGTATTTTATGTTGTAGAATAAAACGTGAAAGTGTCTTGAGCTTGTGTTCACCACAGACCTTATTTCAGCCATTCAACCAAAATCCCATTAAAAAAAAACCATTGACTTCGTGACGATGGAACTGGAAGTGCTAAAATGCTAACTCGCTTCCATGTTTTGGCTTCCCTGCACCACTCTATTTTTTCTAAGCAAAAGACTCAGCTAGTTGAGAGTTCAATGTTATTCTGTGATATCGCACCCTGCTGTTCACATATGGTAGAACGGCAGTAAGTGCATCGCATTATACATTTTCATCAACTTACAGGTTACAAATAGTTATGTGGACACTCAGTTTTTTCTATAATTTGACCAAAATCTGATGTTATAAAAGATGCCTGATGTTATAAAAGATGAAGTGCTGTGCACAGGCTATGTAGACAGTATTGCCCTTACGAAAAAAAAAAAGAAGTTTATTCAAGTGTGCTGTTAGTAGGCCTATACTTCTTGTATAGGCTGCTTTATACTTCTCATAAATTTAGGCCTATTTAAGATAAGCACTTAAAGGGATAGTTCACCCAACAATGAAAATGTTGTCATAATTTACTCACCCTCATGGTGTTCCAAACCTTTATGAGTTTCTTTCTTCTGCTGAACACAAAATAAACTATTTTGAAGAATGTTGGTAACCAGACAGTTGATGACACTGACTTCCTTAGTAGAACAAAAAATATACTATGGAAGTCAATGGGTGCCGTCAACTGTCTGCTTACCAATATTCTTTAAAATATCTTCTAATTATCTAATATAACTTTATCACTAAAATGAAGTAGGATGCCGCTTGCAGCCGCTTCCATGGTCCTTTCAGAAAAAAGAAAATAATGCTTTAAAGGAACACTCCACCGTTTTTTGAAATAGGGCTTATTCACCTTCTTTCCTACATTTAGATAGGTGGGCAAATGCATTTTTGTCTCAGTGCATGCATTGTTTTAGTTTGACAGGGTTGGCGCTAGCTTAGCTTAGCATAATGAATGGAATCCTTTGTTGCCAGCTAGCATGTCCTGAGTAAAAGTGATATAAAAAATAAAAAAAACCACCTAATTACTTCTTGTGGCCTGCGTATTCACAACGAGTACAAATAGCGATGCAGATTAACACTAGGCGATTTCCTATGCAGATTTTGACTTGGGACTATATTAGGGGGAAGCACAGGCGAACCACTGCTACTTGGGCGCAGAGATATCACGCCCAAGTAGCAGTGCTTCGCCTGTGCTTCCCCCTAATATAGTCCTTAATATATAAGTCAAAATCTGCTTAGGAAATCGCCTAGTGTTAATCTGCATCGCTATTTGTACTTGTTGTGAATACGCAGGCCACAAGAAGTAATTAGGTGGGTTTTTTTTTTTTTTTAATATCACTTTTACTCAGGACATGCTAGCTGGCAACAAAGGATTCCATTCATTATGCTAAGCTAAGCTAGCGCCAACCCTGTCAAACTAAAACAATGCATGCACTGAGACAAAAATGCATTTGCCCACCTATCTAAATGTAGGAAAGAAGGTGAATAAGCCCTATTTCAAAAAACGGTGGAGTGTTCCTTTAACAATAAATATTCTTGTTAGTTTGTTCCTATAATTCAGTAATAAATCATCTTTAATTGCAGGACTTCACTATCTCCATTTAGGTTAGTGGCTATTCACTAGTGATGAATTTTACACCAGATGATGGCGCCACTCTCCATAAATCTATATCTTCCCTCACAACACCAGCCTGATGCATCTTCACTGTACATTCAACTACACACTCAAACTTCTTCTTCACTTATATCACTTACAGCCTGTAATGGTCTATGATCAAGATAATGATGTAAGCATTCAAAAGTTTGGGATTGGTACGATTTTTAAATGCTTTTGATGGATTTATGCTCACCAAAAATACAATACAGTAATATTAGGCTAATATATTCTTACAATAAAAATAATATAAACAAAAACCTGTTTTCAAATTAAATATATTTTAAAATGTAATTTATTCCTGTGATGGCAAAGCTGAATTTTCATCAGCCATTACAGTTTTCTGTGTCACATGAACCTTCAGAAATCATTATTATATGCTGATTAGTGCTCAATAAACATTTATTATTATCAATGTTGAAAATGGTTGTGCTGCTTAATTAAAAAAAAATTTCATGTTAATTTTTTCAGGATTTGAAATTTGATGAACAGAAAGTTCAAAAGAATTTTGTATTTATTTGAAATAGGATTTTGATTTTGATTTTTAGAACACTGTAAAAGTCTACTGTCACTTTTCATTAATTTAATGTATCAGTGCTGAATAAAAATGTTTATTTAAAAATATATATATATTACTGATCAAAAACATTTGAATTTTTGCAAATGTATTATATATCGTTTCCTTAAAAAGCCAAATCAAATACATACTTTTGGAAGAAAAGTGTCAAACAGTAACTTCTAACTCAATACCTCTGAGAAGATGATGTAAACTCTGTGAGCCAGAGAGATGTGCATTAGATTAAGAGCAATATGGAGCACTAGTGAAGATCTGTCCCAACCTGCCCTAAGCCCCCCACAGCCTTAACTCAGCTAGCGTGTAAGAACAGGTCTCAAGGCCTGCCTGAGGTGAGAAATAGAGGGTGCTCCAGGGACTCCTCCCTCATCTCTTGCCATACGGCGTATCTGTTATGCGTCCTGGCAGACAACTCACACTATCTTAACAGTTGGTTCACGCTATCCTGTCCACCCCTCCCCTTATGCAAACACATGCAAACTACCAGCAGACTACATCTGCAGTAAATCATAACTGTCCCTGAAGAGTAAATCTATTGCCTCAGTGATTTTGGACTGTTTTGGACCCTTCCTGGCTGATGAAAATGGAGTTTTGTCTGCAGAAATGAACCCAGATATGAAAGCTTTAGCGTAAGCTCTGCTGGGAAGACTCAATTGTTACGTCACTTATTACCTTCTCATCTATCCAATCGTGTTCTAATCCTTGTAGTATAAAAGATCAGTACTTACACATGTCTGAGTTTGCAGATGCTGACGCCTACATTCACCTCCATCCTCCCCACCACCACCAAGATGGTCCCCTTCCCCTCCATCCTCCCCACCACCACCACCAGGATGGTCCCTTCCCATACCTCCCAGGGGGGTCGGCTGCACCCCTTTCTTCGTCTTCAGGCAGGAAATGCAGATTCCATACCCTCGGATTGCGAGCTACGGACGGGGCCTACGCCAAATAACTTTATATTATAATACTTGCTTTCTGGGCTGTTAATAAATACCGAGTCTTTCTGGTTCAAATAATTATCATGACTCCGATGGAAGACAAACACTAGTATAAAGGATAATGACTTGGATGTGAAGTTAGCACCTCTAGGATTTGCTTGTATTGTGTGAGGTAAATATTGACTAAGGACTGAATGGCTTGCCCTGCTCCTGGGCACCTGTGTGAGTGTCATTTTGGCTGAGATAAGAGGGAACAGATCAGTAAATACACCAGCAGACAATGTGGTCTCATCCAGATGTCTGTAAAACCCCCCATTTTACATTCACACACAGAGCACACAATGTACTGTAAATCAACAAATATGGAAATTGTACTGCAAAAACCTCTATTCTCAATCAGTAAAAAAAAAAGCCCATAACATACTTCCCCCACAAATCAAGATTTTAATTTACATATCAAATAATTACAATCATAAATCATGATGAAACAAATTAAGAAACTAAATGATTTTTAAAAAATATATCCATATCTGTATGTAGTAGAGCTGCACTCAAATGTATTAAAATATCATAATCTTGATTTAAACATCTACGCAATCTTATTCCTAAATGACGATGATTTACCTGTGTTTGTTAAACCTTTGAGGAAATCTCAGTGCAAAATTCAAACAGTTTGATTCAAATTTGTGTTCATGGAGCTGGAGAAGGATGTGAACAAGGAGGGGCTGACAGAGGAAGCCACCATGGAGGAGATGCTGGAGGGAGCACAGCATAATGAAGGCCCATTAATAAGGGTGGTGGTGTCAAACATCCGTCCAGCAATGGTGGAGCCAGGAAGGCTGAAGACCCAGGTGGAGCTGAGGAGACAGAGACCGGGTGACATCGTAGGTCCTGGAGGACAAGGCAGAGCCACTGTGATGAGTGCTCAAGGTGGAGCCAGGGCGCCGGAGGACTGAGACACAGCTGGTGAGACCAAGGACCATGGCAGACCTGAAGGGAAGGCGGAGCCTGATGGAGCTGAAAGAGGTGGAGAGATGTGGCGCAGCCAAAGTCCTGGAAATCTGTAGCGTAGGCAGTGCAATGACTCACCAAGGTGGAGCCGGAGGATAAAGGGAGCCCAGTGACCCATAAAGATAACGGTACCAGGTGCAGCTGAGGGAGCGAGGAGCCAAGGTGGAGCCGACTGGTCGATGGGCCAAGGTTTGGGCTTGGCGAACCCAAGGTGAAGCCAGGGGATCCAATGCCAAGGTAGACCTGGAGACCGGAAGACCCAGGGTGATCCGTGCAGCAGAGGGGAACAAACAGAGAAGGCACAGAGGAACTGAAGAGGGCCAGTGGAAGTGGGGCCGAAGAACCGTCTGTCTTAGGTAGGAGGCGGTAGAGGGAGGCTGGTGGGACAATCAGCGACAAAGGACAGTTGAAGCTAGGCAGGACCAGCAGAGACGCAGGAGACTTGGAACTGGGCGGGACCAGTGGAGACGCAGTAGACTTGGAGCTGGGCAGGACCCTCCAACCCATCCCCTTGTACTCCATGAGCACACCCACAGGAACGGGTGATGTTGCTGGCTCACACACCTGGTCAGACTTTCCGTTGGGCTCAGACTCCAGGACGATGATTGGCTCTGGTGTCGGCTCTGGATCTGGTGACATATTCTTCTGCATAGCAGACCAGCACCCACTCCACATAGGCGGTGAAATTCCCCAGATGATTGTCAATGGGCAGGTGTGCCTTGGACCACTCGCCGAGCCTGGTGTAAAAAGAGTGAGCAGATCTAGAAAGTCCTTTTTGTGGTCCTTGAAGAGCACTCTTCTTGCTCCAGCAAAAGAAGGTGCACAACAGGTAAATCCATGTAAATCATATCTTATCTAGGTTCAGTTTTCTGGTAAGCTGTGGCTTTAATGAGCACACAATGACAAAGGAGTACAAACAAACAGTCTTAATAATAATAAATCAAAAAGTAACACATTGGCAATAAACCATAAAACAGAATCACACAACTACATTCAAACTAAGATGAAACCAAACACTGAACAAAGGGAACTAAGGGCTTAAATACACAATGAGGCTAATCAACAGAACTAGAGACAGGTGCGTAACATAATCAGAAACCATAGAAACAAACAAGGATCAGAAGCACAGGCAAACAGAACAGAACCAAACCAAAACTAAATGAAACTAACAGACTCGTGACAGGAAGTAGGAAATACTTAGCACTAGTCATAATTTTGTCAACTTGCATTGTTTCTGAGTGCAAGAATTCAAAGAATTAACATTTAGTTCTTCCTTCAGTTCTGCCCAAAGCAAAACACATGTCAGAAATCTGTTGCCTAATGTTACATTTTTACCGTAATGCTGTTTAAATAGCAGACAAAGCTATTTTATATATACAATTTTCAAAAAGAAAGGTTGAAAGTTAGGTTTAAAATCAGCAAATTTTAAACTTGAAATGGCTCTTTCTCTCTGTAGCTTCGGGAAGTCTAATTTCCAAATTCATACTAGTGAATTGGTTTGTTCGGACAGTTCTTGTAAATGAACAGAAAACAAAAAGAAACTATGTTTCATTTGATCTTTTTTGCATCAATATGTCTTTGACTCATATAAATTAGGGAGTATTAAATATATGTTTTGTGTAAATGTATCTTTTCAAGTTTGATGTTGTCACCCTAATTAGGATTGTTTATTCATACCCACATTGATATAAAGGGCCATCCTAGCATGTGGTGGGGCCCAGTGCGGGTAGATGTGGAATAGGATTGCCATGTTGATATGCAATTACAAAGAATATAATTGGAAAGAGTCATAAAGTGCGGTTTCACAAATATCCACACAACATGACGGTGAAAAAATTATGAATGACTATTGTGACAATTTTTTGGTATACTATTTATTTAAAAAATACACATTTATCTGAAAAGCATAATTGCATAATCTTAAACACAATTTTTTTGTCCCACTTGTTTTACTATAAGCAATTATCTATAATTTTGCAATATTATTTATCATTTTCAAACAGACATTTTAAAGGAACACTCCACCGTTTTTTCATATTAAACTATGTTATTCCCTTAACTAAGACGAGTTGATACATACCTCTCTCGTCTCAGTGCGTGCAATCAATCGCATGGCGCGCGGCGACACTTTGATAGGACTTAGCTTAGCCCAGTTCATTCTGAGTCGAAGTGCTCCCAAGTGCTTTTCCGCCATACATTATAGTTATCCTTTTTACCCGCTTAGAAAAGCGCCACATTTTATTTTGTGTCACCATATTTGGGTGTGTAACTACTCGCGTAACTGTATTTAAATAGGGAAAACGTGGAGGTGTTTGGACGCTTCTAACTTCATCTCTGTTTGGTCCCTAATGAATGAACTGGGCTAAGCTAAGTGCTATCAAAGTGTTGCCGCGCGCCAGAGCGATTGAGTGCACGCACTGAGACGAGAGAGATATGTATCAACTCGTCTTAGTTAAGGGAATAACATAGTTTAATATGAAAAAACGGTGGAGTGTTCCTTTAAGCAAATCCAAAAACAGATATTCAGAAAAGAACCATGTTTTTATAAAACTTTTTTTTGCACAGTTATCAAAATGTTCTCTCTCTCTCTTCTCTGGCAGTGAGTAGAGGGGAAATCGAGCCACTGACATTAGAGGCCGTCTAACAAGGATAATAAATATCTTAATAAAGAATCATAATCCCTCCCTAATCCCTCATTACAGCAGGAGCACCATTCACAACTCCTGCCTCCATCATGACAGCAGCTCCTCTCATTCTCTCGCTATTGTTCTGGTTCTTAAGCACATCTCTCCACGGGTCCAGAGCTCTTTGTTTTTCCTCAGCATCAGTTTTACTTCATCTGCTCATTGCTCTTTGAGACCAGATATGTTTTAAAGGGAAATATTGAGCTTTTGTGTGGTGTTGGGTATAAAATGATTAAAATGAAACGGAAGACATATGTTTAATGACTCCTAACCCATAGGGATCTTTTGAAAAGTCACTGGTTCGTTTGGTTTCAGGGTGAGAATGATTAAGCCCTTAAAGAAAGGGTCAAACAATTCTGAAAGTGGAAGTGCTCAATTAGTTAAATATAAGAAGTGTGATTACTGCTGGACCAGAGAGAGGTATATAAGAATGCTTATAATGAAATGTGATGAAGAAAATCAGAAGAGTAGAGAGAAGAGTTGCTGAACAAAGGTTTGTCCTTTTGAATAAAATAAAAAAAGGAGTGGAGGAGTTAGTAACCAGTCTGTTGGAAAGCAACCCAACCCAAACCTATAGCCATACGTTTAATTAAGACTAGTCAATAAGTATCTTGTGTCTTTTGTCTTCCTTCTTCCTTATGAGGGTGCATTCATGTGTAATATAAAAAAGAGCTACCTGGATTCAGAGCACCAGAAATATAAAATATTATTTGAGAAATCTCAGTTGTTTTGTGTCAAAAATTATGCTTTATTTTGTTTGACATTGTCAGCAATAATTCATACACGAAATCAGAGATGAAAAAGTGCACAGAGGACTGCTTTATTTATAAATTTTTTGTTCACATGAGTCATCATTTACTCACCCTCATGTCATTCCAAATATGTATGATTTTCTTCAAAAAACAGGATATTTTGTAGAATGTCGAGTGTATTTTCCATTTTATGACATTTTGATAGCCAGTCCAAATATATTTTCAAAGTCCTCTCAAACTACCTGAATAGTGTTTAGTCAAATTTACTCTTTAGCCTTATGTCTTACATTTTCGCATTTTTTTCCATTTAATCATAACATGATCTGGTCTGAATACGGTGTAGTTTAAAAACAAAAAAACACGATTCTTAAAACTTCAGTCCTTAAAATTTCAGGGATACATATCTAACAGATGTCGTTTGACATTTACTGAACAGTTAACGCTAATGTGACGGTTGCTTCTGAGGCATGTGAAAACAGGGCTGAATTAATTGTAACTGTGCCTTCAAAAAAGAGTAAAGAATTGATTTTAGACAGCATAACCGCCTGTGACAGTGTGGTTTGATGAGATCTGTTCATGCATCATTGGCTCTGCAATAACACCAAACACAGCCATTACAAACTAAATTGGAGTTCAGAACATTAGACTGCTTAATGGGTCATTGTGGTTAGTGATTCAAAATCACTAATCACTATAGAATCAGATTCAGAATTGTAAGCTAACAATTTTTCAAAACCATGTTTTTATTTTATTTACATGTGTAAGCCTGTAGATGTTTTTTATGAATTAATAAATATATACATTTGTATTAAAATCATATAGGTTCTCCGTCATATTTAATCAAAAATATAATAAAAGCTCTATTGCATTATATTTTATGATGATTAAAAAGCTTAATAAAAGCAAAATCCTTGTTCTTTTTCCTTCTGTTCTTTTTCACATGCATTCCACAACTGCAGAGAGAATGAAACTCAATCACTAGTCACTCAGTCATTGCACATTTATCCAGGTGTATTGAATGAATGGAAAGCACCCCTCCTCTTTGATACTCTCTCTACTCATCCGTATCTCCTGAACTCTCCAACCTTCACTCCCCCTGCAAGTGTTTGCCTTGTGTAAAGAGAGGAGCAGGTGCAGATCAGACTCCTTTAGGCTATTTGTGTGTGTAAACGTGAAGACTTAACCGCAATCACCATCTGCAAGTGGCATTGAACTCTGTGTAGTCTAATCAGAGATGATAGCGCTGGCAGCAGACGCCAGGCACACGTTACACCCTGAGGCTCTGTTCACGCTGCCCTCTGTTCTTGTAATGAAGCGTGGCGGAGAAACCTCACTGACTCATGCCTTGCATTTTCTGTCTTCTGAACCGAAGGATGCAGGGTGTACAAACACTGTACACAGTATACATTCTGTTTGAATTATATCTGCTACATGATTTTTTGTTATTATTATTTCAGTAGCTTCCGGGTGCTTGATTGAAATCCCGTAGGGGAGACCGGGGACAGTTGCAACACTTTTTGCATTTCTCTCAATTACTCAGAGACTATTTGGACTAGACCAACCAAATTTGTATATATTAAACTTGCATCTGTCTGCTAATTACCCATACCATTTAAAGATGATTATATATGACATATCGTTCACAGTATTTATTTGAATGGAAGAAGTCAGATGTTGCAACTGACCCCGACCCAGGGGACGGTTGCAACACAACCCAGGGACGGTTGCAACATGTTAAAAATACCTTAAATTTCATTAATTAACTTAATAATTAATAGAATTCTGAAAATATTAACTGTTTTAGGCCTACTATAATATTATAGTATTATTTATTTCAATAATATTATTGTAGCCTATTATTTATTTATTTAGTCATATTTATCAAATAACAGTTATTGAGTTTTGTTTGTTCATGTGTAGAACATAGGCCTACATAGATTCAGTGTGCAGGTGTTACAGATGCTATTCAATCTCTCCATATTTCAGTGTCAGACAGGAAGAATTGAACAATTTGCAATGCAACAAACTTTTATTAAACATGCAATTTATAACATGTTGCAACCGTCCCCAACCCTATCAGCCATGACAGAACATCATATGCCTGCTAGACACACTGACTTTGACACATGCTAACCATGTCACTTAGTAGTCAACAAAACAATAATTCAAACTAAGTAAGTTTTGATTAATTCATACAAAGTTTCAGGACAGTATGACAAAAATATATCTCATGAAAAAATTTACTTTCATACCTCCAAAACAAGTTTTGTTCAATAAATGCAGCAGCAGATGTTGAATATGTCTACTGTCTTCTTGGTGGGTGGAGGGCCTAACTGTGCATGTGCAGTATGAGTGTCATCACTCTAGCTTGTTTCTGATTGGAGAAAAATGACATGTTGCAACCATCCCCTGTTGCAACTGTCCCCGGTCTCCACCTACAGACCAGTAAATCTCTGAAGAATTTGGTTCCTGCTTTGCATGTATCTAATGTGAAGAGGGTTCTGATGTTCAGATCTTGAAAATTAAAACAAGTCCGACACAATTGCGTAATCCAAGTGTATTCATCAGCACGCAGCTTTGCTTACGCCATCATTGTCACTCCTGATGATTAATATCCCACATGTTGCAATTTTACAAAGTAATCTCATACCTTTTTTCTTTTCTTACTAGAAAATGTTGTTTCTGGAAAATGACAATTCCCCAAATGATCAATGCCCAGATTGTGTTGAGCCTGCCACAGTCAAATGCGGATGCTGAGCGAACCTTTTCAGTTATTGGCCTAAACAAGACTGACACCAGGAACAGACTGTCACTTGATGGCACCCTGTGAGTGATGGGAAGTTCGGATCATTTTACTGACTCGCTTGTTCGAGTCATTTCGTTCATTTAAGGGGCTTTAAATGTTATACTTTTAACAGCGAAATTCCCTGAACACATCCACCTACGCAGTCTTTATCATATTCTGAATTAAGAAATAATTATAATGCAGTCAAAAATAATTTACAGAGAACATAAATAATTACTTTACCTTCCGAGTCTTTCATTCATTTGAACGTTCATGAACGGATTGAACCCTGCTTCAGATACGAGCCTCCTGCAGAGGTAGTGAAGCAGGCCAACACTGCCACTGGGGCATAGGCTACAACAGGCATAATGTGTGAAACTTGTGTTGTGGTTTTCTGGGGAGGTGGAGTAACTATTATGTGTCCCTTTTGTTTTGAGATTTTTTATTGTTTTGATGTTGTTATTTTACATGTTTGTTATTTAATCACCTCTATCTTTATTTTTTTTATAGTGCAATCAATAAATTAATTGTACATTTTGAAAAAAAAATATTATTTATTTTTTCATAAATCAGGGTTTATACTAAGTAAACAAGGACTGACATTTTTTAAATTGGGTTGGGTTACGTGCACGCGCTGATGTTTTACAGTCTCACTCCAGCCAAAGTCCCAAAGTTGGCAACCCTGCAGAGATTATGCGAATACCCCGCTGTATCTAAATATGCCACAGATATATATTAAGCGAAAAATAGTATGTAAAAAGAGTAGCATATCCAAATACACAGTATTCATAAAACAGGCAGATGCATTGAGGGCAGATACGGTGACACTTGTCCATTTGTGTCTGTAGGTGCACCTCAAACCACCTCTTGGAATGGTTTACGATGGGATTGCAGTCTGTCTCAAATGTGTTTCAGAGGGCATTTACATGGTCTTTTCATGATCGCATAGCTATTCGATCAGAGATTATGCATGAAGTGGCCAAGTGTAAACAGGCCAATGACAAAACAACATGATAAATGTACTTAGTGGGGGTGTTATTTTCGGTTTCCAATGAAGGATCCAGGAAAAAAAACCTGAAAAAACGGTCATTCCTTCAGTTCTGGCCAAAGCACACCAGGATTTCAAGTATTTTCAAACACAAAATGTGTTTTTCTGTAACAGTACAATTATCTTTATAATATTACTCTTGTTGCTGTAGACCTTTTTTCAGAACAGCGCCATGACAGGAATGAAAGCAAGGCTGTGAGGGATAGACTTACTGTGTTTTCAACAGCATCTGCTGTAAAAAAGCTGTATGTGTCAGGGTTCTGCCCTGACAGCCTTGTCTGTGTTGTCTTTGTTTTATGTATCTATGTTTGTTGTGTGTGTCAGCACATGGCTCTGTCTTGATCTGTGTTTGCCATGTCCTGCTCTTGTTCCACCTCCTTGTTTCCCACTACCACACCCCCTTGTTTAGTCCACGTCTAGTCTTCATTTGCTTGATTGTTTTCACCTGATCCTCATGTGCTGTTCCCTTTATATTGTGCATCTTTCCCTCATGTCTTTGCTGGTTTGTTATGGGCAATTTTTGTGAGTGTGTTATTGCGCAACTTGTCAGTTAATGCTACAGGTAGTGTGTTTGGCAGTTCTAGCTATATATATACACATGTATATATATAATTTTTTTTTTTTTTTTTCTCAGTCTTTTCTTTCTTCCTGATTTTTAGTCTAGTCAAATCCTAGTCTTTATTTTGCTCTAGTTCTTCCAAGCTTTAATTTTGGTTCACCTCTTATTTTGCTTTTGTTAACTAATCTTTTATCCATTTTCTCTTTAGCTTGTCTTCAAGGTTGCAGTCTTGTTTATTTCTTTGTTTACAAGTTCCAGTTATTCATATAATTAATTTTTTACTCTGCTATTGCTCCAGTTATATTTAGTTTCTTATTGTTTTCTGTTCTAGTTTTTGCCAGTTTTTATTTTGCTCTTGTTTTTATCTCTTGTTGTCTTGAGTTTTGTCTTGTGTTGGTTCATGTCTGCTCTCTGAGATTCCCTGCCTGCTGGTTCCTTCTGCCTGGCAGTTAGACTGGTTCAGGGTCTGTGTGCAGCAAGTATCAGATTTCTGCTTCATAGTTCCTTGCCCTGTCTTCACCACAACCATCTGCCTGGCCTGGTCACGTCCTCTCCAGTTCTTCGTGTTCTCCTCTGGAGTTGGTTCTAGCAGTCACCCACAGCTGTACTGTCGTTGTTTCCTGCTGACCCTTCTGTTTAGCCTCACCCTATCTTGTAATGTCTTCTGTTAAGAAATATGATAGTGTGGTTGTAGAAAGTAACTGACTGTGTCAGAAATCCACTCCCAGTGTATAAGGGATACCTTAATATTAACACCACATTATTGGAGGTACATTTCCTCACCCAAGTTTTTTTTTTTTTCAGATAAGCTGTTCTCCAGTAGGGTGCAGTGCTTCAATCACCAACAGGAGAAAATTCAGCTACTGACTGTAGCCTCAGAAGCAGAAGTGCACGACTTGAAAAATCAGCTTCTGTCTCTTCTATCAGAGGGTGGAGTGAAGTCAGGGAAACCCAATCTCACTGGTTTCCTAAAGGATGGAGGTCTGGTGGAAGACCCTTTGTCTCCATGGTCTATGCCTGGCGATCCTGCTTTGCCAAAAGACAATAGAGTCAGATTGCAGTGTGTAACATGCCCTTTGATAAACCACTCAACTTGTATGTGCCCCAAATTTTCTTCTCCAAGGCATTAATGGCTTGTCTGAGGAAGAATGAAACATGGAGTGACTTCCTCTTGTTTCAGAGGTGTTGTCGCTTAAAAGTCTAGTGGGACTAACAGAGAATGGAAACTAATTCCCTCCCAAAAGATTGAAGGCCAGAGTTCTTACCTGCTGAACACTCGCTAAATCCATATTTATTTCAAAGGCATTTTGTGAAAAATTGGCTCACTCAAGTGTTTTAGCTCTTTTTTTTGTTTGACTACACATTGTAAATCTCTTTGAGCTATTCAGACAAAGTCTGGTGTCTAGCACGTTAAAAGAGGGCAAGAACAACAGGCTGAAAGGTGACTGTAATAGAAGCTCATGAGTTTATCCAATAATTCACAGAAGACTACAACAATAACCATACTATATCAGTCATAACTGATTCATACTGATTTGTATTTTATTTTTTGATTTCAGTGTTTTTGAGATTAACAAGATCTATAAAATTCTTCAAACAAATTTCACGATTACTAAGGTCCAGAATGCTTTAGACTAACCCAGCTAATAGCGAGCGTTCTCAGAACTTTGGGAAAAGCTTTGGAAAGGTTCTCTCAAAGTTGTGAACATTATTCCAGTAACGTTAACAGCACGTTCGTTCAAAGTTATCTAGCCTTTAATAATGCATCACTTACACAGTGCATGGAATTTTTTTTCCTGAAATGTTTTATTTGGACTATTCCTGATTTTTTAAATGCTACTACTACTTTAGAGTACAGTCAAATTAACCTCCCCTTAATGTTTGTAAAATTATTAAATTAAATGTTCCCTTAAAGGCACAGTATGTAAGTTTTGCCTCTAGAGGTCGTTATTCAAAACAATAATAGGCGTAGCTTGATGACGCCATGAATGAGCGTGAACTCAGGCAGAAATAATGTTCATGGATGAGTTTATGTATTAATGTTTTAATAACGTTACTGTGGTATGAAACAGGACATGGCTGAGAGCCGTGGGAGCAGATTAGCCGCGTTTCCACTGTCGGGCCAGGGCCGGGCTAGGGCTAACAGCGAGCCGAGCCGGGCCAGTGGCCTCGGGCCTCAAGCACCGGGTTTGCGTTTCCACTGCCGGGCCATTAGCCCTGCAGCGCTGCCCTAAACCCCTAAACCCCGCCCTTAACACGCCTTCCTGGATCAAACGTCATACAACCCCATCTATTCCAGCGGGAATTATGATGTTCATTCAGGCAGGAAGTTAGAAAACTTAGATTTTAAGAAGATAGCATGTATTAACTCACCGTCCGCGGCTGCCATAGTGTCCCGACTTGTCAAGTCAAGTCAAGTTTATTTGTATAGCGCTTTTCACAATACAGATTGTATCAAAGCAGCTTCACAGTATTAAATTAAAATAATACAACAAAGTTTGTTTCAAGAGGAATTTATTGATTGATAAAATTAAATTAAATATCCCCAAAATATCCCCAACTGAGCAAGCCAAAGGCAACAGTGGCAAGGAACCGAAAAACTCCATCAAGTGACCTAATGGTGTCCTAAAACTCCATCAGGTGACCTAATGGAGAAAAAAAAACCTTGGGAGAACCCAGGCTCAGTCGGGGGCCAGTTCTCCTCTGGCATTTATGAGCTAGAGGCCGGATTGTAGTTTGAACTGTAGGATTATATGAATGCCTGGCTGAAGAGATGCGACTTTAATCTAGTTTTAAACTGGGAGAGCGAGTCTGAGCAACGAACAGTATCAGGAAGACTATTCCAGAGTTTTGGAGCCAAATGTGAAAATGCTCTCCCTCCTTTGGTGGTTCTGGATATCCTAGGTATGACCAAAAGCCTTGAATTTAGTGATCTTAAAGAGCGCGATGGATTATGGGGTGATAGAAGATCCGTTAAATAGACTGGAGCTAAGCCGTTTAGGGCTTTATAAGTCAGTAGCAATATCTTATAATTAATACGGAGCTTTATAGGTAACCAATGCAGTGATGATAAAATCGGTGTTATATGATCATATTTTCTTGATCTCGTAAGAACTCTAGCGGCGGCATTTTGGACTAACTGTAGCTTGTTTATTGAGGATGCAGGACAACCAGCTAATAAAGCATTACAGTAATCCAGTCTCGAGGTCATGAATGCATGAACTAACTTTTCTGCATCAGAAACTGATAGCATATTACGTAGCTTAGCAATGTTTCTAAGGTGGAAAAAGGCTGTTTTTGTAACATATGAAATATGATTTTCAAAAGACAGGTTGCAATCGAGTATAACAATCGACTTGTCTCTCCACTAACAGAGGGACGGTGACCCAGCACACCGTCCATCAAGTCGAACCATGGAAAGTTCCTTCTCTGGGCACCGCTTTGTCCATTGTGCGTTTTAATCGCCTTGTACTGCGCCCGCAACTTTTTTATTTTTTCCCAAACTTGAAGCGTTGTTCGCTGAATGCTTAGCTTAGCAAGTTCAGCAACGATGTATTTTATAACGTCCTCGTTTCTGCACACGCCGTCAAATTGACGTTGTACCCTTTCTTCTGCCCAAATGCTCAGAAGAGCTTTGGTATCTTCGACAGACCAGTGCAGGCGATTCTCCATTTCGAGCAGCGTTTAATTTTCGCGATATAAAAAAGTGAAATGTGCATCTTGCCGCAGACCATAACTTTCCCTAACACCGATAAACTCCGCCTTTTACCTTGACCACGCCTCTAGCCCGAGCTGGCCCAAGGTATTCGATGGGCCAGAAATCCTGGCCGTTGGCCCCGAGTAAGCCCCGATCAAGCCCCGGAAGTGACAGTGGAAACGCAGCTGGCCCTGGCACGCACTAGCACGGCCCGGCCCTGGCCCGACAGTGGAAACGCGGCTAGTGAGGCTGGTGGAGTGAATGCTAATGAGAGACACCAGCGCGTCACAGTGGTCTCGAAACCCATGGAGGCTCTCCGGAGCTTTTATCATGCTTGTATTCCTCAGTCGGCCACTGCCGCTCATTTCGTTTTATTGTTTATGTTTATTTTTACGTTTAAAGTTCCGTTTAACATTTGCCGGTTCCCACCTCCTTTATTCCCTGGACTTGAACTTTGTTACAGTTACGTTTGATCACTTAAAAATACATTCTTTTTATTTCATTTGAATGAAACAGTCGCAAGTGCTGAATACTCATACAGGTCACTTTATTTGACGAATTAAAACAGTGGGGTAATGTAGGGCTGTTTTACTTGGTCAAAACAATCATACTAAAAAACATTTGAGTGTGATGAAAGTTATGTTATTACTCTGCTTATGGTGGCACTGATAATGAAAATTTTGTCCGATACCCATAAGCCATAACCAATAATACTTTATTTGAAAGCCGATAACTGATATATGAATCCAAATTTTTATCACATTTTTGTAAAGAGCCTTATTACAAAAGCAAAAGTCTCACCATTAAAAGCCATGTCAGGCACTTCAACATAAATCAAAATATATACAGTAGCCTAGTTTGAACCAGTGTTAAACCAAGTTTTAAAATAAATTTTACACTCCTATGGCCAACTTAACACTATTGCCTTTCATCGGACAACAGTACTTGCGTATAAAGAATCAAAATGCATGTGCCATGCATGGATACATAAAATGGAATAGCTTCTGCACAGACAATAATGAAATGATTTTAATTAGACTACATTTTTTATGAAAATGATATGAGAAACAATAAAATTGATAGTTATTAATAATGTATCAATGTTTTTAAAAAAGAAACATCTAAAATTAATATTATCGTTTAACAGCTTTGTCTTTTGAGCTGTGTGTGCTGAAGAGCTGAATGAACACCGTTAAATTGAAGAGCTTTGCTAGCGGGTTAATGAACTCAACCAAATGCATCCTATATGAGAATAATCCAATATTTAAACAAAATAAACATAATATTACAACTTAAATCTGCACAAAATGATGCGAATGCACATGTGAACTTAAACTAAGTTATGTGCTATTGTCTCCTGGGCCCGCTCTTCCAGTAACTGGCTGAAACACGGCCACTAAACCCAAATAATTCACAACGTTTTATTACAATAATGTTCTCATTATAATATTATGTAAAATGACAGGCCCAATCATAGTTATTAATGTCATGCATTGCTGTTTGAGCTTAGTTGGCCACGTCACATTCAAAAGTTTTCTACTTTTAGTTGAAAATTATGTAGTGTAAACGCCACCTAACTCCAATAGAGTTTAGAATGTCTATAATTGCCAGTAAGTACATGTAGTTGCTTAATATTACTCAGCACTTAAATATATAATTACACTGTAAAAATGACACCTTAAAATAAAGTGTAACCCAGTATTCTTCAAAATGAATAAAAACAGTGAAACTCAATATTATGCAAACATGCAATAATTCATATATTAAATAATACAAATGTACTTTATGTATTTAATCTCACTCTTTTAACCATTGTCTTAGCTGCTGACCTTCGATGATCCAGTTCAACCATACTAACAAGCAAAAATGACTTCAGATAAACATCACATTTGTATTTTATCTTTTTGTTTTTATTGCTGAATTAAGTGTTGAACTGTCTTTTCCTGCTTCCTATTCTGTTTTGTTTGCAAATAAATCTCAGACATATTGCACTGTGTTGATCCACCTTTCATTTTCTCTTTTTCCTCAGATTCCCTCAGTATTTCTGAACTTAAGTCCACCCTTTCCACTATCTCTCAGCTCCAGTGTCTGCTTCCTATGAAAGCATGGAAAATGTCTTGGTTGTCGTTTTCGATCTTCTCATGTCCTCCACCCAGTCGTAGTTCTGTGACACACTTATTAGGTTCATAGGTTTATTACTCAATCATTGTGTCAAGCAGTTCATCGTCTATGGAAACACATCTTAAGGCCTTGGATTGGCCTGGCATCCCAGCAGACAGGCAGTCTGATAGTGTTTGATGACTGTCGACAGCTTCTCTCAGGCTTCAAAGAAAACGTGATGGCTAAAGATGTGTGACTGCTCACACCATAATCTATTTAAAGAAAGAACCAATCCAAATCTTTCTCATCCACCCTCACAGTAGTGAAGCATTTTCCAAGGACTCTGTAATACATTGCATTAGGAGATAAAGGCCTTCTCCACACAGCTGCTTTATGCTGACAGCTTCTTGAAAAAAGTTTCTCCCTCTTTTTTTTTTTTTGTCACTCTCTCTTGCCTTCAAACATAAATTAATATTGCACTGCCACTTAACAATTTACTTATTTATTTCTGTTGAACAGAAAATAAGATGTTTAGCAAAATACTGCACTTTTCCATTCAATGAAAGTGGAAGGAGACTGGGCCTTTCAAGTCTTCAATGACAGACTGAAATCCAAGTCAATAACATTATTATTGTTTCACATGCTACTTAGTGATGTAATGAACTTGAAGGTTTTTACATGAGATTTGAAACCTACATTAGATTTTATGGGAAAGATTTTATGCGAATAAAGACTTCAATTTTGATCTGTTTCTAACACTGAGTCAACACCAGATGCGAGCGGCGCGACACAACGTGACACAACAAAAGCAAATAGAACCCATTATAATCAGTGATACCGTCTACACTGGATGCAACACAACAAATCCCCGACAGTAAACTGATGCCCCGTTCTATTTCTGACATAGCGCTCACGCTACTTCTGACACAAAGAACAATGGATTTGCAATGGCTGCTTTCTCTCGTCCGGTGTTGACACGGTGTAACACAAAGCTATGAAAAGACTTATGCCCAGACAAGCTTAACCTAGTCCCAGACTAAAATGTATGTTTTAACTGAAAGCAACTTGTACTGACATATCTTAAAACATGTCAGTGCCATTGTTTTGTCTCATGATGCACACCAGTAATGTTTTTTTTTCTTTTTTCTAAGGCATGTTTATAAAAACTACTTAAATGTCCTAATTTAACTAAGGCTTAATCCTGGCTTAGTCTAAGCCCTGTCTGTGAAACCAGGCCTTATTTAACAAATCATATAGAATAGTTTTATTATATTGTGTGGTACATTTTCTTCTTTTTGGAGCTTGACAGCCTCAGTGACCATCAACTTTCATATATGAAAAGAGCAGCCACGACATTCTGCTAAATTTCTTGTTTTGTTTTCCATCGAAGAAAGTAAGCCACACATGTTTGTACCTGCATCTCTCTGTTAGAACAGCCTGTGAATTCCAGACGGAGAAACATGTCTCAACAAGTACATTAACTTCAAATCTATTCTAGATTGCTGTGGGTGTTGCTTATGCAATGTTAAGCTGAGCATAGACTCACTGCATGGATGTTCATTTAAGATCATTAATTTGATAAAGCATGAAATCGTTTGAATGGTTTGGAGTCAAATGGGCATACAGTAAGTGTATCAAAACAAATTTGCTCTTATGTCCTTTTGGCTCCAAACCCTTGATTTGATACTCTCAACCTGAACTTTTCACCTTTTCATGTTTTTTCCATCCCCAAATCTCTCCAAATTCCCTGCTAAACATAGACACGTCTTTTTATGGTATGTTTACGAGATGATAATGGATTTTTTTTTTAATATGTGTGTGTATTTTACTGCTGATTCTTTGGACCTGTGGTTGATGGATAATGTCTTTTCCATAGTGGTCCTTGTAGGATGGGGACCCAGACGTCACATCTGCCATTGCTGCTCTCAAGAGGCCCCCAGGGCATGGGAACCTCCATCCTCCCTGTGGTCTGGGACTCTGCTCTGTCCCTCCCACCCGCACTAATTCAGCATGTTTCTCTCTCTCTGTTTTCCTGTCTCTGCATCCACATTGCTCACTCACTTTTCTCTCTCTCGCCATCCATAGTTCCTCCTTTTCCCTCTTCTGTGCTCTCTTTCCCATCCTTCACCCCCACAATGGTTATTTTGTAAGCATTTATTTGAGGCTGTGAAGTGAAAAATGGGCATGAGAAAAATGTATCAGGTTACGACTGTAACCCTAGTTCCCTGAGTAGGGAACGAAACGCTGCGTCGATGACGCTTTGGGAACACCCCCTGCGTGATCGCGTCTGAAGCACATGTGTCAACTAGTCCAATGGCGAGAATGAGCATCACAGGTGGGTGACGTCATGACCAGGAAAAGATAAAAAGCACATCCGGTCTGACCGGCGCTAGCTTCGATAAGGCCGAAGCAAGTCGATCACAGGGATGTAGAAAATATGGCAAAGTGTCTCGTTCCCTTCTCAGGGAACTAGGGTTACAGTCGTAACCTGAGACGTTCCCTTTCGAGGGAACTCGCGCTGCATTGATGGAGCTTTGGGAACGAGAATGTCCGAACTAGGGGTGGGCGATATGGCAAAAATATCATATCACGATTTTGTTCAGGAAAATCACGATTAACGATTTTATCACGATTCTTTTTATGTTGGTTTATGTTACTATTTTGTGACTGAGCATTACAGCCAATCTAATGTCCATATTTAAAAAAAAAAGCCTTAGGTAACAAAATAAAAAAATGGCAGACAGGGGCGAAGATAAATATATTTGTCATTATTTTCTTTGTTATTAAATATTAAGATCAAAGATACACATTACACATACACAACTTAATATACAAATTAAATAGGCTAAACAGTGCTTTACGTTTTCAGCTACAATAGGTGTATTTAACAGTAGCATTGAAGAAAGTAATTAAATGAACAAATATGAAAATAAAACAAAACAGACTTCACTGTATAAATTATACATTGATACTTATTAAAGCTACTATTAAAGTTATCAGTCAAGAGCAGTGAGTGATTTTCTCTTTGCATTTTGTTGTTTTATTCAAATTATCATAAATTCAAATGATCATAATTTACTCTCTCAAGTTGTTTTAAACTCGAATAAGTTTCTTTCTTCTGTTGAAAATAAAAGTTATTTGGAAGAATGTGGGTAACCAAACAGTTGACAACCATAGTATATTTTTCTCCTATGGAAGTCAATGGGGACCAGCTATACTGTTTTGATAGCCACATTCTTCAAAATATTAATATTAGAAAAATATTAGAAACTATTAGAAGGAAATTAAAACAGGTTTGGAACAACATTAGAGTGCGTAAATGATGAGAGAATTTTTATTTTGGGGTGAACTATCCCTTTAAGGACAAGCAGCAGCGTGTTTACTATTGCTACTGTCTCTTTAAGAGCTGCACGCGACGCGTCTAATATACACGCATTTGACAAGCAGATTTTCTCTCAATTTTCTCAAGTTTGCTTTCACTTTAGACATCACCGACTTTGTTTATGTAAACCTTGTGTGTGTTTAACAGTATAAGCACAATAAGACTCGAAAGATAACTTAGTCCAGTATCCAGGCGCTGGTAGACAGGCTTTTAGTGCATGTGAGCTTCGCATGTACGCGCTGAGAAACGCACACGTTAGAACAGCGCATCAGCACGCGAATTAAATATTTAACCGACAAGGCATTAAAGCACATGCAAATTGTGAACTTTTGTGAACTGCAGTGTCCCGTTCCGCTGCGTTAACATTTTATGTGAATATACGTCGCGTTGTTCAGTATGTTGGGACAGAGGCGCCAGAACAGATATAATGCACGATTCTACGATATTTCTTCAAAAGCAGATCATGGAGACATTTTAATCGTCCACGATCAAAAATCGTCATATCGCACACCCCTAGTCCGAACGCCATACGGCCAAGAAGAAAACCCCCAGAAATAAGGGCCTTGGAGGCTACCATTCCCCTAGTAGAATGGGCTCTAGTGGCCAAAGGTGAAGGCTGGCCCATAACCTCATACACAAGTGAAATAGCCTCGACTATCCATTTGCTAACAGTCTGCTTGGATGCAGGAAGTCCTTTTTTAGGGGGCCCAAAGCAAACCAGCAGCTGATCAGACTTCCTCCACTGGGAAACTCTGTGGACGTAAGTGTCCAGTGCTCTGACTGGACAAATGAGGTTTAATTTCTCCTGATCAGGAGGAGGACAGAACTCCTGCAGTACAATAGGCCATGGTACATTGGTTGGAACTTTAGGTACATATCCAGGTTTAGGATAGAGGAACGCTTTGACCATCCCAGATGCAAACTCAAGGCATGAAGGAGATACTGATAGGGCCTGAAGATCTCCTACTCTTTTTAGTGAGGAAATGGCTAGAGGGAAGACAGTCTTGAGGATCAGAAACTTTTCTGAGACAGAATTGAGAGGCTCAAAGGGAGCGACAGATAAACCTTCTAGAACGAGAGCCAGATCCCAAGCTGGAACTCTGGTACAGACTGCAAGTCTCAGCCTCAGGGTGCCACGAAGGAAACATATAACAAGAGGATCTCTTCCAACAGATAAACCCCCCAGAGAAGCATGGTAGGCAGCAATGGCAGCAACATAAACTTTCAGTGTGGAAGGAGATAACCCTGAATAAAAACGATCTTGCAGGAACTCAAGTATTGAACTAACAGTGCAATTAACTGGATCCCATTGTCTTAGATTACACCAAGAGGTAAACAATCTCCATTTCACGGCATATATCTTCCTTGTGGACGGAGCTCTGGAATTAAGTGTGGTCTCTACAACCTCAGTTGAGAGACTATAGCCTATGAGTCGGGCCCCCTCAGAGGATAGGAATGTTTCTGGGCGGGGATGGAGGATTTCTTCCCCACGCCTGAGACAGAAGGTCCCTCCTGACCGGAAGCTCCAGGGGAGGGCCGTCGAGAAGGGGTATTAGGTCCGAAAACCACACTCGGCTTGGCCAGTACGGAACTACCAACAGGACACTCACTCCGTCCTGGCGAACCTTCTCCAGAACTCCTGGGAACAGAGCAATCAGGGGAAATGTGTACAGACGTAGCCTTGGCCACGTCTGCGCTAATGCATCCAGTCCCAGTGGGGCTGGATGCGTGAGAGAGAGCCAAAGTGGACAGTGCATCGGATCCTGAGAAGCAAACAGATCCACCTGTGCCTGGCCAGAAACTCCCCAAATGTGCTCCACCACCTCGGTGTGGAGCCTCCATTCCCTGGGCCCCAGCCCCTGCCTCGACAGGAGGTCTGCTCCTGTATTCAGATGTCCCGGAATATAAATTGCTCCCAGGGAGAGTAACTTCCCAAGGGACCACAAGAGAATCTGGTGCGCCAGTTTGCATAGTGGACGTGACCCCCCTGATGATTTAAATAGGAGACCACCGACGTGTTGTCTGTGGGAACAAGCATGTGATGGCCCCTCAGGTCTGAAAGGAAATGTCTCAACACAAT
The DNA here is from genome assembly GCF_965113295.1 of Leuciscus leuciscus. Classification (NCBI taxonomy): domain Eukaryota; kingdom Metazoa; phylum Chordata; class Actinopteri; order Cypriniformes; family Leuciscidae; genus Leuciscus; species Leuciscus leuciscus. Next base: position 18,577,264 of record NC_138729.1, on the reverse strand, counting down.
GAAGACATCATCTCCAGGCAGTTTATGTGCCACAAAAGATGATGACTCTTCCATAGACCCTGAGCTGAGCGGCCTTCCATTACCGCTCCCAAGCTTGTGAGAGAAGCATCTGTCAAGAGCGAAACTCGATGGCAAAGAACTCCTAACACTGGACCCTGGGATAGAAACCAAGGTTTTCACCTTATAACCAAGGCACGGAGACACCACTGTGTTATCTTGATCATACAGAGTGGGTTACCCTTCGGGGAAAACCCCTTGGTCTTGAGCCACCACTGTAGGGGCCTCATGTACAGCAGGCCAAACAGAATAATGTTGGATGCTGCTGCCATCAGGCCCAACAGCCTTTGAAACTGTTTGATAGTGAGTGACTGGCCTAGCTTTATCTCTTTTACAACTGTGAGGATTGAAGCGACACGATCAGGAGAGAGCACGGCCCTCATTGTCACTGAATCCCACACAACACCAGGAATGGTGGTTCTCTGTGCTGGAGAAAGTACACTTTTCTTGGCATTTAATCTCAACCCCAATTTCTTCATATGCGTGAGAACGACATCTCGAAAAGAAACCACCATCTGTTCCGACTCTGCCAGGATAAGCCAGTCATCTATTTAGTTCAGAATACATATGCCCTGCAGCCTGAGTGGGGCTAGACCTGCATCTACGCATTTCGTGAACGTGCAGGGTGATAAAGCTAGACCGAATGGAAGAACCCGATACTGGTAAGCTTTTCCACGGAAAGTGAACCTCAGGAACTTCCTGTGTTGTGGAAGGATGGAGACATGGAAGTATGCATCTTTTAGATCTATCGTGACAAACCAGTCCTCGGATCTGATATGAGTCACGATTTGCTTCAACATTAGCATTTTGAATTTTAACTTCTTTACTGAATGATGGAGAAGACGAAGATCTAAAATGGGACACAACCCCCCATCCTTTTTTGGAACAATTAAGTACCAGCTGTAGAACCCTAAGTCTCTGTTGGTCGGAGTCACCAGCTCTATTGCTTCTTTTGCTAATAGTGCTTTCACTTCTTGTTCCATCACCAGAGCCTGCTCTGGATGTACTAAGGGAACCAGCCTCTCGAGGCTGGCCTCTGGTGACATAAGAGCAGTCACTTCGGTGACCTGAAGCATACTGGCAGGAAATAACCGAATTGACTGACTTTCGACCCTCCTCAGAGGGCGCGAGTCCGACGCAAACCACTGCACCCCGAGGCACAGAGGGTGGCGGAGTTGGCAGAACGGCATCCTGAGGGCCCCAGGGTGGAACGGGCACCGTGTACTGAGGTGAACAGCGTTCCACTCCGGAGGGGGCTTCGCTCAGCTTCCGTAAGGACCTCTACTTTGCAGAAGCCTTCTTCGCAAGCAGAACATTCCTCAGATCGGTCTGCGACTTGGAAGACTTCTGCTGAGGGTGCCGTACCGCACCCCACGGTTTTTGGGGTGGGGTGCGAGAAGCGACACTCTCCTTCTGCTGTGCTCTGTATGAGGAGCTTAACGGCTGGGGCTGCTCACGCCCATCAGGCCCAGGGGCCTGTTGACGGCGAGGGAGATACCGTTTGAATGCCTCCGCTTGCTTTTTAGCCTCCTGAAACTCTCGACAATGGTGTTTACTGCATCACCGAAGAGGCCAGGAGGCGATAGCGGGGCATCCAAAAGGAAAGATTTATCTTTATCTTTGATGTCTGATAAATTTAACCAAAGATGCCTCTCCGATGATACATTAGCTGCCATAGACCGCCCAATAGCACGAGCGGTCTCTTTGGTGTCTTGGAGAGAAAGATCGGTGGCCCTACGTAGTTCTCGAACCACGTCAGGCCCCGCCAAAGGGGGCCCCACCTAGCAAGGGGCTAGTCTCCAGGTCCCTCAGCAGATAAGCCTGGTTTGCCTGTAAAATGGCCATAGTGTGAAGGCATGCACCAGCGTGACCTGCTGCCGTATATGCTTTATCCACTAACCTAGATGATGTTTTTAACGGCTTAGTGTCAAGACGTCAAGAGCTTCCGTGCTGCCCCGGCAGCAGCGGGGCCTGAGCCGCAGGGAACGCTCACTTGAACAAGTCCTCGAAAAGTGACAAGCGAGAGAGGAGCATGCGAAGCGGCAGCCTCTTACAATGCTCACAATCAGCCCCCTCGAAGGCTCACAGAGCATGCTCCGCTCCCAAACACATCACACAAAGTTTGTGTGTATCTCCACCCGTGATGTAACGAGGGCAAGAAGAAGCACACAACTTGTAAGACTGTTTGGACGCCATAATATCTTAGATTGAGCTGTATATATATCGTGACAGACAACAATAAATAAGACAGAAAGTTTGTAACACAGAGCGCTTGCTGAGGCACAGAAGCTAGCGCCGGTCAGAGTGGATGTGCTTTTATCCTTTCCTGGTCATGACGTCACCCACCCGTGACACTCATTCTCGCCATTGGATTAATTGACACATGTGCTTCAGACGCAATCACGCAGGGCGTTCCCAAAGCGTCATCGACACAGCGCCAATTCCCTCGAAAGGGAACTAGGGTTGCTGTGGGACAGTGGTGATTCTCTCACAGGCTTCAGTGTGACTACAGGTGAAAATTAGATTGTAAATTGATCTATTTCAATGACTAGTGTCAACACATGGGGAAATAAAACAAACATCCTGTTGAATACAATGATTGTTCAACTTCTACTTCATGCTGTTCAGTCACATTTCTCTTCCCGCATTTGACCAGGCAAATGGAAGGATCTTATAAATATAGTAAATATCACATGAGTCCAAAATTAAAAGATTAGTTCACTTCAGAATTAAGATTTCCAGATAATTTACTCACCCCCATGTCATCCAAGATATTCATGTCTTTCTTTCTTCAGTCGAAAAGAAATTAAGGTTTTTGAGGAAAACATTCAATGATTTTTTCTTCATATAGTGGACTTCAATGGTTATCAAAGGGTTGAAAGTCCAAATAGCAGTTTCAATGCAGCTTCAGAGGGCTCTATACGATGTCAGCTGACGAATGAGGGTCTTATCTAGCAAAACGATCTGTCATTTTCTAATAAAAATAAAAATATATATACTTTTTAACCACAAATGTTCATCTTGCACGTCCACGACTTCACACATTACGTAATCACGTTGGAAAGGTCAGGCGGTAACCTGACGTAGGCGGAAAATGTAGGGTAGGGCGAAAAATTCTCATCTCTCAAATCTCAAATCTCAAATCTCATTTTCTACAAATTGTCCGACATCGTTGTTTTACCTTTTATTATAATTTTTTTGCAACGGGCATTTGACTAAGTCACTTCCGCCTACTTTATGCATGACCTTTTAACGTGATTACATAATGCGTGGCGCATCACAGCTAGTGCAAGACAAACATTTGTGGTTAAAAAGTTTATAAATGTTTTTTTGTTGTTGAAAATGACAGATCGTTCCGCTAGATAAGACCCTCATTCCACGGCTGGGATCGTGTAGAGCCCTTTGAAGCTGCTTTGAAACTGCAATTTGGACCTTCAACCCGTTGATAACCGTTTCAGTCCACTATATATAGCCCCTTTCACACAGCAATCCCGGTAAATTTTACAGGGATTGCTGAGACACAACAGACACAACAGACTAATGCGCATGCGTCGCGTCTGAACGCGTTGTTGTTTTTGGAGCTCTTATTTGATTTATAATTCTTGATTTTTCTACTTTTCTTCACTGAGAAGCACTACTGCTCAAACCTCATAGTTACAACGCGGACTGTTGAGCAGACGCGTCTCAAGCCTTAGTTATCCAACTCCGGATACTCTTATAGGTTACTCTAGTGGATCACGGCTGAACGCGTCTTCTCCACACTCATTTACAAACAAAAATTTTTTCGCCTATCGTGCGTCTACTCTACACCCTTACCACTAAAAAGACGGATTATATCCAAGACTTCAGTCATAAATTAGTATTAATATTGATAGCATCACTGGTAGCTTCGTTGCTAACTCACTGTCCATCTGTTAAAATGGCTAATATATCAGATGTAAGTAGTCTACCTTTTGGTGCAGGTGAGGACACATTTGAGCTGCACGCACTGCAGTCTGAGCTGGAAGCTGTTGAGAAACAGATCCACGACCTTTTATTGAGACAGGCCGAGCTGAGGGACCGGTGTTTGGCTCTTGAAACATCACGCGCCGATGCACACAAATCAGAGTTTAACGTTACTAACCCGCTGACTCCGACCGCGTCTACTCCGTGCGTTCCTCAGCATCGGTCGCGATCAGCCATGGTCTCGTTCACTCCGGCTCCAACACGCCACCACGAAGCCTGGGTGGTTCCGCAGCGGAAGACGCGAGTCAGGTTTAGACCAAGACTCTCTCCGACCCTCCCGGTTTTCGAGTTATCCACACAAAACCGCTTCTCGCCTCTTCACGAAACAGAACGCGATGCTGTGATCATCGGCGATTCCATCGTTCGGCACATACACGCTACGTTAGATAAAAGTAAGGTGCACAGTCACTGCTTTCCTGGTGCTCGTGTTTCTGAAATCGCTGCTCGCGTTCCCGAGATCCTGAACGGTGACTAGCTCGTCGGAACTGTGGTCCTGCAAGCGGGAGTGAACGACATCAGGCTGCGCCAGACGGAGATTCTGAAGAAAGACTTCAGGAATCTGATCGATACGGTACGCAGCACATCGCCTGAAACAACGATCATTGTGTCAGGACCGCTTCCCACGTACCGACTAGGGCATGAAAAGTTCAGCAGATTATTTGCGCTAAATGAATGGTTAATGTCATGGTGCAATGAGCAGAAACTGCTCTTTGTAAATAATTGGAATCTGTTTTGGGAGCGTCCTAGGCTTTTCCGTGCTGATGGCTTACACCCAAGCAGATTCGGAGCAGATCTTCTGTCGGATAACATCTCCAAAATGTTAAATACCCTTTGACTAATAACCAAAAGTCCAAATCATAGTCTCTGTTGCACCAACTTAACTGATATAAATACTAGTTTAGAACATTGCATAGAAACCGTGTCTGTTCCTCGTTTAGTGAGATCAAATAATACATCTTATTATATAAATTATATAAATATATATATAAATAAATAATAAATGTTATTAAAACAGAAAATGTTGCTATTAGTAAACAAAAACAATTTCTAAAGCTTGGTCTTCTAAACATTAGATCACTCACACCTAAGGCAGTTATTGTAAATGAAATACTCACAGATAATAGCTTCGATATACTTTGCCTTACTGAAACCTGCCTTAAACCAAATGATTATTTCGGTCTAAATGAGTCTACTCCATCTGGATACTGTTATAAGCATGAGCCCCGTCTGATTGGCCGTGGCGGCGGTGTTGCAACAATCTATAGATATATTCTCAATGTTACTCAGAAAACGGGTTATAAGTTTATTTCATTTGAAGTACTTGTCCTAAATGTTACGCTCTTAGATGTTAGAAAAACATCCCTTTTATCTCTAGCCTTGGCTACCGTATATAGACCGCCAGGGCCTTACGCTGATTTCCTAAAAGAGTTTGCAGATTTTCTCTCAGACCTATTAGTCAATGTCGATAAAGCATTAATTGTTGGAGATTTTAACATACACGTAGATAATCCAAATGATGCGTTAGGGGCTGCGTTTACAGTTTACAAACTAATAGAAAACAACCAAAACAATCCAAGGTTTTTATTTAACACCGTGGCTAGACTAACAAATAAACAGATGTCACCCGAACAAAATATCCCGTTACAGTTCAGTAGTAATGATTTCATGAACTTCTTCACTGAGAAAATAGAACGCATCAGAACCACAATTGTAAACGTTCAATCTTCAATTGCGCCTTATAATTCAGCTTCAATTATCACCCCGCAAGAACAATTACAGTGCTTTACAACTATAGAACAAAAAGAGTTAAATAAACGTATCACTTAATCTAAAACAACAACATGATTATTAGATCCTATACCAACTAAACTATTGAAAGAAGTGTTACCTGTAGTGGAAGAGCCTCTCCTCAATATTATTAACTCGTCTTTATCTTTAGGTCATGTTCCAAGAACATTTAAACTGGCAGTTATAAAACCTCTAATTAAGAAACCACAATTAGATCATAATAACCTAGCAAATTATAGACCCATTTCAAATCTTCCATTTATGTCTAAAATATTAGAAAAAGTGGTGTCCGCTCAACTTGGCTCTTTCTTGCAACAAAATGATATCTATGAAAAGATTCAGTCTGGATTCAGACCGCATCATAGCACAGAAACTGCGCTCGTTAAAATCACAAATGATTTACTTTTAGCTTCTGACCAAGGCTGTATCTCAATACTAGTTTTACTTGGTCTTAGTGCTGCGTTCGATACTATAGATCACACAATACTCTTAGATCGACTACAAAATTATACTGGTGTTCAAGGACAAGCATTAAGCTGGTTCAAATCATACCTATCTGACCGCTACCATTTTGTCTATTTAAATGGAGAAAAATCGATCATAACTCCAGTAAACTATGGAGTGCCGCAGGGATCTGTGTTAGGCCCTCTGTTATTCTCAATATATATGATGCCACTTGGAAATATTATAAGGAAACATGGAATTAGTTTCCATTGTTATGCTGATGACACTCAAATATATATTTCATCACGGCCGGATGAAAACGCAAAATTTTCCAAATTGACATTGGATGACGCGTAATTTTCTTTTATTAAATCCAGACAAGACAGAGGTAATACTTATCGGTTAAAAAAAACGCCCACAAAACCTCGCACAATACAACTTTAACATCATAGGATGTCCTGTTACTTTATCCTCTACAGTAAAAGACCTGGGTGTTATACTTGATTGCAACCTGTCTTTTGAAAATCATATTTCATGTTACAAAAACGGCCTTTTTCCACCTTAGAAACATTGCTAAGCTACGTAATATGCTATCAGTTTCTGATGCAGAAAAGTTAGTTCATGCATTCATGACCTCGAGACTAGATTACTGTAATGCTTTATTAGCTGGTTGTCCTGCATCCTCAATAAACAAGCTACAGTTAGTCCAAAATGCCGCCGCTAGAGTTCTTACGAGATCAAGAAAATATGATCATATAACACCGATTTTATCATCATTGCATTGGTTACCTATAAAGTTCTGTATTAATTACAAGGTATTGCTACTGACTTATAAAGCCCTAAACGGCTTAGCTCCAGTCTATTTAACGGATCTTCTATCACCCTATAATCCATCGCGCTCATTAAGATCACTAAATTCAAGGTTTTTGGTCATACCTAGGATATCCAGAACCACTAAAGGAGGAAGAGCATTTTCACATTTGGCTCCAAAACTCTGGAATACCGTATTTTCCGCACTATAAGGCGCACTTAAAAGCCTTTATTTTTTTCAAAAAACGACAGTGCGCCTTATAATCCGGAGCGCCTTATATATGAATCTGGCACCTTATATTAATGTCTGTAAAAACAACCGCTGACTTAAACCTTGTTTATACTTTCGCCTGGCACCGGAGCGCGAGCCTCCGCTGACTGCGCGCGCACCTCCCCAAACAGACGAGGTATTTATACTTGACGCAACTGTTTTGTTTTAGACTGAACACCAGACCATACAACTGATTTAGACGCGCAAACTGGGTGCCGGCGGTGTGATGAGATGGACTAATATCCGTCTGCTCGGGCAGATTCGGCTCAAAGTCGTGCATCTTCGGATGCGGAGGCGCGCGCGCTGTCACATTGACGTCATTTTTCCGCGCGCGCGCCTCCGCATCCGAAGATGCACGACTTTGGCCCTGTCCCAAATGGCGCACTTCATGCGGACTTTCGGTCTCGTGGACTTGAATTGCGCGTGCTCGCTGAGTCTACGAGTCCGTAGGCCGTCCCATTCAGCATTTTACCGCTCTGAAGTGTGCTCAGCAGCGCCCCCTTTGTACCCTTGAAGCGGTCTTCCACGAAGCCCGCATAGAAGCAGGCTCCACGCACTTTAACTACCCAGGAATCCTTGCGAAAGGCCAATCAGACAACAGATGGGAGGAGATTTCACTCACGGATAATTGTTGACATGGCTGAGAAGAAAATATTACTGTTTTTATGACCTAAATTTACATTTTACCAGTTGTTACCTACATACAAACATTATGGTCATCGAGCAGTGGTTGATGTCTCAAACATAATAATAGCGCGTTTAATAATACGATCGCATTATGATTCATTAAATAAATAGAACCGAATGGCAGGGCTTTACTGAGTCATATGTAATCAGAGTATGAATATTGAAACCTGTAAATTGAAAAAATTATGTTTAAATTATGTTTTAAAATTGTAATCTTAGTTCAAATGGAACATTATGTATAATTATATACAACTGTATACATCATTTAAATTAAGCATGATTTATCTATTGTCTAATGCCCAGGTGATATGCACAATATCAAAATATAGAACTGTAAAATTAGGCTGTGTAGTGGACATGGAGATAAGACGTCGGAGCGCAAAAATGTGATTTCTCCTGTCCAACAACAACCAGACCGTTATTTCCGGCATGCCGATCGAGTCTGTCCCAAAAATACCTCTCAATGCGCCCTCGTGGACTCGCGCCAAGGGCCCTATAGGTCTGCACTACATGACGTCACCAAAGTGTGGACTCTGAGGAAGTCCACAAGTCCGGAGTGTGCCATTTGGGACAGGGCCTTTGAGCCGAATCTGCCCGAGCACGAGCAGACGGATATTTTTTTTATTACCTTCGCGCTCATGCGGACGCGTTGAGTATAAACAAGGTTTTACAGCTCAGCCACTTGTTTTTTCATATTTTTTTGCAAGTGGTAGATCTTGGTTTACATTTGGACTTTGGATGTGATCTTAGGCTTGAAAAGGTTGGTGACCACTGCATAACGCAAACCCAGTCAAACGTTTGACTGCAGTATCTTCTATTCTATGCGCCTTATAATCCGGTGCGCCCTATATGAAAACAGTTCTAAAATAGGCCATTCATTGAAGGTGCGCCTTATAATCCGGTGCGCCTTATAGTGCGGAAAATACGGTAGTCTTCCTGATACTGTTCGTTGCTCAGACTCGCTCTCCCAGTTTAAAACTAGATTAAAGTCGCATCTCTTCAGCCAGGCATTCATATACTATTTTTAATCTTACAGTTCAAAATAGAATCCGGTCTCTAGCTCATAAATGCCAGAGGAGAACTGGCCCCCGGCCCCGACTGAGCCTGGGTTCTCCAAAGGTTTTTTTTCTCCATTAGGTCACCTGATGGAGTTTTAGGACACCACTAGGTCATTTGATGGAGTTTTTCGGTTCCTTGCCACTGTTGCCTTTGGCTTGCTCAGTTGGGGATATTTTGGGGATATTTAATTAAATTTTATCAATCAATAAATTCCACTTGAAACAAACCTTGTTGTATTATTTTAATTTAATACTGTGAAGCTGCTTTGATACAATCTGTATTGTGAAAAGCGCTATACAAATACTTGACTTGACTTGACGATATGGAGAAAAAATCCTGTAATGTTTTCCTCAAAAACCTTAATTTATTTTCGACTGAAGAAAGAAAGTCATGAATATCTTGGATGAAGTGGGGGAATTATGAGGAAATTTTAATTCTGAAGTGAACTAATCATTTAACACTCATCAAAGTTAAAAATGCTGAAAAAATCTAATTGAATTAGCTTGTATATTCTGTTTTGGTTTCGTTTTCACTTTGTTTGCTCTGCTCCTGTTTGCCTGAGTTCCTAGTTAATTTCCCTAGTTTCCACAAACTTGTTTCTGTTCTCCTTGATTACGTTCCCTGTGTATTTAAGCCTTGAGTTCTTTCTGTTCAGTGTCTGGTATAGAGTTAAGTTGTGTTCATTATTCTCCTGTGTTTTAGGTTGTGGATTAAATAAAGAATATTTTTGTTCTCTATCTCCTTTGTCATGTACTCCACTTAATTAAAATTATCAGTAGTTGCAATCAGTAATAACTAATAATTAATCATGTTTAAATAATTAATAATAATTAACATAAAATAATAAATATCAAAATAAAAATAATTGTTTTTATTTATTTCCATTTTTAAAAATCCATTTTTTATTGATCAGGTTATGGTTCATAGTTCAGGTCCTTTTTTGTCATTTGTGTCTTTTTATTAGGCAGATATAGTAAGTAGCAGGGAACTATTGGAGAAAAGAGGGAAAATTGCATTGGGTAATTTAAAATATTACATGAACTAATCAATTTAAGTGTCTGATTGTGATTTTTAGTCTATGCCTGTTGATTTTAAGCCCAGTGTACGATAAAGATAAAACTTTTAGCAGATAATCACAAGTCTTTCTTTTACACCAGACAGCTGACATCCTTGTAACAGTATATGAGATAACAGAGTAAATTAACAATGAACACATTCTTGATTAATCTTAGGTTTCGAAAACAAAGGTTAAATAGAGCAGGCAGTGGATTCCACCACAACAAATGCCTTTAGGGGCCACTGTGCCCTCAAATTAGTAGATGCGGTTAACAATGTCAAACACGCCCTTGAGGCCAATACAAATGAAGCTTTTACCAGAAATGTGACCCCCTGCCTTAGTTTTATTCATGACTAGTGTGTCATGCAATTTTGTATTTGTATTTGCCAGACATCCTTTGTAATTTCCTTTTGAAAAGATACAGTCAATTGATGGAAAACATCAGTCTTAGATTTAAAATTTAAATGTCAATGCACTATAGTCAACCCACTTCCAGTTTATCATTGAAGAGAACAATATACTTATTCAGGAGCAATTCATCCGGTGAACAACGACAAGCTGGAAATCAGCCCAGTACAGACAAGAATACAAGATCCAGAGCTCTCCAGTATAGCCTCATGCATGCCAAGGAGTTTTAATTCATTGATTCTTTAAAGTAGTAAATTATTAATTAACCTCCACACTGATTTTTTTCCCCCTTAACACAGTCACCTCTGGCTTCTTGATCGTAATAGTTCCTGATTATCTATTTCATTCTTAATGATTAATGATTCTTTAATTAATTAATTCTTTAAAGTAGTAAATTATTAATTAACCTCCTCATTGATTTTTTCCCCCTTAATAACAGTCACCTCTGGCTTCTTGATCGTAATAGTTCCTGATTCTCTATTTCATGTGTGGCTGAATAGATCTCAAACATCTGATACTCTTTTTATTAGGCTATAGAAAGAAGTTCCACTTTAAGTGACAGCACTAAAGCCCACAGCTCAAGCCCTGCTCACCTGTCTCTCATGTTAAAAACAACAACTGGCTGTCCATCTAAGGCCACAACAATCTCTTAGCCTGTCAAGGCTGTTCCTCAAGGGCCTTCAAATGAGGCTGAACACATGGCCCTCCACATACAATCACTCTTATCTGTCAGCAAACACATTCATGGATTAGCCCATGCTTTTATCCAAAGCTTAGATGCTGTCATCTAACAAAATATCCTTCCACAGCTTCGTAAACTCCACATGAATAGAAGTATGAAAACCCAACAAACATTCTGTTCACAATTCTTTAACTAAATATGTTCAAAAGGTAAATACATTTTATAGAAAGCATCTGTGATATGCTGTCCTTCAAAAACAAAAATCATAATTGCAGTCATGTCTAAAGTGGGGCAAGACATTACAATGTTACTGGCTTTTATATTGTCCTTGTTTAAGCTGAAGCAAATATAAAAATTAAATATTTATCTGGAAAAAAAATACTGTATTGAGTTGGTACCCACAATTAGAGTACAGTAAGATGTATCAATCTTTAATGTGTACATATAGGCTATAAATAAGCGTTCATATTGTTTCAAGTATTTACAGACTATATTGCCATATAATCCTCAGAGAGCAGCTAAAGGTTACAGTGTCAATGAATAACTCCCTTGAAAGACATAACAAATCACCTACAAATATATTTCCACAAGATCTTTGTCAGGGTTCTGCCCTGGCAGCCTTGTCTGTGTTGTCTTTTGTTTCATGTTTGTCGTGTGTTTGAGCACATGGCTCTGTCTTGGATCGTGTTTGCCATGTGCTCCTCGTGTCCCGCCTCCTTGTTTCCTGTTACCACGCCCCCTTGTTTAGTCCACATCTAAGTCCTTGCTTCACTAATTGTGCTCACCTGATCCTCATGTGCTCTGGTCCCTTTATATTGTGCCTCTTTCTCTCATGTCCTTGCTGGGTTATTCTGTGGTGTTTTTTGGTTTGTGCTCTTGAAATGATATTAGTGCTTACTATTTTATTTTTTAAATCCTATTCCCATTACCTTGTTGTTATTTTGTTTTTCTCCGCTTATGTTTTGCTTAGCTTTAGCTCTTGTGCTTTATAATCTAGTTTGAGTTCTCTTTTGTTTTATCATTTTATTTGTAGTTATTTTCTTGTTCTTATTTTCCTTGTCAATTGGAAGTCTTGCCTTTCTTTTGCAATTCCAGTTTTTTTTATCTTAGATCTTAGTTTTAGTTTTTTTGTTTTTTCATTAGTTTGCTTTTATTTATTTCTCTACTTTGTTTCTAGTCATTGATCTTATCAGTTTAATTTTGGTTCTCTTAATTGTTGATATCTTGTCTGTCTTGAGTCTAGTCTTGTACAGTATGTTATTTGTGTTCCTGCCCTTTATCCTGAGTCCCCTGGCCACTGACTCTTAAAGGGTTAGTTCACCAAATAAATAAATAAAAAATCTGTCACCCTCATGTTGTACCAACCCCTTAAGACTTTTGTTCATCTTTGGAACACAAATTAAGATATTTGCGCACAAAATGTATTCTCGTCGCTTGATAAATTTAAGGTTGAGCCACTGTACTCACTTGGACTATTTTAACTATGTTTTTATTAACTTTTCTGGCAGAATGAAATTGCCTAAAGGCCTATGGAGTCAGACAGCTCTCAGATTTCATCAAAAAATATCTTAATTCGTGTTCCGAAGATAAACAAAAGTCTTATGGGGTTGGAACAACATGAGGGTGAGCAATTACTGACAGCATTTTCATTTTTGGGTGAACTATTCCTTTAACTGCCTGGCAGCCTGACTGGTGCAGCTATCTAACTCCTGTGTCAAGCCTCTGGTTCTTTCCTCTAATTATTATAATTATACTGACGGTCTCAGTGGTCACCCATCCTGCCTGTCGTCGTGTCGTCTGCCCTGCACCACATGAACTGCGGTTCACGCTTCACTCTCCCTGCTGTCTCAAGTCTTCTGTCTTGTAAATTGAAAACCCTTGTCTGCTCATTTGCATTTGGGTCCTATCTCTTGCAGAATTGTGACAATCTTTTGTTAAAACTATGACTGCCAATATATAAATGCAATTGTGTAAAAAAATATTGTTAATCAGTCTTTCTTGAAAAGAAAGTCTGCAACTGTAAAATACTGCCAAATGTAGGGTTTCTACAAGACAAAACTGAATTACCCAACAATTTTAAGTAAAAAGAAACCGTAAAAGGACTTTTCCTGAATTTTCTGTGGACCCCGCTGCAGTCCCCTGGGGGTCCCCTCATGGACCAAATTTTTTGTAGAACTAATTTCGAGATTCAGAAATGTCACTGGCCATTTTCATAGAAATCCTGTTGCAGCCTAAGGCACAGAGAAAGTCCCCCGGTACATATTTTTCTGCATGAATTTGCATTTTACAATATCTGTTTCGATGAGACCGTTTTTAAACAACAAACAGAGTTTTACATATATTTTGACATTATCTCTTGACTTTTGAAACCACAATACGCATTCGCAGAGAAAACATCTCCGGGCTTCTGGATGTTTACTGTAAATAGAAAGGTTGGCTAGTTGTCATTTTCCACTAATACCACTTAGTTCCCAGGCTCTGGAGGAATTTGGTTCAGTTGCTGAACTAGTTAAACTAAGCTGGGAAAAGAGATATCAGGTTGGATAATAAACAATGTTCGCTGCCTCTAGCTGGCTTTCTTTGTTTCACAGAGGAGCCGTTTTCTGTGATGGTGTATAAGGGCAGGTGACAGGTGAGGCAAATCTGAGAGCAGTTCACAAAGACATACTCACAAACAAACACACACAGCTAAGTCAGCAAATGGAAAGCAGCTCTAACAGAAACATTTTGTTTGTTTATTGTGTCAGTGTGCTGTGTGTTGTGGTATCTTGCTGGGAGCTGATGTAGATGTTTCTCTCTGTCTATCAGTCATGTCATTAAGATCATGCTCACGTCATTATGTTACTCTAAATCAGAGATGAAATGTCACACATTAATTTTCAATTTAATCTTTCTTTGATACAGTGGGGTCCAAAGGTGACTGAAACTGAAGAGACTGACATTGTTACTATTTTGCATTCTTTTTTTCTTTTTCTTTTTGAAAAGTTGATTTGAAAAATCATCATGAATTACATCTCTTAGTATGTGATTTGTCTCTCTTTGGCTTTAATAAAAGCACTATAGTTGCATGAACTCCACAGATTTGTCAAAAAGTTACTTTTAAAAGTTGGATTACAATATAACATAAAAAGTTACTTTTTTATGGAAAGTAATGTGTTATATTACTTTTGGGTTACTTGCTCTCACCTTGGCTGGGCTTCCTTGTTTGTTTTTTAAAAACAAAAGTTCTATATTTGGCAAATGTGAAGGCCCTTTCGCACTAAAAAGGAAATGAATGAAAGCACCCACACACTACAAGATAATTCGGGATGATTTTGTGCCCAATTCTCCCCTTCTGACAATCTTACAAGGTAAAGTCCTGATTATCTTGATGGTTCTATAGATTATCTTAGCAGATTTTCCTGTAGTTTGAGGTGTGTTAAGAGTGACTGAATCGGGGTCGCACCGATCTCAAATTGTAAATATCCTCCATGTTGAATATTTCCGATTTGAATATGTGAGTGCAGGTGTGAGCCGGAGAGGATGATGGGACATGTAGTGCAGATGGTGACTAACTGTTGACTGTGACATCTGGATTGCAGAAGAATAGGACACAGGAGGATAAAAAAAGAAAAGAAAAACAAATGTGATGTTTATCTGAACTTCATTTTTGCTTATTGGTATGGTTGGGTTGAACTGGATCAACAAAGGTCAGCAGCAAAGTCATTGGTTAATAAAGTGAGATTAAAGTAGCCTATGTTTGTATTATTTATAACAAATTTAATTATTGCAGGTTTACGTAATATTCTGAGTTTGCATTTCACTGTTTTTATTCATTTAGCCAACTGCAACTGTTTTTGTGCAAGTGAGATGAGTAAATGCATGCTTACATTTAGTCTAGAACTAATAACCATCATGTTTAGACAGTGCACACAATGCATCTGCACCCAATTTCTCTCAACAATGTGTCAGTCAAGTATGAAAACAAAGTAACTTGCATTACTTATTTGAAAAAGTAACTCAGATATTTGGTTGTAAATTTAAAAGTATTGCTTTACTTTACTAGTTTAGTTACTTGAAAAAAAGTAATCTGATTACGTAACTCACTATACTTGTAATGCATTACCCCCAAAAGTGATCATTATCTAGATTGATCTGAGGTGATTTAAACATCTTGTGCATCTGTACAAAGAATCACATGCATGATCTTATTTCATGAATTTACTTATTTGATTAATGACCTAGAAATAGTGTAGAATCTGAAATACTTCATACTAATTTTATAACAAATTTTCACAAAAAAAAAAGTTTGTCTCAAGGTAAAAAAATTAAATGAAAATAAAAAACCCATCAGATTTTTGGATGCTAAAAAATATTTGTTGGATAAGACAAAGTGTTAGATGTATTCAGTTGTTTTTGTTCTTAGTTTCATTTTCGTGGACTTTTAGTTTGTATTCATTAGTCAAAATGTGTTCCTTTGTCTTCGCCACTCATCTGTTTCCATGGACACTAACTCAATTATCATACCTGTTCATTATCTGGTTCATCACCATTATGTATTTGAGTTCCTCCCTGTTTACTCTCTGGTGTCGGTCGTTATTTGTGTTTGCTGTTGTTTTACGCACACTGTTACACCTTCTGTAGAGTTTACTTTATTTTCAAAGGCATTTCATATTGGAACCTGTGGACTCTCATCTTCATCAAAGATTGCATATACAACCTTTCAGGGATACCAAACATGGGATACTAACATTTTATTAAAACGTTTTGTTGTTGTTTCAGTGACAGAATATTTCATGGATGAATGAATTAAATAGTTAATATCAACAGATATTTGATCACTAGAATACATTTAAACAGTCATATGCATAACACAAGATTTTAAATATTATTTAATAAAGCCTAAAGCATTATTTGATTTTATTCACCCTTAAGAACTCTTTCATGTCAGAAAGGTTCTTTGTCTGTTTTTATGTATAGTTATTATATATATATATATATATATATATATATATATATATATATATATATATATATATATATATATATATATATATATATATATATATATATATATATATATATATATATATATATTATTTTATTTTTTTTACTATTATTATTATTTTTATTTTTTTTTGCTGCATAAAGAGTTCTTTGGAGTTGAGTAAAGAATCCTAATGAACCTTTTATCATGTGTTAGGTGAGAAAGTGGTAGACAATTGCAAACAGAGGCTTTTTACATGGACATTGAATAGATCTTGTAAAACAGAATGATTACGCAGGATTAGTGAACGTAAATTAGCCTTTTGTCTCCGTCCACCTTTCTCACAGTCACACTCCCTCCCACATTCTTTATTAAAGATTTCCCTTTGTGGTTTCCCATCTGAACAACATTTCCTTCACAAGACTTCACACACTCCCTGGCTGAACATGAACGGTGACAAAAACTAAAATTTACTTTGTTTACCCAGCATCTTTACAGACATTTGAGGAGCCTGTGAAAATGCTTAGCTGCACCGCCATATATCTGGGAAAAGTGGCTCACGTGTGATAAGACCGACATAGATAACAGAGACTTAAGTAAACAGAGAAGACTTCAAAGACAATTCGACAAGAACATTTCACATATGCTGTGCTTTTTTTGAACCATGACATCAGTCTTATCATCTAGTGAGGCAGGGGCATCTTTAATCTTGCTATAACAGTCTCTAGAGAAGGAAAGGAGAAGAAGTTGCATCGATTACTCGTGGACCAATGATATTTTTTGGACAAATCAGGTATTTATCCCATTTAGCAAGGCTAGCATAACAACCAAAATCTTTGCGATAACACCTCATATTCCCTGCCCAAATCTCCCTGGAGAATCGTGACCTCAGATGTCAACAGGGAACTATCAACAACATTTGAATTGCAGTAACATAATAACACTCAGGGGTTAGCAAAGTTTATAGACAACTGTGTATGTTGACGTCTGTTATTTGTTATTTATACACAGAGAGCAATAAGTCAAACTGCATAAATTACAGTGAAATCACATTCAGCCGAAGTCAATAGGGAAAACAAGTTAAAGATAGGGCCATTTGAATGTCATCTCTGTTATGGGGCCATGTGTCACACAGTCCCAGCAGTGGAACTTTATTTAAGCTTCATTCCCATGAATGAACTGTAGTTATTTACCCAGAGTTCCAGACTGCATGGAGCCAATGTGTTCTCTCTGATCAGTGATCCTGCCACTTCATTCAGTTCTAAATTAATGTTGAACTTTGAACATGATGTTCAAAACTGCTTGTTTTGTCCTGGGAGTTAAGAGATATAATGAGAAATGAGGGTAATTGTGAGATGGATTCCAAATTTATCCCATGTTTATACCATTGGCTGCACTTTATATTAAGTGTCTGTAAGAAATGGAAAAAATTGAGAAAATGGAAGATTATTGGAGTAGGCCTATGTTTTACAAGAAAATACTGTTTCAGTCTTTCAACTTCAAAATCTCATTTAATTCAATGTGTTACTTGTCGTTTCTTTGTAATTAATTTTGAAATTAACTAGCAATTTCAATAATACAGAAAGTACTGTACCTTCTGTACCAAACTTTGTTTTTGAAGTACAGTTTTCAGGAACAACATGCCATGTGTGTGTACATTTGAGATATTGTTTATATCTTCTCAGGACACATTTATTATTTACAGTTAAGCAGATGTTTTGGTTTCAACAAAAGAGCCATAATTTCTCTTATAGTGCCGCTCCTGGAGATTTACCTGCCTACAGGGTTTATTTGTCTAATCAAACACACCTGAGTTATAGATCATCAGGTTTTGGAGTTCGGCTAATACATGGTTGGAGCTGAATGCAGGAAGGAAGAGCATCAGGATCAGGGCTGTGCACCCTTGCATTAGACTGAGATCAATTCTACATTTTTAAGAAAAGTATGTAAGAATAGTGCCTAATGTATACTGTTAATTTTCCACATTGTTTTGATCATATTTTAAATTACGCAAAATTTGCGGAAACTTTTGAAAATGTCCTGTCAGAAAATTACCAGACTTTTTTCATTTTTCTACAGATTTTTTTGTGATATGCTACAGATAGCATAGTGTATATCAAGTAAACTGCAAAGATAATGTATGTTTTCTTTGTACTGTATACTATAGTACTTACAAACTTGTTAACTTGTTAACTATCATTTTTTTTGGTAAAAAATAAATCATTTTTGTAAATAAATAATATGTTATTTTGCCGATAGTTCATAACTGTTTGTCATTTAGTTAATGTTAATATAGAAATCTATTTGAGCAAAAAAAATCAAGGTTTAAATGTTGTTTGTATGTCTATGTGGTGTTTTTAATATAATTTAAGTCAGACCATGTGTAAATTCATAACTTATCACAAGTCAACACAATTGCTGCGTATTTTCTCTTTAAAACAGTGAACCAAAGACGCAGTTTGAAATCGCTGGTGTTTCTGACATAACAAACTACCTTGTAACCAATCACGTCAACATGTGATCATCCATGAGTGAATCTCTGAGCTGGTGTGAGTGAGTGGAGGTGGGGCTAATTTGAATATTATAGAACCGCATTAAATTAGGCAAGAGTGTAGAGTAACATTCAAGCTATTTTAAGGTTTAAATATGTCATTTTGGCGATCACAGATGAGTTTAAAGGGATACAATTATTGACTAGAGGGGGACTTTAATTATTGGATAATTGATATAACCTACTTTACTTCTGAAAACATTTGTATTACAATATTTCACAGAAATACTTTCAAAAGAAATACATATTTTGTCTTTAGGCTATGTATATGGTATGATAACTTACATTTAGTAAATAAACAGGTGTTTACTGTAACATTGTTTTCTTTTACTTAAAAGTAACATGATTGTAACTTGACCAAAAACATAATACACATATTCAGAAGAGGACTTTGATAAACCTGTATAAAAACAGAAATAGTCTCAACAGATTTCTCAGGTTATGCTGGTTTTACATGCAATCAGATTGGTTTTACTGATAACAAAATAAAAATATTCTAAATCTGAGCCATGTGTTGGGTTCTCAGTCAAAAAGCATGTTAAAACATAATCTTCTGTATTAGTCCCAAATTATAATCAACATGGTGACGTGGAAATCTATCAGAAAAGATTGCTATCATGTGTATACAAATCAGAAAGTGAGGTATGTTGACCTCAAATTTTGATCTTCAAATGATCAAGGATCCATGCAGAGATTGCTGAGAATTAAGAGAAATGGGGCGACATGGGGTCTGTAACGTAAACGACTCGGGGTAAATGTGAATTAGCTCAAGAATATAGGGAATATTAATATTTATAACGCATGGTCATAATTCATAAGTCGCATGTACATTTATTTTATCAATTTTCGAGATTACCTTGTTCTGTACTGTCTGATCATTACAGTTAAGAAGGGGTATCCCTTTTAAACTCCACGAAAGTTTTATCTTCTGGCCGCGAATATCAAACTTTCTGAGTTTATGAATTAAAACTACTCAAGGTAGTCAATATCGAGCTTGTAGCTTAGATCTTGAAGTTTCATTGACTTTTATAAGGTGGGTTTTCAAACACAGAGACAATTAAAAGTATAAATGGGTTTATTAATAAAATGGCACACACTAGAGATTATATAAACTACAAACATAAACGTACGTAAAAATGCAAACAAACCAATAAACATTTAACCGAACACAAAAACATGAAATGAAAGAAAGAAAGATATAGAGGGAAGATAGAGGGTAACTTAGTCCACAGACCTAAGACCTAGACACCTGGAACAGCTTTTATAGGAATCAATATACTTGCGAGTGCTCTTTTTGGTCAGGCTGAAGCTGATGCAAGAAGCGAGGATGGTGTCCTGTTTCTGCTGCGTCTTCCGGTGTCGCGGGAAGCTTGAAAGGCTCACTGAATGTGATGTTACCGAGAAAGTTCAGATTCGTCTCCCGGGATGGGAGAGGCTGGAAATCTTAGTTGCAGAGACCGGCAGCTACGACTGGAACATGGGTTCGTTCGATGGAGAAGGCCAGGGCCTCCTTCAGATGTTCCTTGGAGAAGCGCTGCGCCGGGGAGGAGGGTCCAGAGAAGTTGGATGAGTTGGAAGTGGAAGGATGAGAGAAGAAAAGAGAAGAGAAGGTTTTGGACTTTTATCAGTGTCCCAGGTGCCGTCCCCTCCTTCGTGTAGGACGAATCAGCTGTCGAGATTTTTCGAGCGGGAAGATTCCTTTGTCCGGTTAGACACGCCCACTCGAATGAGTCATGATTGACTTTAACTGGAGAGGATTTTCTCCAGACATATGAACTTATAAAACAATGCGCATCACTGAATTCTGTTATTGGAATTCAACTCCGTTAGCTGGAGAGGATTACAAAGATATCAAAAATAGAATCTAGGCGTTGTAGCCATGCAACGATACATTATTATGCATTTGTATAGGCAATAGCAGTTCTATTAAGGTCACAAATAGGACATATGCTTTCCTATGGGTTACACACACCTCTTAACACACAAATATATATATTTAGTACCTTTAGGAGTGACTTTATGGGTAAAAGTCCTTTTCTGAAAGGGGGTTTCTGTTTCACAGTCCAGAGTGTGTTTGTATGTGTGTGTGTGTTGGAATGTTGCGACCCTGTTATCTCATGCATAGGGCTGGATAGCTCTGTGGTCAAATTTTATGACCTGCCAATGAGCTCGGGTTACGGGATGCGATTCTACTGGGAGAACATTCTTCAAAAATACATTTCAGATCCAAACACTCGAAGATCATAACTGTATGATCACAACACATTAATCACACATACATACAGGAAATTCAGATACCAGTCTGAGTTACACACATTTTAAGTTAAACACAAAAGGATGTTGTGTGTGTGTGTGTGTGTGTGTGTGTGTGTGTGTGTGTGTGTGTGTGTGTGTGTGTGTGTGTGTGTGTGTGTGTGTGTACGTGTGTGTGTGTTCTGGAATGTCACGAGTCTGTGAGGTTGTAAAAGTCACAGGGAGTCCAGAGCTAAAATGGGGGTTTTAGAGGGGATTCTAAGAAAACAGGGTTTCCTTATGTGACTCAAATGTCCCTCGGGGGAGCCACAAAGATGCAATTTTGACCGTTCAAGCAGACTTGGAGATCAGGATTTACTAATTTGAACAGCATGTGACCGCATGTCATAGTCATTGTCGTTACATATTCCCCCTTTTTGTTAGATAAAGACCTCGGAAGGACTTTATCGAACAACAAATTAGCGCAATGGTCGATGGCAAGCGGCTGATGACTGAGGACTCAGGTCAAATGAGGTTTAGGCGAGCCCCGGATCGGGACCCCCTTTTTGCGGTTCCATAGGAAACCACCAGACACGGCTTTGTGAGCTTTGCTGTGGCTGCTCACATTTGGTAGGGTCTGGTACAGGGTGAAAGCCAAGACGGGAGTCAGGGCGTGGTCGGTTACCGTGGAGGTGCACCGCACAGTGTCATCTGGGGTCCAGGTACGGACACAGGTGAGGTATTCAGGCTGGGCGGTTGCCCATGCTTGGAGGGCTGTGATGGGAGCAATGTCTGTACTCAGCGTTGTGAGTTGCTCTGTTAGCTGTGAAAGTTCAGTCTGAATGTTGGCCACAGGCTGTCTTACTGTGACTATGTTTGCTGTTTGAGGTAGTGTGCTCTTTCGACGTTGCTGGGATTGAGTCGAACGTACACTTTATGAGTGAGAATCCTGCCTTGGTAGTCAGGACCGGGGCTGCTCTCTCCATGCGATGCCGGACGCCGGACCTGGTGAGGTGATGTCCGATCGTGGCTGCTTTCTCGCGAACCACCACAGCATCCTGTTAGAGGAAAGAGGGAGAGAGAGAGAAAGAAGGAGAAAAAAAAAAATTCCAGCGATGGAGGTCCTTAGTTGGTTTAGGACAGTCTTTTTGGTTCGCTGAGGTTGGTATGCCACATGCTTTGATGTCCCATGCATGGCTTTTTGGCACATGTGGCGTCATTGTTACGCCTGCCCCCCCCCCTTGTGCTTTGTGGCTTTACGAGCTGTGGCGCTGTGATGGCAACAGGTGCACAATGCGTATTGAAGTCTTGTGAACGCAACATGTGCATGGTGGCAGACAGCTGTCTGAGGCACTGGTTGTCAGTGAGCTCGGATGGCCTGCGAGGGCATGACTTTCTTTGTACACAGCTGAGGTAGCGTTTTAGCGGCTCTGAGGCGTGCAGTGTAGTTGGTAAAGTTCGTTTGTGCTGTGTAATCACTTCAATGGTTAGGGTGGGTGCACTGTCTTCATCTGTGATGTAAGAAGACTCTGCCTCACCAGTGTTCTGGAGAGAGTGGTTACAGGTTCGACGGTCTGGGCTTGGAGTTCTGGACGGCGGGTGATGCTGGTTCCAGAATCTTTCCGAGCGGTCGGTCCGACGCTTTGGACGGGCACCGTCACAGTCGTGCCGCCACCTGCTGGCCTGGAACGGTGTTGATTCTCTGTGGTAAGGTCTGTGTGCCGACGAAGATCGTCCAGGGCATTTTGAAGTCTTTCAACTTCCTGTTGTAGCGTTGTGTCCGTCTCGTCCTCTTCCTCGGTCAGGAAGATTAGCTGGTCTAGCCGACTCTGTGTGTGGGCTCGGTCCTTCCGGGCTTCTGTGGCCTGGAGCTGTAGTGCGGCTGTCTTTTGCTGCAGGTCGGCGTTGCTCCTTTCGCTGTCCCGGGCCCTGGCGACGAGTTTGAGTGCGAGGTCTCCGAAGATTTTGGACAGCTGCTCGCGGCTGTATGTCTGGGCTGGATCATGGGGCTCGAACTGGCTCAGGTCTGTGTCCCGTTGCTCTTGGCTCGAGCGATGTGGGTCCTGGGGCAGCACGGTCTTTGTTATGTCCCTCAGCCATGCCTCAAGGTCGTCCCAGCGGACTGCAGGACAGGGTGAGCTCGACATCTCGGCTTACTGTTGGCGAGAGAAGCACAGCACACACAAAAAGAGACAAAATGCAAGTTTGTTTTAGGGTCAAATGAGCTATACTCATACGGGCTATGCCGTTTATGAGAATTTCGGGGCTAACTGATGCCGACAGTTAGCTGAGCCAATTTCGTGGGTATGGATGAAACCCACAATAGAAATTTGGACAGGCGGTAGCCTGGGGGTCGTTTTAGCGACGCCCGCTTTGATCGTCACTCTATTATTCAGCTTTTCCTGGGGTCTCTCTTAGGTTCTGTGTCTAAGTGAAATGAAAGAAACAAATCACAACAGAGTGGAGAAAGAGACAAGGTTGAAGGTAGGGAAGATCAGAGGGAAACACAACACAAGGAAGTGAATTGGTCTGCAATGAAATGTCACAAACAATAACACGGGGAGCGTTATTTAAGGAAAATAAATCAAATAAGATAAAATAAAATAAAATAAAGAGGCCTAAGCCTTATTAACACTGCGAGAGTTCCTGATCGGGCCAGGAGATGCGTGGGTTATCGGGACAGGACCTCGAAAGAAAGTGTGTCTTAGAGAGAGAAAGGTGAGTCCAAGCACTTAAAATACACCCGAAGGAATAGCTAGTATTCTGTGGTTCCTAATAAGTGGATGGGTTCTATCAAATTTTAGTTCACCTGGGGTGAATAGAGGTCATCCAGGTGGAAACCAGCGGGCGCGGTCAGACCCTCCGACGGTCCCAACACCAGAAGGAGTGCAGTGTCAGTAACGTCGGACAGATGATCCCCGCCCACCGGAAACCAACCAGTGATGACGTCTCATTCACCACAGTGCACTGACTGAGTCCTGCCAATAGATACACAATGAGGGATTACAATGTTAGACTTAAAGTAAATTAAGGCTTTCTGGTTTCATCAAATTGAGTAAATAGGTATGCAGGAGTCAGAGGCAAAGGCTTTACTAAAATAATGATACAACAAAGGAAATTACGATAATTGGTTGTAATTATCAGAATAACCTACCCCCCCCCCCTTGGAGAGACTGGAGAAAGAGGGAAGAGAAAAATAATTATCAATGAAAATAAAATTTGAATAAACAACACAGGTTTGAGACGCAGGCAGAGGAAAAGGCCCCGGCAGTGGGTTTGTGCCACAAGGGTGAGGGCCGTGTTTCCTCTCAGTGGTCCACCTGGTTGAATAGACACAATTTGAAAAATGCAAACTTGTTTAAATTAAAATTCAAATAAGCATGCAATGAGAGGTCCAAAATAATAATAATAATAAGGAAGGAAAGAAAATTAGAATGATAACAGTGATGTATCAATACTAAAAATAATCAAAACTGAAATTCAGAATGACTTCCTATAATCCTTACAACAACACTGAGGTTATTAGTATGGATCATAAAAATAATCAAACGAAAAGGGGAGCAAGGAGACACTTCAATTGCAGACTGGGGGTTAAACAGATATTGATAAGTCGACCCAAGATCGCCACACGGTGGCGTGCTTCTTCCTAGGCGGACCTATCAATGAACTGAGTGAATCGAATCTAAGTTTTTAATTCGAAAAGTTTTCCTTTTTTTTTTTTTTTTTTTTTCTCGAACTTAACTTAAAGTGTGACCGTCGAAAACAGAAAAAGGAATTGTCTAACTCCAAATAATATCAGCATAAGCTAAGCTTGAATGCAGTTAAGTATTTGAGAGAGAAAAATGAATGCAGAGAGAAAAAAGAAATTGAAAGCAAGTATTATCTTAGAACGCCACGAGATGGCGTAGTTGCGCTCGCGCAGGCTGACGTCAGTGGGAGGCGACGCTCACGCAGGATGACGTCGGTTGGGGGCGCGTAATTTGAGAACTGCCCCAGACTTAGAGGCTGCCCTCTAGTGTCGGTCAGTGGCGTAATTCAGCAGATTTTTTTTTTTTGGAATCACGTGGTGTTTTGCGCTTCTGTTGCATGCGGAAGACTGACGCGAGTTTCACAACATGTGACTAACAGGAATTACACATTATGCATTACACATTGAGACGGTTTTAGAATAAGAACAGGGATTATCGTCTTTTCTTAATTCATAAAACTGGTCTCCAATTTACACATTATATATTATACACATGAGACGGTTTAAAGAAGGAGAACAGGGATTATCATCCGTTTTCTTAATTCATAAAACTGGCCTCCAATTACATATTATACATATAAAACGGTTTACATAACAACAGGCATTAAAACTTCGTGTTTTAATCACTAGAAACTGTGAGCAAACAGGCGTTGAACATCTATTTACTTAAGCTGTGAGCACACCAGGCATCAGAACAGCTGTGAGCAGGACTTATCATCTGCTCATCTCCCATAAGCATTAATCAAAATAGCACTTTTATGATTTTTGCGTAGGTTTACGAAATTGGATCGCGAGGCCAATTTCTGACCAGGAGTTATCGTTAACGTATTGTATATCATAAGGCCTATTACGACTGAAAACTATCAGATTTACGTCTTCGTCCTAAAAGAGATCCTTCGTCTTCATTTAGTCGGTTTACATCATGTTACATGTATCAACTGCAAAGAGTTTTGCTTCGTCTTTACAGAGACAGATGTAATGTCATGGACTGCAGTTTTAGCAGAGCTGGGCTGGCTTTGTGCCCGCGATCAGCTGGGTGAGTTCGCCTTAGCGACTTACCTCACAATTCAAAACGCGCGTATAGCCTACAATTATTAATACCAATAATACACATTCAACTGAAACTGAATTTTGTCCACCAAACAAAGTTTGAAACTGCTTTTGGATTCTCCACCATAATAATGTAACGTAAACGACTCGGGGTAAATGTGAATTAGCTCAAGAATATAGGGAATATTAATATTTATAACGCATGGTCATAATTCATAAGTCGCATGTACATTTATTTTATCAATTTTCGAGATTACCTTGTTCTGTACTGTCTGATCATTACAGTTAAGAAGGGGTATCCCTTTTAAACTCCACGAAAGTTTTATCTTCTGGCCGCGAATATCAAACTTTCTGAGTTTATGAATTAAAACTACTCAAGGTAGTCAATATCGAGCTTGTAGCTTAGATCTTGAAGTTTCATTGACTTTTATAAGGTGGGTTTTCAAACACAGAGACAATTAAAAGTATAAATGGGTTTATTAATAAAATGGCACACACTAGAGATTATATAAACTACAAACATAAACGTACGTAAAAATGCAAACAAACCAATAAACATTTAACCGAACACAAAAACATGAAATGAAAGAAAGAAAGATATAGAGGGAAGATAGAGGGTAACTTAGTCCACAGACCTAAGACCTAGACACCTGGAACAGCTTTTATAGGAATCAATATACTTGCGAGTGCTCTTTTTGGTCAGGCTGAAGCTGATGCAAGAAGCGAGGATGGTGTCCTGTTTCTGCTGCGTCTTCCGGTGTCGCGGGAAGCTTGAAAGGCTCACTGAATGTGATGTTACCGAGAAAGTTCAGATTCGTCTCCCGGGATGGGAGAGGCTGGAAATCTTAGTTGCAGAGACCGGCAGCTACGACTGGAACATGGGTTCGTTCGATGGAGAAGGCCAGGGCCTCCTTCAGATGTTCCTTGGAGAAGCGCTGCGCCGGGGAGGAGGGTCCAGAGAAGTTGGATGAGTTGGAAGTGGAAGGATGAGAGAAGAAAAGAGAAGAGAAGGTTTTGGACTTTTATCAGTGTCCCAGGTGCCGTCCCCTCCTTCGTGTAGGACGAATCAGCTGTCGAGATTTTTCGAGCGGGAAGATTCCTTTGTCCGGTTAGACACGCCCACTCGAATGAGTCATGATTGACTTTAACTGGAGAGGATTTTCTCCAGACATATGAACTTATAAAACAATGCGCATCACTGAATTCTGTTATTGGAATTCAACTCCGTTAGCTGGAGAGGATTACAAAGATATCAAAAATAGAATCTAGGCGTTGTAGCCATGCAACGATACATTATTATGCATTTGTATAGGCAATAGCAGTTCTATTAAGGTCACAAATAGGACATATGCTTTCCTATGGGTTACACACACCTCTTAACACACAAATATATATATTTAGTACCTTTAGGAGTGACTTTATGGGTAAAAGTCCTTTTCTGAAAGGGGGTTTCTGTTTCACAGTCCAGAGTGTGTTTGTATGTGTGTGTGTGTTGGAATGTTGCGACCCTGTTATCTCATGCATAGGGCTGGATAGCTCTGTGGTCAAATTTTATGACCTGCCAATGAGCTCGGGTTACGGGATGCGATTCTACTGGGAGAACATTCTTCAAAAATACATTTCAGATCCAAACACTCGAAGATCATAACTGTATGATCACAACACATTAATCACACATACATACAGGAAATTCAGATACCAGTCTGAGTTACACACATTTTAAGTTAAACACAAAAGGATGTTGGTGTGTGTGTGTGTGTGTGTGTGTGTGTGTGTGTGTGTGTGTGTGTGTGTGTGTGTGTGTGTGTGTGTGTGTGTGTACGTGTGTGTGTGTTCTGGAATGTCACGAGTCTGTGAGGTTGTAAAAGTCACAGGGAGTCCAGAGCTAAAATGGGGGTTTTAGAGGGGATTCTAAGAAAACAGGGTTTCCTTATGTGACTCAAATGTCCCTCGGGGGAGCCACAAAGATGCAATTTTGACCGTTCAAGCAGACTTGGAGATCAGGATTTACTAATTTGAACAGCATGTGACCGCATGTCATAGTCATTGTCGTTACAGGTCTGTACCACAAACTTTCACACAACCTCCAACAAACAAAAGGGGGAAGTACCTCTGTGTGACTAGCCCAAAGCAACTTCCTGTTTGTGATTATGTAGCCAAAAACAAAGCGTGTAAGGGAACTGTCCTGCAGTTACAGCTCTATGGCGCATTACATGTGCGCTGGGTGTCTGTCCACACACTGTATCTCTGTACAATGCTGGGAAGCAGCTGTGGCCTCCCTAAAACAGACAAGTCTGTAGTGCATCCAGCTGGTAAATTTGGGGTTGAAATGTTTGGGTTGAAACTTTTGAATTCTACATTTTACCATTTGGTTCGCCCATATCTTCCCCTTCGCAATGTGAGCTCTACATCTACCATGTCTTAAAATGTTCTCATTCCAAACAGTAAGACGCCAAACATCTATTGTGAGAAGAATCCAGAGGAGCAGGATGCATAAATCAATCGCTGATTCACTAAGGAAGCTATTAGACTACAATAGAACCACAATAGGACATTGTAGCAATTTTTGGTGGGCTGTCCTCCAGCAACACCAGGAACACTTATATGCACAGACAGCCTTGAAGCTACAATGGCAGGATTCATTCAGTAAAATTGGAGACATCAGCTGACATAAATCTGATTCTAAGTGGTGTGATTGAATGCTATACACCAATGTTCAAAAGTTTGGGGTCAGTAAGATTTTTGGGGTCAGTAAGAAATGCTGACTTTCATTCAACAAAGATGCATTAAATTGATTTAAAAAAAGTGAGTCATGACAGTAAAAACTTTCAAATTTTTTCAGAAGATTTATATTTCAAATACATGCCATTATATTATTTACTTTTTATTTATCAAAGGAAAAAAAAAAACACATCACATTTTCCACAAAATATTAAGCAGCACAACTGCTTTTAAAATTGATAATAGTGAGAAATGTTTCTTGAGCACCAAATCAGCATATTAGTATGATTTCTGTAGGATCATGTAAGTCTGGAGCATCAAAAAATATTAAAATAGAAAACAGTTATTTAAAAATGTTAATGATATTTCACAATATTATTGTTTTACTGTATTTTTGATCAAATAAAGGCAGCCTTGGTGAGCAGAAGAGACTTTTAAAACATAAAAAAATCTTATAGAGCCCAAACTTTTGAAAAGGATTGTGTGTCTGAGAAAACTTCTCATAAAATCAACAGTATTTCCTTGTTGAAGCCATACAAGAATGTAAAAGAATTGCAGTAATAGGCATTATATTTTTCAATGTTAAGTGGAGAATACCGATCTAATAGTTTCTTCTGTATTAACATCTTTGAGGTTCCTGCAATGTAAAGTACTGAGTTTAAGTAAATACTGTAAATAACGTCCTGTCTTTTAGCACTAAGAGTAATAAAGCCTTTTGCACTTCCTAAAGCTATTTACACCTCTGACTCTCTGTGAAGTGTGAGGTGATTAGTGTGAACTGCGTGTGAACACAGCAAGAGAGACCTTCTCCTATTTTGTCCAGTTTCCCCATCCGTCTATTGGTTTAAAGTAAACCAAGGACCTCCCATTCCTCCAGGACCCCCTGCATGGCATATTATTACGCCTCACTAATTTTGCACACACAATTACTAACAAGATGATGAGTTGAATCAGGTGTGCAAGAGCTGCAGTAATGGACAAAGAAACCCTGGACTAAATCAAGACCAAATACTACATCCTTAGTCTGTTTATGAGGTTTACTTCTAATCATCCACTGCAGCACATGTACAATTATTTACATAAAATATGTCTGCAAAGCATCAAGAATAGTCAGTTTATTTATAAAAATACAGAGTGGAAGTGAACTGTAAACTGGTCTGATATCTTCGTCTCAGTGTTTTCTTTATGCAGGACATTCACACTGAGTGCTTCATCTGTCTTTGACCATCACAATGGCTTCTCAACCACACTAATGTTGCTTCCTTTGTGCTTAAGTTTCATAAATAAGCATTTGCTATAAGAATGTTGGGAACCAAACAATTTTGGTTACCATTAACTTTCACAGTGGAAAAAAAAAATCTCAAAATACCTTAGACATTTCTCAAAATATCTTCTTTTGTGATCCGCTGAGGAAAGAAAGTCACACAGCTTTGGAGCTACATGAGGGAGAGTGAATGATGACAGAATTTTTGGGTGAACAATCCCTTTAATACAATATGGTTAAGAGAAAGACATTTAAGAACACCACAATATGTATTTTCACAGATTTTTACATGTCTATGCATCAAAATCAACATGGTACCATATGACCTTATTTCACCCCAAAATGAAAGTTTTGTCATCATTTACTCACCCTCATGTTGTTCCAAATCTGTATGAGTTTCTTTCTTCTGTTGAACACCGTCGACTTCCATATATATCTTTTTTTCAAATATGGAAGTCAAGTGCCAACGTGGTTGCAAAATTCTTCAAAATATCTTCTTTTGTGTTCAGCAGAAGAAAGAAACTCATGCAGATTTGGAATAATAACATACCATTGTTCCTAATAATCAAGAGTCCCAAAACAATTGTAGGAAACTTTGATTTATATCTCTGATATGCCACCTATGAGCAGTACTTCACACGAGAGTTTTCTTTCCACTACAATATGATAATTACTTTGCAGTATGTTACTTATTTACTAGTTTATCAATAAAGCCCAGCAGTGTGAATGAGACAGTATGTTAATAAAATTAAACCTGCACTGATCAAAAGGTCTGGAGTGGCGATATTGACATGTTTGCAAAACATCATTGTAAGCATACTGTCAGACATTTTTGGAGTGTTATTATTTTCAAGTGGCCCATTATACCATTTAAGCGGCTTGCTAGCCTCACTTTCACATCTAATGGATTATGATGGATTATCCTGACACATAAAACCTACATAAATATCCAATTAAAGGGTCTTTAGCCATAGAAAACTGTAGTGCACAGTGCCGGCTGGAATGTTGTGGTTTTGTGGGTTTCACTCGATCCCCCACAGATATGAACAGAAGTCCACAACAGACTTTACTCACAGGAAAATACCTACTGTTCTTTTTAGCCATACAAATGAAAAATATAACAATAATTTTTAATAGACTCAATGAGCACATTGTTATGGAAGCTTGTTTCCGCCGCAGAATAAAACATTTAAAAAGATATTTGCGACTTTTTATCTCACAATTGCGAGTTTAAATCTTCAGAATTGCAAGATATAAAGTCAGAATTGTGTGATATAAAGTTGCAATTGCGTGTTATAAAGTCAGAATTGCAAAATATAAACTCACAATTGCATGTTATAAAGTCAGAATTGTGAGATATAAACACAATTGCGTATAATAAGGTTGTAGAGACCATATTTAACTCCAGAGCTCCATCCACGAGGAAGCTATCTGCCCTGAAATGGAAATTTTTACTACTTGGTGTAATTCACGACAATGGGAATCTGCAAGATCATTTTGCTTCAGGATTATCTCCTTCCACACTGAAGGTCTATGTTGCGGCTACTGCTGCCTACCGTGCCTCTTCAGGGGGTTTATCTATTGGAAGAGATCATCTTATTATACGTTTCCTTAGTGGAACCCTGAGGCTGAGGCCTGCAGTGCTTACCAGAGTTCCAGCTTGGGATCTGGCACTTGTTTTAGAGGTTTATATATCGCTCCCTTTGAGCCTCTTGATACTATTTCAGAAAAATTTCTGACCCTCAAAACTGTGTCCCTTCTAGCCATTTCCTCACTAAGAAGAGTTGGAGATCTTCAGGCCCTTTCGGTATCACTTTCGTGCCTTGAGTTTGCACCCGGGATGGTCAAAGCGTTCCTCTATCCCAAACCTGGATACATACCTAAAGTTCCAACAAATGTACCACGGCCTATTGTACTGCAGGCATTCTGTCCTCCTCCATTTCATGATGTAGACCAGGAGAAACTGAACCTCATCTGTCCAGTCAGAGCACTGGACACCTACGTCCACAGAGCTGCCCAGTTTAGGAAATCTGATCAGTTACTGGTATGCTTTGAGCCTCCTAAAAAAGGCCTTCCGGTATCCAAGCAGACACTTAGCAAGTGGATAGTCGAGGCTATCTCTCTTGCATATGAGGTTATGGGCCAGCCTTCACCTTTGGCCACTGAGCCCATTCTACTAGGGGTATGGTGGCCTCCAAGGCCCTAATTTCTGGGGTGTCTCTTCAAGAAGTTTGTGATGCAGCTGGCTGGTCTTCGCCGCTTACGTTTGTCAGATTTTATGACTTAGACATGGATACCCCTGAGTTTAGAATTCTCATGTCGTGACAGTTTCGACAGAATCGTCTCGTTCTCTACTCCGGGAACTAGGGTTACAGTCATAACCTGATACGTTTTAGTGATATTTCCCATGTTCACAATCATTTTTGTGAATATAATCTGTTAGTGTGTGGTGTGCTGTCTTGGTCACATCACAGCACACCACACACTGAACAAAACTGTTAAATCTATGATTTTTTTTTAATCGTCATGCTTGTGGTTTCTCACATTTGGAAAATCTGATTCTAGTGTGGGCCAGCCTTATAAGGGAGGCCTTGTCTGTGTTCTCTGAAATTAGTTATCAGAATTAAAGAGTCAGTTATGAAATGATTCTTTAAAATTGAGCTGGCTGGTGTGTTAGTCATTTAGAAACTCATGGAATTAAGACAACCTGCTTACTTGACAAAATGAAATACACTAATCGAAACACCAAACAAAAGTCAAACACTGCAAGCACATGCAGGTGCCAGATAGGATGTCAGTTCTCACGCTTCTGATGCCAGCCTTGAGTGTGGGAAGTGTTTTTGCATGTCCACACACAAGTCCAATTATCTCCTTATCGTGAGCACCTCCTCTACAGCCTCTTAGTTTTCCCTGGCCCACAGGTCACACTACATCTTGAGACATTTCCCGCACACCATCACCTTACTTGAAGCCTTTTGACATACAGACACAAATACGCGAACACACACATACAAAGGTTTATAGAATACCAAAAGAATTTGAAACACAAAACTGCCTGCGGGTGTTAAAATATACAGTCACACCCTTTTCTTACTAACTCTACAAATACATCAGTCTTCTTATGAGTTATTAAGTTTAACTGAATTAAAATGGAAATGCTGTCATCATTTACTCACCCTCATGTCGTTCTTTCTTCTGCTGAAATAAAAGAAGAAATTTTGAAGAATGCTCTAACCAAACTGTTTTGGTACCATTGACTTTCAATTGAATGGGGATAAAAACTAATTTCAAAATGTATTTTTCAAAAGAACATTTTATAACCATAATGTCTAGAAGATTCAATATTTTAGCTGCCGTGTAAATGCTAAACAGGACAAACATATTGGAATGTGGCTTTTTCAACCCAATCTCATGAGAAAACATAACTATGTTTTGGTGGTGAATTCATATGAATTCAAACAAATGAAATCCTACTGTTCTAGCAATTAAACTAATCATAAATGATAAAATGTTTATTGTTTCTTTTCACTGCTTAGGAATGGCTCTTGGACATCCGGACGATAAACTGGTACATCAACTAGTTTTTTAGCTTTTAGACTGGAGGACCTATAGTATTTTGGATCCAGTGCTACAGAAAGTTACTAAAACAACTAGCCCTTATTTTTCCAGTTTGAATCTCTGTTCCATTTGTCATTGCTAAATTGCGCAATCCAGAAACTTTAAATCTAACCCAGCAGTGGTGTAATAGATGCAGTGCTTTCTCGTAAGGAGAATTACGATTACTCACATTGAAAGGCTCCACCGCACCTTATACAATAATAATAATAATAATAATGAGGGTCCCTTTTAAAGATAAGCCAGTCAGTGGCTATCTTGGTTCTACATCTCATATACTTAAGTTGGGAAATACTGAAACCGTTTATCAAAATCAGTGTGCGCATTCAAGAGCAAACAGTCAGGCAACGTTACAATTTTCCCAATCCGTTTTTTTTTTTTTTTTTTTGTCCATCCATACCCCTTTAATAACAATACATAAATTATCTGGTATTTCTCTTTGGAAGAACCACATGTTAGGAGGTTTTCTGAAAAAAATATATAATAATAATATTCTGAAAATTTTATATTTTAAATATATTCCAAAAAAGTTAATCAATGTAAATGCATGTGACTGAAAGGACACTGTAAATGTGTCCTTCCATCATAACTGCTACTTATACAAATTTAGTTCACTCAGATGTGCTCAATACTATATGTGGTGTCGAGCAGGCTTACTACAAGCCTAGGTCATTCACAGTCTGAGAGTCTGGAGTTGATTCTGTCACATACATTGGAGCATATTTTTTCTCCCCCTTTCACTTTAAAAATCTGCTATATTCCTCCTGTGGTTCACAGCTATAGAGCACAGGGACTTTCCATTTGTGTTCAGACAAAGTGAGAAAGTGAAAATAACTTTGTGTGTTGTGATTCATTACTGCATGTTCTAGCTTTGTATTGCAAAATACCAAAAAAAAAACAAAAAAAAAAAGAAGATAGCAGCAGCCTATTTTTATAAGTCCACAGAGAGGCAATTAGGGCCTGACTACTTCTCACCTCTTAATGAAATTAGGACCTTTTCCCTTTTGAGCTTTGTTATTTTCATTCTTATAATATTGGCCAGTGTCAAAAACAAACTTTTTATTTATTTATATTTATTTATTTAGGTGCAATATTTGAACCATGTTTTTTCAGAGGCATTTTAACTTGAGCATATAAAACAGCACATCCTGCATTTATGTTAAATTCTTTAACTGAATCAGTTAATTAAAACTTATGATGTTACTGACAACATCAATTACAGCTCTCTGCTTCTCTGTTTAACAACAGTCACCTGGTTGAACACTAAAGGCCAACTAGTGTCTGCAGAGGCACTAGTTCCTAAACTGGAGAGATATACAATAGGATAAGATGTAATATAACTATGGCGGAATTTTTGCCCCAAAATTGTAAATGTTTGAAGCCATTGTCCTGGCTCTTTTTTTACCCTAACATTGGCTGATACCTTTCTGAACATAAAAGACTGGCTCCGAACTAAATCAAAACAATACAAATGTAAGGTGTCAAAAGTAAACCCCAAACCTCAGTGACAGCATGCTGCATAATGTATGCAACTATTTCCACTTTATCAATAACCATCATTATCATGCAAATCAAACTGAGAAAAATCTGTTTCTACAAGGATAATATTCTATGTTACCACAGGAAGAGTTTCTGAACTAAAAGTAATTTCCTCATCAATAAAACAAGCACAAAAAAGTGTAGCCTGATGACAAAAACTCCCATAATAATAATAATAATAATAAATAACTTTTCAAATACATTATCATAAAAAAAATTATAATAAAAAATACTTTATTTATTTAGTTTAAATTAATTGGATTGGATCCCCCATAGGTGCAGTGTAGGCTTTAGATTAAATTTTAAAAGTCGATATTTGATTAGTTATATTTCGATGGTAACTAAAATCTTACTGTAATTGAAACAACAACATCGATCAGCTCTTTTGGAGATTTTCCCGCTTACATGTTTTGAAATCCCCAACCGAGTTTAAAGGGTGGGCGTGTTTTTCCCACTGCCATTTCAGAAAGTTTGTCAAGTAAATGAATAGCTAAGGCTCCAGCTCGTGAAGTGGAGTGGCGGAAGGAGCCTCTGGATGAGAGCAGGGGAATGAAGCCTTGAATACATGATCTCATTCACTCAGCTGAGACTGCACGAGCTGCACCGGAGTTCGCGAGGACAAGCCACAAGTGCCATTTTTGGATCTATTCTTTATACTTACGTGATTTATTTCCTTTTCTTGAACAGACCAATGTTGGATATATGTTAAGCCTGCGTGGAATCCCACAACTATCCATAAGAAGGAATGCATCTTTTCCTCGTGAAACTAATTCTTCTGATATCACTCATTACTTTGACGCAAGGTAGGCTACGTTTCATTGGAAGATGCTTTCTTCGTTATCAGACAAGTAGCACATTTCTACACGATCTTACATTAGGATTAATATGATTACTAATCAATAGCCTAATTTAATTTCTGACATTTATTGTAAAATAAAACACCTTGTTCGAGAAGAAGTCACTTGTTGCGCACTGATGTCAGCACGCAGCCTCACTTATTTCAAACAGAAAGAGCAGGCAATCCAGGCATCATAAATCGTTTGATTTTCTGTAGACTAAAGTTTAACTTTGTTACCTGTAACTGTATCACACATTATAGGGTTATCAAAATATTTTGGACTACGGCTGTTAACTTGTAACTAGTGTAACTTTACCGCAAATACATATTAATCTTTTTAGTAAACTCTGGATATTGTATTTTTCGCACGTCACTCGTAATGATATCGATTTGTACTGAGCTGTTTTTGAATATCGCTCCGCATGGCGGTTCATAAGTAGTATTCGGTGCAAATATTGATCTAGCGCACTTTGAGTAGATTTCTAAGTTTCAGCAGTTTTGCAGTTAGATGCTACCTAACGTGCATTTATGGCAAGCCGTTTGTATTCCCTGCTACTAACTGTAATATTTATGTTTAGTAGTATTTATTTTTAAATACTAAGTAATCCATTAGTGAGCATCCTTTTCAATTTCATTGGTAACTATTTCCTCCATGCTTATTCCAGTTGTGACAAGTATCAATTCAGTTGCTAACAAGTAGGCCTAGCCTACATATAGTCATTACACAGCCTACTAATACTTATTCCATTGATTTTAGTCACTATCCTAATGCTGTATATAAAATAATATAAAAAATAATAATAATTAAAACAAATACAATGCAATTGAACTAATACGATAAAAAATAGCATGAGTTGGTAATTGAACCTACTACTGGAAAAAGTAGTATAGTATCTAATGGATAGTTAAATACAATAAAAATGATACTAGTCACTGTTGGATTGCTTAAAAGTAATTAAAAATAAGTATTAGGATATATGTATATGATACTAGTCACTTTTGGATTGCATACATTTTTTTTTTATTAGGCAATAGGATATGCAATAAGTACAAGTAATGAAAAATTTATATTACTTGGTTTTAAGTAATAAATGTTAAGACAGCTTGCCATAGTACATTCCCCAGAACAGCTGCTGTCCAGTCCCTCTGTCCACAAACATCACTTTAAGGTGTTAGGATTCACACTTTCTTTCTGGATTCTACCCAGTATCTAACTCACTTTTGCACAGTTTGGAACCAAACTGACAAATCAAGAAAATGTAATAAATAGTATTATTAATTTAGTATATATATTAAAAAGCAAGCTTGCTTAATTCTATTCTTTTTAAAATTAAGGATAATACTACTTTTGGAAATATGTAATAGATCGAGATGATATCAAATCATGCAACACTCAGTAGAAATGTATTACCCTGTTTCTGTATTTCCAGGCCTGGAATGTTCGGAAAAATGCCAAAATGATGGTACATGTGAACCTACGGCAGACGGGAGAGGAGAATGCAAGTGAGTAATTAGAACTCAATTACATAAAGCTGCTGCGTCTGAACCATATTGAAACCCTGGTGGAAATGAATATGATGTTTTTGAATTGCACAAATCACTAATATGAGATTTTCTTTTGATCCGGTTCCAAAAGTTTTGAATGCCGTGTACAAACAATTGCATGCCAAAACACATGCGATCAATTTGAATTCCAGCCTCGCAAACAAAAGCAAAGTGTGCTTCTCTCCTTGAAGAACATGGCCTCAGCTAATGAACGACATACACAACCTCTGATGAAGAGAGTCTAGGGCATCACCCCCCACACCCCCCTCCGGCTGGTCGTGAGTACGGGCCACTTCTCCAGCCCAAGTCTCGTAGACACCCGGAGCCCTAAATCTTATTTCGCTTTTCTTTTATGGAACGACAGCTGGGGTTTGCCAGAAGCCCGGTAATCATTGTTCTCCAGTCTAGATTAATTCTGTGTGACTAATCTGTTTGAGGCTTCCCAGAATGCCTGAGTCCCCCCCACCCCTTCGCGCCCTGCCCCTGTTCGGGTGTTTTGTCCTATTTTGAATGCCCATTCACTCTCTGTGATTTACATTAGAAGGACAGATGGCAGTAGAGTGTAATTGGACTGGATGTTTTCATAATTGGTAGCATTGCACCAGTGGAAAATCATGAGCAAACAGGTTGCCTCAGCGCGCATAGCATCACATAACTCTCCTTTCTGTACTGCGCCCAAATGTACGCTCGCAAACAAACGCAATGGTGGACTGCTACTTTCTTCTGATTGTGTTGGTTGATTTTCTAATAGGGTTAACTTCTCTTTGTCCCTCTGTACTTTTTTACTTGCATTCAGCAGTGATGTGAATGAGGGATTGGGTTGCAAGCATTTGGCCAGGGTAGCATTGTCTTTCTCCGGCTATCAATGAGTTTATCAGGGTGGCTATGAAGGAGCACTATTTGAAATGGGATGGTGGCGGCTCTGTTTTTTGGCCTCCCTCAGTGGACTGCAAGCACATGGAGCCGCGCTGGCGGTGGGCCACATCTTAATTCTGTCTGGCAGCCTCCCTGCCTTAGTCGGGCCACAAAGCCACCATTGTGCCCTATCATACTCAGATTCCACTAATTAAACATGGAGATACAAACGAAGGCCGCTCTCCCGCTCAGGATGGCACGTTACTATGTCTAGTACCTTTTATCTATTGTTCAAATGCAACTGGTGGACAGACCGCTTTGGCCTCTAACATGTCTGACAAACTTTGGCAAAAAGTGAGTTCGGAGCTCAGTTTGGGGCACACTGTCCCTCTAATCAAATGGATCCATTGTGAATGCCCTCAAATGCTTCGTGACATACTTGCTCTTTTAGTAGCCTAGCCGCACTGTAAATAGTGAAAAAGTGTAGAGGTTCCCTTAAAGGGGTAGTTCACCCCAAAACAAAAATTATGTCAACATTTAGCCTACTCACCATGTCTCTCCAAACCTGTATGACTTTTCTTCTTCTGTAGAACATAAAAGAAGGTATTTTGAAAAATGTCCATAAATGAAAGTCACTTGGGACCAATTTGGTTTTGACTTTCATTAGTGGAACAAAAACATTAGTGTTATTATTCCTCAAAATATTTTCTCAAAAATAACTGAATGTAGTCATGTTGATTCAGTAATATATAAAAAAAAAAACATTTCTACATTACATTACACATTAGTTCTTCTTCTTCTTAATAATAATATTATTAATCATATTTATGTATTAAATAATATTTACCTACATAAAAGTAGTTAATTGTCCCATAAGAGACAATTTATGTTACTTGACCAAATATGTTTACTGTGCTTGGGCTCCTGATACGCACTTGTTTTTATTGTGAAAATTCGTATTAGTTAATGCAGTTTTAATAAGTAAAATGAAACTGTCTGCACATGCTGAAAAAAAGTTAAAATGTGCACTGCAGATTTATTTTATTTTTTAAATCTGATCCCTAAAAATTACGTTCATTGGTTTCATTTAGTCAGTCACATTAAACTTTTTTTTTTTTTTTTTTACTTGAAAGTTATTTAAATTAAAATACAAAGTACATATTATTACCTGACAAACATTTTATTACAGTGCAGTAATTTAATGTGGCACTTCAAGAGTAAAACGTATGTATAGTTTAACTGCAGGTATATCATTTTAAATCAAGTGCTGTTCATCTAATCTTACTGTATATTGTTCTGGAAAAATATGTTGGATCTACTTGACATTCCATGCCAGGAATACCAAACACTCATATCTGGCGCTCTGACAGGCTCGTAAAGGAGTGAGTGAGCCGTTATCTTTGACTCTTTGGCAAGGCCAGAAGTCCAACTGACAGTAATACAAACCAGCTTCCACATCTGAATTCCTTGTATGTATGAGGGACGGCAGATTTGAATCAAAAGGATTAGTGTTCGACAAGGAGATGAGAGATGCAAGACTGGAGGGAGATGAGTAAAAGTTCACATGCGAACTTCAGATCTTCCGACTCAGTCTTTGATGGTCGGGTGTTGATGTAATGTGCAAAAAAAGCTTACTGTCTTCCTATTGGGTCCCCATAGAGTCACAAAGATTTTAATAAAGAGCTAAAGTGACTGATATAGGTGGGATACACATTGTTTTAACTCATCACTAACATATGATCAAAATGTTAATTTCACACTTGCGGCTTAGTTACATAATTGTAGTTTGCTTCTATTTTTGTAGTTACAGGATTAAGCTCTTCGCTCTGAAAAATATGTATTATAGAAGTCAACTGTTGCTATTTAGAAATTCTTATAAATGTTGAAAACAGCTGCTGAATAATTTTTGTGGAAACGGTGATACATCAGGATTCTTTGATGAATGTAACATTATAAATGCATTTATTGTCAATTTTGATAAATTGAATGTGTCCTTGGTGGATACATTTATTATTTTTATCAATAAAATAACAAGTTTCTAAGTTACAAGTTGCCAAAATTGTAATTT
Source organism: Leuciscus leuciscus (assembly GCF_965113295.1). Taxonomy (NCBI): domain Eukaryota; kingdom Metazoa; phylum Chordata; class Actinopteri; order Cypriniformes; family Leuciscidae; genus Leuciscus; species Leuciscus leuciscus. The sequence goes on along the minus strand of NC_138729.1, from coordinate 18,537,004 downwards.
ACACCCTGGGCCATGTTGTGTCTAATGAGTTAAGCCAGAATGGCCACTTGTTTGTTCAGGACAGTTTCAATACAAGCTCTGTTTGCTTTCTAGAGATGAGTTCTTCTGAGTTCTTCACTGCATTTAGATACAGGAAATGGACACCAGTGCCAAAGAAAGAGAAGTTGTAGTCTCTTATCATATCACTACAGAGGCCTAATGTCTTCATGAAGATGCTGGGTGTCCCATTCTTGGCATGAGTTTAATGTCAGCATAATATCTCTACTAACCAAAATGACTTGTGTTGGCAAGTTGAAATCTGATTCTTCCTCATTTCTATCTGGAATTCAGCAAACTTTGATTGTACATTCTGTTATTGGTTGCTAGATTGTGTTCTGTATGTACAGCTGGCCAAGTACAAAAAAAAAAAAAAAATGCAGCGAAACACACCAGGCGTGTGTTGTTTTTCTTTGATGCTTTTGACCTGAGCCATCTGTCTGTGGAACACTGCATTACAAGTGATCAGTATCAAGGTAAATAATTCACCATGTACAATGGCTGCTACTTACAGCATAAAAGCCGCTAATGCCTGTGGTTTTGCCATTCATCCCTGGCAGTGGCAGATGTTTGAAAGTTTCTCACATTGTCACACTGTCAGAGGGATTGACGAGTATATTCTAATAAATAAATCCTCTTCCTGTTAAATCGTTCCACTTAACATGACTTCTAGTGCCATGAAGGACATCTGAAAACATTAACCTAGTCCCTGGCCTCATAAAATCACCAGGAGTAGCACTCATTAGAAAAGTATTGGGTTCGTTAATGGCTGCTTCCTGTCCCTCACTGTCGTTCCCATAGGGTCCCTCAGTACAAGGGACAAATAAACACAGGCGTAATGAACACTAACAGATGTGGGCCTGGAGGATCAGGTCTCCACCAGTGATTACAGAGAGAGTGCGAAGAGCCCCAGGCCATTGTTTCATAAAGAACAGACAAGACTCAAAGACTCCTCAGAGTTAAACTCCCCACTACAGGAAATTAGGGTTTAAAACAGAGTAGATTTTGCGTTACTGTTGAATGGCTTAAGGGGACAAAACATGTCAGTGGTGCAGCCACCTCCCTAACAAAACGTACAGGTAGACTCATCACACAAACAACTAATACTAGCTTATTGCCTGTAGGAATGTTCTGGGTTCATTACAATTTAAGCTTTATTGACGGTATTTGAGGCATAATTTTGACAACCACAGTAATGGTCATTTCAATTAGTTTATCAGTTTTTTTGTAATAAAACAATAGGGGGCATTAAACATTAAAATAAACATATATATTTAATAGAATAGAATAGCTTAAATATTTAACACATCTGTAAATATAGTTTAAATTAATGTAAAAAAAAATTGTAAAATAAAGTACAGATTAAAAAGTGAAACAAGAGCACCATAAAAGTATCACAAAGATGGTCCATAAAGCTTCTGTTCTATATTCCAAGTCTTCTGAAGTCATATGATAGCTTTCTGTTATAAACAGACCAAAATTTAAGTTGGTTCTGATAATCTTCCCCTCCAGTGAGCTGTTAACTTGAGAAGCTCTGCAACCGGATCAGTCCGGTACATGAAAGAATCATTCGCTACTTCTCTCATGAAGAGCTAAGGCAGACGTCAAGGTTTTTTGTCAATAACGGATGCAGTTTTTGTAAATTTGTGCAAAAATCATATCAACTTCAGATAGACTTGGAATCTAGTATGGGAGTAATATGGATCAATATTTTATGTTATAAAATATACATTTACAGTTTGGGGCTTTTGTGTCATTTTTGGATTAAAGAAAATGACTTTAGTTTAAATAGAGAATAATCCTAACATAAAAAAATAAAAAAAACATTTATCCAAGAATTCATGTAAATGCTTTAACCTAAATACTAGATTCATTTTAAATTTTGTACCCTCAGGCTTTGTATACATCCATTTAGGGTTGTCAGAAGTACCGGTACTTCGATACAAAGTCAGTACTGAAATTTTAAATACGATACATCTTTGCAGAACCTGTAGTACAGAGTATATTGGGTATCCTCTTATAGGCGCTGCTTTCAAACACTCCCTTGTATCTGTGTAAGTGCTCAGTTAAGACTAAGGCTACATTCAGACTGTCAGTCCAAATCCGATTTTTGTCCATTGAAATCCGATCAGATTTAGCAAGTATGAACAGCAAAAAATAACATGAAATGCAATTTTTTTCAAATCCGTTTTAAGCTAAATTCATATGTGGTTTGAAATCTTATTCAAATCGCATTTCTGGAAATCCGTTTCTGTCTGACCGCTCTGATCGGTTTTCGCGTGCAATGTGACTTTCTCATGCCACGTAAAACGTAAACTTCAGACGTTGTTATAGGAAACATGCTGAAAGTCGCTGCCGAAAGTCGCGGCGGCTACACATTGTCATGTTGTAAAATTTAAATAAGACAACATCTCTATTGCAAACCCATCCATGTTGCGGTTGTTGTTGTATTTGGCGTATTCCTATCAACGCAACATCATTGCCATAGAAACTAATGCAGATATTCTGGAAAATGAAACAGCTGCATGGACACACAAATCGGATCTGAACAGTTGCGATACACAGTGTGGACGTCAATCATTTTAGATCAGATTTCAATCGGATACACAAATAATCGGATTTGGACTGACAGTGTGAACGTAGCCTGAGAGCATTAAAGGTTTCTATTTACAACATGTTTTTGAAGTGCTGATCATTGTAACCAATCACAGTTGATCAATCTATTGAGCGCATGAATGCAGTGACCAATCAGAGGTTTTTAAGTTAGTCAGAATACGCTAAAAAACACACACACAAAAAATAAGTTCACCGCGCGCAGACAACTTTTTGAATTATAGCGGTATCGTTTTTGCAGGAGTGCAGATCTCAGTGAGCAGGCGCTGTGATTGACAGCTTTAGTGATTATAAAGGGAGCATTCTTTGCTCGCTTTCTGTTTATAACCCATATACGAAAAGTTTTGTTTTTCACGCAGCTCAGTATACACAAGTTTCTGGATTTACAACTGTATTTAAAAGCGCGATTGAATCCGAAACTGCAATGATTGACAGTGATATAACCATAGCAACAGATGGGACAAAACAATCTGATTCTGTATGTCAAAATATGCATTTTGACATAATTAATTAATAATTAATTTCTATGGAAATCAATAGAGCTTAACGTGTATTAAACCTGTAACATCCTTTAATTAGCCTACACTTGTAGCATGATATCCAAACAACACAATGCTGGTTTTAGACATTCATTCATTGTCTATTTACAGTGTCAACCATGAAAGGGCTTACAAGTTAGACTTTAACTTTTTTTGTTGTGAGAGATGGACAACCCCCTTCACTTTGTGACCTTTCAATGGCAGATGGCAGATTGGAGCGCAGTGGGTGGAAACCCCCTGTGTTTCATCTGGCTGAGGGTCAGGTGTCAACAAAACATCTGCTCTGGCCTGGGCGAGCATTGTAGCACTAGTAAAACACTGTTGTCATGGGCTACTGGTGGCCACAGAATGAATCCCATCATAGTGAAGGTAGAATAACAGTATGGGGTCATTCTCTGGTCACAGAATCAAACACGAACTAGGGCTGTTTACAGAATCTGTGATTTATTTTTATGGGCTTTTTCTGTCTTAGTTGAATGGAGATTTGCAAACGGAGAGATTTTCACCTAGGTTAAAAAGGATCCTGCAGTTTTAATATGCATAGTTGGAAAATTTTGTGTTTCTATATTGTTTTTTATAGGAAACAAGCAAAACATCAACTAAAAACGAAGCGAAAAATCTTGTTTATTTCCTGTTTGGGGAAGAGATTTGACATGACACTTTTAGTCATCACATGTTATATTTTTAGCGATCATACACAACTATATGCTGTTGATTACCATTGAAAATAATTTTGATGTTTCAGTTTGTTAAAACAAACGAGAAAATCATTTAGAAGAGAAACTTTGATGGAGCAAGAAAATGGGCACTGACAAAAGGGGCTATGCTATCACATAATTTGGCCTTTATTTACAACTTGTAAATAAGGGCCAAACAGACCTGGCCTCAATGCTTTTGTCCTCTTTAATGTATTTATCTTAGTAGGCTACTCTTTTGTGGCCTTATGCCACTTTAAGTAGCTTGATTGCTAATGTGACAAGCATTTGCCAAGTTAAAGAGCAAACTGGCAGGATTTCCTACTGAGGTCCTCAGTGTACTCCCCTTAATTCCCTAATGTGTGCTTTACTAGCAGGAGCCAGCTCTGACTAAGTGCCCTATGTATTTACCCCCTTCAGAAGCAGGACTGTTTGCCAGGACGGGCAGGTCTAGTAGACTTTCAAAGGTGGTGTGATTTTCCGCAGGGTGCCGTTAAGTGCGGCTGCCAGGACTCTCCATTGAGGAGTGTTGTCAGGGATGGGGACACAGAATGGGGTGAATTTCTAATGTAAACGGTTACATTCCAGCAAGGCCATAGACTCCTCCCCTCAGGCAATGCAAAAATCCTTTAAACCAGGTTCATATTCTTTCTTTCAGAAAGCTTGTGGGTCAAAGGTCTATCCATCATGGAATCCTCTAGACTTGTTTTGGGAAATTAAACTGAAGAAGAAAAGAATTAGGGATTTTAGTGAGCTGGTACCAGACTGATGTGTACTAGGAGAGTTGTCTTCATTCCACACAACAGATAATATTGTATGTGCTAAGGTTTAATTCTAATAAAAAGTGTATTTAATGATTTGTTAGTAGTACCATACTTGTTAGTAATAATTACTATATTTAAGGCAAGCATCAACAACTCCTGTCTGAACACCTTAAATAGTGTGGCTATTATAATTGATAATTTTTGTCAAACATGATTAAACAGAAAAAACACCATAGTAACAGCATAGCAACACACTAAAAACACTCAAACATTGCCCCGGCAACCACCAACAACACCCTAGCAACATGGAAGTGACTTTAGCATGGCCGCAACTCACACTTTCTCTAGGCAATGTACAAATCAAGTTCCTCTACTGCATCAAATTATTTCATGCAATAAATAATTACAGGTTGTTATTATATCGTCCATCCCAAATAATTTGCCAGTAGTTGGTCATTTTGAACTTACCAGTATCAGATGGTTAACTGTTATGTGATAGTAACCACTTTTTGTCAGTGTCAGTATCTACTAATAACTTTGTAAGTGAATAAAACACATTTTCTTTTTTCAAATATTTTTTATTTAATTTTGAGTAAATATTAGGGATACACCGCTATTTAAATTCTGGCCGATACCAATAATTATCTTCATGTAGTAGTATGCAAATATCGAGCTTAGTAACCTTAGTAACATTTAGCCCAGTGTTGAGGCGTGTGATTCAGTAATGACCTCATCATCCAGATATACCAGGAACTGCTTAAGATAAGGAAAAGGCAGAAGGTAGTGAAAGGCATACGTGGAGAAGTGCGACTACAGCTCTAGTCCAGCCAAGTAGGAAGGAAGTGAAGAGGAGGCTGGGAGATTAAAAAGGGAGGCCATGATTAGAACAAGAGGAATAGAGAGGTGACCGAAGGATTGGGATGGGATGGAAGGGAGGGGAAAGAAGAGGAGGTTTAACAGCTGAATGCTCACTCAGAGGGGTTAGAGGCACCCAGACTGCGGTCAGCTCCACTGTGAATGGCGGCAGGAACAATGGGCCTTCTCATGGAGCCTGTCTGCTCTGCTCTGTGGTGGGCAAACCATTCAACTGCCTGCTGCCTCGGCCCTCTTATTCTCTTTGGGAAAGTGTGGGGGGAGTTTATGAGCAGGGAGTCGGGTGCGCTGTGACCAGCAGCTGCCGCTCCCTCATTAGCATGCGCACCTGCTCCCTGAGGCCTTTTTGGAAGGCCGACACAGGCCCTCATTGCATTATTCCAGCTCAGTACAGATCATAACTGCACACAGCGATGTGTTGTCTGGGTTAAATCAGCCTAATTTTTCTGTAGCCTATTAGATCTCAATTCTTGTTGAAAAAAGCTGTTATCATTTTTTTTTTTTTGTGATACAAGAGCTTGATAAGCTATGAAAACATACTGTAACTTTGAAAATGCTACTTGAAACCAAGCTGACAACTAAGCTTGAACCCCCCCAACCCCTTGCAAAAACATAAAAAACAAATCAAAAGTAAAGAAAAGAAAAGAAATAGTCCTAATTAATTCTGTTAAATATTTTGCTGTTCTTATCTATTTAGCACCTATATTTTACATCTTATTGATCTTATTGTGTGAACAATTCATCCATGCATGCATGTTTCATTTTTTAATATTTTTTATCAAAATGTTAATCTTAACTCTCTTTCTAGTGACGTATGCAGGACTTCTCCAATCATTTAGTCCGCTTAAACCCACTCCTTTCCTACAATCAACTACAAGCTTACATTCACATCTGCCTTCATCTAAACAACAACCAATGATTATAATCAAGTTCTTTTTTGATGGTTATATGCAAGAGAATGTCGGATATGGAAGAAAAGATCTGTCGCTACTTCCATATTTTATCACAACTTTAAGGGCACAGCAGCAAAATACAGACCGTTTAATTCTCAGGGTCAGAGAGAGGGTGGAAAATGGTCATAAAACCTAATAAATGGACTGCAGTAAACAGAATAAAAATGTATGATATTACCCTTAACATATAATTGGATTTGAATTCATGAATATTTCTGCCTGTTTCACAGACTAGAAACCAATTCTCTACTAAGGAACTTTTACGTCGGGATTTATAACACTTATGTAACTTTAGAGAGTTTGTTGTTGTGCTGATTATGTATAAGATGTTTGTGTTGTTTGTGTAATATCGCAAAAAACCTAAACAAACCTCCAGAAATGTGCCAGAGTGGCCATGGGACAATGAGAGGAAAGGTAGCATTGTGGGCAGCAGTGCAGTTCCCACAGCGCACTTAATGGTTTTGTCGTGCCTGGTTCTCAGTCCCCTGTGTTTTCTTTTCTTGGTTGAAGTTATTGGCCATCCTAATCCTGGGAGAGACACAGTAAAAACACTCACCCCACTGAGGGGGGCCCTGTTTGGATCAGAGAACAGTGCATTGGGAATGTGTTGAGATATTCCGGCTGCCCCCCGAGGCCAAAAACATGGCATAGGTATTCCAGAGGCTCTGGGTGGCTTTAGCTTTTTGCAAAAGGTTATTTCAGCATAGTCATTTTCGAGGGAGGGCCCCTTTTTTGTCGCTGAGTAAAATCGGCAAAAGATTACTTTCAAGCCAACCCAGGAAAAACCTGTTATGAAGTCTGTACGGCTCTTTTACAAAGTTTTCGCTGTGCCGTCTCCGTATTCCCAAGGCCCTGATTGATGCTGTGGAGACTCTCTACTGTAGAAGAATAGCAGGCATTGAGGTGGAGGAAGACAGCTTTGAAGTCCTGATAATGTTAGCCCTGGGTTCAAAGACCCTTGTATAGACACTGCCTTGTCTTTGGAGTGAATGAATTCAGATTCATTCAGAAAGGCTGAGGTGCTCGATTTTCTCCCTAAGAGCCGCTGATGGATGGCTGACTTTCATAAATCCATTTGAAACAGGATTAGACTAGTTGAACCTTTTGAAGGATTAGAACTTTAAACATTCAGAAAAGCACTATCATTTTCCTTTCTTATACTTTTAAAACAGCCAGATATTTGATCTGAATTCATTTCTCACTTCAATACAATAGAAATGTACTTCTTACACTTTTGTTGCTGCTGTGTTTCGCTGCTGTATAAGTCAAGTCAAGTTTATTTGTATAGCGCTTTTCACAATACAGATTGTATCAAAGCAGCTTCACAGTATTAAATTAAAATAATACAACAAAGTTTTTTTCAAGAGGAATTTATTGATTGATAAAATTAAATTAAGTATCCCCAAAATATCCCCATATATACTGTATACTGTTATGTATTTCTCAAGCATACATTATATGTAAGGATGCACAGAAATAAAATTCTGGCCAATACAGAAGATAACCTGTATTGCATTATTAAAAATAATTTTGTCTAAATTATTAAAAAATTAACATCAATATTAATGCTACAACTACAAGTGAATTTAGGCACCATGATATTATAATGTACAGAATCAAAATGATTAATTTTTAAACTTAAATTATTAACATTTTTACAGATCATCTTTAGGTGAGCAATTCCACCATTTAGGTGATGGAAAAAGTAATCTAAATAAGTGAAAATAACTGCAGCAATAATGAGCAAGCACAATTAAATATTCAACATTGTCTAATATTTTTAAACTAATATTTCCAATTCCACACCAGTAATTATATGACAGTTCAGTGGTGGACTAAGTAAATAAAAGCCAGTGAAACTTCTGTGCTTCTTTTCCATTGTTTTTATATATAAACATGCACTAGATGTATGTGTTTGACTGTTGCACTCTAAAAGAAGTTCAGCTTTTATAAACACCTCTCTAGGTCTTGCGTTTTTGCCACTACCCTGCATTTCAAGTTTTTAAACTTAAAGACATACTCTGTTTAAATGGTCCCTTAAAGCTGGTTTGTGTAATAGTTTTGACGTAAAAATGCTATCCCAGCTTACTATGCAACTAGTTGGAAGCTGTTTGTTGGATGATTCCAATAAAAAGTTATTTTTCCATTTGTATGAGCATCTTAGACACAGTTACATTCCTGATTGGGATTTGTTAAAAGATACTTTGTAAAACCTTTAAAAGTTAAAAATGTTGTGGTTTCACATCATTGAATCAGTTGATTTAAGAGACCTACTAATGTCCAGTCCTGTCAATATTATTTCTCAATACACTCTTTTTTTACTCCAAACTGTAAGACATTTCATGTTTGGTAATCAAAGTCTAAAAGGATTTGCAATACAGCCCAGTTACCTCAATTTACACTGACACTTTATGCCGTATAGGCTAAAGCCAATGAAAGTGGCCTTATGACTATAAAGCTCAAATCATATACTGAATTCAGTTTAAACTAATTTTTAATGAATTATGGTTGCTTTCCACTCTCCAGGTGTCTCGATCGTTATGCTGGCTCAGGGTGCAAGTTCCGCAACCCTTGCTTCCTCTCCCCATGCAGAAATGGCGGCGTGTGCCATTTGATTACTTCTGCCAACAAGGTGGACTTTGTCTGCAACTGCAGCCTGGGCTACACGGACCGACTGTGCCTCACTCCCACCAATAACGTGTGCCTTAGCGCCCCGTGCCGAAACGGAGGCACGTGTGAACTCACCAGCATCTACAATTACAAGTGTAAATGCCCACCTGGCTGGTCAGGTAAGACCACAATCCAGTTTTAAATGAGGCATTTCAGAAGTATGAACTAAAATCTCAAAGCCAGACAGTGTAGAGCATATTCTGACCTTAAAACGCTCTTATTCACTAGGTAAAAACTGCCAGCAAGCTGATCCTTGTGCCTCAAATCCTTGTGCCAACGGCGGTCAGTGTAGTCCCTTTGATTTTGACTACCTCTGCCACTGCACACCCTTCTTCTCAGGCCAAACCTGCAAACAAGACGTCAATGAGTGCGCCCAGAGTCCCTCTCCTTGCAAGAACGGTGGCGTGTGTGAGAATGAGGTGGGCACGTATCGCTGCAACTGCCCTGCGGAGTACACCGGGAAACACTGCGAGACCCTCTATCAGCCCTGTAACCCCTCACCATGCTACCACGGGGGCACCTGCGTACAGAAGGGAGAGACGAACTACGAGTGCTCCTGTTTGCCAGGTAGGCATCCTTAATTCTTTCATAACCATTTCCATTAGTTACAAGTGATAGCATTGAACTAATCATGCTACATATGCTTCACCCAAACTGGTAAAGCAAAGGAACTAGTTCAGGTTCCTTTCTGACTAACAAAATAATAAGAGTCCATCTTTCCATCTTTTGATATTCTTTTTCTCAATGTTTATGTACTTTCTCTGGAATCATTTAATGAAATGTATAAAGTACAGTAAATCTATTTCAAATTGAAATTCCTAAATAGTATTACCCCAATCAACAAAACCTCTACCAATTATATACAATATAGCAGTAAAATATTGTTATTGTTATCGTTATTGGCCTGATAAGAAAATTTGGTTGATATATTACAGCCGATAAATAAAGATTATTTCCCTCGGCTGAGACACTTCAGATGCACACTGTTCCCAAAAACACTGATGGTTTTGAATTGCTTGAAAAATGATTGGAGTGCAACATGTGAAGCGCTAGTCTGTTATATTGGCTACATGAAATTATAGACATAATATATAATTTTGTGCTTAGGACATGGCTTTTAATTGTGAGACTTTTGTTTTTGTAATCAGGCAAAAATCATATAAAAATTTGGATTTAGATTTCTCTGCCAATATATCGGTTATCAGCTTTTAAATATTAAAGAATTATCGGCATCGGCCACAACGTTCATATCGGTGCATCCCTACAAAATAAATAAATGAATCAACCGAATAGTATATCAAAACACAAACACATAATTTAAAAATAAATAATAATATTATTAAATTAATATAAAAAATACGTAAATAAAAAATACAGTTACAATGCAGTTTGGCTTTGTGACAGAAAGTAGAGACAAAACAAAGCCACATGACATGGAAACGTATTGGTTAAAATAAAAAGCTTTAAAATAATTGCAATATTCACAGTGTTGCCTTATTTTATATGGCCAGCTGAATCACCATGAATATATTGTGAATATTTGATATATTGCCTGGGTCTAATACTTATGTGATTATGTATTTAGCAGACTTGTTCTAGCATATACCCTTTCCTGGCTTAAAAGCTGTTTACCATGCTAACAATTCAAAGCCACGATGTCTTAAACACCCCTCCTGATTATGGGGTATATGGCTTGAATCTTGAATCTTTTTAATAACAACGAAGGCTTTAACTGACATTAGTTACATAACAAATGAGTTCATTAAATGACGAATCAATGGCAGCCTCTTAACTTTGATCACTCAGAGGAAATCCACTCTGCTTATTTTGACTCAAAAGTGTCCTGTTGACGACATCAGTTCCAGTGGCAAGACAAATGATATCGGCCTTCTGTCCGGGTCAACACTGAAGGTAGAGATTTTAGATGAGCTCAGTGAGTTTGCAATAACAACGCAGTATCAGTGTTTCCCACAACTTTGGAACATGGGATAGGCTACGTTTTCCAGCGTGCCCTTCTCTCAGCCTCATTTAAACCCAGTCTAGTCATAGTATCTGCACTTCCACTGCAGCTCTGTGTATGTGTGTGTGTGTGTGTGTGTGTGTGTGTGTGTGTGTGTGTGTGTGTGTGTGTGTGTGTGTGTGTGTGTGTGTGTGTGTGTGTGTGTGTGTGTGTGTGTGTGTGTGTGTGTGTGTGTGTGTGTGTGTGTGTGTGTGTGAACAGGCCGGCAGGAAAATATTTGCGCTTATCGTGAGGAAATGTCTGAACGACAACATCCTTATGCTGGTGTCCCTAGGCTAGAGTCAGCGTTGGGAGAATGAGTGTGTGTGTGTGTGTGTGTGTGTGTGTGTGTGTGTGTTTAAGTGTGCTTGTCTCCTGTCACTACTTTGGACCTGAATGGAACTCGTATCATGTCAGACAAACATAACCTAAACCTCAGCTGTGAGGAAACACCATCAAAGTAATTTCTCACTTTTTTTATTCCATGCATTCATGGGTTTTGAAAAAGGAATTAATTTTATAAAATGTGATCAGTTATTAAATATATCCTAACTGAACTTTTTGGCGTTAAATCGTAGGAAATTGTGGTTAGAGTCGGTTAAGTCGTTGTCGTTGGTGCCTCTAACAGAGCCCTGGTACTGCCAGCCTTCTCAGAAAAGGAAGACTGTTGACCGCAACAACAGTAACGACTGTTTTCGAATGTAATAGGGAGTTTCACAACATTTTATCCCTCTGTTTATACTGGGAAACAATCACATTTTCATGTTTGTGTTAAAGGATCTGTGCTGTGCAATCTGATATAAATATTTAGTTCTTTGCAAGGCGACATGAATTCTGTCAGCAAACAGTTGCTCAAATATTAATCCATGTCTAGTATATTTGAATTTATGGGTTTATGTGTTTAGTGCTGAATTTTTTATTCACCCTGCTCAAAAGTTACAGGCTATATAGGCATAATACTGTGAACAGCAAAAAAATCTGCAAACTGCAAAATAAAGTTTTACCACTGTTTTCTATTACAATGTATTTTAAAAATGTAATTCATTCCTGTGATGCGAAGCTGAATTTTCAGCATCATTACTCCAGTCTTCAGTGTCACATGATCCTTCTGAAATCATTCTAATATGCTGATTTGCTGCTCAAAAATATGGGCAGTGCCTGATATGGGCATGTAAACAATCTTGTTGCTTCTGGCTTTTGAAACTAGATTTTTAAGAACATTTTTGATGAAATCGCTTCTTTCTTTCCAGGCTTTAGTGGTCAGAACTGCGAGGAGAACATTGATGACTGTCCAGACCATCGCTGCCTTAACGGAGGGACCTGTGTGGATGGAGTGAACACCTACAATTGCCAATGCAAGCCAGAGTGGACAGGTACCAAATGCCTACTCAAACCCTATCTCTGTTTAGAAAGGTACATGCTGTATTTTGCAGTGAAATTAACAGCTAAATATTTATATATTAATTCCTCAGGTCAGTTCTGTACCGAAGACGTCAACGAGTGCGATTTGATGCCCAATTCCTGCCAGAACGGTGGTACATGCTTGAACACGCAGGGTGGATACAACTGTGTGTGTGTGAACGGCTGGACAGGGGATGACTGCAGCGAGAACATCGATGACTGCGCAGATGCTGCCTGCCACGCAGGAGCCACATGTCATGATCGGGTGGCCTCCTTCCTCTGTGAATGTCCTCACGGGCGCACAGGTGTGCATAGTTTTTTCACATGCAACTGAATCTTGGTTTGAGGCACTCATTTCTTTTATTGGAGCATTAGCTTTATGAGAGCTTTAAGCAAAACCACTGAAGATAATTTAAAGACCCTATTTTTAGTTTAATGGACCACTTATTTTACTTATTTTCTATTGAAAAAGTAGTTAAGTTGCAACAAATCAGTTTGCTTTTTTAATCTGCTAAAATGAATTTAGTCCGTATTGTATGTACACTTGCACATAGATGATGTAAAGCTAATAGCCATGGATTAAGTGTCATGACATTATGTGTAACACTTTATTTTACAGTGTTCTTGTTACACATCTTACATGTAGTTGCTATAGTAATTACTATAAATTGTGCATAATTGCATGCAACTAACCTAAACCACACCTTAATCCTAATCAGGGTTTGGTTTTATGCATGTGGATTTCAGCAGTGGCGTGTAACGCAGTCACTCCTACTAGCCAATTTGGCAGGTTGAACTATATATATAATATATGCATGTTTCAATTGTAGTCTTTTAAAAATCATCTGAAATAATAAACTAAGTGCAATTTAGTGTTGTCAAAAATATAGATTTTTCAATAAATATCGATACCGAAATATCTGAAACGCTTCCAATACAAATTTTCCGCAGAATTGATACATGATACAAGCTGCGCTTTCTCATCTCTCTGACACACAAACCTGCCTCCCCTCTATCACTCGTCTCATTTGCTTCGAATGAAATGCCTCGGCATAGGATTGTGCATATTTTGCATAATTTTACTCATTCCTTCAGCTTTTGTGCTCACACCCAAAGTTTGCACACATAATGCCGCCTCTCAATACTAAATTGAGTTCTTTTTCACTGCTTATTGCACTTAAACAGTCAAAAACACACAAAATAATGTCAAAAAATGCTGGTTTTGGCGAGTCTTAATGTAAACACAGTCAGATATGTTTTAAGTGCATGTAAACAGTTGAGAAAGAAAATGCATGTGTAACAGTATAATGGATCTGTGTGTCAGGTCTTAAAGTGACAGCAGCCTAATATACCTGCTGCCAAATTATGAGATAATATAAAAAAAATATCTATATGACAGTTTTTCCTAATGGTATTGATGTCAAAATTGTGGCCAGTGAAAATGCTGAGTAGCTGATAACTTTGGAAAACCACTAGCCACAGTGGCTGGTGAGCAAAAAAGTTAATGTCAAGCCCCTATCCTAACCCTATAGTCAGTACATGTAGTTAATTATTATTACTCAGTACTTTAATGTATAATTACACTGTAACACAGACACCTTAAAATAAAGTGTAACTAACATTTGTTTTGATTTCATGAGGTCTTTAAAACCTGCCATGCTTTTTAAATAGGAGACATTCACAAATTTTTATTGTCATAAATTTCTGTTCAAGCTAATGTTTATTGTGTGTATCGATGTCTTAGGTCTGCTGTGTCACCTGGATGATGCTTGCATTAGTAACCCATGTCAGAAAGGCTCAAACTGTGACACCAACCCAGTCAACGGCAAGGCCATCTGTACCTGTCCTCTGGGTTATGTTGGCCCAGCCTGTGACCAAGACGTTGACGAATGCTCACTGGGTGAGTAATGGCTTCTTTAAAACAAAAACCTGAATAAAATGAACACTTGAACAACACAGCAACCACCCAGAACACCCTAGCAACCACTTAAAACACCCTGCTAACCTGAATGTATTAGTGATGGAATGATGGATAAAAAAAACAAAAAACGTTTTGTGTCTCGTTTTTAGGTGCAAACCCTTGTGAACATGCTGGAAAGTGTATAAACACAAAAGGTTCCTTCCAGTGTAAATGTCTGCAGGGATATGTGGGTGCTCGATGTGAACTGGACATAAACGAGTGCATGTCCAACCCATGCCAGAATGATGCTACCTGTTTGGATCAAATTGGAGGCTTCCATTGCATCTGTATGCCAGGTAATCCAAAATATCTGCTGCATTTGGTTTTGGACACAGTCTATATCTAAGTGCTCACTATATTACCTCATACTGGTGATGTCATTACCTCACATGACCAACCTGTGATCCAATAAATAGCTTTTTTTGGCCGTCGCTCTAATTATACTGATGCCTGTCTACATAAAGCTGATATATTGTGTTTATTATAGACAAAAGAAACACTAATAGCATCGCTAAGGCAGGCTGAATTCTCTTGTTAGATCTGGAGCTAATTCCCCTATGCTAATTGGCAGGGTACGAGGGAGTCTTCTGCCAGATCAATACTGATGAGTGCTCCAGCATGCCCTGCCTCAACAATGGGAAGTGCATCGACAAGATCAACAACTACCAATGCGAATGCCCCACAGGTGAGCATACAGGGGTCAATCACCTCCCAGGACAGAACAGAGAGGAGAACACTAATCCCTGCCCTGAGGCAGGCTTACACAGCCAGGGCTAAAATGTTCCGAATAATCCATATGAAAGCTTTTGGAAAGTTAGAATTTTTAGACTTCTTGAATAAGTATTTTCACCCTTATTTTAAAAAAACTAAAAATATGTTTAAAATCTTTATTAAACTGAGAAATTTAGTTTTTAATTTCATTAATTTAGAAATTCTAAATATTTAAATGTTTTCTTTCAATTCATTATTTAATGACTACATATTAAAATGTTTTGAATGTTGTACACAGTAGATATATCACTTTTTTTTATTTTTCTACTCTACTTTGATACTTTGTCCTGCTCCAATGATGCGAAAATTATTTAGTTGAAAATGTAGGTTCATGAAAAAGGCTCTTCTTGTAGGAAAACGACACATTTAGGATGCAGAGGAAATCATGCATAACTAAAAAGGGGTAGAGCGGAGGTACAATATTAGGCATGATGAGAGTGTGTAAGGAAAGGGGCCTATGGGGACTATAGAGGGGTGTGGAGGAGTTTGGAGGGCGGTAAGCTGAAGAAGTGGAAGCTAGGCCTCTTCGCTGTTTCAGATGGAAATCAGAGCTCCTTTTCAACATGCGGCGCAGGGATTCTTTTCAGTAGTTTACTAACTGAACCCATAGCAACTACAATGGGCGCTTTTTGTAATGTGGCATTTTAGCAGCTCAGAAGAAATTCCAGTTTTTCTGAAGATTCATGAGACAGAACTTGATTACAGATACCAGGGGGTCTCTGGGAATGGCACGAGCAAGTTAAGAATTTGTTATCAGGATTATCACTATTAAACAAGATGTGTAATTACATTTCTAAATGTGATCAGACTTGCGATTTAAACCAGGCATACAATAAACAACCCAGAAAAATCTATTAGATTTACCTTAAGAACTCCATAGCAACAACTTTCTTAAAAAAAATATATATTGTTGAATAACTTTAGTCTCCAACTGTGTCCCATAAGTCTCTGCACTGATGGATTTGTAGCCCTTAATGTGTTCAGACTGTATATTTGAACAGCAGACGTCTTTAGCGAGGGATTAAAATAACTGAGGGAGAAAGCACAAATGTTGGGGGTTCCTGGGCGGCAGGGTTGCTGAATAGCATTAGGTCAGGGGTTGCGTGGGGCTCTTTTGGTGAGACAGATTCAGAGAGGGGGGCAAAGGCTGGATGGGAGAATGCACATTGTGATGGAAAACTTCTACGGGACAAAGGAGGCAACCGGCATGGCTTGGCGTTCCACTGAATAGACAGTTCCTCTTTGTCTGGTGCCCTTGGTCAGGAGGCCTTGGAAGGTTTTTACCGCCATTTTACCCCCTTCTCCCCCTCTCACCGTGATGGTTTGTTGAAAAGCAGTTTGAAAACATGAGAGAAAGAGAGAGAGGGGTAAAGCTTGCTGCCGTGTATTAATGAACACTGGCTTAGTTGTATAGGCGAGTGTGGAGGAATGAAGTGAGTGCAAACCGGAGGAATGATTGTAATGACCCACAACTCTTTCCTCTTACCTCCCTCTCAGGATTCTCGGGTAGCCAATGCCAGTTCGATATCGATGAGTGTGCTAGCACCCCCTGTAAAAATGGGGCCAAGTGTATTGATGGGCCCAACATGTACACCTGCCAGTGCACTGAAGGTATGAAGACACTGTCTGCTTGTTTCAGTTTTTTAAATCCTGAAAAAGTCATGAAAAATATTAAATACCATATTGGTATCGGCCGATATATGTAATTTTTTTATGTTATCGATATCGCCCTGACAAGAAAATTTGGTCAATAAATTACAGCCGATAAATAGTGATTATTCCTTTCGGCTGAGACACTTCAGATGCACACTGTTCGCCATGATGGTTTTGAATTGCTTGAAATATGATTGGAGTGCAACATGTGTCATATAGGCTACATAAAATTATAATGAGAGATACTATATAATTGTGTGCTTTTAATGGTTATACTTTTGTTTTTGTAATCAGGCTCTCAAAAATTATATAAAAATTTGGATTTAGATTTATTGGCCAATATATCAGTTATCGGTTTTCAAATATAAAGATTAGAGTTACCTTATATTACCCAGTATTTTCTTAGGTAAATACACTGAAAGTACACATCCACATTTTATAAAGTGCAACCAAATATTTATTTGGCTATAAATTGCTCTAAAAGCACTCAGAACAAAATGTATAAAAGCTGTCACTGTGTACAAAAAGGTACTAATATGCACATTTTAAGTTTATATAAGGTACATAGATGTACCTTTTAAAAAGGTACCGTCCCAGTGACAGCTTTTGTATCTTTTTTCTGAAAGTGTGGAAAAACATGTGAGAAAATGCTGTCATAATAAATATAATAAATGAATCTGTTTTCTTTTTAGGTTACACAGGGCAGCACTGTGAGACAGATGTAGATGAGTGTCTATCCAACCCATGTCACTATGGCACCTGTAAAGACGGCCTGGCATCCTTCACCTGTTCCTGCCGTGCAGGTTTCACGGGTCGTCTGTGTGAGATCAACATTAATGAGTGTCTCAGTCAGCCGTGCCAAAATGGAGGCACCTGCCAGGACCGTGAGAATGCCTACTTATGCATCTGCCCAAAAGGAACCGCAGGTGCCACTTTTACTGGAACAACCAAAAATGAGTAAATGCCTACCTGTCAAAAGCTCTTTTGGTCATTTACTTTAATTCTGTTGTGTTTTAACAGCTGCTAACTGCGAGGTTAACCTAGATGACTGTCAGAGCAATCCCTGCGATTATGGAAGGTGCATTGACAAGATAAATGGTTACGAGTGTGCCTGTGAACCAGGATACACTGGTAAGTGGTCTCAGATCATGTGCTTAATACACCAATAAATGACAACCGTGCTGAAATATAAAACTAGTAAGAACATGTGAAATGAGAGTTTAATCGAATAGTTTACCAAGCAATGAACATCTGTTTATGCTTGCTGTTATTTATCTTTGAAACATGAAGGAAAGCTGTCACAGAAAAGTATCTTCACAAATATATTTTCTATAGTTCATAGTGGCCATGGCCTGTCAAGCTTATAAGGACTGTCAAGGACTATAAAATATAAAAGGGCTATATAAAAGACAAGTGTAAAAAACAGACTGAAATTATTTGAATTGAATATGATTAATTTATAATCATCACTTCAACTGCAGCTCTAAAAGAGCTCAACGACTTGTGTGTGTGTGTGTTCTATGTATGCGGTGAGGGTGAGGAAATAATGAATGTTAAATGACTTTTAAATAATTAAAGCTAACAATTACAATCACAGTTGATCTTTTACTTTAAAATTAAAAAAAGAGATCTACGTGGAAAAAGCTAATTTATGTTTTGCTTACTCAGAGAGAGAGAGAGAGAAAAAACAAGCAAAAACAAATGATGGGGGTGATAAATCTCGATATTTTCTTGTAGACAGCATTAAAGACGCAATAAAGGTGATGTTATGCAATGCACATCAATTGTTGCTATTACCAGGCAGATATCACTGAAATGCTTTCTTTTTCCAAACCAGTTTGGCGCAAATGGTCAACTCAACCATTCATTCAACCATTCATTCACCTGTCAAGTAAAGTTCAGACTTTATGGATTCAGGTCAGAGTTCAGAAATATCACTGATGTATCTGACAGTCTCGCCCAATCGGGACAAACAGTAATGCTCTCTATCAGGATGTGCTACCAACACTATACAAAGTTAGTTAGTATTTGTTTCAGTGTTGTGTAAGCAATCAACATGACCAGTGAAATCTTCAGAATCATGTGGGGTTTGTGTTTAACTGGTTCCGGGGGAAAAAAATCAAGCCACTAAAATAAGTGTCTTGAGACTTTATAAACAGCAAAAAAAAAAGGCAGTTTTTCAGACAATCATTTTTGGGTTTGCTAACACCTGATTGGCTGACATGTCTTGAGAGGGCGGGGCTTTGGAGAGAGAATATGTGGTCTAGTGTGAAGTCTAGCAGAGGTTAGAAAATAGAGGTTAGAATTTCATAAGAGGTCTAAACATTGTCTCAAACTGTGCTCTGATTTGCCAAGATACCAAAGAGATTTCAGTATGAACTCAAACATCAAATTCTTCCTGAGCTATATTCAATTATCTGAGCTATACTAGCCACATCCATTGCATAACTCTAAACTGCATGTTAACAAATGGGTAACACTTTACAATAAGGTTCATTAGTTAATGTATTAACTAACATGAACTAACAATGAGCAATACATTTGTTAGAGTATTTATTAATCTTTGTTAATGTTAGTTAATAAAAATACAGCTGTTCATTGTTTGTTCATGTTAGTTCACAGTACATTAACTAATGTTAACAAATACAACCTTTGATTTTGATAACATATTAGTAGATGTTGAAATTAATATTAACTAACATTAATAAATGCAGAAGAAGAGTTGTTCATTCTTAGTTCATGTTAACTAAGGTAGTTAACTAATGTTAACTAATGAACCTTATTGTAAAGTGTTACCAACAAATGTCTTATTTTTGTCTTTTAGTAGAAAAATCTGGGACAAAGTTGGTACTTAAATGAAACATACTCCACTATGTCTTTTGAGCTTTGGAAAAGTATGTGGTGAAAAGGCAGTCAAGGTGGTATACTGAGCTCAGGTCTTTATCAGTGTAGAAGAGATGGGGAGTCAACAAAGAGTTCAACAGGTGAGACAGGCAACAAAGCAGGGTGGGGAGAGACAGCTGGCCAGCGAGCAGACACTCGGCCCGGGCCGCGGTGTTGGCTTACAGTCTCGCCCAATCCCCCGCCTGCCGAGCAAACACGCAAGCCAGCCCGCTCCCCCATTCAGCCAGAGATCTCCAGGACATCTGGGAGTTTGAAAGGAGAAAAGATTTGCAAAAGATTTGTGAAAGTCGATCTTTTAAAAGGGGGAAGTTGGCCATTGCTTTAAAGACAAGTGACAAATGAAACCTCTGCCTTTATGCTGGGCATTGCGTTCGGTGAATAGTGGTGCTGCCTGAAGTGGAGTCTAAAAGCTGGACCTTAAGCCTAGGATTTCAAGAAAAACAAGGAATTGCCCAATGAATGCTGTTGATTCAGAAGTTATTTTGACTACCATAAGACATGTGACACTAACCATTTTCATAATTCTTTATTTTTTTTAGGGAAAATGTGTAACATCAATATTGATGAATGTGCCATCAACCCCTGTCACAATGGTGGAACCTGCATTGATGGAGTCAATGGCTTTAAATGTCTGTGCAGAGAGGGGTATCACGACACTACCTGCCAATCACAGCTCAACGAATGCCTTAGCAACCCCTGTATCCATGGACACTGTGAAGACAAAGTCAATGGGTTTGTATTATTTACATACATTACCATTCAAAAGTTTTGTGTCTGTAATATTTTTAAAAGAAATGTATACTTTTATTCAGCAAGAATGCATTAAATTGATCAAAGGCTATAGTAGAGACATTTATAATGTTACAAAGGATTTTGAATAAATTATGTTTTTGTTTCTTGAGCAGCAAATAAGCATACTGATTTCTGAAGGGTCATGTGACACTGAAGACTGGAGAATGTAGTTTAGTGATGTTTTGTTCATCAAATCCCTTAGGTGGTCTAGATCAGCCTATGACCAGTTGGGACCAGCCAGAAACCATATACTATACTGTAAAATCACTTTAAACTGGCTTTAACTGCTGGATTTTTCAGCAGTGAAAGAGAACTGGTCCAAATCTGTTAGCAGGGTTCGTACAAGATGCTTAAAGTGCTTGAAGTACTTGAATTTTACCTTTTGAAATTGAAGTCCTGGAAAATCCTTGAAAACAGACACATTTTTTGAAGAGGAGCTTGAAAAATGCTTGAATTTTTTCGAGAAAATACAATCGTTTCACGCAAAATTAACACTGCAGTCTGTCTGAGCTATAGAACTATTTCACTTGGCTATGAGCATGATATTAAGTTTATGATAAGTATATAATACAACTTTCATACTTCAGGTCAATCATATATTCATGGAAAAAAATCAGTTTCAGTATCCTTTCAGTGGTTAAGGGGATTTCCCATGCCCGACAGCACTGGTCAATGGATTGATCTCTATGAAGTGAAACATCAGATACCATATATATGTAATTTGAGTAAAAATACAAATAAATGAATAAATCAAAATAAAAAGATATTGTTTGATAAGTGCTGATTGAAAGTCCTGGAATTTCATTTTACAGAATCTGTACGAACCCTGTGTTCACAAAAATAGCCAAATGTAAAATTCATATCTTGTTTCTTACAGATATAACTGTATTTGCGACTCGGGATGGAGTGGTATCAACTGTGACATCAACAACAATGAGTGCGAGTCCAACCCCTGTATGAATGGAGGCACCTGTAAGGACATGACCAGTGGCTACGTCTGCACATGCCGCGCCGGCTTCAGTGGTTCGTATCATTCATTCTGCTAATGTACTGTAACTATATGGGATGCCCTTTGACCCCCATATCAAACTCTTTCTAACATTTGATTATAGGTCCCAACTGCCAAACTAATATCAATGAATGCGCCTCCAACCCTTGCTTGAATCAAGGAACCTGTATTGATGACGTGGCCGGATATAAATGCAACTGTTTGCTGCCTTACACTGGTATGAGTTTAGTTTTATTCATGATCATTTTCTCATTATGTAGCTTTGACTGTTTAGCTGTTTTAACTAGGATTTTCTAAACTGGGTTTGAGAACCCCTGGGGGTTCAGGAGTTGATTAAAAACTAATAATTAATTAAGTTAATTAATAATGAACTAATAATTAATTACGTTTTAATTAAAATTTTAAATGAAAATATATATATATTTTTAAAAACAAAATAAAATTTTTTAAAAAATAGATTTAAAAATACTTTTTAGTTTACCTGTATGTCATGTGACCCATGTGACCCCACATCAGAGAACATGCACATGTATTGTTTAATTATTGAAAAATAATATAACATCTCATGGGGTACTTCAAATAAATAGTTTACAAAAAGTATGCAAGATGATCCATCAATATTTTTAATCCATTTTCTTGAGGAGAAAATACATTTTAATAAATTTAAATAAACTTTTAAGACCTCAAAGTTTACATAAAAAGTAGTTATTTATTAATTGAATAATTAAAAGCCTGGAAAACTAAAAACTTCACCTATAACTTTTTGTTCATTATACTATACTTAAACCACTTTAACTGATGAGTAGTTTGTACCTTGTGAAGCTACAATTTCAATGTCAGGAACAAGAGACCCTCCTCCATCAATCTAGTCCCTGTTTGTTGACAATGGCCCCTCAATGAGCCCTGCAAGTATCTCTGTTGACAATACAGGAAAATGTGATTTCAGCAGACGATACATTCTTTCCTCTCACTGTGTTATTTGACAAAATAGATAATTATGTTCTGCCTCTGGAACAGAAATTATATTAATTCCCAGTGACTTTCTTTTTTGGAAAAATCCACACAGCATATCAAGAATAACAAGAATCTGTTCGTACCAGGGTGGGAACAGTAGCCTGTCATGTTTCCTGTTTGCCCTACTTCCTCTCTCACAGAAACGCAAATGGCCAGACAATGGCAGGAAAACCTGCTGGCTTCCTGCAGGGTCCGGCCGTCGTGGAAACAGATAGGCCAAATGTGCTTTGCTTTGCTAGGACTGACAGGCTAATCTCCAACAGAGAAAAGAGGAGCCGTGACAGAACCTGTGCTGAAACATAGTGTCACCTTCTAAATTTAGGCCTTCTTAACGGAAGAACGTCACCTCTTAAATGCAAAAAGAAAACACCTTGAAAGACAGATTTATGCATAGAAAAACAACATATCCAATCTGAATGGAAGGTGTTTTAATGCTTTGTACTTCGATATTTAATCTTCCAGGCGAGAACTGTGAGACCCTGTTGGCCCCGTGCAGCCCTAAACCTTGCAAGAATGGAGGTGTATGCAAGGAGTCTGAAGACTACGAGAGCTTCTCTTGTGTGTGCCCTGAGGGATGGCAAGGTACAAACTTCACAAACCTAACTGGAAATTCTGTCCTAGCATCAATACTATGCATAACTGTATTCATATTTTGCGCTCTCCCTCTTGTAGGCCAAACGTGTGAGGTGGACATTAACGAATGTGTCAAAAACCCTTGTCTAAATGACGCCATCTGTCAAAACTCTATTGGCAGCTACAAATGCAGTTGCAAATCGGGCTACACTAGCCGCAACTGTGAGACGGACATTGACGACTGCAAGCCCAGTTAGTGTCCTTTTTCATCATTATTTCGATCTGGTGCAGGAGTGTCAAGCTTAGATTCCTGGCGGGCCACTGCTCCAAACCTAATTAAACACACCCGAACCAGGAAATCAAGGTCTTCAGGATTACTAGAAACTTCAGGTGTTTTGGAGCTGGTTGGAGCTACATTTTGCAAGTCAGTGGCCCTCCAGGAGCGGAGTTTGACACGTGATCTAGTGTATTTTGTCATGGGGAGACTTATTATTCTTAATAATATTGATAGGCTTTGACTACATTGTATGAAAACTGAACTGTGTTTACACGACAACGATGTACTAAAAACTGAAAGTTTTTTTTTTCTTCCTCTGTACAGATGACATTATCACAATTATTCCCGTTCACACGGATCCACGAAAACGGCTAAAAATACTATTTTGCATGCCAGACAAGTAATTGGCAATGTCGCTTTGTAAAAAAAGACTACACGCCTGTGCACATATGCATTCAAATGCACATACCTATAGACTAAACATGTAATCCGCATGTGCATGCCGTAACCGCTTTCATTTTCAAATCACGTTTTTGAAGTTTACATGGAGATGATAATCGGTATCGTTTTCAAAAACCTTTCAAAGTTTGCATTCTCAGGCCACCAAAACGTCGTTGTCATGAAAACGAATGGCCATAACGCATTAAACGTTTTCTGTTTTCAGTTGAAAACGGTGTTGTGTAAATCGCCCCTAAATGAATAACTAATGATTTTTACAACGGAAACGATTCAACGCTGAACTTACTTAAACTGGACAATGACTTTCTTCTAGAGCTGCTGTATAGCCAAAACAGTCTTTGTTGCATTATTTTCCTGTTATCACTGTAAAACTGCTTTGAAACAATCTGTATTATAAAAAGCGCTATATAAATAAAGTTGACTTGACTTGATGTCTAATCTCGTCTTTTTCCTCTAGACCCTTGCAGCAACGGTGGCTTCTGCAAAGACGCAGTGAATGCCTTCACTTGCACCTGCCTACCAGGTTTCCGGGGCAGCAGATGTGAGGAGGACATTAATGAATGTGATAGTAACCCGTGTAAAAATGGTGCGAACTGCACTGATTGTGTGAACAGTTACACATGTACCTGTCCACCTGGATTTAGTGGGATTCACTGTGAGGACAACACACCTGACTGTACTGAGAGGTAACGACTGCACTTATTTCTGGCATGTGTATACGTTTTCAAGTATAAATACTGACCTTTGCCAACATGACAATGTTTGGGCTACAACAGACAATTGTTACAACCTGCCAAGAGGCAACAAGTCAAATCCATCCTCACTCTCTTAGAATCATATCAACAAAGCAGTAGTGGATACACTCCAAAGAACAATTGGCCAATCTAAATTTCAAACCCTGTGTGCCATTCTGCACAACAATATAGGTGTCAATGTGATGTATTGGGCAAACTCACAAAACAAGAACTGGCTGAAAAACATGGGAGACTCCAAGATAAAAATAAAAAGCACTTGTAGAACATGATTAGCATTAGACTAATAACTAACTAAAATGTGTATTTATCCTACTTACTCTAAAGATGTTTCATACAAAATGCATAATAAAAAGACTAAATTCACTGGAGAAAAACTAATTTTCCCTAAATATAATGTAGACTGCAACATGGCAGAATACCTGACCACTTTGACCAATATGCCGATATCACAAAAGGAAAATACTTACAAATACTTATATTTTGTGTTAAAGAGATTCATATTTTATTCAGCAAGGACATTAAATTGATCAACAGAGACAGGAAAGACATTTATAATGTTACAAAAGTTTTCTTTTACAAATGAAAAAATCTTTTTTTTACACAGATATATTAAGCAGCACAACTGCTGTGCAGTTTTCAACATTGATAATAAGAAGAAATGTTTCTTGAGCAGCAAATCAGCATATTAGAATGATTTCTGAAGGATCATGTGACACTGAATGGAATGAAGAATGGAATAACAATGCTGAAAATTCAGCTTTGCATCACAGGAATAAATTACATTTTCAAATATATTAAAATAGAAAACAGTTATTTTAAATGGTAATAATATTTCACAATATTACTGGCTTTGCTGTATTTTTTATCAAATCAATGCAGCCTTAGTGAGCATGAGAGACTTCTTTTAAACAAAATCTAATGGACCCCAAACCTTTGAATGGTAGTGTACATTGTACTGTCATTCTGACATGCAAAGAAAATTCAATATTATGCCTCCATACATGGCTATCAGGAAACCACTGATCTCAGCTCAGTTTTCAGAACCTGTTTGTTAAAGTCAGAAAACTGATCTGCCTCTTGATAAAGTGTACCAGAAAAAGGCTCTAGCTCTCAGTCTTCCTCTGTTGTTCATTAGCGCCCCCTCTGGTGAACAAAGGACAATGCAATCAGAGCAGCATCACAAGCCATTATAAATTACCTGAGAAACAAAATGATGTTAAATTAATGTAATAAATATGACTGATAATCATGACTACCCCCCTCCCCCTCCCCTAAACAGCTCTTGTTTTAATGGTGGCACATGCATGGATGGCATCAACAGCTTCACTTGCCTGTGCCCAGCTGGGTTCACTGGTAACTACTGCCAGCATGACATCAACGAGTGCGACTCCAGACCCTGCATGAATGGAGGCACCTGTCAGGACAGCTATGGCACATACAAGTGCACCTGCCCTCAAGGATACCATGGCCTCAACTGCCAGGTAACAAATCACAGATATGGACAAAAGTTTAGTATGCACCCATCTTACATTCATTGCTTTCACAGTGTTACACTGGCTGCGTTAACATGGACCCTAATCGAATTGTAATCAGACTAGTTGCACTGTCGGAATAAAAATACATGTAACCACGTCAATCGGAATGAATTGGCAAATCCGTATAATTTGGATTGTAAAGGGTGGTTCAAACCTTTTTTAAATCCGTTTGATAGGACATGTTAACACTTGATCTGAAATGTTCTGCGTATGTGCAATGAAGTAGTAATGAAGAGATGCATAACGCATGGGACAATGTGTTGTTGCTGTTGAATAGTGTCAAAAATGACTGTTTTGTCAATCTAAAATTCTCCTTCCACTCATCATCTGTGAAGTGCTGCAGGACAACATTGTCCTACCAGTTCTTGATTCGGACTCATCCACAGACGCCTTGATTTGGGGAGGGGAGGGGCTTATTTACCGCGTGATACATATAAGCACAAAGCTTTTGTGTAATCATCATTTTATAATGAGGACCTGAAATAGATACATTTTATGTCTGCTTTTTAAAACAAAGAAAAGAAGCAATGGGTGGAGGATGCGCCAACAGTTGGAAAGATAAATTCCGATTTGAAGCTTGTGACATTTAAACACACATATCAACCCAATCACTTTATTTAGCCTTCATGTAAACACTATGTTCGGATTCATCAATTTAAACAAAAGGTGTCTACGAAAACGTAGCTAATAGTTGTTTAGTTATATTGAAATGAAAATATATTCTGTAGTATAACTAAAAA
The DNA here is from genome assembly GCF_965113295.1 of Leuciscus leuciscus. Lineage (NCBI taxonomy): Eukaryota > Metazoa > Chordata > Actinopteri > Cypriniformes > Leuciscidae > Leuciscus > Leuciscus leuciscus. Next base: position 18,510,019 of record NC_138729.1, on the reverse strand, counting down.
AATGGCTGAAAATTACTCAAATTAAATGAACATTTAATTTTACACAATATTCACTTAAAAATTGTTTAAAAATATATATATATTTCTGTTAATTCCACTTGTTTTAAGTAGTCGATGCCAGTAACTTAAAACCTGATTGATCTATTAACTCTGTATTGCTTTACAATAATTTTTCATTTGTTAGGATAAGTTAACTAGTTAACTAATGACTAACAACTGGTCTAAGCCTTCTAGTTAACTAGATTAGTTGTATGTTAACATAAATTAATGCACTGTGAACTAACATGAACATTACATTGTTTACCAACTAACATTAACTTGTTTATAAATGTTGTAAAACTATATTGCTCATTGTTAGTTCATGTTAGTTAATGCATTAACTAATGTTACAAATGAGAGGTAAAGTGTAAACCGATCTATCCTTAATTCATATCAGCAATTTTTTGATTTTTTGAATTTTTTTAACAATAAAATAAGATAAGGTTAGATAAAAGAGATTTTAACTCATGCATGTTAAAATGCGAACACTGGATGAATTCTTGTCTTGCAGGAGCTGGTGAACTGGTGTAAGCCGTCTCCCTGTAAGAATGGAGGTATCTGCAGACAGAGCGGCACTAGGTACAGCTGCCAGTGTCAGACAGGCTGGACTGGTTTATACTGTGACGTCCCCAGCGTTTCTTGCGAGGTGGCCGCCAAACAACAAGGTAGGTTTGTTTGTATAAAAGAAAATATCTTTGCCACTTACCACACATTTTGGCGAGGCTGTTCAGCATTTAACCAATCTGGTGGGATGTTTGCTTCTCCCACTTTTAGGTGTTGAGGTGGTGCGGCTGTGTCGTAACTCTGGCCAGTGTCTGGATGCTGGAAACACACACTACTGTCACTGTCAGGCCGGATACACAGGCAGCTACTGTGAGGAGCAGGTGGATGAATGCATTCCCAATCCTTGCCAGAACGGAGCAACCTGCACCGACTACCTGGGTGGCTATTCCTGTGAAGTAAGTAAAGAAAATCTGGTGGTTAGGGAGAGGAATGACTGTAGAAGAAGACACTTTAGGTTAATGCCCGCTAAATCACCCTTCTTTGTAAAAGAATTGCTTGTTTGGCAAAGATGGAAGAAACTGCCAAGTAAACAGAAAAAGGCTTGTTTTATGTTTGCCATTAATTCGCCTCGCTCTTTCTCTGGTTTCTTGAAGTGCGTGCCAGGTTATCATGGAGTGAACTGCTCTGATGAGATCAATGAGTGTCTGTCTCAGCCCTGCCAGAACGGGGGCACATGCATCGACCTGATCAATACCTACAAATGCTCCTGTCCCCGGGGAACACAAGGTCGGATATCACTTCCTCTGTTTTGCTCTTTTTGCCCATTCCATACTTCATTAATTAGGTCTTTACTGTTATCAGCAGGCTTAGATGATTCTATTTGATTGATGTAGTCATGCTTAATTACATCTCATAGATGGAGTTTTATTTCATAAAATGGACAGAAACTTTTAAACAGTGTATTATATTACCCAGTTGCATTAAAGTTAATTGTCCTTTCTCTTTGTCTCTAGCTCTGTGATTTTAAGGCATCATAGGAACACTCAAAACAAGAGAAACGCCAATATGAATATATATATTGATCTTATATATGTATTTTTTTTTTTTTTACTTAATTCCTTTCTTTATATTAACATAATTATACTAATAACATTTTACATAATTATACATAACATAAAGCTTTCCTGTAGCTCAGTGGTAAGAGCATTGCGTTAACAACGCAAGGTTGTGGGTTCGATCCCAGGGGATTGCACGTACCTATGTATAAATGTATAGGATAATGCAATGTAAGTCGCTTTGGATAAAAGCGTCTGCCAAAATACATAAATAAAATGTATGAAACTTTATAAATATTTTTTTATTTCATTATATTAAATTTTCCATCATATTATAAACCTATAATTAGTTTTCAATTTTCTAAAATCAGTTTAATAAAAAAAATTCAGTTTACAGTTTTATTTTTAGGCTTAGAATATCACATTGTTAGCTTAGCAACATGCTAACATCAAATTTTATCATATAACTCTAGGGTGAATCACAATATAACCAACTTGGATTTGAAAAATCTGACAACACCACAAAATTACAATCCCATGAAGCATTGTGAATGAAAATCAGAATACAAACGATGTATAAATATGAACCTGTAGTTTTAAAGATGTTGATGTTGATGTTAAAGCAGCTTTTATTACACCTTTGCCCTCCGCTCCTCTCTCAGGTGTGCACTGCGAGATCAACATTGACGACTGCACACCCTTCACCGACCCCATCACCCATGAGCCCAAATGCTTTAACCAGGGCCGCTGCGTGGACCGTGTGGGTGGGTACCACTGCATCTGCCTGGCCGGATACGTGGGGGAACGCTGTGAGGGTGATGTCAATGAATGCTTGTCCAACCCTTGTGACCCCCGTGGCACGCACAGCTGCATCCAGCTCACAAACAACTACCGCTGCGAGTGTCGCACAGGATACACAGGTACAGCACAGGCTACTGTGAACCATTTCTTCTTTGATTTAGAGAGTAATACTACTCTCTGATCCTGGTGTCAAAATGTGTAATAACCTTGTTTGTGTATCCCTACAGGTCAGCACTGTGACAAAGTGTTTGATGGCTGTAAGGGGAAACCTTGTCGTAATGGAGGCACCTGCGCTGTGGCTAGCAACACTCCTCATGGCTTCATCTGCAAATGTCCACCGGTTGGTCACATTCTCTGATACATTTAGCCAACGGTCCTTTGAACCTGATTTGCGTCATTTCGATCCTGTTCTCAACTCTTCTGCCTTATTATTTCATATTCATTACACATAATTTTTTTAAGTTAATTTAATTCTCTACAATCATACACTATCGTTCAAAAGGGCCAGTACATTTTTATTTATTTTTTAAGAAATGAATACTTTTATGGAGCCATGATGCATTAAATTGAAAAAAAGGGACAGACTTTTTTTTTTTTTTTAAATGTTATGTAAGCCTCTACTATAAAAAAATGCTTTTTAAACTTTATATTAATACAATTTTTGTATTGTAGTACATAGTTTCCACAAAAATATTAAGCAGCACAACAGTTTTCAACATTGATAATAATAATAAATGTTTCTTTAACACAAAATCAGCATATTAGAATGATTCCTGAAGAATCATGTGGCACTAAAGATGCTGGAAATTCAACTTTGCCATCAAACAGATAAATTACATTTGAAAATAGATTAAAATAGAAAACAGTTGTTTATTATTTGTCAAATTGTAATAATATTTCACAATATTACTGTTTTTACTGTATTTGATTGAACAAACTTTAAAAAAAAATCGTATAGAGGTTAAATGGTACTGTAGCCTGCATATTAACATAAAACTTGTGTATGTCTCGTTTAGGGTTTTACAGGCTCAACCTGCGAGTATGACGCTCATGCTTGTGGGAGCCTCCACTGCAAAAATGGCGGTACATGCGTTTCTGGTCACAAGAGCCCTAAATGTCTTTGCACCCCTGCCTTCACTGGTCCTGAGTGCCAGTATCCCACTGAGGGTCACTGCACCACCAATCCCTGCTACAACGGTGGCACGTGCGAGTATATCCCAGAGGCCCCATTCTACCACTGCATCTGTACTACTGGCTTCAATGGCCTCTTCTGCCACATCTTGGACTACAGCTTCCCAGGCGGCTCTGGTCGAGACGTCACACCTGCTCCAGTGACGAAGAGCTGCGAGATAGCAGAGTGTGAAAACAAGAAGGGCAATAAGATCTGTGACAGCGCATGTAATAATTATGCCTGCGATTGGGATGGAGGGGACTGCTCACTGAACTTCAATGACCCGTGGCAGAACTGTTCGGCCGCGCTGCAGTGCTGGCGCTATTTTAATAACGGGAAGTGTGACGAACAATGTCACAACGCTGGATGCCTCTATGATGGATTTGACTGCCAGAGACTGGAGGGCCAGTGCAAGTGAGTGCTATCTGATCATTTGTAACACAAGTTTCAGTGCAAGGTTTCAGTGGGTTTCTTGTTTAAACTTCAAACAGTTTGAAGCTAAAAGGGTCATGCTGAAGAGAATTTGTCAGGGAGTTTTAAAATTGTGATTGCAGGTCTGAAAACAAAACAAAACATGGATTTTTTTCTAGTTAAGCTCAGATATGAAATATTTTTCAGTTAGAATTTTCTATTAAATTATTTTTATTTTGTAAGCTTAATTTTTTTAAATCCAATCTTTTTTAAATGGCTATTAAAATTTGTAAAAAAAAAAAAAAAATATATATATATATTATAAAATTAGAGCCTATGGCCTCGTGGTCAGTGCTCTGACGTGTAGTGTGGTTGCGCTTCGGGCGACCCAAGTTTGAGTTCCAGCTTGTGGTCTTTTCCCAACTCCCATCCCCCTCTCTCTCCCACTTCACTTCTTGTCCTCACTCCAGCTATACTCTCCTAATAAAGGCACAAGCTTGTAGTCCAGCCATCAATACCAGCTTGTGAAAGCTAATAGCCATAAATGGCCATCTAGAAACTTTGTAAAAGCACAATCATAAGCTTTTTATCTCTGTTTTCCATGCCATTTCTAAACTCTGCTCTCCTCTCTCATAGTCCACTCTACGACCAGTATTGCAAAGACCACTATTTAGATGGCCACTGTGACCAGGGCTGCAATAATGCAGAGTGCGAATGGGACGGGCTGGACTGTGCCAACAACATACCCGAGAAGTTAGCTGCTGGACTACTGGTTGTGGTGGTCCACATTATGCCCGAGCAGCTCCGAAACAACTCCTTTGGATTTCTGCGAGAGCTCAGCAGAGTGCTCCACACCAACGTCGTTTTCCGACGCGACAGCAAGGGAGAGGAAATGATCTACCCGTATTACGGCAACGAGCAGGAGCTGAGGAAGCACAACATCAAACGATCACTAGATGGCTGGAACGGTGCTTCTAGCAACGTCATGAGCTCTGTAAAAAGCGGTATTTACAATATAGTAGTGGAAGGAGGGAGAAAACGCAGAGAACTGGACGAGATGCAGATCAAAGGGTACGTATGCTACAACTGAGCCCTCATCTGCTTTAAAAATATGTTTTAATATAAATCAATAAAAATCATCCTTTTGATTTCCATCAGCTCTGTGGTATACTTGGAGATAGACAACCGCCAGTGCTACCAGCAAACCTCCGAGTGCTTCCAGAATGCAAACGATGTGGCTGCTTTCCTCGGAGCCCTAGCTTCCAGCGGCAATCTGAATATGCCTTACGTCATCGAGGCCGTCACAAGTGAGTGTTTGGCACGAGTATTGTCGTGTGCCTCACGTCTTCCCATAATGCCCTTAATCAAGACTAGGCCTCACATCTTACTGCATGTATTCAGTAGCAACCCCCCTCCCCAACCTTTAACCCCACCGCCTCCTACCGCGGATTACAGGGATCACTTTGAAGTTTGTGCGTTTCTTCCTTATAACAATGAAGCAAATGTTCTTTGTGCATTAGACAGACTAAGCAATCAATGTGGCAGTCTGAGGGCAGATCCACTGGCTCCAGGCACCGAAAATAGCTAATTGATGCAAATCATGTCAACTCATTTGGCCCAACAAGACACTCTCACATACATGCATATCACCCATACATGGCATGAATCTAAAATGATGGGGGGCTGCTGCAACCTTAACCTTGTTGAATGTACCAGACTTAATGCATCTCCAAGGGTTTAGGTGAGCAGAGTTTATCATTTCAAAATCGTTAGTGGAGAGAGCTTGAAAAAAGAGAGGAGAAAAATTGATCGGGAGTGTGCTAGAAGTTGGGAGTCTTTGTTATCTCGAAAATCCTAATAAATCCTTCGTCTTTACAGCTTAAAGTGTGCGCGGTAATTTGAAGTTCATTAATCCCTCCCTTTTTTTCCCTTAAAGAAGAACGGGTAAAGTTGTCTCCTGGTACCCTGGGCTGAGAAAGGGGAGAGGAGGTGTTCTTTCTTTTCTCTTTTTTCTATCCTCCTCCTTTTCTTATTTGCCAGCTCCTTCTTTTTGATGAGAAGCGGTTAGCAATTCTGATTAACACGAACGCGTGCCTCACTCTAGTTTGTCTGTCCATCTCCAGCGATTTGTGCCTCATCGTTGCATGAGAACATATTCGTGTCCCTTTTGTGGGTCTGACATGTCAACTGTGCTTCCTGTGGCAGGTAAGATTGATGGACCCTCGCCCATAGAGCTCTATCCGGTCTACGTGGTTCTGGCAGGACTGGCACTGCTGGCCTTTGTCGGCGTGGGAATGGTCGCTTCCCGTAAACGCCGCCGTGAACATGGTCAACTTTGGTTTCCGGAGGGATTCAAGACTAGCGAGCCCAGCAAGAAGAAGAGGAGGGAGCCAGTCGGCGAAGACTCTGTTGGTCTGAGGTGGGTTCGCTGCGTCATCTTCCGATATCAAGTTTGAAGGGACAAATTATGATGGAGGACAACTTTTTCATTTGAAATTATGATCATTTGTTGAGTTTAATTTAATTGACTAGTTTTAGGAAGAAAGTGGAGGCTTATAATCAGTGACAGTTTGTTGGTGTTAGAGCACAATCTTTAAGTTAGTTTTGCTGGGATGTAGTAAAGTGCAAAAAAAAGTTATTTCAGCATGTCTAATGAGTTATTTTTCTGAAAACAGGCCACTTAAGAACTGTTCAGACATTTCATTAATGGATGACAACCAGAATGAATGGGGAGAGGAGGAACCATCAGACACCAAACGCTTCAGGGTGAGCAGAGCAACAGAAAGCGCTAACATTTACATAGAAGTGAATTTAAAAAGCCTCTTACAATGAATATTCTTGCATTAATTAATACAATTAATTACATTTTTCAATCACTCCTCTTTTAGTCTGAAGAACAGGCGATTCTTGATTTAGATGATCAGCCAGATCACCGGCAGTGGACGCAGCAGCACTTAGACGCAGCCGATCTGCGAATCCCATCCATCGCTCCCACACCCCCTCAGGGCGAGATTGAGAGCGACTGCATGGACGTCAATGCCCGAGGACCAGGTTAGGCATTGTTGTATAATAATAATAAAAGAAATTCCCCCAGGTAATGATGATTTTGTTCTTTACAGTAATTGTAATGGGAATTTAATTAGAATTATTTTTTAATATGTTTCTATTTATTTATAATAAAATGTTATTAAATTAATTCAAATTTAAATAACATTTTTAAATTATATCTTTCTATAACATTTATTATTAAACAATTTGATTATAATATGTTAACATATATATTTATATATATATATATATATATACACACACACACACACATATTTATATATATATATATATACTGTACTGTAGATACATACATATACATGGTAACACTTTAGTTTAGGGTCCAATTATCACTATTGGCTAGTTGCTTATAAGCATGCATATTACTAGGATATTGACTGTTTATTAGTACTTATAAAGCACATATTAATGGATTATTCTGGATGATCATACTCTACATCCTTTAATCCTAAATAAAACTTAACAACTACCTTACTAACTATTAATAAGCAGCAATTAGGATAATACTGAGGCAAAAGTCATAGTTAATAGTTAGTTAATAGTGAGAACTGGACCCTAATCTAAAGTGTGACCACATACACACACACACACACACATATTATATATATAAAATGTGGCCTCATTGATCAGATAATTAAGTAGTTAACTATTATATTTTACATATATTTGCAGGGAAATCATGTTAATTATTTAGCTAACACAGATATGGAGATATTCATTAAAAAAATTTATGAGAACTCAACCTGCTTAAAATTCTGGATTGTGGATTACACCTGTTCCTCGGTTTGCACATAGTGTGTGTGTGCACGTTGTCGAGTGCTGGGATGAGGAACTGAATTGAGCTCTAAGTAGGAGTTAATGCTCAAGGCCCTGTGGGAAAAGGAATCCACTTCAAAGGCTCTGACTGAAAGATGTAAACCCCGGGGAACTGAGCACTTTTTTACCAGTCTTAACGATTCATCCTGTGATATTCTGCTTACATGTGTTTTGCTAATTAAAACTCTTTATGAAATGCTCTTCTCTTTCTATAAGCACCAATATACCCCTGACAACACTTGAAGATAGTCAAAGGCAACACTCTTTTGGTATCTCTTTGCAAGCTGTTTTTCCTTTTTTTCCTCTTTGTGTGGATTGATGTTTTTAAATCGACCAAATCAGGCCTGATTTGGGAATAGCTATTCTTTTGAAGCCGTGAAGCCCCTGTCGAAGTCAGAAAAGAAAGCAGCTTCTCAGAGGTGATAATACTCAGTTTTACCAGCGGTTGAAATTTCAAAGTGTGGCCCGCGTCCCTGAGCTTTACCAAACCGCCACGCTTGATTACAATCCGTTATCGAAGCGATCTGGGGTGATTGAGAAAGGCAGCGCATCAAATCCTACTTCGACTTGTTTGTTTCTTTGCCGTTGCTTTGGTCCATCACTTTAAGGAAAAGATTTCTTCAGATTGCCGTCAGACTACTCAAAGGAAAGTTTTTGGCCCTTCATTGGTGTTTCATTGGTCTCAGGTTTTTCTCTTTAAACTGTTTAGTAGAAATAACAATGAGAACTGGGGGTCTTCATGGAATTTCAGAATTTGAAAAATGAAAGTCTCCTTTGTATAAAGCATCAGCTACATAAATAAATGTAAAGGTAACAGACCTTCACTCTCTTTTTCCTCTCTAGATGGCTTTACTCCTCTCATGATCGCATCCTGTAGTGGAGGAGGGCTAGAAACAGGGAACAGCGAGGAAGAGGAGGATGCTTCAGCAAACGTCATCAATGACTTCATCTACCAAGGCGCCAACCTTCACAACCAGACAGACCGTACGGGTGAGACGGCTCTACACCTGGCTGCCCGCTATGCCCGCTCGGATGCTGCCAAAAGGCTCCTGGAGGCCAGTGCAGATGCCAACATCCAGGACAATATGGGACGGACTCCATTACACGCTGCTGTGGCTGCAGATGCACAAGGAGTCTTCCAGGTATGTGAACCAGCACTGCATAAATGAATACTGTATAAATTAAGGAGGTTTAATATTCTGTATTTCCATCGACTGATTCCTAAGCATGTTAACCTTTGTCCCTTATGCAGATTTTGATACGGAACCGTGCCACAGACTTAGATGCCCGCATGCATGATGGCACCACACCTCTGATACTGGCAGCAAGACTGGCGGTCGAGGGCATGGTGGAGGAACTCATCAACTGCCATGCTGATGTCAATGCCATTGATGATTTTGGTATGACTATTACACTGCCTTACTTAATTCATGCAGTTGTCTTAAAAATCGGATCTAAAGGTTCATTTTAAAATGCTTGTAAATAATTTAGTTGACAAAGAAAAAATGTGCTCATGAATTTATAAATAAATAAATAAATACATAAATATTAATAATAATAATAATAATAATTAATGTAAAAGATTATTAATATTATTATTACTTAATGCATTAATCAGAAAACAGCCCAGGTAAACCAGTTGGCACCTCATGAAGTTGCTTGAGATAAGATAAGATACATGTATACCTAAGATATACCGTTTAAAAAAAAAAAATGGGTCATTAAGATTTTTTATTAAATAATTTTTGAATGCATTAAATTGCTATATATATACAGTATATATATATATATATATATATATATATATAGCAATTTAATGCATTCAAAAATTATTTATATATATAATAAATGCTGTTTTTCTGAACTTTCTATATTCTAAATAATCCTGAAAAAGATCATGGGTTCCACAAATAATATTTAAAAAGCACAACTGTTTTCAACATTGATAATAATAAGAAATGTTTATTGAGCAGCAAATAAGCATAATAGAATGATAAAAAAATAAATAAAAAAAAATGTGACACTGAAGACTGCTGAAAATTCAGTATTGCCATTGTAGGAATAAATTACATGTTAAAATGTATTATTAGAAAAAAGAAAACCATTTTAAATTGTAGTAATATTTCACAATATTACTGCTTTTATTGCATTTTTTTATCAAATACTGTAAATGCAGCCTTGGTGACGATAAGAGAGTTTAAAGAAAAACCTAATTTAATTTAATTTATTTAAGTTTTTTGTTTTGTCTATTAATTTTTATGACTTAACCATTATTCTAAAATATTGAAAAAGATAATAATTAAAGTTGAGTCCAAACATTTTACTGTTAATGTATATACTATGGCAAGATAAATGTCAGATTTATCACTATTGTATGTTGTTTTTCACATGCTAAAGCACTTTCTGTTTGTGCTGCAGGTAAATCTGCTCTTCACTGGGCAGCAGCTGTGAACAACGTAGAAGCAGCGATGGTGTTGCTTAAGAACGGAGCAAATAAAGATATGCAGAACAATAAGGTAAGCAGCACTTGCTTTTCTTTAATCACAAATAATGCTTTGTGTTATTGTAGACATTCGCATTATACTCAGATTAACAGCATAGCACAAAACCATTGTCATTTTCAGAATGCTTTTTGCTAACCAATTCTTTTCCCACGTTCAGGAGGAGACTCCTCTATTCTTGGCAGCAAGAGAAGGAAGTTACGAGACTGCTAAAGTTCTGCTCGAGCATTTTGCCAATCGGGAGATCACCGACCATATGGATCGGCTCCCACGGGATATCGCTCAGGACAGAATGCATCACGACATCGTGCGGCTCATCGACGAATATAACCTGGTCCGCAGCCCTCCCATGCACAGCGCCCCCCTCTGCACCACCCTCTCCCCACCTCTCTGCTCTCCCAACGCCTTCATGGGCGGCATGAAGCCCTTACAAAGTAAGAAGCCCCGCAAGCCCAGCGCAAAAGGCATCGGTTGCAAGGATGGCAAAGACATGAAAGTCAAGAAGAAGAAGACACAGGATGGAAAGGGACATTTGCTAGACAGCTCGGCCGTGCTCTCGCCGGTGGATTCCTTGGAATCGCCCCACGGGTACATATCTGATGTCGCCTCCCCACCGCTAATGACATCACCCTTCCAGCAATCGCCCTCCATGTCGCTTAATCACTTACAAGGCATCTCAGATACCCACATGAGCGTCAACCATCTAGGCATGGGCAACAAGCAGGACCTGGCCCACATACAGTTCGATCCGTTACCCCCACGTCTCACCCATCTGCCAGTGGCCGGTTCTAACGGCTCAAACGTCATGAACGGCCAATGCGAATGGCTTGGACGGATGCACGGTAGTATGGGTCCTCAAAATCAATTCGCAGCCATGAGGAACGCCTCAGGTCAGGCCAGCCTTCACCAATCCGGCCTGATGACGTCTCTCCACAATGGCCGCCCCGCTACCCTGTCTCAGATTTTGAACTATCAAAGCCTGCAGAACGCGCACCTCACCGCTCAGCCGCATCTTATGCAGCAGATGCAGCAGAACATGCAACAGAGAGCGCAGCAGACAGGCGTCCAGCTGCAGCACCAGAGCACCAATCCACCCAGTGGCGTGAGCCAGAACTTCATCGGCGGTGAGCTGGGTGGCCCGGAGCTCCAGCAGAGCGCAGGGAACAGCATGCCCATCCACACCATAATCCCCCAGGAGACCCAGTTGCTAAACCCGTCCTCTCTGGGCCCCAGCATGGCGGGCACGCAGTTCCTGACGCCACCTTCCCAGCACAGTTACTCAAACGCCATGGACGCCAACACCCCCAGCCACCAACTCCAAGTGCCTGACCACCCTTTCCTCACGCCGTCTCCAGGTTCACCGGACCAGTGGTCCAGCTCGTCGCCCCATTCCAACATGTCTGACTGGTCGGAGGGCATTTCCAGTCCTCCCACCAGCATGCAGTCGCAAATCGGACACATACCGGAGCAATTCAAATAGAACAAAAAAAAAAAACAAAAAAAATCAAGGAACACTCCATAAGCCTGCTTACTGAAGGGTCATTAAAATGCCTCTTGTACTAACCATATTTTTTTTAATTTATTGATATTTTGTTATTTATACTTTTTTTCACCATTTATTTTTACATTTGGGCAAAATAAATTATCTTGGAGAAGAAGGTCAATTTTTATAATGTAATGCTATTGACCTCGATACACTGTACTCAAATGTACACACTGGGTATTTATTGGTCTTAATATGCCTGTTTTTTTTGTTTTTTTGGTTTTTTTTAGTTAAATCGATCATTTTTAAAATTTGATTTACACCTAATATTGTATAAATTTGTAAAAAAAAAAGTTATTGTACGGGCATTTTAGAGAGCACATTTTTATACAACAAACTTCAGTGTTAAAGTAGATTTATGTTGTCTGAAACAAGCTGCTTTTCCGTTATGATTGAATTTCTTACGCGTTACGTCGTCTGATATTTGTTTTGGTTAGGTTCTGATTTGTGTGTGTGTGTTACAAGATTTATACTACAAATAAGTAGTGGTTTTATAATTGAACATTTGTATAGTTCAAAGTGATTTTGCTCTTTCTTTCGTTCTCTCTTTCTTGTATATTAAATTCCTGCAAAAAGCAGATTTCTTAATGTCCACTGTGAATGTGGATGTGAAAGTGAGGATCTGAGCTACTTACAGGAAATACTTAATATTGACTTGTATGAAACAGGTGCCAATATCAAGTGATCTGTATCTTTCCTCCCAATTTTGTAGAACTGGTCATGTGGCCAAAAGTGTCTGGGGTTTTATGGAGGTGTTTCAAATTGAACTTCTCTTTACTGTACTTCCAGTTTTGTATCTTCGTTTGAGCCTATGGCTAATGTAAATAGATATATTGTATGCGTTTGTCATGTAAACAGGATTTTGTTTCAGAAATCTTAAGTGTGCCATGGAAATTTGAAATATTTTAATGCTTCGTAGTTATGTTTTCTATACGCAGAACGTCTATATATATTTTTTCTCAGTATCACTGGGGTAGAGACAAATATAATAAATGTAGGCTATACACACAAATCACTAGAGGATATGCCATATAAAATAACACAATTAGATGATTTATGACTCACTATTGACCACCAATAGTTTTCCACAAAATCAAAGTTAAAAGGTCCCAATAACGGGCTGTGTCATGTATCCTCTTTAAGCCATCAGTACTTAAGTGTTCATCAGCTTTGAACCGCACTGAGTATACAATATCTGTAAATGTTACATATCTGCAAACGTGTAGTTTACATGCAGAGTATTTTCTGTCAGTTCTACTGTCTGTACAAGTTTCTTTGCATAATAAAAGATACCTATGTGTATTCATATTTCAGTCTCCTTTGTTGTATTTCTCTGTCTTTCTTCCAATAACACTTTATTTTATGGCCTATTTAGCTTATCAAGTGTATTTCTTTCACACTTTAGCTTGATTTATATCAAAGGCCTTTATAGACAGCAACTCAAAACAGATATATCGACAAAGTTATCATTGCAATAAAAAGTTGGGTTTGAATATCAAAGAAAATTTTTTATATTTTTCTTATTGTATTTTTATGACTTAATATTTATATACTAGGGGCTGCAAATGGTTTTATTTCATTGGCCTGTCAACAGCGCCATCTGCTGCTGAGAGCTGAGAGGAAAAATGCCATCGTTGAACTAGAGCGGCCAACCAGCTTTCAAATGTCTACTTTAAGTATGTACTCATTTTGTGAGGCTCACTCAGCTATTACATTTTTGTTACATATACATTGAATTTCTGCATTGAATTATTCAAAATTCTCCAAATCTAATGAGGGATCACACAGACCTTGAAGTTTGGGGATAGGCGGGTTCGTTGTGAACAAGAATAATTAATTAATTAAAATTAAAATTAAATAGCAGAATTTTAATGAATTGATGCTGATAATAATTTATGCTGATGATTCTAAACCTTTGGGACCATCCTCTCAATATTCTTGAGGCAACTCTTCAAAATACTAGAATTTGATTAATTGTTTTTCTGACTATACCACCACTTAAAAGTCAGCTTGAAACGGAAGTTGTGATAGTCTTTTCTACGTATATCCGAGTGAAATGGCTTCTTAAACAAGGAACAATGCTGGCTGCGTCCGAAATCGCATATTCTCTTGCAGGTACTTATTTTGAATAAGCAATTACGACTAGCCTACTAAAAAAAAAGTATGTAGTAAGAGTGTGTATAGTATGAATGTAATCCGAATGTACAACATTCGCCATGTTGTCATTATTATGACCTAAGTTACCAGTGTCAGTTGTGTCGCTACACCTCCATTCACAAATCCTTTCCCATGGCCTCATGGGATAGTAAAGTGTCCATTATATCCACACTTCAGAATCTCGCCAGAGTAGGTCATCCGGGTCCTTTTTGCCTACTCCTTTATGAGTATTGTGAATTTGGACACTTCTTTTTTCACATTTGTTTTTTCATCCTCAGGTCTTTACACTGGCTCCCAGTTACATTTAGGATTGATTTTAAAGTATTATTACTGGTATATAAATCATTCAATGGCCTAGGAGGACCTCAATACATTGCAGATATGCTCACTGAATATAAACCCAACAGATCACTCAAATAAGGATCACATCAGCTAGAAATACCAAGGGTTCACTCTAAGCATGGTGAGTCCACTTTTAGCTATTATGCCAGCCACAGCTGGAACCAGCTTCCAGAAGAGATCAGATGTGCTCCTACAGTCACATTCAAATCACATCTATTTTACACTTTTCTTTTCTTTTTTTTTTATTCTAAACTGTTTTAATTATTCTTATTTCTTTTGATTATTTTAATTTCTTCTCTGTAAAACACTTTGAATTACCATTGTGAATGAAATGTGCTATACAAATAAACTTGCCTTGACTTGCATTGCCTTGCCAATACAGCTGTAATCAAAATTATTCAACCCTTATTGCAAATCAGGTTTATTGGCAATATTTACAGACTTTCAGTTGTTTGCAATGAACAAATCAAACAAAAGTAATTGAAACAGCTCAACACAACAAATGTTTCAAGTGGTTTCCCCAAATTCAACTGAAAATGCAACTTTTAATGACTTCTGCAGTCTCAAAATGATTGAACCCTCTAAATAGAATCCCTCACAACATCACAAATCTGCAAAACAGGGGTTGTCTCAAGAACACATGAAATATCTGAAATGAAAGCTCTAGCATAAGTTCTGCCAGGAAGACTCAAATGTTACGTCACCCATTACGTTTTGGTCTAACCAATCATTATCTAATATTTGTAGTATAAAAGATCGGTACTTACACATGTTTGAGTTCGCAGATGATGACGCAAACATTCACCCCCATCTTCCCCACCACCACCAGTATGGTCCCTGTCCATACCTCCCCGGGGGTCGGCTGCGCCCCTGCCTTCATCTTCAGGCAGGAAATGCAGAGTCCACTACCATCTGAATGTGAGCTACGGACATGGCCCATGCCAAAGAACTTTATCATTCAATATTTTTGCTTTCATTTGCTGGTCTATTAATTAATACATGTTGTGACACTGTCACACATGACACATGTTTTAACCACTCTATGTATTATAATGATTTTATGTGTAGGGGAGCGCGGGGCACAACCTAACGCGGGGCTAGTTGTAACACGCTTGTTTTAAATACTCCCGCACATGCTTGGATGACGAAACTTTGTGTATTTACTAGTTGCCATATCAACACTATATAGAAAAAAAAAATTCCGCCAAATATTTTTTTTTTTGGGAAGATATCCATAGACATTTATTAAACCATAGCAAAAGTAAATTTCTTACTTAAGTTAATTTTTCATCTCTATTTTTTGTGTTTATTTAAAATAAGACAAATCTGATATTATTTTCATCTCCAAGATGTTATTTAACAGTTGAGATAGTTCTTTAATGCTTCGCTAACTAGCAGAAGACACTAGCAGGGTTTAAACCCCAGTTGTGCAGGCGGGGGCATGTTGTCACACTGCGTTACAATGTGCCCCTATTTAGAAATATGCTATTATATTCTGTACTTTTATTAATTTTATTGGGAAACCGTGAGAAAAAGGTGAATAAAGACTGAGAGTCAATGTTCAGAAATGACTAATTATTTATTTGTTTTGAACTATGTTGTATAGCTGTGTTTTTCATGTGTTCGTAGTCAAAACTCAAAAATTTGTTTATATTTAATTATTAAAAATTGCCATTATTTTATATGAAAAAGTTTTTTAATTGTATTTTATTTAGAAAATATTTTAGTTTGTTTTGTATATATTTTTTATTAGATCAGATAACATTTTAATTATGTCATGTTACTATGTGCCCCACACATGTTACAATGTACCCCACCTATGGGGCATGTTGTCACATTTCACTTCCATTCTTTTGGGGTATGTCAAGAAAAAAGTATATACTGTATTAATAAAACAAAACCACATAATTGTACTAGACATGTGGGAAATTAGTGTGGGAAAAAACAAATACTCTGAACCATAAGTAGATTTACACAAACTGAGAAAGTCAAAAAGCGTTAGGTTGTGCCCCGCTCTCCCCTATTAGAGTTTTAATAGGTTTACATGTTGTCTTAGTCATTTTAGTCCATTTTATTCCTCTTATCTGTTTTATGTGTGTATGTCTTTAAATGATTATGGATCTGCCTGTCATGTGAGCAAAAACCTCTCACAGTTTAATCTGGCCCCAATTTTATTCTTGAAACGCTACCGATTAGGCCAATTGTTACAATGTCATTGTGATATTATCTTGCAAATTCAAAGTTAAAGGAACAGTGGTTACACTTGGACGGGTATCAACTAGCTATCAACGGCTGCAACCAGATTTCTGAGAGGGCAAGTTCAGAAAAACCCTAGAGTAACTGCAAAAGACCTGCAGCAAGACTTGGTGGCAACAGGCACTGAGGTTTCAGCTGCACAGTAAGGCACGTACTAAACGCATGCCAGAACTCCAAGACGTACACCACTACTGACCCAAAAGCAAAAGGAAAGTCCCCTTCAATTTGCTCAAAAACATATAAATAAGCCACAGAAGTTTCGGGATTCTGTTCTGTGGGTTGATGAAACAAAACTGGAACTTTTCGGCCCTATGGATCAGTGGTATGTCTGGAAGAGGAAGAATGAAGCGTATGCTGAAAAGAACACACTGTCTACAGTTAAGCATGGTGGAGCCCGGTGATGCTCTTTGCATCCTCTGGCACTGGAAACCTGCAGCGTGTGGAAGACAAGATGGATTCATTGAAGTATCAGGAAATCCAGGAGAAAACGTCAGTGAGGAAGCTGAAGCTTGGGCGTCATTGGACCTTCCAACAGGACAATGATCCCAAGCATACCTCAAATTCCACCAAGGCTTGGTTGCAGAAGAAGACCTGGAAGATTCTACAGTAGCCATCAGTCACCTGACTTGAACCCCATAGCAAATCTCTGGTGTGATTTGAAGAAGGCGGTTGCAGCACACAAACCCAAGAATATTACTGAACTGGAGGCCATTGCTCATGAGCAATGGGCTAAGATTCCTCAGAAACGCTGCCAGAAGCTGGTGTCTGGTTATACATCTTGATTGCAGCAAGTCATAACAGCAAAAGGGTGTTCTACTAAGTACTAAAGATGCTTGCCATGAAGGTGTTGAATAATTTTTAGACAGCAGAAGTCATTAAAAGTTGCATTTTCAGTTGAATTTGGAAACCACTTGAAACATTTGTTGTGTTGAGCTATTTTCAATACTTTTGTTTGATTTGTTCATTGCAAACAGCTGAAAATCTGTAAATTTAGCCAATAAACCTCATTTGTAATGAGGGTTGAATATGCCATTTCGGATGTAGCCGTAGTGAAGGACTTGTTTTTGTCCATCATTGGTTGGATCGTTGAATTGTTGTGGTTTGTTATTGCTGTGATCTCATGTAAGTGTCAGGTCGTCCTGCCCTCACGGTGTCATGAAACAGAAGGATTCACACAAGTAAAGTTATCTACAGGTTTATTTGCAGCAGTATGTGATCGCAACGATGGAAGCAGGAGAGTAAACTGATGAATATAGAGTTCAGGATGGATATCTGGATGAGTAATGGTCTTATCTGTTGCAGGTTCTGAAATGAAGATCAAGGCAGATGACTGAAGACGGATGAAGGAAGCAGATGACTGAAGACAGATGTTCTGGTAGGTATCGTGCAGGTAAGGAGTCAGGTAAGTGTTCTTTGAGGGAACGACGAGACCAGACAATGGTGAACTCCAGAAGGAAGTGTGCTGGATGATGATCACTGAAGATTGGTGACAGACAAATCATTTATAGTCCTGCATATAAATCCTGCAATATTCCATTTTAAAAAATCAAATAGTGTAAATTTTAATTTCATGGTGTTTTTAACAACGTCTTTCAACAATTCAGGCCCTTCAACTTGATTGATACCAGTGTTCCCCAATGCACTGAACTCTGTGGAGTGAAGCGTCAAACTGCAGTGTTACTCGTGATGCATTGCACATAGGTTAAGTGTTGTAACATGGTGCTCATTTTGAATAAAATTCAAATTATGTAGATAACACCTATTCGAGGTACAGCTAATGAATAAAAGAAAATTCACATAAAAAAACAACATAAATATGGAATAGAAACTGATTCTGGCGACCCTAGGTACAGTGAATTATACAACATGTTACATAACTCTTCTGCAAAACTATCTGCAATGCAGGCATCAAAAACAAATGTCAAATGTAATCTAATGTAATTAACTGCCGCGTGTTCACTGTTTTAGTTTTTTCAGTCACTCTTGTTTCTTTATCTATTTGTTCCCATTCCATATGACAACCAGCAGTGCTTGGTAGATTACTTACAAATTGTAGTTACTGATTCCAAATTGCATGACAAAAAATGAAGTTAGTAATGTAAGCCATTACCATATCTTGTACCATATCTTGTACAGTGGTGGGTATGATTGTAGTCAGCTACTGATTCCAAATTACATGACAACAAATGTAGTTAGTGTCACAGATTCAACCAACACGCCATCAGCACCAGCTCCACCTATACTTGTTCCCAATCACCAGAATACTAAGCACACAGCTCACGCTCATACTCACTCCACTCACTCATCGTCTACTTGTTCCTTCGAACTAGTATTCCTCAACCCTCATCATGCTTGTCTTCAAACCTGCAAGAAGAAAGACTTGTCAGTTAAGTGTGACTATCTGTTGAACTGCTTATGCTCATCACTCACCCGTCTGAAGATCCTCCAGATTGCTACCAACCTATTAAGAACTGTTATGTTTACCTCTGTGTCTCCTCTCCTGTTTCATGACAGTTCGTAACGTAAACCATTATTACACATTCAAGGTAATACAATCGGACTACTTTTGACCTATAACTCGTTTATCATATTGATTTGAATAGGATAATCTTATACCATATTGATATAAAAATACAAAGAGAGAGAAAATCTATTCCATTCTTTGTACTCAACAACAATGAAGTGCATTAAATATTACATCAGGGTTTACCAGATTGGGGTTCATGATGGAACTGCAGGGGGTTCGTGAGTTTAATGAAAAGCTATTAACCCTTTCATGCATAGTAGTCACTACAGTGGACAGCAATTAAAAAAGCTTTTTTTTTTTATTTGCACGGGTTTTGATGGCATAGTTGCACATCAACCTCTTCAGTGGACCCTGGTGCATTATCCTATACATTGCAACCAAGTGGCAAGCTGTTGTGTTTTGATTTTTTCCCCCCCTCCAAACCAAGATGGCCAATGGTCAGTCAGAAATGCCAAGTTGCTCTGGAATATCCACCCATTCCTTCTATCCTAGGAGACTCTTGTAGGTAAAAAAAAAATATATTGCAGCATCAAGCAATATCTAATGAGTCCTATCACAGTTCAATTTTCCAAGTTTTGATTTTAGATTGGGAGAAAAATCTGATTAATCCTCTGTCCACTATAGTGGACCTCATGCATCAATGGCTATATTTCAGCTACAATTCATACTTATACTGTGAATATTGTTTTTGAAAATACTTCATCTGCAGTGACTTTTTTTTTACTGTAAATAAATGTAATGGTATTATTAGGATGTCATTTTCATTGACATCAAAAAAAGTTATGTGATTACATAATGTATGTGACTTGTAATGCATTACTTTACTTGTTAGATCAAAAAGTAATCTGATTTCGTAATGCACATTATTGTAATGTTTCTTTACTCGTAACATCAAAAAGTAATCTGATTACATAATGCATGTTACTTGTAATGCGTTTCTTTACTCGTAACATCAAAAAGTAATCAGATTATGTAATGCATGTTACTTGTAATACATTACTTGTAACATTAAGACAATCTGATTACGTAATGCACATTACTTGTAATTAATTACTTTACTTGATAGATCAAAAAGAAATCTGATTAGGTAATGCATGTTACTTGTAACACATTACTTTTCTTGTAACATCAAAACACATGTAAAAACACATATGAAAATAAGTAACACATTACTTTACTTGTAACATCAAAAAAGTAATCTGAATGCGTTATGCATGTTACTACATGTCATGTCAAAGTAATGTGTCCCCAACAGGAGGGTTATGCTAGAAAGGTGTCCATCTTGAACATAATCAGAATTATCAGCTAATAAGGGTAAATCTCCATACTCTGGTACACTGGAGGGAGCATCTGAGTGGTTTCCACAGTTGTACCTTGACAGGCTGTAGAAAATTCTGATGGAATCACGTCCTCATGTTCTGATATCAAAGATACCCGAAGTGCAACTTGTATAAAGTTAAATTGCCTTTGCAATATTTCGCATTTATATTTTTTTTATATATTTTATAGTTTTCAGATGATTTGATATAATTTTATTGATTAGTTTGTTAAATACACATACTTTATTTGTTTGATTATTGTATTATGTTTAATACAGTATCTCTTCAGTTTAAACCATAAACGCATGCTGTCCACTCAAGTGGACATCTGAAAATCTCTTTGAAAAATGTGTAAAAATAAAATAAAAATTCAAATCTTGTTTTTCATGCCCTAAGAGCAATAAAAGACATAGGAAAAAAAATCCTGACTGAGGTCATTAAAATGTTAAAGGGGTGGTTGAATATGATTTCACTTTTTTAACTTTAGTTAGTGTGTAATGTTGCTGTTTGAGCATAAACAACATCTGCAAAGTTACGACGCTCAAAGTTCAAAGCAAAGGGAGATATTTTATTTTAAATAAATTGCTTATTAAGGACTACAACAAACGGCTGGTAGGGACTACATGAGCTTCCTCCCGGGTTAGTGACATCACTAACCCTAATATTTTACATAAATCCCGCCCCCTGAACACGATTTATAGATTATCAAGACAGAATATGCTAATCAAGGACTAGAAGATAACTACACATAAGATACATAAATTCACCAACTAACCATTCAGAAATGTTGTCTACATGTTGTCACTTCTTCTTGAGTCTCTCCATCTTTCTGATTTCGGTTTAAATATAAAAAGGCTAAAAGTTTTTGAAATATCTAGTGCATGTCTGTGTGAGGTAAAAGAACACAAGCTCTTGAAGCTCCGCCCTCTGTGTTGGGAGCAGCAGCTCATTTGCATTTAAAGGGACAGACACAAAATCAGTGCATTTTTGCTCACCCTCAAAAATTGACAACTTTAACATGCTATATAAAAATATCTGTTGGGTATTTTGAGCTAAAACTTCACTTACACACTCTGGGGACATCAAAGACTTATTTTACATCTTGTGAAAAGGGCATTATATAAGTGATTTAAAAATAAAAACAATCAAAATAAACAATTTACTAAAAAAATATAATAAAAAAAACAAAACAATGTATTACCTGCATGGCATGATGGTACCGTGAACTTAATTGTATTATTATGTATTATTATTATTGAATTAAGTTAATAAGTTAGGTCAATAATCAAATAAAAATCTAAGGGCTCACTTCAAGTAAATATATTTGGTCAAAGTGGTTCAGCTGACAAAAAAGTTGGGGAATCCCTGCATTGCATGTAAATATGAAATGACGTGAATGTGTACATTATAATGTGTTTGAAAGACAAAGCCTTCCAAAGACGGAAATACATGGTTAAATGACTCGCGTGATAATTCAAATACTAATAAATAATAATTGATGTGTTTGTCAGGAGCTCATTAGATATGCAATGTTGCACTGTTGAGAAAATATTCTTAAAAGTGAAATGATTTCTGTAAATCCATTGATGCAGCAGTGTCTCAGTTTTCAGTGAGGAGCTCATGACTGATCTGTGTGTGCAATTCCACAAACCTGGAAGACCTTCTGAATGTATAGCAGTAGGCTTTTTTAAGAAAGAAACATTTAAAAGATAACAAATTAGAATCAATGGATTATAAATTATATTATAATTTATTGCCATTGTGAGAATAACATGTAATCAATTGAAAAAGTAACTGTAGTATGATTATGATCATTTTAAAATGTAATTACAAATACTTCATTTTTGGAATCTGATTATGTAATCCAGATTACATGTAATCAGTTACTACCCAACACTGACAATCAGTAATATAAATATGACATGACATGAGTACCACTGTCTACCCACCTCATATTGCAGCTTACTGTACTTTTGCATTTTACAATTTATATACTATCAAATACATATTCTATTGAGCATTCTGTCACAAGATACACACTACAGATACACACTAGTCACTTACCGTTTACAAGTTTAGGATTGGTATGATTTTTTTTATATCTTTATAAGAAGTCTCCAATGCCCCCATCAAGGCTGAATTTATTTAATCAAATATACAGTAAAATATTATTACAAATTCAAAATCACGGTTTTCTGCTTAAAACATAATTTCTTCCTGTGATGGCAAAGCTAAATCTTCACCAGCCATTACTCCAGTGTTCAGTGTCATGTGATCCTTCAGAAATCATTATGATATGCTGATTTGATGCTCAAGAAACATTTCTCATTATTATCAATGTTGAAAATGGTTGTGCTGCTTAATATTTTTAAGGAAATTGTTACATTTTTAAAGGAATCTTTGATAAATAGAAAGTTTGAAAGAAAAGTATTTTTTGTTTCTTCACTTTTGATCAATTTAATGCACTCCTGCTGAATAAAAGCATTCATTTCCTTACAAAAAATATTTTGAAAAGTATTTGTATTCATACTGAGCATACTGTCAGTCTCTATCATAATGTTCTGTGTATATTATACAGTTATAATGCAGTTGATTTCAATTATTTCAGTCGACGCCGACAATTGCGAATATTTCAGATGATACCAACTTTGGATCGACAAAACTATCAAATATTATCCTTATACATTATCCTAACACAATCATTGCGAGCACAAGTTGTAATTTCTGCATAACATGTTATTTGGGTGTGCCTAACTAAATACATGAAGTTAGCCAAGCACAACATATTATTTTAGCTGTGTATTAATGCCATATGGACTTTATTTTGACACACTTATCTCTGACTGATAACAGAATGCTTCCTAAATTGTAACATTCAAACAAGCATTTTCTGTGAAGCTACTATGAAACAATATGCATTCTCAAAAGCGCTATACAAATATACTTGAATTGAATTAAAGTGCCATAATGAGCTGCCTATTCCAAACTGGTGATAAAAATTAAGCAATTATCTAAATGCTTTCAGTTCTGTTATGCCTACACAATTTGGACCACAATAAAAGTTTCAGGCTGATGGGCTGTTGAAAGGTCTTGGTTTTCCTTTTGTGTACATTAATGCCAATCTTGTCACCAGAGTTCATTAAGTAAAAAGCTTCTTTCCACATGGTCTCTCTTTGGGAATCTCAGCCATCAGTCTAATAAATCCTGTGTCAATATGAGCAAACATTGATTGATTTCTGAGGACAGGACCCTCCACAACCAGAGCACTCCAAAAGATTTTGGGGATGGTTAATGTTTCCAGCTGAATAACTCAGCACGGGTGTTATTCCCACTCCCTGGTTTAAGCACAGCACAGGTTCAACCAGAGGCATGAAATTCATACAAGCTAATTTATAATAAAATATCAGTATTATGTATAAAACAATAAAAACAAAAATCAGCGTAACATTGGGGATAAATTCCCTTCCTGAGTACACTCTTTAAAATAAAGGTCACAACAAGGACTGTTTTCGGTTCCCTATAAAGAACCGTTCAGTGAACAGTTTATATTGTTATAAACATTTCCACTTTAATTGTTTTTATTTATTTTTTGCCAAATGGAAAGTTGACAAGGTCTTATGGATGTTGAAGGTTCTTCATGGAACCATCAATGTCATAGGGCTGTGAAACGATATATACAAAATAATTATGCACAGTACACACACATATATTATGTAAACACAAACTTTTATTTTGGATGCGATTAATCACGATTAATCATTTCACAGCCCTACAATAAACCTTTATTTGTAAGAGTGTACCAGGAATCTGTGTGTCATTACAACCTGACCACTAACAGGCCTCTACACCTTCACAGTGGTAGTTATGGCAATGTAATCTATTTACCATAATTTTGTGAACTCCCTGTCAAATCTCAGCCTTGAGAGATATAGATTTCTTAGCATTAATCTAAACAATTAGATTGCATCAATTGCCATAAATCAGACCAGCATGAAGTTACATAATCCATTCCACGATGACGCACCTCTGTGTCTGCAACATGTTTTTACATATATACTTTGGGCAAAGATTTATGTCTACACATTAATAAAAAAGTCAAAGGCAGTGTTGTGTGTTTGTAATTGCCTTGCCTGTAAGACTCAGAGCAGGGCAGTGCAGGGAGGAGGATGTTTGCTTTTCAAGATGAATCAGCGTTGAGGTGTGACTTGAGATATTATAACTGATTACATGTAATCTGGATTACTTCATCAGGTTTTCCCAAAATTAATTACTTGTAATTAGATTATATTACATTTTAAAATAGTACTCGTAAACATACTACAGTTGCTGAGGTTACTCAGTTATTGATTACATGATTATAGTATTCACAAAATGGCAGTAAATTATTCATAATTCAATGATTTGCCCAATAGTTTTCCTTTTAAAAAAAGCTTATTGCATATATTTTCTGACAAGTTTTGTGGAATTGCACACACAAATAACTGCCACTTGTAATTACATGGAAAATTGAGAGGCAATATTTTTTAGTAAGTGTATTATTTTTTATTTTTTTTATTAAATTTTTTGAGATTTAATTATTAGCTTTTCATCAATTTGCAAACCCCTGCAGATCCTACACAAACCCCAGTTTGAGAAAGCCTGACATATGTTTAATGCACTTCACGATGTTAACAAAGAGAATACATTTTATTTTTCTTCTTTTGATTGTTTGTTTGATTGACAGAAATTCATCTTTAACGCTGGCATAAAAAACAGATACATCAGACAACACTGTACAACCACATTATATACCACATAATAGAACACATTTATCTCTATCAGAAACATGATTAAAACACAGTAATGAGGTAGGTACAAATTAATCAAAAAGTAATCAGATTAGTGAGATTACATTACCTAAAATATAGATTGCGTAACAAACTACAATCCATTCAAATTACATGATGAAAAATGTAGTTAAAGCTACTCAGCACAATCAGCAACATTTATACATTTGTTTATTTACTGTACTTGAAAAACTGCAAGAAAATGGGAACAATTAAATATTCTAGATGGACAAAATGGCAGTAGTGTTTATAATCTTCAGGGAGCATAAAAAAAATAAAAATAAACTTGTGTCTGCCTGTTACCTTTGTATTTTCCTATTCATAAATAAAAAGCATCTTCAAATAATGCATTATTAATTGGCTATCACAACCTACAGACAGGACAATAAAGACCGAGTAAACAATAATATATCATTAATCTGCACTGATTTCATGCCACTGACTGTACGTGTAGATATGGCGGGAATGTCCATTAAACTTGACTTTACAAAAAATAATAATACAGGAAATTACTGTAATATAATTACGAAAGATTAACCATAATTTCAGCTCACTTGCATAAGAATTTAGCCTTATCCTAGAGGCATTAATAATTATCTTTTAAACACACAACAGAAGAATATAAAACATCACTGTGCTTTTATTAACCAAACACAACATCAGGCCTAATAACAATATCTGTCTAGGCTACATAACTCTCATCCACAACAGCACATCTTGAATAATTGACATTTTAAACTGTATTTAGACTGTTTGTTGCGGGTATTTTGAAGTGTGTTAGTAATGAAGGCTGTTACACACTCACAGGGGTTTGTCATTCATCCACCGACACTCGTATCTGCTCGGACTAAACGTGGCCTCATGATTCCCACCGGAGCCTTTTACCCCTTTCTTTCATTTCTCACCCACAGATTTGTTACAGTGGATTGTTGATAGCACATCATATGGAAGGTACGTTGCGGTAAATGTGGTTGTTTTCATTAATTGCTGACAAAGGGGCTGTAGTTTAGCAGCGGGTGGCTAGTCCTCATCTCATTAAAGCAGCATTAGCTGTTAGCCGCTGGTAACTGTGTTTCATTCAAAACATGCAAACCAGTTTACAGTCAGGACAGCAGCTCTCACAGATGGTTAAATCTATCTCCCCGTGTGAGTGTTTGAATATTTAATATAGTATTATTTTGGTGTTTATTAGCTAACGTTACCTGGGCGATGGCTAGCCAGTTACTTTGCATATAAACTAATCACAGACTAGCTTATCTTGTTTTGCTAGGAGGTGGTAGGGTTTGTTTTGTTCAGTAGCTGTAAGTAACAAACGTACATGTCGTTTATGTCTGGGATTAATATTATTACATATTTGAAAGGATAGTGTTGGAATAAAAGCTACTCGTGTGCTAGCTAGCTTGGACGCTAAAGAACTGAATTAACGCACTGCTCCAAAGCTCCTGACACATTTCCATGCAGCTTAGGAAACACCACATGCCCTCATAAGAAAGCCTTTAAGGTTGTTTGAAAGTGCTTTTGCTTGTGTGTTTTCAGACGGTGGTTGCGGGATGGACGCGGAGCTGGGTGCTGACAGCGCCCGCAGAAAGATGGAGGCGGCGGGCGAGGCGCTGGAGATCGTGCCGCTGGAGTTGTATGATTCAGCCCGAGCCAAAATAGCGGCTAACCTGCGATGGCTGTTCGCCAAAGCTTTCGGAATCGGTGAGTTGATTTAACTTTGTTTATGAATGAAAACAGGACCGAAAAGCAAGACTTGTATTTATTAAATTGATTTATAGACTCTGTGTGCTATGTAATCAAAGACAAGTTGGCTAGACAGCCAGAAAAAATGTGCCTCTCCCCTTACTGTGGTATTATTACCTGACATCACTGTACCTTGATACTGGGCAATTTTTTGATAATGATAAACCATATTCATAGTTAGGCGTTGTCGTGGTGCATGTCCAAAAATGGTATTTCCATACTACCTGTACACACTGTGGTCTTTAGTGCTTAAAATGTGTCAATGCTATATTTACCACAGCAAAATGATCCAGTGGCAGAAACATTGGATCGCACTGGTATCAGATGATAATACCATAGTACTTTGATGGATGCTACTGAAATTCATGTACCAGGGTATTTACATAGTACTCCAAGCCCAGGTATTTCCAAGAGTTCATGGTACATGTCTGAAAAAACATGATAGCAGCATGGTACGTTTTAATTTTTTTTGCAAGTGTGAGCTAGAGGTGGGTGATATGACCGAAATCGTATTTCACAATAACAGTATCCACCTTATTTTGAAGTTATTTTCTTCAGAGACTTCCAATTCATTTGACGCTATAGGTAAATAACTAGAATAATAGCAATGTGCACTGAAAGCTACAAACCAGTGTTACTATTATTATGATAATATGTGAAACATTTTCACTGAAAATAATACAAAAACAAATATCAGTTTGCAATATCAAGCAGCATAACAGAATGTGCAAGCGCTTTTATTCACATATAGACAGTACCATGATCTTGACATGATACTCCAAGCTACTTAAAATACCCCAAAACTGGTTTTGCCATGTACATGTCCAGAAAAAACAAAACAAAAAACATGGTGTTGCTATTGTTATTATTCACAGTGGATTGATTCTAAGCAGTACACAAAATTAAAACTAGTCAAGATTTATGGAAATACTGCTCAACAGGTCAAGAAATATTACAGATGTACTTGTATTAGAGCTGCGCAATTAATCGTTTCAATTATTATAATTATTTCTGTTACAATGATTCAAATGATCACAGAATTACTCGGATAAAAGTTTATAGTTCAGAACATTGATGTCTACGGTAGTGATACAAATAGAGTAAATCACCTTTTGAAAGTAATTCGACGCTTCAAATAAAGAGTTTATCAATAAAATCATGACACCAGAAGGTGGTGACAAGTGACTGCTAAAAGATTCTTTATTGAATCATTCATTCAAGAGATTTGTTAAAAAATGCTGATTCATTCAGCAATGAAACAAGTTAAGTCTTTATGAGTGATTCATTGAATCATTCATTCAAACCAATTTTCTAAATAATAATAATAATTCATTCAAATTAACTACATGTGTTTGAAATACACTTCAGCAGTTAACATTTTGTCAGAACCTCTAGTAAACGACATATTATTTTGTTTAGTTGTCCATTCAGAATCGTGGGAGAATCCAGAATTGTGCAGCTCTAACTTATATATGACCTACAAATGTTTTGGCTTGGAGAGCTGCAGTCTGAGTCCACCGTTGTTGTATTTGACAGTCCGGATCAAAAGCATTTGTCCCTTCTGCAGTGCTTGCACATTTGAAATGTTGTGGATGAACAGGAAGGGTTTTCCTAATGCCACCAACTCCCTGTCAGCAGATATAGAGTGCAGGCTGTATGTGGGGCACCAAGAGTCTGTTTTGTATTTTATGTATGTAATCTATGTTAAGTTTTTAAAAAAGTCAAGCTTTCAGACCTCTGTTAAATGAATAATTCCCCCAAAATTGAGAATTCTGTTGGGATTTACTCGCCCTTGATCCAGAATTTGTCTCTTCTGTGGAACACAAATAAAGCAGAATGCCCAGGCTGCTATTTTGCATGTAAAGGTGAATGGGAGAGAGGCTGTCAAGTTTTGAAAAAAAAAAAAAAGGTTGATAAGCATCATAAGAGTATCATAAAATGTGTCCATACAGCTCGCGCAGTGCACTGTATTGCAATACAGATGCCATAAGATAGGTTTCAATACTAAATTATGGCACGTAAAGACATTAATTGCCTGGTGCAAGTGCAATGCATCTTGATACCCTTTTTATTTTTATGTATAAAATGTGCGAGTAATGAACAAATATACACATTAGTAATGCATATGGACTACCTTTCGATAATGAGGCATTATTCATTTCTGTTGTCAATCAGGGTTAACTGTTTGAGTACCTTCATATGGAAAAAGCAATGACCAGCAGACATATTTGCTCCAGGTATATTTTTAGCCTCTGCTCCAGTATCAGTCACTAATGACTGTTACATATGAGCACTGCAGTGTGTGGACAAATGTGATCAAACTTTTAGTTGGGTGGACTTTTTTCACTTATTGTTATGACATGCATTCATTTATTTATTTTATTGGACAGATTTAGTACTGATTCATGGTTGTACCAGAAGAGTGGCACACAAAATATTTCTTGAGCATATGGCTCCTATTAGATCATCTCATAAGACTGGCACAGTGGAAAGGGATCCCATTGGAGGATGTATTCAAGCATGCTCTGATATGTAGCCTGTGCCCCCTCTAACAAAAAAGCACCCCAATCTGCCATCATCGGTGGGTGAAACAAAAGTGGTGTGTTAGACTCCTGACCTCGTTTTAAAGCTGAGGAAACTGTCTCTCTGCTGTTGAATGTTTCATTATCTGAACTGTCTTTGCAGGGTGTGTCAGTTTGCCATAACAGTGATGGGTAATAATAATAACATGGCTGTCAATAATTATTGTTATTAACGTGGGAGTTATTTAATTACTGAAGGGGTTAGACATGTGCTTGTCTGTGGGTTGAGGTTCAAATAAAGTTTATTCCACCATTATTGTGGAGTAATTTGTCCTCCCCCTCGGCTTTTCTGTTATTCAGGAAATTCCCTTCAGTAAAGCTGTGGTTAAAGCGGAGTTGTTTCAGCACAGTAATTGGCCTAAATGGAGATGAAGGCCATGTGCATCTTTACTGTCAGAAGTGGGCCAGATTTGAAGGATTTCTTTGCATTCTGATGATTACTGCTTTGAGTGTCCGGTTAACTTTTTTTTTTTTTTTTTTTTGATAAAGAAAACAAAAAAACGTTGAATACTGCAGGATAAATACAAATGCTTGCAACTAGGCCCTTATTTAAGACTGTCATATTCTTCTGCTTCTTGTACTTTGGTGTACGGTAGATATTTGAAATTTTGGATATTTTATTTTATTTTTTTAATTATATGTATATATGCAGGGCTCGACATTAACACTTGTCCGGAACAAGTGAAAGATAATTTTACTCGCCTGACCCGACAAATAACCTGATTAAAACGTCAATAGCAAAAAATATAATGGGAATTACCGAAACGCAAGTGGTTCTGATTTTATTTTATTTATTGTAAGTGTCGATTGATGGTGGATAATATATAATGTACTGATGGTGACAAGGTTGCCCTGTTGTTGAGGCTCGCGCAGCCTCTCAAAGAAAAATCAAAATAAATGTGCACACACAAACAAACTCGGTTAACATACTGCGGTAAAAAATTTAAATGTGGAGTTTTTTATATTTATAACATATGACAAAGTTAAAGGGTTAGTTCACCCCATAATGGAAATGATCACATAATTTACTCACCCTCAAGCCCTAGGTGTATATGACATTCTTCTTTCAGCCAAACACAATCTGAATTATTTAAAAAATATATCCTTTAACTTTATAATGGGAATGAGTAGTGCCTGAGATTTTGAAGCTCCAAAAAGAGCATCCATTCGTTATAAAAGTAATCCATATACGGCTCCAGGGGGTTAATAAAGGCTGCCTAAAGCGATGTGATGCGTTTTTGTGCATAAGGCACAAGGTATTTAATAATGGTATGCCAAATAAATGTAAAGAAATGGTACAGGACCTATGGTTGATGCTTTACACTATATATTCTTATAAATTCCTAAAATGTTTAAACTAAGTTGGTATTCCTGTGCACATTAATGCAATGCTAAAATCATTCTCCTGTGTAATAATATGCTCTAAATCTGCTGTATTGAAACACAAGACATGCTCACTGTAATTTTCCAGTCTTTAAACAACCCGTGCATGTGGCAGACGGACTGGTTTGGAACAAAGCAGACAGCTCCACGTGGTTCATCAGAGGGGGGCAGGTGTGTGTGCATAAATGCATGATGGATGATTGGACCCAGTGCCTTCACATTTAATGATATGGTTCTCCTTGGGGGATGCCGGTGCAGAGGGCGTCGAAATATTTGTGGTTGGTGTGGATGGAGTAATGGCTGCCCAGACTAGGACATGTCTGGCCTTTCTTGCCAGTGTTTGAGCCTCATGGTTGCGGCCAGACCCCCAGCTGCCACAGCACATCTGCGTCTGCACAGGAGATTTCATGATGAGACTAGGGCCCTATGTCTTGCTTTTCACACCATCACGCTATTGTCTAGCACATAGTGCCGTAGATGGCAACAAAGCAAGGGGTTCCCCGGCAGATTGCATCTGATACCAGACATAGAAACTGTAGCGGCAATAACAGTTGAAAACATCCCAAGTATTTCATCAGTATCTCAGCATCAGTAAAATTTGTTTATATCCTAATTTATTGTTTTCTCATCCTGTCAGATCACATCCCAGAGGACCTGCAAGACCCTTTCTACACAGATCAGTATGACCAGGAACACATTAAACCTCCGGTGATCCGGTTACTGCTGTCCTGTGAGCTGTACTGTCGCGTGTGCACCCTCATTCTCAAAGGAGACCAGGTGGCCTCTCTGCAGTCCCACCAGTCAGTCATCCAGGCCTTGTCTCGCAAAGGCATCTATGTCATGGAGGGCGATGACACGCCTGTCACAGATTCAGATCTGTCCTGCCAACCAATCAAAATGGTGCGTTGCATTAAAAATGTGTTTGGTCATTTTGTATCTTTGGATGTGTTTGGAATATAGTACTAGCCTACTTTTTTACTTTTTAATTTTTTTTACAGTATGCTGAATGGATAGCGTGAGTTTGTATAAGACGTGATTGTATATATTTAGTAATATGCATGATGTACATTTATTATTGAATATAATATAAATGTGACATTAAAAAATATTTTTTGTATAACATTTATATTCATAAAAAAAAAAAAAAAAAAAATATATATATATATATATATATATATATATATATATATATAAAACTCAGGGTTCAGATAATGATACGGTTTTTGAGTCACGGATCGGACCATTGTTCAGATCAGCAAAAAACAATAAATATTGCTTAGTGGGTGGGCAAATGTCACTTTGCTTTTCATTTATTATTCAAAGTCCTGTTTAAGTACTTTGATACCACAGCAAAATCTACTAGCCGAACTAATAAAGTTCAAACAATAGGATATTAAAGACAAGTGAACAGTTTGTAATAAAATAAGAACAAACACAAACTACAAGCATAGCTAAATACAATAGAACAAAGTTACAAATAAAGTAAGGTCGAACAGAAGTATTCAGGTAAAGAAATGTAATAATTACATTTAAAATAACACTGTATTGTTCACTGTATAAATGAAATGTAGATTAATCTTTATTAAATCTGTGTTTTGTTGTTTGATTAACGTTAATGTCATAGTCAGCAGCAGGTATTTTATAGGCTGCTGTCGCTTTAAGACCTAATTCACAGATCCAATACAATGATACACATCTGATTTCTTTCTCAACTATTTACATTAAATTAATAGAAGAATACTTGCAGAGACTGATACATTTGTCCATTTAAGTGCAAGGAGACGTGAAAGATCAATTCAGTGTTTGAGTATGGAAGTGAGTTCTCTTTTGTCCTTCGCTTGAATGATTTAAAGTCATTTGAATGTTGTAAATTGGTAAGACAAAACACAACATTCAGTCTATGATGATAAAACTTTGCAAGTAATCTGCGAATCACATGCGTGCCGAACCGTGGGGCCTGGTCCATACGGATCAACTACGATCCATTACAGCCCTAATATATTTATTAATAAATGATTTACATTTTTATATATCTAAAATAAGTATAAGGATAATCCACGCACAGCATTAAATTAAATTAGCATTCCAACTTATTGCCCTGTGACCCCGCTAAAACGTTTCACACTTCAACCCCTCAATGTTAAAACCAAAACTACACCCTTGGTTTAATCACTTCAAAAACAGTGATGTTACCACCTTGTTGCTGAGTAATATAAAGTAGAGATTCAGTAGAGAAGTTAATTTATTAATACAAATCGTGTTGACAACAACTTTCTGTTGTGCTATTGAATGTTTCTGTGTGTGCACAGTGCGATCTCCGATCTCTGTGTGTGTGTACGCGCAAAAGTCACCGCCAGGGTGTTTGATTTTTGTAAACTGCCGTTAGTCAAGAGCCCTACCCCCATATCTCTGATATTCTACTGCCAAGAAATGGCAGGGGTCCCGTATGGACCTTTGTACCCAGCCCCAGGTCAAAAAAGCCCATCCCCAGCCCTCCATGATATTCTGCTGCCAAGATATGGCTGGGTAATATTAATTTGGGTTTGCTAGGGTGTTTTAGGTGGTTTGTAGGTAATGTTTTACAGCCCCAAGTTAAAAGACATTCCTAGATATGATCCATATGACCCCTTTTCGATTTATATGTCTTGTATAAAGCAGTGATAGCATCATTTGAAGTATTATTCACATCCATAGCACACGCACCAGCATTTTGTCTGGAGGAAGAAACGATAATCGTGATGGTTGCCTTAGCAAGCGCTAATTACAGTCCAGAACCAGACAAAGAAAAAGCAAATGTGATATGGAAACTGTGGTTTGCAGAGATCTTCCTGTTGTAGATATCTCTGCACTGACAGGAGAAAGCTGCTATTGTTGGCATATCCAGCTTGTGTTTTTCCTTTCACGTATAACCACTACAATCACCTGTCCAAACAATTAGTGTGATCAGTGCTTGAGCTAAAGTAGCTCAGAGCGGAGTGGATTTCATTGATTCACAGCTGTTTTTTTTTTTAGCCAGTGATGTGCTTTCTCCAGTGAATGGTGAATCACTGATGGTGGTGAATCAGCATTGTACACTCAACCGTGTTTTTATCACTTCAAATTCAAATCTATGTGGTCGAGCCCACACCCTGTGCAGAGCCTAATACAGTCTGATTCACACAAACCTGTTAGACCGAACAGAATGGCTTTGTGGGGTGTGTACTGTATAGGTACAGCATGATGACTTTTAAGAAGTATAGGCATCATTTGTGTGCTTTGAACCAGTGTTATAGCATCAGTGCTACATAAATACCTGGTATCAAGTTGTCAGAATGGAGTTCCCTCACTAGTAAAATTCACAACAGGGATTTACAAAATGTATGACGTGAAGTGCTATTTTTAATCTGGTTTAATTGACTATGTGCCGTATATTATTTGTGTACGGCGAAAAAACATGTTTACCATTCTATTTAGCTGATGTCTGGCTTAAATGCTACTGTGTAAACGTGGCTCTGAGGGGGATGTACTGTTTTGAAGTCCCAGAGCAGCCTCTTTATTCTCTGCTTAATGTTTAATGGATATCTGCCTTACCACTAAATTTGGCTGACCACTAAATCATGTTGTGTAGCTTGACACATTGGCAAACCTTGGAATGGGATACTAGTGTATTGCTTACTGCACTGTACATTACCATTCAAAGGTTGAGGGTCAGTAAGTTTAAAAAAATAAAGAAAATTAATACATTTATTCTTTAAGGATGCATTAAATTGATAAAAAGGTACACTTAAGACTCTATTAAAAATAAATGCTGTTAAAAAAAAAAAAAAACGTTCTATTTATCAAAGAATCCTGAATAAAAAGTATCCAAAAGGTTTCCAAAAATTATTAAGCAGCACAACTATTTTCAACTTTGCTAATAATAAAAAAGTTTCTTCAGCAAATAAACACAATAATTTTTTGATCAAATAAATGCAGCGTTGGTGAGCATAAGAGACTTCTTTCACAAACATTAAATAATCTTACAAACTCCAGACCTTTAAACGGTAGTGTGATTGCCGTTTGATTGCAGTTGTTTTGCAATTTTAATTAGTGTCAAATATCTTAACTCTTGGTTGTCTGATCAACTAATGAGATTTAAAAAATAACGGCTGATTCAGTCAAGTTGACAGTATTTCACTGGGGGACACAGTGCTCTGGTTATATGGCACGTATTGGCAAATGTAGTTGGTCATCTTGTTTTTTTAATGCAAATGTAATACTGTGCGCTGCGCTGTACACATACTGCAGAGATGGTACAAATAGTGTGATAGGGTGCTTTTCTGCTTTAGTACAACGTTTATCTGAGTCCAAAGTCCATCACACTCCAATCTTCTGGTCGTCTGACATGCTATCTGAGAAAAAGACTGTGAAAGTTCACTGACACTTTTGGCTTGAGTCACGGATCAGTCCGCTGAGATTGTGCTGGCGTAAGAACTAGTCAGTCGTTGACTGCTGTTGGGGTTGCCATGGTAACTGGATGGGCTTTGTTCACACTCTCAAACTAAGACTGAATGTTCAAGTGCTTGGTGTATTTTGTAATAGGTTATTAAAATCATGAGGTCATGTACACAGTTGTAGCCAGCATGAGGAATGTTACATAAAGGTTTTTACATTTCATGAGAAATGCAAAATTTTATGTTACCTACTTCATCTTGTCTGTGCTTTTTGGCAGATTAACTGGACTCAGTGTTTTTATTAGCTAGAGCTGTATGCCCTTCTTTGGGCTTAATAGGAGATTCCTCAAAGCTTTGTGCATATTTGTTTCCTTTCTTAGTCTGAGGAAGAGCAGCACCCTTAAACATTTGGACTTTCTGAGTATAGGGCCGTCTCTTTTATTAGGTTATAATAAAGTAGTACAAGTTTTGTCAATGTCCTGTGAAAAACTGTGAAAGAAACATTTTACTTTCATATGCATTATATTTATTATAAATGAATAATATAAATGTATTAATTTTTTTTGCATGATGGTGGTGTGAAACAAAGTTTTTGTGTATCATAGGCTAATTATGAGCAACTGACCGCTAACCGACAGTAAGAATTTTGACCGATTAAAATTATCAGTTAAATGGTTTAAAAAGTAATTTAAGTAATTTTTAAAGTCATTTTTCAAGATATTTTAAAATGTTTTCTGCATGGTTAAAAACACACTACACTTATAAAATTGCATTTTTGATAGAGAAAAGAAAGGGATAAATCTCGTACAAGTTGCATTTTATTATTAAATTCGGAAATAACGTAAAATACCGGTAAATAAAGCAAAATGTTTACAAACATAATAAACACTTGTTATTTTTAATGGGTCAAAGACTTGTTTAGTAAGATTATGCCTGAAAAGGTTTTGGATTTTTTTTTTATCATATATGTTAATAAAAAAATATATATAAAAAAAATAATAATATGACTTGTGTTTGTTTGCTTGGTTTTATTGTATTTATATGATATTTGTTTTTTGTAACAACATTTTTGCCATGAAAATAGCCTTAGATGCTGACATGGCATTAACTAAAACGATCTATTTATCTATTATTCTAATTTAACAATCTTGTCGGTTAATGGTTAATGATCGGTTAAAGAGCTTTGCTTGACGTAAAAAAATGAAATGAATATCCCTATAGTAGTACTACATTTACAAATGTACTTTATGCTGCCATGAAATTTATAGTGAAAACAGTTTCTTATTATTTATAGAAAGTCAGTTGATAAAATGTAGTTTGTTTTCTTGTTCTTATGCTGCATGAAAGTGCAGTAATGTGACACTTCTTTGTCCTCTGTTTTGTGGCACAGAGTTCTCACATCCCCATGATTGATGCTTTGATGATGGCCTACACTGTGGAGATGATCAGCATTGAGAAGGTTGTGTCCTGCGTGAAGCGGTTCTCCACATTCAGTGCCTCCAAAGAGCTCCCCTTTGACCTTGAGGATGCTATGATCTTCTGGATCAACAAGGTGTGTTTTTTTTGTTTTTTGAAGGGTGTGGCCCTTAGTCAAGTCATATTTGTATTGGAACTGTCCTTGATGTATCAGATTAACTTGCTTTTTAACAGAACACAGTTTAAATGGTGAAATTTCGGTTTGAATAGACATATTGTTACATGTACTAATAGCTTACCTGCATTTGTCTAGTCGCTTAGGGGGCCTTTCAGTGCTTGGCCAGATCATGTCCATTCATGCAAGCATGAAGATCTCTGCCAGCACTTTTAAAAGAAGGCTTAAGAAACTTCAGATGTTTATTTTGTATCATAGCACTTCCCTTCTTTGTTCTGCAGGTGAACCTGAAAATGAGGGAGATCACAGAGATGGAGCACAAATCAAAACAGCATCTGCTGGATTCTCCAAGTCATCAGAAGGTACCAGACATCCCAGCACAAGTGTTTCACTCACAGATTGTAAAAACTCTCTAATTCTCAGGCGCTGTTTAGACCTGGTTTTAACATCTGTCTTGAGGAATCCATTCAAAAGTGAACATCGTTAAAGACAAGTGTAAACAGGGTTGTATGTGTCTAGAAAACATTATTCAAACTGCATTGAAGGAAATGTTAGTGGGAAAGAGGTTTTCTTTTTTTCTTTCTTTTTTTTTTTTTTTTTCTTTGGTTTTGTAAATAATTGCAATTTTAATTGGAAATCTAACAATTAGACGTTTTTTTTTTCTCCAACAAATAATGCCGCCCCTAGTCTCTGATTTCTAGTGTTCACTTACTGGAGACGTGTTTGAGAAATACAATCGTCTGACCACTTGATCGTATCAAATGCAACGGTTGTTAATACCAGGTGTAAACAGGACCTCAGGTGTCAACTGAAATGTCAAGACTCATCTGAATACATAATACTAATGTCACAACAAAAGGCTTGTGGAAATGATCTAATATCTTCAGTGGCATCACTCCTTCTGTTTCTCCTCTAACCTCAAAGCAGGGTCACATCTGTCTGCTCTTTTCTTCCCTGACTTTACATCTTCTCTGCTCCTCTTCCCGTCTCTTTCCCTCTAACCTCCTCCCTCGCTACTGGGATAGTCTCCCTCAAAATGGTATTGGAAACTAGTACCTGTAAGTTTGCTGTGAGTGCTTCCTCTCCACTGCACGCGTAGTATGTGTCAGTCCCGACATGCGCCATCACCACTCAGGTCACGCTTTTATCTAATCAGTGCACACTGGAAGACACTGCTGTGCAGTGGCTCACGCTGTAATCGCGCAAAATGATCTGCCTTTCACCCTTTGAGCACATGCAGTTATGAGCTAACACATGCCGCTTAGCGTAATTTGTATGTGTGTGTTTGAGAGAGAGAGAGAGTGTCTGTGTGTGTTGGAGTCTCTTACTTTGGCTTTCGTCTTCTCATCTTTTGCAGTCATTTCCATCTTCATTTGTCCATTTCTTGTTCTGTCTGTCTCTTGGCTTAGTCTGTCCTTCAGGCTGATCTTATGTTTGTACCTGACCATTGCATGCTGGATCTTGTGGGGTTCTCATGAGTGGCACAGAGATCATCTGTCTCCATTCTGCTACCTTTGCCTTTAGATCTGTGTAGCTTTCACTGTGTCCTGTCTGAAACCTAGACTTGGTGTCTGTTAGGGCTGAACACTTGAATACATTTACAAGATTATGATTATGGCTGCTGTGTTAAATGTGTAGATGCTGTAGTGGTCGACCAATATATATATGGTTAATATGCATGCCGATATCTGGCTTTTATTTTAATTATCGCCTTTGGCTGATACATTTATTTTTTCAGTGTGTCTGATAAGAGTCGGAGAAGAGGGACTTTTATTTTGACTGCACTGAAAACCACAGTGCCTGCTAACAGATCTGTCTGATATAAATCGAAACGCTATAATACTTTGTTCCATATACATATACCTCTGTGCATGATGGAATTATTTCCGTAAATGTCAAATAAATATATTTCATTACAGAAATTATTAATGTATTATTTAATGTCTTTAAATGTCATCTGCATATTGGCTTTATATCAGCCGTCTGCTTCCCTGCTCTCTAAGCCTGCGGACCCACCGCTCTGCACATTTTGTATGTCCCCCTTATCTGACACACTTAGTTCAGTTCGTGGAGCTCTTTTCTAACAAGCTAAAAAGTGTTTGTCGTCTTTCTAATAAAGATGACATACAACATGTGCAGAGCAGAGGACTGGAGTTGAGAACCACTGCTCTAAGATATTGGCATTGGCAGCAAACAATCCCCATCAGTCGACCACTACATTTGCGGATTGTTTGTATTTTGGGTTCTTGGCTTTTTGTTGGTTTACACAGGTGTTTTATGCAACCATTGATAAGAAAGTGTAGTTGTAGTCCTATATGTATCAACAGTGTATTAATGTTTCTTGATCTTATGATTCATATCATTAGTTGTTGTTGAATTAAGTTTATTGTGATAAACTATTTTGTGGCCAGTCACTGTTCTGCTGTATTGTTGCGTAAAGGAGCAGTTTACCTAAAAATTAAAAGTGCCATCATTTATTTACCCTCATGTTGTTCCAAACCCTTAATATGGTGTTGCTTTATCAATGGAATATAAAAGGAGTAGTTGAGAAGAATTTCCAAGCTGATCTTTTCCGCACAACAAAAGTGAATAAGAACTGGGCCTTGGACCTGGACATTTTAGAGCTACATTGGAGCAGAAGAACTCATTTTGTTTTAGTGCTTAAGTTGTATTGAAATTTTATGCAAGTTGATATTCTGATTTTTTTTATTTTTTTTATTATTATTTAAAAAAAATTTAAGCACATTTGACCAATTCCAAACCACATCAATCATAATAACTACTATTAATTTTGTATTCAATCATTTATAAGTGATATGTAATTAAGGAAGGTCGGAATATAAAAATATATAAAAAATGTTTAATGTTAGGTGCAATTAATTACAGAAAAAAGTGTAATTGGTGAGAGAGAAAAAATCGATTGACAGCAATTTTTTTTTTTTTTTTTTTGCCAGCCCCAGTCCCTATTCACTTTCGTAATATGGAGAAGAGCAACTTTCACATTCTGCTAAACATCTCTTTTTGTCTCTCTTGGAACAATTAATTTTTTTTGAATGACATGAGGTTTAATAAATGACAATTTGTTTTTATTTTATTTATTTTTTTGGATGAACTAATCCTTTAACTTGTCTGTTAGTCTTAGTCACTTATGTTATAACTGTTGTCTAGTGGCTATCTAGTTTTTTTAGACCGACAAATACTCTTATATTTAGCCTCAAGGATCAAATATGTTCCTCTTGCAAACGTGCCTCTTGCCTACATGATACCAGTGCCATATACCAAAGGTTACTTTGTGGAAAAAAGCCTGTTGTTGTAGGTGGTTTTGACAGTTTGGCCTCTTCTCATGTCACCTCTAGGTACGGTATCGGCGGGATCATGCCTCAGGTAGACAGCTGCCCTTCTTCCCCCTGCTGGAGGACCTGATCAGGGACGTGTGTGACGGTGCTGCACTGCTGACTGTGGTCCATTACTACTGCCCAGACCTGATGAAGCTTGATGGTAGAATGAAATAACAGACTAGTTAACTAGCCTTAGTATTCTTAAAGGAATTTCAGACCTGTGTGTAATCTCTTCACCGCTAGTGGCACCAAATCTAATCAGGTCTCCCAAACACTCCTACTGCCTCCTCCACCCTGCCCCCTACTTCCTCCTAAACAGTTTAAGTAGACCCAGTTACGCCATTGGTTGAGAGAGTTGTTGCTATGTCAGGCAACTGAAACAAACAGAACATGTTTTGATGGCGCCACAGAGCTTACTTTTTTGGAAAATCAACATGGGCCCACAGTTATTTACTGCACATTCAGCTGGGAAAGGAGAACGTATTTTAACACACTGTCCCTTCAAGATTGATTCTGCACTTCATTTTAATCTTGTAAATCTTTACGTATGAAATATGTTGATTGAGCCTTTATAGACATGTCATTGTCATTGTTTTTTTCTCAAGATGCACAGCAGTCTTTTTTTTTTTTCAAAGGAATCTTTATAAAAGCTACTTACATGTCCTAATTGAACTAAGGGCTAATCCTGGGTTAATCTAAGCCCTGTCTGTGAAACCAGTCCCATGCTTTTATGGCTCACAGTATGACTTGTAAAGTATAATGAGGAAAGAAACAACTGAAGGCCCAAAACTGAGCAAAAATATGCAATTGGGTGCAATTACTGATATTTATATGGCCAAAAAGTAAGATAAAATTCTGGGCCCGTATTCATAAAGATTCTAAGAATCCTCTCAGAAAACTCTTAATTTAGCTTAAAAACTTTTACTCCTAGTCTTAGCAATTCGGGACTGATCTGAGAGCAACTCTGAGTAAGGAAAAGACAAAAACGTTCATCTTAGTAAGGAGGCGGGGTTGACCCCGTTGCTATGTATGACACAATCTTTTGAAGACTGTGATTGGTTGGTTGTCCAAGAAGGGAAAAAAAAGTGATTTTAAGTATAGGGTCTATTCTAAGCCTTCACTTTGAAATTATATGCGTAATTTTTCCTATTTGACCGTTCTCTCACACACACACACACACACACACACACACACACACACACACACACACACACACACACACACACACACACACACACACACACACTCACACACATTATATATGTGTATATAAATCCTTTTTATTTTTATTTACCATGCTGTTAATTTCCTATAAGGTATTTGCTTGGCTAAGAATGATAAAAATTGTTCCACTCTTTCCAATTACACTGATTGCTGGCATGTCTATTTAAGTGGTGGTTTGAATGTTGGTTTTAATGTATCAAACATGGAATTTTCCCAGTTGCCAAATATCGTAATGTAGTGATTACTTTCATTTCTGGCGCTATGGCATTTCTTTGCTGTATTGGAGATATTAGCGTGTCTAATAAGATCAGTCACAAACATGATCCCTGCACGATCTAATCTATAGCGTTTTATTAACTCACTGTTATTCATTGTCTGCAACACATTTCTTCTCGCTCTTCGTCTTTCTGCCATTTTCTCCTCTGCTAAAGAAACTCTTAAGCCTTTTAAAAGTCCTCGTCCGTGCTCCTAACAATTTTGACCTTAAGAGCTCTTTTAAGGGTTAAGATGCTTTCTGTATTACTTT
This sequence comes from Leuciscus leuciscus, assembly GCF_965113295.1. Lineage (NCBI taxonomy): Eukaryota > Metazoa > Chordata > Actinopteri > Cypriniformes > Leuciscidae > Leuciscus > Leuciscus leuciscus. The sequence continues at coordinate 18,467,883 of NC_138729.1, read as the reverse complement.
TTTCTTTACTAGGATTTTTTCTTTAATTTTAAGAGAAAACGCCCACATTTCTAAGAATTTTCTTAGAATTTTGTCACTAGGAGCTACTCTTTGCATTAAGATTCTTTATGAATACGGGCCCTGATCTTCAACCAGATTATATAACGGTGTAGCAGACTACTTACAATGTAAACAAATTGAAACTATATTTTCCAATAGTATGTCTTAGTATGATGATATTTAAATGCTTAGTTTTAAGCTCTGTAGTTTTTAATTGTGGGGGGCAAAACATATAATGCAATGCAATACAATGATGTTTGAGACATTTACATATAAATATTCCTCAAAAGTCAGATGAATCATATTTGATACTCTAATTTGAACAGATTTCTCTAAAGAAATGATGTATGGATTAATCCAATAAAACTAAGTTGCTTCGGTCCAGTAAATGAAATTCAGTAAAACAATCAGTAAACAATTCAAAGCAAAAAGACGCATGTTCCCAGTACCTGAAAGGGCACGTTTTTAGAATTAGACTAAAAGGCCTTTTAGTATTAAAGTACTAAAAAAGTAAAATCTATCAATCAGACGTCAGAAGGCATTTAGCAGGTTTTTCAGCGATGCTTTGATTGTTGATAATTTAGAGGCCTTAGAAATGTGCATATCAAATATGATACAGTAGGTATCTTGAAGTTTGTGTTTATTGTTTATTATTTTTCATAATGTTGATTGACTGTAGTTTTATTCCCCTGGTGCTGTACCTCGTAACAGTCCTCTGAAATGTTATTTTATGATACTTCAACTCGCTAGCAAATATTGACCTCATTTGGATTCAGCCCTTGGTTTAACGTTCATGAATTTCAGAGCCTGCATGCCTCAGGATGGCTTGTTTGCTAACTTTGTGTTTTATGTTATCTGCAGACATCTGCTTGAAAGAGGTGACCTCAATAGCAGACAGCCTTTATAATATCCAGCTGCTGAAAGAGTTTTCCAATGAGTACCTTAACAAAAGCTTCTATTTGACTTTAGAGGACATGTTGTATGCACCGCCTGTGCTCAAGGTAAGTTATTCAGTTATGTATAATGCATCTCATCATTAACAGGACGTTTCATTTCCCTATGGATCTGTTCTTGATTTATTCGATTTATAAAAAAAATGTTCTTCTTTTTTCTTTTCTTTTTTTCTGCAGCACAACATCATGGTATTTATAGCGGAGCTCTTCTGGTGGTTTGAGATTGTCAAGCCTGAGTTTGTCCAGCCAAGAGATGTTCAGGAATTTAAAGATGGTGAAGAGTTTTTTATTTATTTTATTTTTACTGTCCGTTTGTCATATTATTGTGTGGAGTGCCTAAAGTTGTTGATTTGTGTTTTCTGGCTTTTTTCTGATATCAATTTTTTTAAACCAATAAAGTTTACATGAAGCCTCAACCAACGTCCTCAAAAGTTGGCTATTGTACTAATAATTTGACTTACTATTATCATTGCAGCAAGAGCAATGACTCAGCCCAAGAGTGCCAGGCCTACTGTGCCCATCTCCAATGCCACCAAACGGAGCTTCCTGGTGTCTCCTGGTGTGGTTGATCCAGCTCTTCCTGTCCAGAGCAGCCCGGAAGTTTGTAACAGGTACTTCCTGCACCCTGAAGAATCTGAGCCTCTGTAAGTGCTTCATGGTTTTGTCTCTGTTCCATGTGTAAAATCATTCATTGTGGTAGTTGTTGGTGTAAATGTCAGTGATCTGGTCGAACACTGTTTCAATGTAAAAATATGCCTTGGTCATTCTCAGATTTCTTTCTAAATAAACTTATATCTAACATTCCCTTCTTGCTAAACTAAAACTATTTCTACCTGGCAGACCCCTACTACTTCAGCTACCAAGTAAAAAAACACCATGCACAAACTGAGTGTTCACTATGACATTCTTCACAAAGAAAAATTATAAAACTTCTAATGCAGAGACTTTAGAAGTTAGGCTGTGTTTCACATTTTAGTAGGCCACCTCTTAGGGTGTTTCAACTAAAAGCAGCAAAAAACTGTTTCAAGATGACGGTTACTTGGTTATCTAGAGGTATTACTATTATTTTTCTTCGTTTTCTGAAAAGAAAAAAAATGCCTCAAGATAATCTTGTTAAGATTCGTTTATTTTGTAATTAGGAATGGGTCCAACACCCTACTAGTCAATTAGTGAGGTCGAGGTTAGATTTAGATATTTTTTGTTTGTGCTTTAATTTAACTTGCAGACAAAGTTTAAGCTTCACATAGTTTTGCACATCCCTAGTCATGTGAGCAATACAAGATAGATAAATAAAAATGTAGGACATCTGTGGGCTTTTATATGTTGTGAAATATTGCCTTTGCATTCATGCATGCACTTTAGAGGGAACTTTGCTTGCATGATTATGATTCACGCTTGAATCATATATTGTCTCATAACGTCTTTTGCCTTGTCATGTTGTGCCTGTGTTTTTTCTGCATGCTGAGACAGTACTGCACTGCACTGCCCTGCCCTGCCTAACTTAAATGTAATTTTAATAAGTTCACTTTGCTTACTTTTATTTCACAGCCAAAGTAAAAATACAAGCTACTCGGAAATAAAATACATTTTAATGTCATGCTAGTGCTCTATAATTGTAGTATTCAGACTGTTTTAGATGAAGTTATTCTTTTTAAGGTCCTAAACAGAGCAGTGCTGCTTGTCTATATTTGTCCATCCACATGGAAAATGTTTAGTGTCAGTTACGATTAGATTTTGGCTGGATAGACCTCTGGGGGCCTGGAGATCATTCGTCCTATTTTTTGGTGCTGGTGGTTTGCCAACCATGTTCTCTACTTGCTGTTTCAGTAATAAGGGGAGTTCCAGCTTCAGCCCCTCCCATCCACTTCTGCCACTGAGACAAAGAAAAAAGAAGGCTCAGCCAGGAGAGGAAAGCACGGGTATGGCATCAAGCTTCTGCTGCCATTCAAAATACTCTTTAACTAGTTTTTTTTGTTGTTGTTGTTGTTTTCATGCTCACATGAAAGGCACCCAAAAATGTGTGGTCTCAGATATAGTTAATTTGTGTGTGTGTATTTTTTTAAAGCTTCTTTGCTTAAACTTTGAAAGTTGGATATTCTGTCCATTTGTTTATTATTATAAACTTAAAGTTTAAATGGAATCTGTAACTTAAGCCGTTTAGGCAGAATACTGGGGATTAGTTATTTAGAACAAAGTCCTAACCAGAATTTTTGAGTAATATGATATTTGGCTTAAAGAAAATGAAGTTGGTTTTCGCCCCATGATGAACCCCCCACCCCATTATTTGTATGACTGTTAAGGCACTTTTTTCCTGCATTATGGTTATATGAATGAATGCATAAATTATGAAATATATTTACAATTTGTTTCACTCAATTTATTCTGATTTACATAAACTGTTGTATTGTAATAATTTTTACTATTTTATTTTCATATGGGGGTAGACTGAGATGTGTCAAGTCAGCGGTTGTTTAAGTGTGTGACTTTGAATCAGGTAATCAAATTCTCCGACTTGTGCTTTTCTTATTAGCCTGTCGAAATCGCTCCAATTCTTTTACGCAAGAAGCTCACTCCAGAGGATCTGTGGCTTGGTCAGATAAACGGCAGAGGTACAACACTATTGCTAAATATAAGTACTTAAAACATATATTTTAAGATATTATATTGATTTTATATTTAGTTTGGTAATTCTTGTCTTATAATAATCAGGCCACTGTCTCAGCTGAATCGGTATGTTCTCCACTCTGCTACGGACAGCGATGCAGACTTGGCATCGGGCGACAGCGTTAGTCTGACTTGCTCTATCAGTGAGGACAGCCTGGCTTCCACTGTCACACCCAAGCACCAGAGCCATACGGGTCACGGCAGTGTTAAACGGGTCAATGGCCATGCTCTACTGGGCAACGTTAACATGGATGAAGAGGATGAGCTGGTAACCATTGCCAGGGCCGATTCATCTAAGGACGGCATCACCCTGTTAAACTCTGAGGATACAGAGCGACAGAGTGCCACCCCTGGTGCTAAAACATGCATTTGGGGAAGACCGGAGGAAGCATCCTCAGAATCCCGAAACGCCAGTTTCTTCCTGGAACCTTTATTGCCTGCAGTTCTCAGGCCAGCCAAAGAGAAGTCCGTAAGCCTGAATAAGGAAGAAGAGTCAGGAGAAGGGCGGCATCGAGGGTCAGCACGCAGAGTGGCAGGAGCAGAAAGTGCTCTTTCATCTTCCAGACGGAGACCTCCACACACCATTAACCGGACCTTTACCCCCAACTCCAGCTCTGAGTTTGAGACCACTTTTGAGCACAAATCCAGTGAACTTGTGCCTCTAGCCCCTGGGCAAACGCAAACTTTCAAACCACTGGCGACAAGTAGCGTTGAGCAGTCTTCTGCTGAGCGGTCACCTGGGTTTTACCTTCATTCATCTGTGCCTGAGGACAAGAGCCCTATCCAAGCATGGGACATCCATCCAGGGTCTGATATAGAGACTGTGGAGACCATTGAGGAGCAGGATGCAGAGCTCACCAAAGAGCTCCATCCAGACAAGAAACAGTTCTATGAGGAGGACGAAGAGTCGGCCAAGCTGCGCGAGGACATGAATGTAAAGGAACATGTGGATAAGGATGGTGGGAGCAGGTGCTCTAGCCCTGGCCAGCAGTCCCAAGTCAGCAGTGTGGCTAGTGGCAGTGTGCGCATGACCAGTTTTGCAGAACGAAAGATGCTGAAGTTTGGTAGCAACCAAGACATCCGGTCTAGCACAAGTAGCTCACAGCGCACAACACCTGATGGCTCAGAGAGTTGCCCCCTTCCTCTGACCTCCTGGAGGATAAAAAGAGACCAGAGCCCCACACCGCAGAACAACGACAGTACCAACATGCTGGCCTCTGAACTTGTTCAGCTTCACATGCAACTTGAAGAAAAGAGACGTGCAATTGAATCCCAAAAGAAGAAGATGGAGGTCTTCACGGCAAGACAAAGGCTTAAGCTTGGAAAAGCAGCCTTCCTGCACATAGTAAAAAAAGGGAAGAGTGACACACTCCCTCAGCCTACAAAGTCTGAGTACTACTTGAAAGATGGGCAAAAACTCAATCAAGAGAAGTCATCAAAAGATGATACCTGTGTTAATTCGAGAGATGGGCCGAAAGAGGCTGAAGAGCCTGAGAAGGCATCTCTCGAGTGGGCAGGTGGGGGACCTGTGCCCCCTAGTGCCTTAGATATGGATGAAGAGATAGATCTTAACGAATGCAACCGCTCCATTGAGTTGCTGAACGAGGCCATAGGAAACATTCAGCAGAAAATGATGCAACTTTCACTCCAGCAGGAAGTGCTTATGAAGCAGAATCTCCAGTCTCCAACAGGTGCTGCTCAACTACCTAGCAGTGACCAAAGTAATGTATCTGAAGCCAGGATCAGAGCTTCTATACATTTCGTTGAACCAAGTGGCAGTCCTGTGATACGAAAGCCGCCCAAACTAAGTTCAGCACGGTCCCGTTCCAAACCATCAGAGCTGTTGCTTAAGGAGCACAGCAAAGGGCAGAAGAGCACTACTCCTACACCTACTGACAGCCCCTCTGCCAGGTTAATTCAAGGAGCCAGGCCCCCCAAAACAGAACCTGAGGACATTGTGCAAAGCTCTTTTAACAAAGACAAAGGGAATCCAAAAAGCACTACATTCCACCTTAATGATGAAGCTAACTTGAGGACCTCTAGGGAACCAAGTTCTGTGGCGCTTGGTGTCACTTTTGAAGAATCTATTTCCAGTACCTTACAGGACACTGAGGCTACATTTGATGATGGGCCAGCGAGGGATAATATCTCCTCAGAGGACATTTCTAGAGGAAAAGTCAATCTTATTGAAGTAGACTTGTCTGATTTGGCTTCCAACCCAGATGAAGAAAGCACAGATGTTTTGGATGTCACCACTGATGGAAGTGATGGGGAAAAGAAGTCTGGAATGGGCTTCTTTTTCAAGGTAAAGTCAGTACAGTGAACAAGAAATTAGAAAAATATTTATCTGAAGGAAAATAGATTGTATTGTTCTGGCAAAGTGTTTGTTTTATGTACTGTTAACATTTTATTAGTGGAACCCCCTAACCCAAAGTATTAAATGACATGTAATTAGTCCTACTTCCACTTTCATCTGGACCTGTAAGCAAACCACACTGAGCAACACCCTAGCAAAAACAAACAAAAAACACTCAGAACGCTATAACAAACATATAACAACACCCTGGGGAAACAGCCTAGAATACCGTAGTGTTTCAGAAAATGTAAAAATCTAAAAAGTTTTGTTGTTAAATGTCTGCAGGATGAGCAAAAAGCAGAGGATGAATTGGCCAAAAAGCGAGCAGCATTTCTGCTGAAACAACAGAGGAAGGCAGAGGAGGCACGGCTCCGCAAGCAGCAGATAGAGGCTGAAAGTGAGCTGAAAAGAGATGAAGCCAGGTATTGACAACCCCTGAAGTGCCGTCCTCCAGGAATATAAAAACGCTAAAGAGAAGCTCTGCATTTTTTTTATGGAGTTTGTATGTTTAAAGCCTCTCTTCTCTCCCAATTCCAGGAGGAAAGCTGAAGAGGATAGAATCAGAAAAGAGGAGGAGAAGACTAGGAGAGAGTTGATAAAGCAGGAATATCTTAGAAGGAAACAGCAAGAGATGTGTGAGGAGCAAGAACAGCCTCAACCCAAACCGAAGATCAAGGCCAAAAAACAAAGGCCAAAGTGTGTTCTGAAAGAAGAACCTTCAATTCATATGCTTTCCAAGTGCCAAGCTGCCAGTAAGTTTTAAATCATGCCTTCTGTTATTGCATTATTGCTAAGTTATATTTTTGCTAATAAACTTTTGATGGCATTTAAATTGAAATAATGAAACTGTCCCTCACCAGATGAGAATCTCATCAGTGCCCAGTCTGGTTCTAGTCTATCACTGGCCTCTGTGGCCACCACTGAACCAGACAGTGTCAATTCAGGAGGGGCGGGATCTCAACGGTAAGTCCTTCCCACTGTCCTACAGGGTGTGTGCCTATGCGTGCTTGCATTTCATTAATTTGTTTCAGAATCAATTGAATGTGTCCAGACTGTGACCTCCAGAGCACATTAATGTTGCTGTTCGTTCTTTCCACAAACAGAGGGGAATCAGTAGAGTCATTTCCAGGCCTCAGTCGCAACTCCAGTCGGACTACAGAGAGAGATTGGGACAACGGTTCCACCGCGTCTTCCGTTACATCAACATCCATGGCAGAATACACCGGTGAGTTTTTCACTTTCCATTCTGTTGGAAGCAAGTGGTTTATATTTGTGTTGATGCTCAATAGCTGTTGGTCTCATGTACTAAATTATTTAAACTTCTTTAGATTCCTCTGCACCAGGACAACATCCTGCGTTAAAAACCGCAGCATGCTGCTGATATCATCTTGACCATGCATTAGCCAGTATGTTTGTCTTTGTGCTTGAGCACATTCATGTTTTGCTTGTGCAGACATTAGTGGATGAATTTGTCCTTTAAGCCTGAACTCTCTGAAGTGTTTCACTTGTTTGCTCTGCAAAAATGTTTGGGTTCATGTCAGTTTGGGTTCATGTCAGTTATTTGGGTAATGCTCAGAATTGCCTAGTTACATTACCATTGATGAATGTTATCTTAACATTCACCACAAAGAACCTTTGAAGCATGTAAGGCAATGGATTGTTTAGAAGGAGAATAGACAGACAGGTTTGTGGCATTTGTTGGGTGTCAAAATGATGGATGAGGTAGTTTAGCTTTTAATCATGGAGACTGAGAATCTCCTGTACGCATCAATGAGAGCTGTATAGGGTTCAGAGAGGGACACCATGTCCTAGCTAAGTGACATAACAAATTGACAAGCGATAGATGCAAGTTGCTCCACATAAGTTGAATTATAAACATTAAATATGTTCTGTTTAAGTGATTTTTCTTATGTCATAAAGCTTTTTTTTTTTTTTTTTTTTTACTTTCACTGTGGACAGAAAAATAAAGAAAATAAAATTGCTCTGAAAAATGCAGTCTGCTGCATATGATCAAATCTAAGTAACGATTGTGGTACTATTGTCTTTGGTCCTCTACAGAAGTCCCAGTGAACCTTTTTTCTTCTCATATTGAAAGTTTTTTTTTATTCAGCAAGGAAAGTGACAGCAAAGCAATTTATGATGTTTAGAAATATTTCTATTTCAAATAAATTATGTTCTTTTTAATGGTAACCTTTTACATAATACATTAAGGTCTCAGTTGTTAACATTAATTAATGTGTTAACTAACATGAACTAACAATGATCAATATATTTGTACAGCAATTATTACCTTTGTTAATGTTAGTTAATAATGATCATGTTAGTTCACAGTGCATTAACTAATGTGAACAGATACAACTTTTGATTTTAATAATGTATATTTGCAAATGTTGAGTAACTAAGAATCAACAAAACTTCTACAACATTTATTAATCTTAGTTAATTGTAACTAATGTAGTTAACTAATGTGACCTTATTGTAAAATGTTACCTTTTTAAACTTTCTATCAGTTTCCACAAAAATATTCAGCACAACAGTTTTCAACATTGACAATGATATATTAATATTTTGGCAAATTTTTTGTGTGTATTTGTCCGTTCAAGTGCAAAAAGACACGGAAGAGAACTCAGTTCAGTATCGCACACTATACAGTGTGAGAGGCTACTGTCTGTGCGCACGTTGTGGATGTGCGCTGCACAGAAAACAGTGTGTGAGTCGTCTTGCGCTTGAATGGTTTAAAGTCATATTAAAATGCACACAAAGCAATCGATATTATATATACTTAATATTTTAATTGTAGAACAAGTATCCGATTCCTGGCCTTAAGTGTCCGTTTCCAGAATTGGAATTGATTTTCGATTGCCAACACTAATCTTGGTGATCATAAGATAAAAAACAAAACAAAAAAACATTTAAAAAACCTTAAGAAATAGTGTCCTTATAGGACATCCATGCTTTTCCTTAAGTGTTACATTGAAGTTTTAATATTTTTTATATAAATATTTTGTCACTGTAGGACCCAAGCTTTTCAAGGAGCCAAGCTCGAAGTCCAACAAGCCAATAATCCACAACGCCATCTCTCATTGCTGCTTAGCAGGAAAAGTAAATGAACCACAGAAGAACTCCATTCTTGAGGTGTGTGACCAGTTTGGAGGTTCATGACGTGCAAATAATATTGTGATGTTGCCAATAAATTTTGATAATGAACTATAGTAATTTAATTGCCTCCTTTTTGACCTGTAGGAGCTGGAGAAGTGTGACTCCAACCACTTGATGATTCTCTTCCGGGACAGTGGGTGCCAGTTCAGAGCCCTTTACTCCTACTTCCCCGACACAGAGGAGATCCACAAGCTCACCGGCACAGGGCCCAAGAGCATCACTAAGAAGATGATCGACAAACTCTATAAGTACAGCTCGGACCGCAAGCAGTTCAATGTAATCCCCGCCAAGACCGTGTCCGTTAGTGTTGATGCGCTGACTATCCATAACCACTTGTGGCAAGCCAAAAGACCCGCAGGACCAAAAAAGAGTGGAAAGTGAAGTCAGATGGCACTCGTAAGATCTGCACTTTTACATCGAGGCCAGTAATCACTTTATCTGCTTCCGTCAGAGTTTGGATGGAAGAGGCTCGCTGGACAAACAAACAGGCATGAGTCAACATGCACTTCATTTGAATGTGTTTTGGGTTGAAGTAGTCCTTTACCCCCAATCCTGTGGTCTTTTTACCTGATTAATTGTTTTGCTACTTGAAGTTTTTATTAGTTTGGCACTGAATAGTGAAACGCTTCCCCATGATTGTTTTCTTTTGATTTGTTTCCCTCTTTTTTGCAAGGGATATGAGTATTCCTTTTACCATCCTCAAAACATGTCTGCTGCCTCTGAGGATTGCCAGAACTCGAGTTCATGTAAAAAAAATAGCTGACTTGCCTATCAAACAAACTTTTTTTTGCCTCCGAAACATGCTGCTCCTTTGTTGTCGCTGGGACAATCCCAGGTCTGCGTACTTTTGGCCTTCATGCGTTGTGGTACTATGTCTGTTTATTCAGTGCTTTAAAAAAGCAGCTCAGCTGTAGCCCTTTTTTTTTTTTTTTACTTTATGGCCCTTTCGATAGGGAATCAAACAGATCTTGATACGTGTCAGACGCAGTTCTCTTCTCTTCTGTTCTACTCTACTCTGTAGCGGCCTCTCCACTGGACAGTCTTTACTATGGTGCACTTATGATCATGTTTTAGTGCTTTTATTATCATGCAATGTAACCATGTTGATGTTGGCACTGGAGCTTTTTCTCATGCGAAGAGCAGCATGCTCTGTTATGAAGAGTGTCGCTGTAAACGATTTGAATGACAGTATTTAATATATTCATAATCGGTTACTTCCCTTGCAGTCGCTGTCTACTTATTTACCATGGTTGAAAACATTCCAGAGTGAAAAGTGTCAACACTGCCGACATCCTTGTGTCTAGGCGTTCGAGAACACTCACAGAAGCCTCGTGTTTGGTGTCAAGATCAATTGAGTGTTGCACATGCACTTTATTTATTTTTTTGCTCATGAAGGTGTATAGCTGGGGTAGAATTTCAAAGGGCTTACTAAACCATTTATTTGCTCCTAAAGCTATTTGTTGAAAAGAGAAGGTACTCTGTTATACACTGAGAAACATGTGAGAAACACTAACACCGAGAAGAGCACACTGACAGAACCTTAATGACTCTTAAACTACTGTATCCAAATAATAGGTGTTAGACTTGTCTATACGTCGCTGCATTCTAATTTTTAATTGCAGTTTTGTATATTATGTGTTTTTATATCTTAACTAAAAGATTGTATTGATGTTGATCACCTGTTTTTTTTGTTTGTTTGTTTTTTAAAACACTACTACTCATTCTTTGTCATTTTGCTTCATTTATCATACTATTATTTATTTTAAATAAGACTTTGAGAATTAATAAATATTTCAAGTCAATACATTCATTCTCATTTCTTTTCCTTTTAATTGTTGACATTCTCATCTTTCTTCCACTTAATTTTTTAACACCTCTTGCTTTATACAGTAATTGCGCTTTGCCTCATTCAGTAATGCATATTAGTATAAAGTGTTAAACATTGTACAACATTTTTCATGTAATATTTTGGTAGTTGATAAACTTTTATATCAATAGCTTTATTGTCATTGGGTGATTGCAAGAAAAGATTGTAGTTTAATTTCTGGGGGTCTCGTGATGGGCGTCTCAACTTCTGCGAACTGGAACACTGCGGGCCGTGCTTCATCGACAAGAACTGTATCCTTGACAGACCACTGATGACACATTTGTATCGTGGCAACTGGCAGTTTATCCTCAGCGGGGGACTCAGGTCAGGCATTCGGTGGACTGATGGTCATTAGACGGGAACTCTGAAGACATTTGTTATTTGCTGTTTTTCAGTATGCACGGTGAGTATTATTGCACTTCGATTTAATGTTGGCTTCAAAAGCAACCAAATTGTGATATAAACAGATGTTTCTCTTCTTCTGCCTAGCTCTCTTTATTTTTGTGACGTTCCAGTGCATACATGAAGCATGGAGTCAGTCCTGTATACCAACAAATACAGACTATGTTTGCAAGGAGATTCCAAAAGGTAGGATGGTCTGAAGTCACTTGATATTCATAAAATGAATGTGCGGTTACACTTTATTTTGATGGTCCCGTTCAGACATTCTGTTGACTAGAAGTAATCTTACATCTACATGTCAGCTAACTCTCATTAGAGTATTAGTAGATGGTCAAGTAGGGTTAGGGTTAGTAGAATAAGTTGACATGTTACTTGCGTTACTTGTAGTCAGTTGAATGTGTGTTGGGGGACCGTCACAATAAAGTGTTAGCAGATATTAAGCAGACAGTCTACTAATACTCTAATGAGAGTTAGCTTACATGTAGGTGCAACGTTACTTAGACTCAACAGAGTGTCTAAAGGGGACCATCAAAATATAGTGTTACCAATTATGCTTGTTATCTGCCAGAGAATACAAGTCAAGTAGGTCAGATAAGTGTCGACTCAATATTTTCAAAGTTTTAAATAAAGACAGACTTTTTTTTTTTTTTTTTTAAGAAAATACTATTTTAGTCTTTCTACTTCAAAATGTCATGTTTAATTCAATTACTTGATATTTGTTACTTGATATTACAAGTAATTATTTGTGAAATGACCAATGATAAGCTCCTGAAAGGACACCAAAAAAAAAGTACCACAGAAGTGATCCATACGACTCATGCACTATATTCCAAGTCTTCTGCAGCCATTCAGTTTTACGACTGAAAGTGGTTATTCACTGGAAATCCTGCTTGAGCCCTGGTCACCATTGACTTTCATTATTTGGTAAAGTGCAGTCTGGACATTCTTCTCAACATATCCTTTTGTGTTCCACAGAAGAGTCATAAAGGTTTCAAAGTAAATTATTTTTTAGATGAACTATCCCTTTAACAGGAGTTTCAGATTTACATATTTCTATTTCTTTTTCTTTCTTTCTAGGTTATCCTGCTGGCTTGACCTCTGTGATTATCTTTACGAATGGTTTAGGAGAAATCAACTTGTCCATGTTTAACAGCACAAATCTGACCTCTGTGAACAGTCTGACTATGGCACAACAAGGTGTCACAGCAATAGGGCCGCAAACCTTTAATAAGTTTCAGAACCTCAAAACTCTTAATTTGGACGGTAATCTTCTTTCCCAAGTCTCGTCAGACTGGTTTAGCCATCATTCTGCACTTGAGGCACTCAGACTGTCAAATAATAAAATCACTACACTGGATCACAATTCTCTTGAAGGGCTGTCCAACCTGCTCATGCTGGATTTGTCTCAGAACCAGATTCACACTATAACCCAGAATAGTTTTATCAGTCTTAGTAAACTGAGGCAGTTAAACCTGTCTAACAATCAATTGACATATTTGAGTGCGGATTTGTTTCTTCCACTTAACGGCACAAATATGCGTTTGGATGGAAATCCCTGGGACTGCTCCTGCTCTGTGAAGGACTTTGCCAAATACCTGAGAGGTATACATTAATTTCCATCTCATACTTAATCTAATGCATCAGAAATATCCAATATAACATTATAAGCAAAGAAAACATGTATCATCACCTTATCCTCATTCCATTTTGTTGTCCAAAAGAAGAGTTTTGAATTGTAATATTTTACAATATTTGTGTTTTTACTGTATATTTGATCAAATAAATTACTGTATTTTTTCATAAAATAAATGCCTTGGTGAGCATGAGAGACATTTCAAAAACCATAATCTTACAGACTCCAAACTCTACATGAATAGTGTACATGAGGCTTATGATAGATCATTTTCATTTTGGGGTGAAACTGGATTTTAAATGACTTTCAAACATGTATGCAGGTCTGCAGAATGCCTCGCTGCTGGAGAATGAGATGTTGGTGTGTTGTAACAACCCTCCTGCGCTGAAAGGTCAGCCAGTGTGGCAGGTACCAGAGTGTGAAACCCCCACAACCATGGGTCCTCCTAACACTACGAGTTGTATTAATTCAAGCCTTACCACTGGAAGTCCTGCCACTGTAATTACAAACAAACCTCTCACAATTGGACACTCAACATTAATCATTTTAATTGGTATGTAGATTTATTGCCTTACCTTAGCCCCCAGTTGGGTAACTTTCATGTATTGTAGCTTCTGTTGGGTTACAGTTTGTTGTGAATGACTAACCTTTTATTATTAACCAGTGGTACTGTGTGCCCTGGTACTTGTCATTTGTGTCCTTTCAGTACTGTACCACAGGAAACGAGAAAGGAAACATCGACAGGCCGTAAAACCTTCTTCAGAGAGATCAGAGATTATACAGGCCAGTGAAACAACTGCAAAGAGCAACCGAGAGGAAAACAGAAAAGTGAAATCTGAAATTGCTGATAAAACGCAAATTGCTACAAGAGAGGTCTTACTGAGGACAAACCAGATGGTGGTTGGAGATGAGAAGTTATCACAGATTTACCATATTTATTCATCAAGGACATATGAAACTAGAGAACCCATTAAACGTGTGAGCTCCGCCGGGCCGGTCCTCTGCAGGACACAGATGTTTGCTAAACAGATTGAAGCAGAAGTGGCCACAGAGGAAGTTGGGGTGATGAATGATGAGTATTTCAATGGATGGATGACCTCAGAAAAAGAAAAAGACAATCTGAATATGAATATTGAAGAGGCGGAAAAGTTGGAAGACGGAAAAAACATTGCAAACGAGGAGAGTGATGGATTCACTGATGAGTTCAGTAACACCTCAGACACTCTGGAATCACACATGGAAAGCCTTCGAGAGGAAAATGAAGATACTGATAAGAGTGTTAAAGCTGGAACAAGTGTAGACAAAGATGTTCCTCAGAATGGTGTGGAGATTGACTTGTTGGAAGACCTGAATGAGTTGACCGTTGGAACAGGAAGAAGTCAAGATATTCTCCAGGTAAATCATGTGACATCCCAGTCTGAGGAGAATGCTGAGAAACTGCCTTACCTCACGATTGGTGCTGATCCAGAAAATCAGACTTCTGTGGTCGATCAGAACACTGCTAAAGTTACATCTGGACCTTCGAGACCCATTCGGCGGGTACTGACCTGGCCTCCGACCGCGGTCCAGTGGAAGAAGCAGTGGGCTCAAAATCAGCAAGTCCTCAACGTGTTTCCCAAACTAATATTTGTAACCGGTTGCAGGCATGAAATCAGACCATTTCATCCCAGGATTTCTCCTGCAACCCTCCCAACCGCCCCACATTTCAATGCACTGGAGTTTCTGCCAGATATCACAGCCCCAATGGAAGATGTCAGAGTCGCTACTGATGAGGACACTTACAGGGCAAGTCTTGAGTCATCCACTCAAAAATTCCAGCATTTCACTGCACAAGAACACTTCACTAATGCTAATAAATCACTGAGGGAAGATGGCAGAATTTTTACAAATGAGGAAACATGGAGGTCAGATCTTGAGTCGACCATGTTCTCCGACTTATCTTTTAAAAACTCGCCTATCGAAGAAAGTGAGGTCTGCTCTGAATTGTTCAGCATTTTTAATCCATCATTTGGTGGCAGCAAGTCAAAGCCTGCTGCCAGAGAGGAGATAAACAACAAGGATTACATGGAGGAAATGCAGAGCGTGAAGAAAAGGACACTCCGAGATCACCAGAGTGAGCAGGTTGCATCAGAATTCCAGAAGCAGTCCAGGAGAGATGAGAAAGCGGCACCAAGTGCTCATAGAGACCAGCGGCGGGGTCAGGTGTGTAATGACTCTGGCTCAAGAGCGCCCCCTTCAGGTGGTTCTCCAAAAGATGACAGCCTCTTGATGGGGAATGAGTACACCTTTATAGACCTGCTACATGAAGTGGTGGAAAATCATGGGCGCTGGACTCGAGACCGATGGAGACAAACACAAAAAAAAAAACTCAAGCTCAAACAGAGTCGTTAGGCACTGGAAAGATATACAGTATAAAAACATGATTGATTTCACAAGATTTTTTCCCCAAGCTGATCTGGTGTATGTGCCACATTTGGAAAAATATGTACATTTATATTTTTAAAAATGACAAATGTTATGATCTTAAAATAATAATCTGTTCTTCAGCTCTATAGGCGAAACCGGCAAAACAAAAATACTGCAAAATATGACACACTGTTGGATATGGTATGTAAAAATATCAACTGCAAATTTTTTTTTTTTTATAACAGACTAGTACAAACATTTGGACTTTTTACTGCATCATTAAATGTAAAGTAAAATGTGTTAAATCAGGTTTATACTATGATTTATACATCAATAGAGTTATAATATCCATTGGTTGGAAAAACTGTCACGTCTCTGGCTGCATGCAGCATTTATTGATTCATTCTTACATGTTAGTACAGACTTCATTTAAGAACTTGTACAAAATTTAGAAGTTTATGTATTGTTCAGTACAATCCAAAAACAGGAGCCAGCAAATGTAAACATGGGTCTCGACACATTTGGCAAGATTAGGACATGCATGGTCCATGTTTTCTATAACTACTGAAAAATAAAACAAAGAAATTTTGTAAATTACAACAGCTGTGATCAGCTGGTCAAGATATATTTAAATCGTAGGGAACTAGTAAAAATAGAAGAAATCTGCAAGCTGTTATTTTGAACATGCACATTATGCATATCCTTTCCAAAAAATCAGTGACCGGTGGACAGAATGTAGGTGACATCTTAACACAAGCAGTAAAACATGAACATAGTCTGATTTACTGTACAGTATTTCAAGTAACATGTCAAGGGATGGTAAAACCGGACCCTTAGTAACACCCCTTTAAACTACTGACAGGTCTTGGAGCTATGCTATTAGCAATAAATAAACTGATATGCTAGATCAATGGAAGCAAAATAAGGCAGAAAACATCATAAATACACAATTCTGAAATATGTTAAACACAATAGCTACAATGATTTCCCTGTTTCGTCACTTTCATTGTCATCTCACATTTCCTTATGGAGACAGACAGGTAAGTTATATGAGAGGTATTCAAACTTAGCTACTTCGAGCAAAGTGGGCATTCATATCTTCTGTATAATGAAAGATGAATACGTCTGTCTGTTGAAATAATAGAAAGATTAAAAACAAAAGCAGCTTTTCATGATAGATTGAAATGTCAGCTCCATATTTTCTGCTAGAAATGGCAATGGAATACAGAAGCACGTCTTGATACAGAGGGCAAAGAAAAAAATTGAAATATATCAATATAATCCAAAAATACAATATAAATAACTTTTTCGAGCCATTATTTCACCTTTTAAATTACTCGTAAATTGGTTTAATTTATGTAAAATGTATTGTGAAATGCTAATTTAAAAAAAATGTTTTCTTATGTAGTTTAAAGGGTTACTATGTACTGCACTGTCAACAGAGCTTTGTGCAATAAAATCGGCAACTCCAAATGATGTAGGGGTTAATTCAAGGTGATTGGGACACTTTTTCCAAGTCATTTCAATTTAATGTCATCTGTTTGTCTGCCTAGATAGATTTTTTTTTTTTTTTTTTTTTTTTTTAAATGAGCAGTAGCAATGTACATTTTGCAAAAACTTAAATACAGGTGCTGTTGTAAAAAGAAAACAAATGGGGAAAAAAACACTTGGTAGCTTTGAGAAATGTCACTGAAAACGAATGTCTTCTATTGCATCTACCATTATCTTTTGTATAACCCAAAAATAAATTCAGTTTGACATCAAAACTTTTTCAACACTGATCGTGTGTATAGTATACCATTTGGCATCTCTTCAATTACACCTAATCAAGATCCATGCAATAGCCTATGTATGATGCACTTGAAGCACAGTTGGCTTGTGCAGTTCAGTTCCTGTGAATCTTCATGTTTGCTGTTGAAGTGGTTCCATTTTTTGCTGTAAACTTAAAATCGTATGGCGATGAACTTTACGTTCTGTTCTCGTCCCATGTAAACTGGTAAATGATCACACTTGTAGTGATAACTGACAATTAACAGTAAATAATCATGGCGTTTAAGATTTAGCTAGGGATTAGCTTTTCAAACTTCAAACGTAAAACTGTGCTTTGAGGACGAAATCACAACAAAATACTGTGAATACTAAGAGGTCACTGATCATGTAAAAGAATAAGTGACTAACTTATATATGTACAAATATGTGTACTATATGTGCTATATATGTTCAAAAAAAATAGCACTGATGTAAACTAATTCTGTTCAATATCATACTGAAACCCCTCACATGTATTACAGGGCAGTATCCAGTGTTCTGGTCCACTCAGGTCAGCTGACTGATGTAATAGTTGTTTCTTTCTGCTGTCTTTAGCTGCCCTCTTCAGTACTGCTTTACCTACGGTTTCTGATATACACTGCCCTATAAATCCAAAGTGCTTGGACAGCCTGTTTGGTCCAAAGTGATTCGCACTGAGCCAAGTCTCAAATACAAAAATGTAATAACCAGTCACACTCAGAGAAGTCTGAAATGTGCCACGAGATTCTACATGTCTGTGTGGTAGAAAAGAGGAATCTGTAAATTGTTTCAATGGAACAGTTAAAGCCGTTTGGCGTGGTTGGGCAGCTTGGGTTGTCAGTGTGTTGGCACATGGGTCGTATCTGTGTGGTTGGTTGTGTGTCCTGACGCTCTTCATGCAGACTGTAGCAGCTCAAGGCGAAGGAGGGAGGGAAGTAGGGTTAAAGAGAACTTCCGGTTCTTACAGATGGGTCTCGTCCCTCGTTTCAGCTCCATAGTCTTGCCGTAGCTTCCCTCCTGCTGGAGCCCCTGGGAGATTGTCAGGGACGTGTGCCAGCGGGTCAGAGCGGATGATATAGCTACGGAAAGGTGGAAATCAAATTGTACGGTTAAAAACCAGCCAGCTAGACCCAGCACAATGTTTAAAATCAAATGCCGATTCATAATGAAAGTCAGGTCCATCACAAAATGTTGAAAAAATTTAATAAAAACCAACGTCAAAGTGTAATTGCAAAAATAACTCGATTTGTATATGTTCTGTAGAAAACAGATATATGCTTAGCAATGCAAAACTCACCATCACAGTATCTTAGGAGTTCAGAGTGTTAGCATGTTGCCATATTGATAAGGTTCTGGATGGTTGCTAGGGTTTTATGGGTAGTCTGATCACTTTGAGATGTAATAGCTCAATAAGCTGGACAATTTAAGGTATTGTTCATGTTTTGTTGCACAAATTATGTGGGACAATATACAAATATAAAAACTTAGTGTTAAGGGTTGGTTCAAACAGGCAGTCCCGCCCCAAACTCATGCAAGAAGGTAATATGATGGGGGGAAAAAATGCATAGTGTCTTTTTACACTAAGTGCAAATGTCCCGTCTTCTTCGCAAAGGCTTTTTATACTAACTTCGCCCATCACTGTCTGGTTGAGCCAGACAAAATTACAAAAAGAAACCAATCCGGTAACAAGAACAGTGCCGTGGAGAGTGGCAGAACCTGATTTCACCAAGTACAACATGTTCCAGGAACAACATTCCAATTAACCAATCAGATTTAATCAAGTTTACAGTTTGTCAAGTTTAGGCTTACAACCAGGGTAGGTGCTTCTACCTCAGTGTTATTCGCTTATAGTTTCCCTCTGATTTTAGGGATAACTAATGGTTAGGGTTTAGTTTAGGGGTAGGGATAGAGATAGGGTTATGATTACATTTTCAGACAGGAATGTTGTTCTAGGATCAACAAAATTCGTTGACCCAGGAACGTCTAACTTGGCAAAATTAGGACGGGCTGGAGAGTGAGGATAGTCGATTTAGCTTTTGACGCGACCGACCTGAAATTGAATACTTTTTTTGTTGATCCCATTCTTCTCCTTATTGAAATCAGCTTTAATATCTGACACTTACACAATATCATTGAGCTCTAGAATGGTGTCCGGAGGAGGGTTTATCAGCACATACGACAACGTATTCTGATTGTCATTCATTTCATCTGCAAGAGAAACAAAACACAACATCACTGTCGTACTTAACCTGTATCAGTTCTTAATAGCCAAAAACATTCATGTGACACAGTTCTGATCAATTATCTTTAACATTTATCTCTATCCCTACTCCCTATTATAAATAATGATACTTCTCGATACTGTTGAGTTGAGTCAGAATAGCCAACAAAAGTAGGGAAATATATTCAATAAAATGTCAAAAGGGGAGGCAGTTGTGTAACCCCACAGTGTTACGATTTTGTAGGCTGGGTTTCTGAGGCTTTGTTGTATTTTACCTGCTTGTAAATGACTGAGAAGTGTGAACCTTTGCAGTTCTGGAAATAAGGAGACTCAAGACTGGGACAAAGTGTCTCTGCTTCTCCAAACCCACCTGTTTGAGCCACTTATAGTGCCAGGCCAGGTAAAAGAGAGAGAAGGGCTAACCGTTACTGACAGGGCATGGCTGCATTTACGGAACGCCCATGCAACCACAAGCGCTCCTCATGCGCGGAAACATGCAGACAGGGTCCGCATCCACCCACAAATTCAATATTTCCATCCATATACTGCATCATAATCACAGCCGACCCCATAAATGTTGCTCGGTTGCCATGCTAACACACAGGCCAAAGTCATCAAACAGTGAGACTGACACACACACAGATATAAGCATGCTTAGAAGATCTGTCAGGCCCACCAATCTAAAGGCTCGACCAATCAGAGTGAAGCAAAAAACATTAGTAGTGTGGGATTGGGAGGAGTCAATATTGAAATGCAAATTAAATAATTATACCAATGGGAAACCCAAGTACTTCTTACTTCTCCCAGTATCACCCCGTTAAAAAAATAAAAAAACAAAAACAATGCTGTAGATCAGTGCAAGCAGACTTATAAGTGTGCACCTAAATACCTGCACTAGGTGGACCCTTCCGACAAAGACTGAATGCTTTCTACTCCACTCTGTCCAAACATCCTGGAATCAAAAGCCCTCACTCATCATGTCTTAAATCAATGCTCATATGCCAGTGAGTACCTGCAGTACCCTCTGTCATGTTAGTACCCTCTTCAGTTCGTACCAGAGGAGAAAAAGACAACTACATCACTAATTTAACTATTAAATCAGACTTCATTATTTCATAAAACAGGTCAGCACTGCTGTCAAATGACATTGTTGTTCAGGAGCATGTTTTTGCAAGCATAATGAGACAATGTTAGGTGCAATACTGCTGATTTGGGTATAAAAAAATATATAATTTAACATGAAAATTGTGATTAATAGCAATGTGAAAAATGCAGTGTCTGTAAATGCTGTATATTACATCCACACATAGTCTATGCAGGATGAAGTTACAGACTTTATTTAGAATTGTATTTAATTCATAATAAAATGCTACACTTTTTTTGCATTTATGTATATGTACGGAATAATGTACAGCCATGATCGCAAAATGATCATGATCAGGATGGGTGAGAAAAAGCTAAAGGCTTTTATTTTGCAATGCTGACTGGCTGACTGTGCATTATACAGCTTATTACACAGCTACTTAAAAAAATGGATGTGGAACATTAATTTCAGTTGAAACGACTTGAAATGTTTTCATTGTACATGACCATTTAGAATAAAGTATTCCAGTGTTCTGCTGTGTAATAATAATTATACATAAATGCAAATTCGAATATAAAAATAACATAAGTTGGCTTTACAGATAAGCGCAAGGGTCATTTCTAAATCATACTGGTTTTGTCCAGCGTCATTATAATGTCAATAGCCAGCAGTTTCCTGTAGTCTGTTTTTAATAAGATAAGAGGAAGGCTCATGGGACACAGACTAGCCTACTGATGTCATCTGGAAAAAATGTAAAAACAGGAGGACTGCAGGCAGCAGGCTTCAGACATATTCATGTAGCTTTAGTAAGAAACTGTCCTGCCAGGAAAATTTAAGAATCAGGTACTTAAGAATTTAAGAATCAGGTACTTTAAAAATGTGCATATATGACTTTTTAATCTAAAAGAAAACGAAACAAAAAGGCATATTGGTGCTTATCCTATTAAATACAGACTGCTGATGCTGTTTCAATTAATGTCACTGGACAAATTGAGCAGTGGAGTTTCCTATTAACATCTCCAGAACATCAGGTTTCATTCAGCTCATGAATCAAGTGACTTGTTCTACATATCCTATACTACAGGAACAGTGTTGTTGAGTGGATTTACCTTGCAAATATCCTAGATTTACTCGGTTCATCACATCACTTGCGGTTAAATTAGCTACGTCCTCTACAGCGTGCAGGGAAAAGGCCAAAGTAGAAAGAGATAAGAAAGAAAAGGTCAAGCAAGCAGCTCAGAAAGCAGCACTTTATAGTAAGAGAAAGATCAAGAAAAATTCATCATGCAAAAAAACACATTCTCAAAATTTCATTAATATTACTTTATACTATTATGGTTTATATTAGTTATAGGACTATACAATGTCATTACTAACATAACACTATGGTTTACATCTCATTTTTAAAGATGAAGTGTGTAATTTCTGTGTAAATGGGAAAAGAACTAGTATATATATATATACACACACATTTTTTATGTAAACGCAAACTTATGTTAGATGCGATTAATCGCGATTAATCAATCTGACAGAACTAGTTTTAACATAAAAAAATTACACACTTCGCCTTCAGTTTTCAACAGTATTTCTCAGAGTTGATTAGTGAAAATCAGAGAATGATTTTTTGCAACATGGAGGATGGAAAGTGAGTAGTAAGAAGTTTCTAGAAAGGTGAATATAGAATAAAAGACCAGGCAGGACATACAAAACAGCAGTTGTCGCTGGTTAGCTCTGGCCATTCAAATGACCGCCTATCCTTCAACAATAAATCATATTCATCATGACGCTATACAACCCACCTGCTATAATATGGGAACATCTATGATATACAGTGAGGTCCAACAGGTTGAGACTACTGAGAAATATTTTTTTAATAAATTATCAAATAAAAGTACAGATGGTCAGATGTTCTTGCTTTCATTGAAGCTCAAGACATTCTATAGATCATCTCAAAACATGCTGGAGAACATGATCATTAGGTTTGAAACAAACGTGTGGACTTCATGCAGAAATGTAGATAATCATTAAAAAAATGAATTGTGCTCAAAGTGATATGTCGATTACACAACAGGAATATTTTCACTAGTGGTTTGAGACTATTGGACTCCACTGTAGTAACATTTTAACATTAAGATCTCTGCCCTTATGCGATGATTAATAATAAAGGCATGTAATATTTCACTCCTCTTTCTGTTTGTAGTTTTCCTGTGATCCCTGATAAAGGATGTTTCATAAGAATAATGATTGATGCAGTGGACACAAGGGGACACAATGATTTACAAAGAGAAACACTGTGAAAACAGATCTCCACCATAGTACATTTATGACACAAGCGTCAAAAAGACATCAATGCAAGGGGTTCTACATCTTCTGTATTTTAGTAGGCACAAATGGAAATACTCACTTGCCCTTGTCAAACTCACCGTATCCCACAGTGGGCAGCCCCAAGTGCTTCATGCGGTTCTTCACCAGCTCTGACAGCTCCTGTCTCTCGGAGCGCCGGTACAGGTTCAGGCGCTGTTGATTGATGCGTTCGGCTCGACTGGGTGGTTTAGTGTTTTTCCTGCTCAGCCGTCTCGCCCACTGCATGCTCTTCTTCCGCAGGAGTGGGTGCTCTGATTGGTCGCTCCCTGTGGAGTTTCTGTGGGCGGTTTTCTCTTTCCAGGATTCCCTGCGGTCCCGCGGGTCCTCACAGTCCTCCATAGACACCTGAGACTGGTCAGCATGGCAACAGGTTGTCAATAGGTTAACAATGTTTAAAGTGGTGGGCTGACGTTTTCATTGTCTGAGGGCTGAAGTCATTATGTTGTACTTTTTTGTATCCGTTTATTAGCATTTGAACCACTTTACTCTGTTAAAGTGCACTAAGTAATGACATATATTTTAGCTGTCTCTAATTCAAAAAAAAATATTTTGTCAAATCAACTTAGATAATTAATGTGGTTCACATAACATTATATTTAGAGTTTCTGTTGATTTAACCAATCTCCTTATATTAACTACATTTTTTAATTTCAACGAACTCAAAATTGTACTAATTTTTTAAAAGTTAAACCAACAATATATATTTTACAGTGTGATATGAGCCTTGTTTAAGGTACAGTCATGTTCTAAATGTTGGTGTCAGTAAGATATATTTTTTTATTAATACTTGTATACAGCAAGGACGCATTAAATTGATCAATGTTAACAGTAACGACATTCTATTTGCTTGAACTTTATATTCCTCAAAAAATCCAGAAAAAAAGTATCCTGGTTTCCACCAAAACTATTAAGCAGGACAATTAATAATAATAATGGTGATGCTTAATAAATTATTAATTAAATAATTTGTGAAAGTTAATTCACTTCAAGTTATATCGCAATACTGATCATTTTCTTTTATCAAATTGCAGCCTTGGTGAGGATAAGAGAATACATGAAACATAAACAAATCTTACTGACCCCAAACTTGTAGTGAAAGTCAATCTGATGTTTTAGCATAAAAATAATAATATTTTTTTATTAATAATAATTGTAATTATTTGATTTGACTTCAGTGCAGTTGTAATGAAGAAACAATGATTTAATT
The DNA here is from genome assembly GCF_965113295.1 of Leuciscus leuciscus. Taxonomy (NCBI): domain Eukaryota; kingdom Metazoa; phylum Chordata; class Actinopteri; order Cypriniformes; family Leuciscidae; genus Leuciscus; species Leuciscus leuciscus. Next base: position 18,443,740 of record NC_138729.1, on the reverse strand, counting down.
ATGGAAACAACATTATAATGTTGCTTCTTTTTTTGGTTAAGAAAACTACTTAATGCACCTTTAAATAACTCCACTCACATTACAAAAAAAAAAAAAATTCAATTATATAGATTACCAGTAACATATAAAGAGCAAATGACACAGGACAGACAATGAGCCATTGAAACATTGCATAATTCCATTAACATATGAGAATGTGTTTGAGAAATGGGGTGAAGTCTGCATTCTTACCTCTTTACAAACCTCCTTATACTTGAAAGAGCAATAGTTGTGAATGATCAAAATGAGAAATGATTAGCACAAGGATTTCACAAGCTTCAAGTCACAACACAGTTCATAAGGCAGCCAGCAAAGCCATGATTTAGCCCAAAATAAAGCTGTAAATCTTCAACACTGCACAAGATCAAGTAAAGGCACAGTGACAGATCTAATCTGCTGTGCAAGCGTCTGGAGCTGCATGGACCGTGTAAAGCGTATTTATCCGTGTCTGAATGCTCTGATCTCTTCCTCTTAATCTCATCTTACCTCCGAGGAAGAGAACATGTGAGATTCAGTGCGGTATATCCCAATGGGGATTTCTGCACTAGATGAACACAGCTTCTGGAATAGTCTTCCATACGTCCGGATCCATAAGTCCTCTTCCGATACCTTCATCTGTTTCAAAAGTGAATGGTGAAGCTTATTAACATGCAGGTCAAATTTGACTAAACTAAGCTAAAAATATATATAATAATTAAACTTGATATATATATACATATATACTTCATATATAGTATAAGCTGATTTTGGCCTGAAATATAACATTTCGTGGGAGTTTTAATGAGAGTCGTCCATCATGTTACATACTAATCTGCCTTTAAAACTTGTGATGTTATTTTTACACCGTCTGTTTCAATTCAACACTCCTGTCAGCGCCAACAGATTTGTGGGTGGGCAAGTTCAAATAACCAGCTTTGTGCATTTTAACTCAAACAATAGCTTGCATAATGCATCACGCACTGATGCTAGACATACTGGCTGCTGATGGTGTGTGTGGGTGCGTTTTTGTTTGCGGTTACACTTACAGCACACAGGTAGCCAGAGCCAGGGGTGGTGTCTAGACCCAGCAGAAGTCTTGCAATGAGAATCATGTAGTCCTTCACAAAAGACTAGAAGATAACACAGAAACGATATATAAACATAGAAACAGTCCCCAGAAAGCACACAGATGATCTCCAGACCTCACACAATCAATAAAGGCTCTATAGAGACTCAATGCCTGAGGGGAGCAAAACCTACTGCAAATGCCACTCAATGTTCTCTGCTTCTATCTGCCTCACAGAAAGGTATCAGCCTTCATGAGTATCAAATGTGTAGAGATACAAAAATAAACTGCAATAAACTAATGTACACTCAACGGTTAGAGAATACTCATAACGCACTGTGAGGGTCGTGCTGAATGAATTCCCGCGTCTCACCAGAAGATGGCGCCCGCAGCTGAATCATCTATTCATCCATTTTCCAAACTGCTGTGGGTACATCTTAATACCATAAAGGTATAAATTCCTTTTTGATCGATTATTCAATTGTTTAATAAGGTTTAAACATGCTTATTTCCATGACAGGGTTCAATATAAATCTTTTCATTACTACTGAGCTGCCAGTTTATTTTCAAATGATTATTAAACAGCAACAAACTGTGAAAAGGCGGCAGCCCTTGCGGCGCATTCAGCGTCCAAATCCACTCACTCTTCAAGTGAACTGTATTAGTGGACTAATGTAGGGAATAGTGAATGAGGGTATAGAGGGGCGATTTCGAACACAGCTTATGACTGACTGCTCATCAAGTTATGTTTCGTTCATAATTGTTTTCTGTGTCTCTATGGTCAAAACATAGTACCAAATTAATGAATGTATATACTTTTCTACGATGCTTACATTGCATCATTCATTGCTTACTTTGCTTACATTGCATCATTCTGTATATCAATAGTCATTATTGATATACAGAGTCATGTAGGCTACTCATTACTAATACCTTTACATTTTACTTCATACATTTTAATGTGGGAGTGGCAATGCAATATTCAGCAGCTGAACTTGAGTTTATTAACTTTTTATTAACTATATATATATATATATATATATATACATATATATACATACACACACACACACACATACACACATACACACACTAGAGTTCAAAAGTTTGGGGTCAGTAGAATGGTTTTGAAAGATGAGGCTTATGCACATCATCGTTGCATTTATTTAAGCAAAAATACAGTAATAAACAGTAATATTGTAAAATATTTAAAATAACTATTTAAAAATATTTTGAAATGTATTTTTTTCCTGGAAAACTACAAACATAGTGTCACATGATCCTTCAGATATCATTCTGATATGGTGTTGAAGAAACATTTATTTTTATTACATTTATCAATGTTGAAAATAATAATATATTTGAGGAAACTGTGACCGATTTTTTTCAAGATTATTTGATGAATAGAAATTCAGAATTTATTTGAAATAGAAATCTTTTGTAACTTTATAAATGTCTTTACAGTCACTTTTGATCGATTTAATGTGTCCTTGCCGAATAAAAGCATTAATTTCTTCGTACTGACCCCACACTTTTGAATGGTAATGTATTAGAATGCCTTTTGTACAGAATTAGCAGTATTTGCATCTGATCTATTACTCACCTGGTAAAGTAGAGTGTCCAGCATACTAATACTGAACACTCTGCCTGCAGCGAATGGGAGGCGGAACATGAATGCCAGATTAGAGCCCTTATCTCTCTCTATCTGGAGAAAAGGGAAAAAGATCACGACAAAAGATTGATGGAACTTTCCACCGCTGATGATCTCAGATTTTGAGACCATCTGGAAATCTGTGATGCAGTATTATATTAGTTTCAGTATTTTCAGCCTTTTGAAGCATGCGATCATCACAAATAAATCATACTTAATAATCACTTGACAGATTCCTAATGGAACATGTCATAATAAATTCGTAGAATTCAAGCAAAGTTGTATCATAGAAAAGTTTGAAATGATATTATGTTAATGTTAGGCCTGGTTAGAGTAGTTAAATTGTTTACTGGCTAGGAAGTAAAATGATAAATTCTTAGTCCAAAAGTCTGAGATCACATTGACAATATGGGACTCAAAATGTAATTTAAATCTGAAAATAAAAATAATTTAGATTATTTCTGACTATTTCTAGATCATACAAGGTTTTACACAAACTCATGGAGCTCATGCAGCTTGAATTTAATCATCCTGAAATTCACATTAATTCTGCAATTCAACTTTTTACTCAAACTATAATTGATATTATAATTTGGAATAATAAAAAAATAAAAAAATAAAAAGCACGTCTCAGATGTTTGGACCCCAATGAAAGTCAAATGGCGTGGTTGTTAAGATATGAGACCTTTTCAAGTTTGGAGAGAGCCAGGGAGTAGCAGTCTTTGGCACGAAACTGCATGAATCTCATATTAGAAGGATGGGTTAGCTCAGTGATTATGCTGAGACTAGGAAACAACCTAGTAGAGGACACAATAACAGCAGAACAAAGGCAAAAGTGACGTTTTGCGGTGAAAAGTAATTAGTACCCAGTGCCATCATGTTTCCAGCTGATGCTAAAAAAGACATCAGCTTAAAGAAAAACAAACAACAACCAATTTGCTAAAGTTATTAATGTTCGTACCTGAACATGGTCTGCACATTGACTATGGTTTTAGCGTCTGCCATGTAGTCTTCCTCTGCACTCATAGTGCTCTCCTTATCCACCACCACCAGGTTATCAGCGTAGATGATGCCACACTGCAGTAAGTTATCCAGACTACGACAGAAACCAGCACAAAGCCACCATTCAGACTGGACTAAAGCCCATTTCAGGATGTGCACGTTTACTGAAATGTTTAAAGACCTACTTGTCTATTGTACCAGCCATGTAGTACACCATAGGGAAACAGCAGATGGCCTCAAGAAAGTGATTATCAGGCCTGGAAATGGAGAGGAAGAGCAGTTTAACAATGCTAATCCACTCACAGCTGCAGTTTTAAAGTTCTTAAAGGTTTGGCACTGGCAAACAACCGTATAAAAATGTATTAACGGAGTAAAAGCTTGTGCAAAATGTATGAGCAGGTAATTGCAAAAAGGATTTTGACATCTCCGAGTTGCCATGGAAACTCTGAGGAAGAATCTACAACGTGACGACAATTGTGTACACAATTTTGCATTACTCAAAGGAAGAATGTGTGGAGAATTATGAACATAACTCTTCTGAAAGTGTATAGCATTAGAGAACAAGATAATACATTAAGATTGACAGTAAACTGCAAATTGCTATCATTTCAATATACTTTAGAATGAGAAAACTCGATAAAGAAATATGCTTTTAAGCAGATATGCATGGAAGTGTTTTCAAGTGGTAAAGTCGGGGTTAAGTAATGCTTCAGCCTCCCTATCAAAGTCATCTAAAGTCATCACTATGAACATTAACATGCGGTGGGAAAAGTGATGAGGCAGCTCACTCACGGGTTATCCAACAGCAGCACAATGGGATTCAGCTCCTTCCGGGGTCGGTAATAGGCACGCAGAGGCACTATGAAGTTGTACAAGCCGTTTCCTGCTGTCTCAGCCGAAACGATAATCAACTTGTTCTTGAAACCATACGCCTTGGCATCTTCAAAACTATTGTGCCGACAACCCTGAATCAAACACAATTAAATAAATGATGGACCGGAATAAATTATGATAAGAGGGATCAGATTTAAATGCATAGAGGGATTTAGGCAGGCTATAAATAAATGAACATATAATGGCATTGATAGGTATAAATATTAATATTTAAACATAGAATATTGTTACACACTATTATGTTGCAATAATTAAATAAATAAAAGTACAATGAAATGAAAGCATTAATAAATAATCAAGAGATGAAATACGTTTATTTTTATGTCCAAAAGTGAAATACCATGTGAATTGTATCACATGGTACAATACACATGGTACACATACTCCAGTAAACTATGGAGTGCCGCAGGGATCTGTGTTAGGCCCTCTGTTATTTTCAATATATATGATGCCACTTGGAAATATTATAAGGAAACATGGAATTAGTTTCCATTGTTATGCTGATGACACTCAAATATATATTTCATCAAGGCCGGATGAAAACGCTAAATTTTCCAAATTGACAGAGTGTGTTAAAGATATAAAAGATTGGATGACGCGTAATTTTCTTTTATTAAATCCAGACAAGACAGAGGTAATACTTATCGGTTCAAAAAACCGCCCACAAAACCTCGCACAATACAACTTTAACATCATAGGATGTCCTGTTACTTTATCCTCTACAGTAAAAGACCTGGGTGTTATACTCGATTGCAACCTGTCTTTTGAAAATCATATTTCATATGTTACAAAAACAGCCTTTTTCCACCTTAGAAACATTGCTAAGCTACGTAATATGCTATCAGTTTCTGATGCAGAAAAGTTAGTTCATGCATTCATGACCTCGAGACTGGATTACTGTAATGCCTTATTAGCTGGTTGTCCTGCATCCTCAATAAACAAGCTACAGTTAGTCCAAAATGCCGCCGCTAGAGTTCTTACGAGATCAAGAAAATATGATCATATAACACCGATTTTATCATCACTGCATTGGTTACCTATAAAGTTGCGTATTAATTACAAGGTATTGCTACTGACTTATAAAGCCCTAAACGGCTTAGCTCCAGTCTATTTAACGGATCTTCTGTCGCCCTACAATCCATCGCGCTCTTTAAGATCACTAAATTCAAGGCTTTTGGTCATACCTAGGATATTCAGAACCACCAAAGGAGGGAGAACATTTTCACATTTGGCTCCAAAACTCTGGAATAGTCTTCCTGATACTGTTCGTTGCTCAGACTCGCTCTCCCAGTTTAAAACTAGATTAAAGTCGCATCTCTTCAGCCAGGCATTCATATAATCCCACAGTTCAAACTACAATCCGGCCTCTAGCTCATAAATGCCAGAGGAGAACTGGCCCCCGACTGAGCCTGGGTTCTCCCAAGGTTTTTTTTCTCCATTAGGTCACCTGATGGAGTTTTAGGACACCATTAGGTCACTTGATGGAGTTTTTCGGTTCCTTGCCACTGTTGCCTTTGGCTTGCTCAGTTGGGGATATTTTGGGGATATTTAATTTAATTTGATCAATCAATAAATTCCTCTTGAAACAAACTTTGTTGTATTATTTAAATGTAATACTGTGAAGCTGCTTTGATACAATCTGTATTGTGAAAAGCGCTATACAAATAAACTTGACTTGACTTGAATTAGGTCTAGAAATAAAATGAAATATGACCTGAAATACCTTAAACAGAATATGAAGTAAAGAAAATAAATATAATATGGAACTGAATGTACTACCCCATAACAATGAATTAAACTGAATCGGAATATCAGTATTTTAGAGTGAATTAAGAGTTATACACACACCTTGTCAAGTCGTAAACAACAAAATGGCGCCTTTTGTTGCAGAAGGTGGCAAAGAGTTGGGGAGCTTCCAATGTAAGGGGAGTTTGGAGGGTAGCCTTTAATACACCTTGAAAAAGTAGAAGGATATAAAATGTCAAAGGTCTGAGTGTGAATTACAACGAATTCTTCTGATTAAAAATGCACAGAATATACAGTACATGAACCCCTGACTGACATCAATCAATCTGCAAAGGCTTTATTTTTGAAAGCATTGCATGTAAATGATCAGTAGAGGGCACTGTGAGTGCACTGAACATTCAGCAGGGATCTTCACCAACTCTTGCAAAATGTAAAAATGCAAAAAGTTTTCTATGAGGGATGTGTTTAGGAGTAGGGTTAGGGTCAGTGGATAGAATATATAGTTTGAACAGTATACAAATCAGAATGTCTACGGAAATTCCCCATAAAACATGAAAACTTAATGTGTGTGTGTGTGCGCGTGAGTGTGTGTGAGTGTGAGTGAGAGTGTGAGTGAGAGAGAGAGAGAGAGAGAGAAGAGAGTGCACGTCTCCTCCGGCTCTGACTGACATAAGCAAACGCTGTAATTATTCTGCAGCATGACCGCTGAAAGGCTGTTAGCAACTAATATGTTTAAAGTTCATCGGATCTTCCTGAAAGCTATTAAATGTAAATTTAACAATCGCAATATAGAAAGAGTACAGTAAGGAAATAACATGATAATAATTATAGTTTTACATAATAATAGTTTTATTCAGTAAAGATGCATTAAATTGATCAAAAATAGTAGTAAACAGATTTCTAAAATTACAAAAGATTTCTACTTCAAATAAATGCTGTTCTTTTTAACTTTATATTCATCAAAGATTCCTGAAAAAATTTATCATGGTTTCTACAAAAATATTAGGCAGGAAAACTGTTTATCAACATTGATAATTAGAAATGTTTCTTGAGCAGCAAATCAGCATATTCAAATGATTTCTGAAGGATCATGTGACACTGAAGACTGGAGTAATGATGCCATCACAGGAATAAATTACATTTGAAAATATATAAAAATAGCAAACAGTTCATTTCACAATATTACTGTTTTACTGTATTTTTGATCAAATAAATGCAGTCTTTCTGAGCATAAGAGACTTTTAAACAGAACTTTTAAAACTTTTATACGGAAGTGTATAGGATTCTATTGGCTCAAAATGGCTAATAAAATGGCCATTGGATGATAAAGGGGCCACCTTTATCATCCAATGGCAATTTTATTAGCCATTTTGTTTTGTTTTGAAAAAGTAATGTTTAGTAAAGGAAAAGAACAGCTCTTCACATCAAGCCTCATGATTTAAGGCTCATTTCTTTGACAATTGCTGGCTGTTTAAAAAGTCAAAGACAAATGACTCTATTGCTGTTCCCCTTAAAAACCTTATTCATTTTGTACTTTTGACAACATTATTTACTCTATGGCCGGTGCTCCTTCCTCATCGGACTGGTTGGTCTCATCTTCAGAAGGGTCACTGAGAAGATCACAGGGCAGGATGGCAGAGGAATCTGCGATCTCCAGCACAGGGGCAATGCTGGGTCTCCGACTCCCAGCTCCGTTCTCCGTGGGCAGAGTCAGTTTACTGCTGTCAGCCGGCGGATCGGGATTCTGCAGGTCAATGGCCACAGTTCCTGCAATACAACACAAATCAGCCATGAGAGTGGAGGTTTTCCTTTCCAGCTTGCAGCATGGAAGATGCAGCATGAGGAAATTCATATAGATGTGTTTACCTGGTGAAACAAACTATCTAAAATCTGTTGTCTGATCTGATATCTCAGCTGCTTTTGTGCAAATTTGAGTGCAATGAAAACTGCCAAAGAAATATCATAAATTTTAGCCAACATGACTCAGAATTTAGGTCAATTCCAGTTCATTTCCACCAGCGCATGATTTAAAAACTGAAAAATTTGTGTCAATTACTAGAACAATTGGCCTGCATACAGAGTAGATGATATGAATGTTTAATTATAGCATTTCTTAAATGCACTGAAGTTGACCTCAACCCTGATTTATTGCTTTTTATGAATAAACACTGATTTGCACATTTCAAATCAGTGCTTTGCAACCAAAATCTTTAAGCACAGTGAGGTTTCATTTAAAAATGGTGAAGGGAAGAAAATGTTCTGAAGGGAAATTCTGCTGTTATGTAGAAGAATGTTCTGCTGCAAAATGTTAAGTGTAGAAAAAAAACCTGTGAAGAAACATAATGGACTAAATGCTTTTATATAATTATGTTAGAGAGTAATCCAGGGATATTTTACACATGCAAGTGCAGTTACCAAGCCCAATTAGAAAAACAAATCTTCATTAAAACAGCTTGCAGGACAAAAGACTTGACCTGTGAATTCCTAACGGGAATGAACGGGAGAGAAAGGTTTCTGTAAATGTTAACATTTACACAGACATCCACCAATGATGTCTTATGATTTAACTGTGATTTAACTAATGCTATGAAAACCACATGCTCAGACTTACCATATGAAGCAGACTGATCAACTTCAACAAAGGAAAAACAATAAAAGAAAGTATATTTTATCATGAGCATGAGCATATTTTGATATATTCACCCTGCTACTGCTGCTTCTGAGTGCTACTTTCACACCACTAACTGGCATGTGTTAACCATATGGAAACCACATTAAACCAACCCTGAGGCTAAAACTTGTGCTTCATTTGTTTCGGATGTTATGTACAGTAACAATAACAACACCATTAATGTTTAAATCAGTCGTTATGTTGCAATACCGCTTGGTGCTGCTAGTGGCACAGAAATTACAGACTGCAGCTTTAAAGAAACTTGTTTTTTTTAATTCCACCCTTAGTTTGATTATTAAAAGGGCAAAGGCTTCTGTTAGTGACATGACGTTCAGGTGTGTTCCCTCACCCATGCTTGCGATGATGCTTTGCACCGGGAGACGAGAGGGAGCGTCATACACGCCGGGGGTCGACAGCCCTTTGCTGTGCTTCTCCTCCTGTTTGAAGATGAACGCAGAGTTCTCCTCCTTGGTGATGTTGATGTAGAAACAGGTATCTGTGGCAGACATGATGTGGCGAGGGCCGGGGTTCAGAAGTATGCTCTTATTCTCTTCTCTCTTCGTGCCAATTAGGCAGACACCGTACCTAAGGAAAAGACGATTGTGTGTGTTTAACACGGAGTTTAAGAGGGAAAAGCACAGTTGTAACTCAACTTTATTTGGGAGGATCTACATCCTGTTCCTGCTTTTTTTATTATATTACATTCAACTTTATTGGAAATCATCCAGTAGTGAGCCAATAATCATCATCATCATCTATAAAGCATCTAAAAAGAAGTGCATATAGTGATATATTATGTGAATAAAAGTATTACCATACAAATGGCAAATTAAGTATACACATGGTAGTAAAGGGCAGTTGACCATTATAGTGCAAATGAGATTAGTACAGTATGAGCTATATCAGACTGAGCAACAAAGTGCAAATTTCATGATATGCACACTAATGTATCATGTAAGATTGCATATAACATGTGTCTGTAAGATTTTTATTTAGAGAAATTAATACTTTTATTCAGCAAGGATGTATTAAATTGATCAAAAGCGACAGTACAGACTTTTATGTTGCTACAAAAGATTTCCATTTCAAATATATGCTGTTAATTCTGTCAGTTTAAATACATCAGACAAATCAATTGGACAAATACAGTAAATTAAGATTTTTACAGTGTATTTTTTATCAAATAATTGCAGCCCTGCATATGAGACTTCTTAAAAAATATAAAGATATTGAATGGTGGTGTAAGTAGGGATTGTGATTAAAAAATATCATGAATAAAATTCTAAAAGGTGTAAAATGCAAACAGTGGTGTGCAAAACAGGGGAACAGGAAAATGTGAAAAATACAAGCATGCTCGGTTAATTGATTGAGTTTTTTAAAGCACATTTATCAAGAGGCACAAAAAATGAGGGTTTATAAAAGAATTATTTCACATACACTCACCTAAAGGGTTATTAGGAACACCTGTTCAATTTCTGATTAATGCAATTATCTAATCAACCAATCACATGGCAGTTGCTTCAATGCATTTAGGGGTGTGGTCCTGGTCAAGACAATCTCCTGAACTCCAAACTGAATGTCAGAATGGGAAAGAAAGGTGATTTAAGCAATTTTGAGCGTGGCATGGTTGTTGGTGCCAGACGGGCCGGTCTGAGTATTTCACAATCTGCTCAGTTACTGGGATTTTCACGCACAACCATTTCTAGGGTTTACAAAGAATGGTGTGAAAAGGGAAAAACATCCAGTATGCGGCAGTCCTGTGGGCGAAAATGCCTTGTTGATGCTAGAGGTCAGAGGAGAATGGGCCGACTGATTCAAGCTGATAGAAGAGCAACTTTGACTGAAATAACCACTCGTTACAACCGAGGTATGCAGCAAAGCATTTGTGAAGCCACAACACGCACAACCTTGAGGCGGATGGGCTACAACAGCAGAAGACCCCACCGGGTACCACTCATCTCCACTACAAACAGGAAAAAGAGGCTACAATTTGCACGAGCTCACCAAAATTGGACAGTTGAAGACTGGAAAAATGTTGCCTGATCTGATGAGTCTCGATTTCTGTTGAGACATTCAGATGGTAGAGTCAGAATTTGGCGTAAACAGAATGAGAACATGGATCCATCATGCCTTGTTACCACTGTGCAGGCTGGTGGTGGTGGTGGTGTATTGGTGTGGGGGATGTTTTCTTGGCACACTTTAGGCCCCTTAGTGCCAATTGGGCATCGTTTAAATGCCACGGCCTACCTGAGCATTGTTTCTGACCATGTCCATCCCTTTATGACCACCATGTACCCATCCTCTGATGGCTACTTCCAGCAGGATAATGCACCATGTCACAAAGCTCGAATCATTTCAAATTGGTTTCTTGAACATGACAATGAGTTCACTGTACTAAAATGGCCCCCACAGTCACCAGATCTCAACCCAATAGAGCATCTTTGGGATGTGGTGGAACGGGAGCTTCGTGCCCTGGATGTGCATCCCACAAATCTCCATCAACTGCAAGATGCTATCCTATCAATATGGGCCAACATTTCTAAAGAATGCTTTCAGCACCTTGTTGAATCAATGCCACGTAGAATTAAGGCAGTTCTGAAGGCGAAAGGGGGTCAAACACAGTATTAGTATGGTGTTCCTAATAATCCTTTAGGTGAGTGTACATCCGAATAGTGAATCGTGCATCTAAATAAATGTTAAATGCTCAACAATCACTCACTTTTTATGCGCATGGAAGGAGGCGTAAGTGAAACTCTTCCCGTCATATTCGCCAAAGAACTTGCTGTCCATCAAACGGATGTGGTAAACTTCATTCCCCGAGCAACGGCCATACGTCCTCTGCCACTGTTCTGGAGAAGTCTGTCCCTCCCTGAAACCCCAAACAGACAGTTAAAATGCAATTTGTGATCATTCAATATGCAATATGATCATTTGAGTTTTCTTTATGAAACGGTTTACCCAGCAAGTTCAGATGACCGCATAGTCAGTCACCCTCTGACAAATGATCGCATAAAATTTAATGCCATTGATCGGTTCTCCTGGCAAATCTGCTCTGACTAATTATTTGTGACACTATTATTTGTTAGGGATCACGGAATTGGAAAGGTTACGCGAGGAGCCATTATTCATTAGTAAATCCTTCAATAAACTAAACAGCTTTTCAGGAAACACTTCTCGTACATCAGCCATCAAATGAAAGAGGAAAGACATTAGTACTCACTGTCCACGAGACGTGTGCACCAGCAGTGTGACCAGGGTAGAGGTGGCTGGACACACACAGTTGAGGGCCAGCATGGCATACTTGAACTCCTCTTCACACACCACATGATCTAGAAAACAAAACATACCTACACATAATCTATGTGAGAATAATATAATATAACATAATATAATATAATATAATATAATATAATATAATATAATATAATATGATATAATATAATATAATATAATATAATATAATATAATATAATATAATATAATATAATATAATATAATATAATATAATATGCACTGATTGATATGACGGCAAAGTGTGTGTATATATATTATACAGTATATATGTTGTTAAATTCAGTCTCACTTTCAAAATTACAGAATGATCAGGTTGAAACACAAAAAAAAAAAAAAAAAACTCTATTATTAAAAAAGAATAAAGCACCAAGCACAGAATGGACTTACTACTGAATTCTATATACACTTCTATTGGAAACATTATGAAATTAAAAACACACTTGTGAACTGCCCTAATCTCAGAACTTCTAAAGCTGAAAAAAGAAAAAAGAAATTCCAACGTTGCCACCCCATCACTGATCAACATGGCATCAACATAATCAGAACAGCATTGAATTTGATCTTATTTACTCAGACCAAATTGGTTTCATTACTGGAAGACACTCTTCAAATGAGACATTATCCTTTTAATGTAATGCATATATCAATTTTCTTTAGATGCAGAAAAAGCAATTGACAGAGTTAACTTGACTTTTTTTTTGTGACGCTAAGAATATATAAAACCCTAACCATCATTACCATCATATAACACTGTTTTCAGATCCCAAAAATATCATTTAAAAGCATATTCTTACATTTACTAAATAATGATCTTAATATCACAACCAGTACTAACTTCTGACTAATTTGTCAAGACCATTTTAATCTAAAACACAAAAATACTGTATGGTTATAAAGTATTTTTTTTCTCCATTCTCCATTATTTACCTTTCTCAATGTGTTTGAATTAACACATGGTTTTATAGCACACAAAGGGGCATATTAATCCCTCTAACACTTCATCTCTTCTTCTGCTAAATGAACATTATGCAAATGCAAATGCATTGACCCGAGAGGTGGAGGCAGTGCTACACTTACAAAGTGAATACTCATAACCCTGAAAGACTTCAATGAGGATGTATGACTTGGGAGGCGGAGAGTGTAGAATCTAGAAGGATCTATATTTATTATTCATACAGCAAACACGTACAAGCTACAACCATATATACCACAATAATTGCTAACAGATGGCTGATACACATACGCCCATGTCTAATCGTCAGGACAGTTTTTACATTTCACCCTTTTATTGACGTATTTTGTGTTTATAAATCAAAATACATATAAATGTTTGAAAAAATAGTTTTTTCAGTAAAAAAGTAAAATGGACTATATAAAATGAAAATAAATTTAAAGGACATATTGGTCACAAAATATGACTATGAAAAAAGATCCGCATTAGATTTGTGAAGAACGGATGAATGCCTGCTAAACTGCTTATGAAATGATTTGACCTCAGGAAGGCAAAAGACTCACCTGCAAATTTGACATGGAATTTGTTCTCAGGTTTAAGAATCTGGACATATAGAGGACAGTTTGGAGCAAAGTCCTTCACAGCCCAGGCTCGCAGAATGGTTTGATGATCCTATAAGAACAGACAGCATTCTTACAGTGTGATGATATGCAAACTTACATTATTTCATTTTACCATTAATAGTAGATTAAGTTTGGGAAAATTAGTTGATGTATTTGTATATATGAAGAGAAACAATAAAAACATTGTAGATAGTCAGACTAAAATTCATGCAATAAGTGTCCTTTATAATGGATAAGCCTACAATAGGATAAAACAAACAAAAAAAATTAACTTTGAAAGATGAAAACAGTACAATTTTAATAAAGTATGAATAACATCAGCATATAGGCTTCAAGTTTCTCTCTCTTTAAGATTACTTACATTCCATCTAAGTTTCAAGTTTCTATTATGGTTAATTTAAAAAGTGAATATTGTTTTGATCAAAATAATTGGGTTTCTTGTCTTGTGCTTTAGAAAATGAGAACATTTATGAGAAAAAAATTATTTATTTATTGACTTGTTGTCATTGACTAATAACTTTAATACTTTTGGCAAGGAACTGTATAAAAAGTCTGTATTTACGGCTGCGGTGCGGTCCACTTCATTTCTGCTGCTGAGGATGAAGCACGCCTCTGCATCGTCCATCCTGCAGAACACACACCATCATCACACATCAGTGTCACTCAGAAAGGACACTTCACTATGCTATCTTCTATCTATACCACCCGTAAAGTGAATTCCTCAAGAAGGACTGCACATATGTGTATGTATGAATGTGCTAGTGATAGGTAACTATTGCCATGTTTTTCACAGTCAGTACTGAGGGTCAATTTCACGGTATACTAGCCTCATAGCAGTAAGTTATTTCTCATTGACAAAGGTGCCATTAACATTCTGTCGGTTTTCCCACTCCTAATGTTTTCTGGACGTGTTTAAGGTTCCAAGTAAACAGAATCTGTGACATGCTGTCAATAGCCATAGTAAATCTTTTTGACTTCCTTTAGTTTGTAAAAACAAGCAAAAATTGTGTGTAATGCTCTGACAATGGAAGTCTGTGTTGTACGCCATTGCAATAGGAAAGATTAAATAAAATACACACTGCTTCTAAAGTACAGCCACACGACACTGCTAAATTCAGCATTACAAACACTATCTATCCTTACTGTGACTGTGTAAACAGATCAGACCACTTATATTTGTAAATCCACATTGTGAATTAACAGACTCACAAATGCAGACTCACTAAAAATGCTTAATCACACATTCACAGAGTGCAAATGTAACAGCTCTGCATTTATTGGTGCATTAAACGACAGTTAAAATGACCTGTGTGTGTATGTGGAATGTACAGTTTTATGAGATTGCTAAAAAAGTATTTATGCATTTTTGTTCATGAACTGCCGCATGCATTTGAGAGAATCTTTGATACTGTTAAGTCCTTTAAAGCAAATAAAACTGTGATGAGAATAATCTCTCTGGAGCTGCAGGGAAATTATATAATGACAACAGTGATTGTGAAGCAGCAGACAAGAAAATTATAAATCCATGTCCTGATTTTAAGAACCCTACAAACAATAACCAGGCATAGGAAAAATCTACAATGCTACAATAAAATATTAGCGATGAACACCATGTGTAGATATATAATCAGTTTTACATATAGTATAGTATATAGACGTTTTGAATGGTCATCAAAGCAGAACATTTTTTTTGGGAAGTAGCTGGTGTAGTTCAAGTTTAGCAGTAAGGGCAAACTGCAATACTGTGCAGCAAAACCATAACTCTTTGGTGACAACTGACCTGTGCTGAAACGGCAAGTTTCGTGGCACTTTAATACAAGTGCTTTAAAAATATGAGCTGTAGTGCACATTTCTGCTTTGAACCCTTGAGAATGCTTGATCGTATAGACTTCAATTGAGTGAATTACAGCTAGAAAACAAATCGCCATTGACATGTGGACAAGTCACAGATGCTTTCGATAGAGCTGGTTTAAAACCCAAACATTTAAAGCACTCACAACATGCATAATTCATCCAGCAATACGCAGCACCAACGAACACATTAAAAAAATTAGAAAGCCTTTTTTCCGCATAGAGACTTTTAACAAAAAAAGGCAATCTCCTCATGAAGTCCTTTAATTTCCAACCTTCCAATTACAACACGGAGATTACAGAACTGGCCAGGAAACTTTAGACAGACTGAGTTTTATGAGAAATTCATGCACTGGAATATGAAGTAGGCATATTGAGACAGATTTGCTGCATTTATAATGAAGGAATATGTTAGATTTTAAATGCAGTTACATTTCAAGAAAAAGCACATATATTATCCTTAAATTTCAAGGCTGCTTTAATAAAGGAACAGATGGGCTTGAGACTGGTGTCAGATTTGGCTCTGATGGTGGAGCTTGCAGGTTTACTCTACACTTTTCCACACAGACTAATTTAGTTTTTTTGGGAGGCTGTCCAAAGCTTCCATTTGGAAACAGTTAATCAGTAGGCCTACGCTATATTAAATTATAGAAATGACACATTGATGTACTGGATATCACTGTTAAAATATGACATCATACTTATGACTCAAGTTTACTAACAGCTCTTTCACTCTTAGACTCTGAAAAGCTCTGAAAGTTGTCTTTCACAGAGAATAATGAGATTTCGCTAATTTAATTAGCTAAACTGCTTAGGCCATTACCGGTGAAGCATTGCTGTGCACTTTATAGTAAGACACAAATCCCACTGCCACAATTGCTGTTTTAAGTACCGTTCTTGCAAGTTGTACTATTGATGTCTACATTTGATAGGCAAGTCATCTTGTTCAATTTAAAACTGTTCAATTACAGAACTGCACACCATATCTTCTTCTGTCCTTAAATATTTCTGACCTTAATATAACTCTCAACATACTGATGAATGTACAAGAGCTCTCACTGACAGGAAACACGAGAAACGAAGGTCTCTGACACTATTAACTCGGAGGTCAATTCTCAAATGTTCTCAGTAATTTAGTCATAGTATTATGTATTAATGTATTTAAAAAGGATTAAATCACTTGCAGCTATACAGATCAATTTGCAGATATATTGACTGATCTCTCTGTCAACTTAATGGCTCTCTCATAGACTCAAACACAGAGTCAGAACCTCAAATCGAACTAACTGCAAGGCGACTTTGATTAAAAAAAAGTCCAGGGTTTACATGCATCATTTTATTTTGTCATCGGTCTCGATCCTGGCACACTAAGTGCCATTACTAATTTTTTTTAAATAAAAGAGAAATACAGTTTTTGTTTAGTGTGGAAGAGGATTTTTTTTACATTTTGTTCCACATGGGACAAAACGCAACCTGAGTTTTGTGCAACACAAGGTTAGATATACAATCAGTTTAAATCAAATGACCTGTTGGAGAAGTGATGGGATTACATTGAATAAATTTCAATCATGACAACTCTCGGAGTAGTTTTGGCATGTTAATGAATATGGTAAGGTAATGTTAATGTATTTGGTCTTGGTGGACTAGATCTTTGCTGCTGCTGCAGAGCAAGTATGGACTTGCTACTGCCAACAGATACACAGACTCGCTGATGTGAAACAGTACGTAAGATATGCTACTCCAGCATAAACAGACATACATAAATACCATGGCAGATCTAGACAGGTGGAGCTGGGGAGGTGGAGGGTTACAGAGTAACTCTGATAGCGTGCTGAATCAGACTATTTAAATGATGAGCAAGCAATCTCATTGGCTGCAGAATCAGCAGAGGCCAATCGGCTTGTGCCATGTGGTAAAGATGTGATTGCTTGCAGTTTGCCAGCACCATCTAGAGTTCCATGACTGAACTAAATATTTAAACAGCTATTTTTAACCAACAATAATTGTTCAACATAATTTTCAAAGATAATTTTTGTTTCGAAGCTGCATTTAAAATACACTGGAATTTTTAATCTGAATGGTCATGTAAATGGACATGACACTTCTATAAAAGCCTATCCACAATTACATTTGTTTAATTTCTTAGCTCTTATATCTTCTTAGTTTGAAGTCTTCTTAGTCTGTTGCTGCCTTCGACACGGTGAATCATCAGATCCTTATGTCCACCCTCTCATCACTGGGCATCACAGGAACTTCACTCCACTGGTTTGAGTCCTATCTCACAGGTAGGTCCTTCAAGGTCGCATGGAGAGGTGAGGTATCCAGAGCACATCAGCTGACCACAGGTGTTCCCCAGGGTTCAGTTCTTGGTCCCCTCCTCTTCTCCATCTACACCACATCACTGGGACACATCATACAGGCACACGGTTTTTCCTACCACTGCTATGCTGATGACACGCAGCTCTTCCTCTCCTTTCAACCAGATGATCCCACAGTAGCTGCACGGGTCTCAAGCTGTCTGGCGGACATCTCCACATGGATGAAGGAACACCACCTGCAGCTCAACCTGGCAAAGACTGAGCTTCTCGTCCTCCCTGCCAATCCATCTCTACAGCACGACTTCACCATCCAGCTAGAGTCATCATTAATCACCCCATCAAGATCAGTCAGAAATCTTGGAGTAACGTTTGATGACCAGCTGACCTTCACAGATCACATTTCAAAGACAGCTCGATCATGCAGGTTTGCACTGCACAACATCAGGAAGATCAGGCCTTTCCTAACTGAGCATGCAACACAACTTATCGTCCAGGCCCTGGTCATCTCTAGGCTTGACTACTGCAATGCTCTTCTGGCTGGACTTCCAGCATGTGCAACCAAACCCCTACAGATGATCCAGAATGCTGCAGCTCGTCTTGTCTTCAACGAGCCCAAGAGGGCCCACGTCACTCCTCTGTTCATCTCTCTGCACTGGCTACCTCTCGCTGCTCGCATCAAGTTCAAGGCACTGACGCTTGCTTACAGAACTATCACAGGCTCAGCTCCCTCCTACTTTCACTCACTCCTACGAGTCTACATCCCTATCAGACACCTACGATCGGTCAACGAGCAACGTCTCGTGGTTCCATCACAGAGAGCCAAAAAATCACTTTCCAGAACATTCTCATTCACAGTTCCATGCTGGTGGAACGCTCTCCCCACCCTCATCCGGAATGCAGAATCCCTGACAACATTCAAAAGACAGCTGAAAACCAATCTCTTCCGTGAGCACTTAACCTTATATTTAAAAAAAAAAAAATGCTACTCTGAATAATACCTGAACTTTGTATTTTGAGCACTTCTTGCGTTGTTGTTGCTTTTGCCTCTTTATGATGACTCGCTGGAGGAATTTAGTCCTAATTTGTAAGTCGCTTTGGATAAAGGCGTCTGCTAAATGACTAAATGTAAATGTAAATGTAGTTTAATCATGAGCAAAATGCATCCACGTATAACCAAGGGACTTTTTTTAGGAAAAAATAAATGGTAACACTTTAGTTTAGGGTCCAGTTCTCACTATTAACTAGTTGTTTATAAGCATGCATATTACTAAGATATTGGCTATTTATTAGTACTTATAAAGCACATATTAATGCCTTATTCTGCATGACAATATTCTACATTCCTTAATCCTACCCAATCCTTAAACTAAACTACTTACTAACTATTCTTAAGCAGTAATTAGGAGTTTATTGAGGCACAAGTCATAGTTAATAATGAGAATTTGACCCTAAACTAAAGTGTGACCAAATGAACAACCTACTTGGCCCTCATCAGATCTTGATCCTTCAGTGCAGAGCCTTGGAGGTAGATGACCCGTTGAGACCACAGCGGGATCTGCAGAATACGCCGCACCTGGATGTCCATCTCCGTGGGACAGAGTATCACCACATAATAATCCTAGACATTTGAGAAATGTTAATACCACCATCACACACTGAGCTAGCTTAGCATATTAGCAATACACAGAACAATAATGAAACACTCACATATACGGGTTTATGCATGTACCTGTAGTCTCGGGTGGGCATAGAACTCATTGAGGAAATCCATGAGCAAGTCTATTTTGAGTGAAGTGACGCAGAGAACCACATGTTTCTCTGTCTGAGCACGGTGTCTGCTGTAGTTTCCACCTGACTTCTGCCTCTCCATCCAAAGATACGCCAACTCCTCAAACTGGTGTAGAAATGAGAGACAGAAAGCAAGTACTGTGTAAATGCAGTACATTTTTACTAGTACCACTCATTTCTTATTTAATCATCTAAAAAATTTAAAGCAAAAAGTGCTCAGCGAGGTTGGATCTCCATTCATTCAGCTGTGTAAATGTACTCATAAATAAGCAGTAATAAGGAGGTTATTTAGGCAAAAGTCATTGATAATAGAGAGAACATTAATAAGGAAGCTGCCGATTGTGCTTTTCGTGGGCTGATCGTGGCACCTGTAATGGCAGCACCACCAGAGCTACGCAGATCATGATGACCACCAGTAGCTGAGAAGGCCAGATTTTGGGTGTGACGTCTCCATAACCAACAGTCGAGAAGGTGACGATGCAGAAATATAAAGAGTCGAAGAGGGTGAGACTCTTTCCTGCCCGCTCGAGATGCTGAATCCCACAAGCCCTAAAGAGCATTACAAAACATATCATGAAACAATTTCAAAAATATACATTACTTAAAATAAATTCGGCATCATGGGACTTTTATAGTTGGAAAGACATTCCATGAATAGAATTCAGTAGAGCTGCTCAGTCACGATGTCAATTTGTAGGCTTGCCCAGAAGGCCATTTCACCATGGGCTCCCTCAGGAATTTCGAATGGGTTTTTAAAATAGCGGTTTTCGATTTGAGTAAAATGAGGTCTGTGGTTGGTATTATTTCAAGAGACTTTCCCATTTTGTTCTACATAACAAATTGACACAGAGTCATACCTCAAAAGGGGATTTTAAAACCAATTTAATTAATAATGTAAATCCGTAAGGACTATAAAAGTTGTCTGATTCATCATGTAAACTCACGGGGTTGTAGTCCTTAGGTAGGAACTTTATTCTGACATGTCCCTTTATATTGGTAAAAGGGTATCAAATATATATGCAAATATATGCTACATATATATTGTTGAAAAGCAACAAAATTTGACTATGTTTTAAGAGTTTCAATCATTTCCTATGCACTCAAATAGAGTGCAACAGTTGGGTTCCAAAATAGGCCTACCATTTACATTCTCTATAGAGAAAGTGTTTTTTTTTAACATAAAAAGTATATCTTGTTCAAGACTTATATACTTATATACAATAATATATACATTTTACTGACATTTTATTTACAATTTAAAATAACAGTTTTTTATTTGAATATATTTTAAAATGTAATGTTCAGTAGCCATTACTGAAGTCTTCAGTGTCACATGATTGTAATTGTAATTGAAATAATTCAAATATTATCAATGTTTAAAACAGTTCTGCTGCTTAACATTTTTATGGAAAATGAAATACATGTAGATTCATTTTGGGATTCTTTGGATTCTGTTTTTATATATATATTTATGTATGTATACAATTATATATTTATATCATATATCTGACTATTTTGCAATAAACTATTATTTTCATATACTTCATGTGCTTGGTGACCCACATTGTTTTATAAAATATGTTAATTTCACAGTCTTGTACCTTTGTCTTTTTCTCAGACCTTTTGTTTAAAACAAAGTTTGTGATATTGTGATTCATCTCAGAGCTGGGTGCTTTATGGCTTATATCTCTTCGCTAAGGATTCTTTGTAAATCCCTACGGAGAAAATGAATGGGAAAATTCTTCCAGAACCCAGACTTCTGAAAAAGGGGACTGTTGTGCTATATTAAATACTCAGTAGATTTCGTACAATATTACTAAAGAATGATAGCATCTTATTTTGACACTATTTAAAAAAAAAAAGTTAATTTGGATTAACTGATGTACATTATTGATCAGGACAGTTCATTCATAACCGTGTGACTGTTTCAGATCTGCAGCATTAGATACAAGCCTGTAAAAGGCAAAAGCCCCATCAGGGATATCAAGAGATCAAAGAGCTTTACCCAGTGAAGACCAGACAGAGCAGTGTACAGATCAGTATGAGGACCTGGTTGAACATGGCAGAGTGTGTGCGCTGAATGGCACGATGGAGATCATTCTAGAAAGTAACAGAGATAAGTGAGAGAGATCTCTTTCGTCAAGAGACTAAGCATAACACACACACAATGCAGGCAACGTGAGCTATCTGTAAAAGCCCAGTTCTGAAAAAAGTCTGCCTATTTAAGAGCCTGCTTTAAAAATAACTTAATAACCTTCATTATCAGGTCTAGTGCTCCTCACACAATTAAATCCTCTATTCCACTGACCTTAATAGAGAAAAATATACAAGGAAATGTAAATGCACTTTAATAACTGTACTGCTCAGCTATATATGAGATATAGACCTACATGTATGTTAAAGGTAGGGTAGGCATTTTTTTTTTTGTAAACACCTTTTGTTATTCTGGTTAAAACTCTCTTCACATCCTGATAGCAATCAAAAAATAGAAGTGGTCTTAATATTAAAACATGTACATACAGTATCTCAGGAAGTCTCAGGACAAAAAAAATCTGTCCAATGCAATGACCGAATGCTATGATACGATGTCCTACCTGCCTGCTAACAGACATCACACGTTAGGGTGACCATATTTTAGTTTTCAGAATAGAGGACGGGGGCGTGGTTGATGGGTGGGGGCGTGGTTTGGGGAGGCGTGGTTAAGGGGTGGGGGCGTGGTTGGGGGTGAATGCATCAAAAAAATACTTGACAAATGCATTCACAACCTTGAAACTATGTTATTGTACTTTAAAGGGATAGTTCACTTTGAAATAAAATTTTGGTATGTTTTAGCTTACCTCAAGGGCATCCAAGATGTAGGTGTCTTTTTTTCCGCAGTAGTTTCAATTTTGATATTTTTAGGTCAAACCGTTCTTGTCTGTCAGTCATATAATGCAGGTCTATGGTCATTATCTCAAAGAGCATGCACAGAGTCCAAATTAAAACTATTCCCCATCATCCAAATGAAACAATTCCCCATCGTAAGTACACATTGATGGCCTAAGACACGAAACGAGCGGTTTGTGTGAGAAAATGAACAGTATTTATATAGTTTTTACCTCTTGAACACAGCCACGTCCAAGTGATCTGAGGGCGCGCGCGCATCCTGGTCGTGTGACGTGTGCGCAGACTGGTGCATAGATATATACACTAGATGTCGCCTTGGCTACGGTTTCGTTCCAATGAACTGCAGTAGCCAATGCGACATCTAGTGTATATATCTATACCCGCCCGCGCTCTCAGATCATTTGGACGCAGCTGTGTTCAAGAGGTAAAAAGGATATAAATACTGTTCATTTTCTCACACAACCCGCTCGTTTCGTGTCTTAGGCCATCAATGTGTACTTACGATGGGGAATTGTTTAATTTGGATGATGGGGAATAGTTTTAATTTGGACTCTGTGCTTGCTCTTTGAGATAATGACCATAGACCTGCATTATATGACTGACAGACAAGAACGGTTTGACCTAAAAATATCAAAATTGAAACTACTGCGGAAAAAAAGACACCTACATCTTTGATGCCCTTGAGGTAAGCTAAAACATACCAACATTTTATTTCAAAGTGAACTATCCCTTTAATACATAAAGTAACACATCTTTTCCATTCAACGTTTGGCCAGCAACAGTAGAATAATATATATAGGCTATTTTTTTTTGCTTTTAACACCTTTACATGACACTGTTTCTTTTCATGGCTATAGGTTAAAATAAAAGTAAAAATCTCCCACACTATTTCAGTAAAAAATTATTTCAATCCTCCTGATGTTCTCTTGTATACTTTATGTGGGCTTCTAGGTTGCTAGTACCTTTATTTGACACTGACACGTACGTGCCAGCTTTGCAGGTCATGCATTCTGCTTTACACGGATCCCGACCGAAACGAAAACATAGACATTTTCTCTGTAAATCATCTGTGAATTTACTTTAAAAAAAAATTTTTTTTAGCTACTTACATCTTATCTCGCACTTGACCGTATGGTGCACTCCGCCTCCCACTTGTCCCGACCGGGACGGTACGTGGGACATTTTTTTTTGCAGTTCAACTGTAAAGCTACTTAAGCTTCAGCATTTTGTGTGCAATGCTGCTGCGCTGTCTGCTCTGCTCCCTGTGTATGTGCACGTCGCAGAGCCGACTACAAGGGAATTACGTCACACAACAAAGTACCGTATTGTGTGCAAAGGCAAGCGCCAGTAAATTTAAAGTACACGCTTAATGGTCCCATGAAAAACAGTGAAAACCGGACTATTTTCATGAATTTATTTTAAAAACCCGGACGCCCCAGACAGTACGTAAAAAGTGGACATGTCCGGGCAAAAGAGGACGTTTGGTCACCCTATCACACATCCATCTTTGACAAACAGCAGCCACCTTTTACAGTTCTTCCTGAACCAAAACAACGGGCCAATGCTGCGTTCACGCCATCGTAACAGTAATTACGAAATGGCAACCCGTGATTTACCCAGAGCTGTTCAAGTCAACACGATAGTGTCAACACTATTAACGCCGACATGAATCTGCAGCAGTCAGTTGGTATAAGTCAGAGCTCTGTACGTTGTTTACATTCATTATTATTTAAATGTTATGTGGTTTGAGACAAGAGGTAATTTAACGGCATCTCTCGTCTCTGACTCTTTGCAAACTCTGCTGTGTGAGTTCATGTGTTTTGGAGGAGGCGTGGCTTTGGAGACGCTCTGAAGGGAGGGTGGGATCTATTGCTTTCAAAGCTAGCTTGCTATTGCTAGTCTCTCCGAGATTGCCCACCCTACCTTTAATCACAATGCCGTGACCAAGTGATCAGGACTTAAATGGATCCTTTATTTAGTTTGGTAATTATCATCTCTCTAGGAAAATATATTTTAAGAAAGTATGGGGGGTAAAACAGAGAAATCTTCAAGGCAGTGTCACATTTTAGTGGTTGTTAGCCTTCTCTTTTGCTAATATCTTTGCTAAAAGCATTTGTAAAAGGACATTCCCCCTGCCAGGTTTTCTCTGGCCATTTGACCTGACCATCTGGCACAGAAGGGAATGCTGGCACCCTCTCAGATTTTGCTCATTGATGATGCATTTTCATTTGTCAAGTGCATAATGAAGTAAAGCTTCCCAACACAGCAATATCATCAAACAACACCGATGTTATTCTGCTAGGACAATAAGATTTCCAGCAGGCATTTAAAATGTACAACACAGCAGCACAGGATACTTACAATCATGTTCTCCAGCGCTGATTTGGCAAGCCAACAATTAAGAAACACAGGAACAAATATGTTTCTTAGCGGATGCCAAAAGATCTACAAAAAAAAAATAGAATAAATAAAGCTGTGTGCTTTTCCATAGCTTTTACATCTGTAATGCCATAAGAACAAAATAATTAAACAACCTATAATTTGTTCCTAATGACTGCAGGTCAAAAAAATGGCTATTTGTTACTTGGCTAATTGTTGCATTTTAGTAATTATCATTCCTTCTCACAACTGACTTTCAGGTATCAATGGCGACTTATATAATTACACTCAATCACAACAATATAACAGTGCTCAACAATTACTATCAACAAAGATTTTGTGTGGGCAGCAACTTGATACGTGCTTCTGTGTCCACCAGAACCTTCATTACTTACTGTAATTATAAATGGCACTGTATTGATCATCTCAATGATGAAGGAGATTTGGAAAATTTGCTCCCAAATGTTCCCCTAGAAATTAAATAAATATAAGTTACACTGCAGAAGAATCAAAGAGTACTAACATGCACATTTAAAAAAAAAAAAAAATCAGACCACAAAACGGTCTGCATCCTAATTCACTACTGCATATCTGTCATTAACAGTTTTTGACAAATTGGAATTAGTGCATCCCAAATTACAGTGTGATAATAGTCAAATGTAGGCTACTTGTATTGTAAATAGGTTGCAGTGTGGGGATTTTAACATATTTTAAAAGTATGTCAGTTTATAGGTGAAGTGTGTACAAGTTGTCTTATATCCCACTATTACTGTATGTGCAGAGACAACTATGTGTATGTAAGACACCTATTGACTTCCCAGAAAAGCGTATACTGCCTAAGCATAATATACATTAAGTGGGCAAACTGGGATGCAGCCTTTAAATACAACAAAGATTACTTTCATCTCTCAACAACAGAAAAAAAACGCCTTTTCTTGATAAATCAATGAAGAAACAGAAAAACAAGTTAGAGAAGTTATTTCTGTTAAAAGCGAGGAACACTTCCCATTATAGGGAAAATAGAAACAAAGGAACCCTTTAGTAGCCCAAGAGGAGCTGAAATGATCAGATTTAATTTAGATCAGTGGTAAGAAAGCTCACAAGGGCAGAATAATAATGACAATAATCTTACCTTATAGCTGAGATACACCAGGAGCATTGCTTGCAAGAAGCTAATTAAGGCCACTGTCACCTGTGGCGCAGGAAACATAATCATAATTTTGATTAGCAGAGTATCAATATCAGAGTCTAATGAGAAATAACTCCTATCACAGTCTGAGTTCCGTCAGAGTGAGAGATGTAATTAGTAGTCATAAAGAAATGTCAAAAGTGATGTACACTCTTAAAAATAAAGGTTCATTAATGCAAAAGCAATGTTACACCCACAGTAGAGATAAGGCTTTTCTGATTCTAAACCACTAAAACACTGTTTCTTTTTAAAGTCATACAAAAGGTTTGTTTTACAATGTAAAAATTTTCTTTAAAGGGGACCTATTATGCAAAATTCACTTTTACATGGTGTTTGAATATATATGTGTGTAGACAACCACCCTATAATGGTAAAAATCCACCCACTTCTCTTTTTGTAATCCCCATAATTAGCCGTTTGCAGATTCTAGCATATGTGACGTCAAATATGCTTAGGCGGACTTGCTCTATTATTATTACCCTGCTCTGTGTGAGCTGTACACAGTCCACCATGTTTATCTCCTCGCCAGAGCATTTTACAGGAGCATTCAAGTAAGAAATGTGTTCTTATTAAAGCTACTAAAGTTAATTCAGTCAAGAGCAGTGAGTGATTTTCTGTTTTTTTGTATTTTTATTATTATTTTTATTATTATTAACAGCATATATAGCAGTACTGTATGTTATGCTGCTTTCACTTTAATACACAGATCTAAAATACACATGTATTTCTTTTTACATTCACTGTGTATTTGACAGTTTAAGGTCAATAACACATGAAAGAGAACTTAGTTGAATTACTCACGGGACGCTCTGTCTGACAGCCAGCTTTCTGTGCGGTTGGTTCGGGTGTGTGCACTCAGAAAACCATATATCAGAAGTTTAGACTGATTTATGAATTTAGATTTACCCACGGCTGTTTTTCAAATGTACATAACAGATCTAAAAAAAATATTCAAGTCTCCCATTGACTTTTACTAAAATTGTTTTATTTACAATCCCCTGTTGATAAAAAATTGTTTAGATAAAACCAGATTAAAAACGGGGCATTTATATCAAAAAACGCCAGCAGGTAAAATTTACCGATATATAATGCCTTCATTATCACGCTGTGTTTGAGCAACAATGTGTAGGCTTACTGTTATCAGTCACACAAAACACATTCAAATAAAGATGTTTTCGACTATTTATTAATGTTCAAACTTTGGATTAATTATTAATTTTTGTTTTGCCATTTCTATCGCTACTGTGGTGCTATTTATTGTGTACCTGTTTCCTGAAAAAAATATTTCCGATCTATAATGTAATGAATAAAACAAATTTTATGATTACCCCAAGTTGTGTTGTTCTCTTATTCAAATTATAAATGATATAACTAAACAAATTACTAATTAATTAGGTGAAATTAGGTGTGCGCTTAAATTTGTCATTGCATCATACATTCTATGCAGTGCATTGAATTATTATTCCTCTTTATTGTGTATTTTAGTCATTTAAATAACATGAGTTATCTTAATATGTGATTAATGACATTTTATTATAATATTACACCCCTCAAATATGTATTTATTTCCCTCTAATTCTCATTGTCATTGCAGGCTGGTTTAGCCAATATTCACTGTTAAGAAAAGTGATTAGTGTCGTTTGCTTAAAAGACTTGAACATAAAACAACAGGACAAAAACATAGCTGATGACTAAAAATAATAATTTCATGAGTCTAGACATTACTTTGTGAAGACGCGCATAATACAGTGACATAATACGTTTTTTAGCCATATCAAAACAGTAATCATGTGCATGGTCAATTTTACCTGATGGCGGTTCTATTGTTAAAACATGCATATAATAAACTTTCATGATGATGAAAAGCTGCAGTGTCACGTGATCAAATCCAAACAGATGTTTTAGTTTTGACAGAGCATCTGAGGCACGAGCTGTACAGCAGGCTCCGCCCTCTTCTGGAAAACGGTGGGGAGCAGCAGTACATTTGCATTTAAAGGTACATGCACAAAAACAGCATGTTTTTCCTTCCACTCAAAAATGGCTATTTACAACATGGTATAATAAATGCTCTGTGGGGTATTTTAAGCTGAACCTTTACAGACACATTCTGGGGACACCTGAGATTTATATTACATCTTGTAAAAAGGGGCATAATAGGTCCCCTTTAAAGTCACACTGTAAAATTATTTGGTTCCACCTGGAACCTTTATTTTTAAGAGTGTGGTTTATAAAAAAACAAATCTCAATCTATACCTGTATTGCCCATACAGGAACTCTCCTATTCACCCAAAATATTAACTCCCTTCAAGAAACACAGCACAAGAAACACAAACAAATGTGAGACAATTAGAGAAAATATTCAAGAACAAACACACTTTATTTAGGCAAGTTGATTTGTGATCTGATTTGTGATCTGTCATAATATCTAAGTTCAGACAGGTCTCACCAGTTTATTTGCGGGGGATCTGTGGTCAGGTTTGTTGTGTAGTTTGCACAGGCTTTGCTGCAAAGGGCATCTGTGATATTTGTGCAGTGTTTCCTATAATCATGATAACAGGCAGTTAGTACACGGACATAAAAGTGAAAGACATCAGGGTTGAAAAGCTGAGGGATCATGCCTGCTGGCTCTAACATACATAACAGCGTAAGATTGCCTCTCTCTTATTTGATTGCTGCTAGTAGGGCTCCCTCTCCTCTCCCACTTGCACACAAGTGCACACAGCTCTCTCTTTCTGTCACCTACTAACACACACACTGAGCCTAATTGTCTCTTAATGTTTT
This sequence comes from Leuciscus leuciscus, assembly GCF_965113295.1. NCBI lineage: Eukaryota > Metazoa > Chordata > Actinopteri > Cypriniformes > Leuciscidae > Leuciscus > Leuciscus leuciscus. Next base: position 18,414,631 of record NC_138729.1, on the reverse strand, counting down.
CTTGGTGCTTGCATTGAGACGACTCTAATGGACACTTCAGACAAAGAAGTCTGGGTTTATCCTGAGAGCAATTTAAACGATGCTTTTGAGATGTACTGTAATGTGTTTTGTTTTGGTGAGCTGCTGTTGTTGTTTCATGGAAGAGTTGAAGAAAAATCATTATGCAACAGTTAGTTCAGGTCCTCTAAGATGATTGGACATGCAGTCTTCAAAGATTGCTGATATTTTGCGTGACATTTAGTTGTTTGTATCATTCTGCTGTTCTGTGTTAACAAGGTTCCACAGTATGTGAATGGAAATGGGATTGTCTTATTTTGCATTGAACAAAGGTCTTTCTTTTTTTAAGTCAGAATGTCTTCGTTTTTTCTCGCTCCAGGATCACACAGAGTGGGTTCTTTCAAACAATTGCTTGGTATCTCACTATGGGAAACGCCTCAGGCGTTATAAACTATGGAAGCACCAATTACATCACGTCTGTCCGGAGGGCGGACCAATGACAGCTCATGACAAGGAGCCCACCCCCTCACCATACCGCAGTGATCCCCAAAACGGCATTCTTGTTCTCTTCCTTATGAAGACTTTCCTTCAGCACCTAGTTCACAAATGTAACGTTAATGTTGACATTGCCAAAGTAGTGCAGATACCATAAGTTGTGGGTTTCTCTGCTTGTTGCTGAGCTTTTCTGCTTCGCTTTTTAATAGGCAAGGCAAGGCAAGGCAAGTTTATTTGTATAGCACATTTCATACACAATGGCAATTCAAAGTGCTTTACATAGAATAAATTAAAATAATAAAAAGAAAAAAGAATAATTAAAACAGTTTAGAAAAATAAAATAAAATACAGTACTTTTAAAAATAAAAAAAGAATGTTATTATAGATCTTTCCTTCAAAGGATTCCCTTAAATCTTTCAACCATCTTTTAACCTTCAATCTTCTTACGACTTCCATCTATCAACTTTCCTTTAATTTTCTTTTCTCCCTCATTTACTCACACGTTCTTTTCACTTTCTTTAGCACTGCGTTCACATTCTTTCTCAGACGAAAACTTTAATATCGTCATTTAAATACTGTTCTACTTTCAAACCCCAATTAATACACGTCACTTTCACATTATCACTTTCTTTTACACCTTCTGAGTGGGCATTTACAGTTACGGGCTAAATGCCCTGCTGACATAGGAGAAATTAAAATAATTAAAAGAAATGAGAATAATTAAAACAGTTTAGAAAAATAAAATACAGTACAGTACAGTACAAACAGTCGGACGAACAGCGGCACAGTGCTCATTCAGTAAATGCACAGCTAAACAGAAGTGTTTTGAGTCTGGATTTGAATGTGACCACTGTAGGAGCACATCTGATCTCTTCTGGAAGCTGGTTCCAGCTGCGGCTGGCATAATAGCTAAAAGCAGACTCACCATGTTTAGAGTGAACCCTTGGTATTTCTAGCTGATATGATCCTAATGATCTGAGTGATCTGTTGGGTTTATATTCAGTGAGCATATCTGCAATGTATTGAGGTCCTAGGCCATTGAATGATTTATATACCAGTAGTAATACTTTAAAATCAATCCTAAATCTAACTGGGAGCCAGTGTAAAGACCTGAGGACTGGTGTGATATGTTCATATTTTCTGGTTCTGCTCAGAATCCTAGCGGCAGCGTTCTGTATGAGCTGCAACTGTCTTATGGTCTTTTTGGGAAGGCCAGTGAGGAGTCCATTACAATAATCCACCCTGCTGGTGATGAAAGCATGCACAAGTTTCTCTAAGTCTTGTCTGGAAACAAAGCATCTAATTCTTGCAATATTTTTGAGATGATAGTATGCTGATTTAGTTATTGCTTTGACATGACTACTGAAACTAAGGTCTGACTCTAGTGTCACACCAAGATTCCTGACTTGATGTTTAGTTGTTTGACCCCTAGAGTGAAGGTATGCGTTCACCTTGAGAACTTCATCTTTGTTTCCAAACGCAATAACTTCAGTTTTGTCTTTGTTTAATTGAAGAAAGTTTTGACACATCCAACTGTTGACTTCGTCAATGCATCGGCACAAGGAGTCAATGGGGCTGTAATCGTTAGGCGATAGGGCTAAGTACAGCTGTGTGTCGTCAGCATAGCTGTGGTAAGCAATTTGGTTATTTCTCATTATTTGGCTCATTGGGAGCATATACAGGTTGAACAGGAGAGGCGCAAGAATTGAGCCTTGAGGGACTCCGCATGTCATGGATGTCCACTCAGACTTATGGTCTCCTATACTAACATAATAACCTCTCCCATCTAAGTATGACCTGAACCATTTTAGGACTATCCCAGATAGCCCCACCCAGTTTTCCAGCCTGTCAAGAAGTATGTTGTGATCGACAGTGTCAAATGCAGCACTGAGGTCGAGTAGTACCAGCACTGATAATTTGCCTGAATCAGTATTTAAGCGAATATCGTTTATTATCTTTATGAGCGCTGTCTCTGTGCTGTGGTGCGGTCGGAAACCAGATTGAAAATTGTCAAAGTATCCATTCGAGCTTAAGAATTTGTTCAGCTGATTGAAGACAACTTTTTCAATGATCTTGCCTATGAAAGGAAGATTTGAGATCGGTCTATAGTTGCTTAATATGGTCTTATCCAGATTGCTCTTTTTCAGGAGGGGCTTGACAACTGCAGTTTTCAGGGAGTTCGGAAAACTCCCAGAGAGAAGTGAGGCATTTACCACTTCTAGAAGATCTGCTTCTAAACTGTTTAGCACACTTTTGAAAAAAGATGTGGGAAGTGTGTCAAGAGCGCATGTTGATGTTTTAAGGTGTTGTACGGTTTCTTCCAAAATTTTGCCATCAATTTCTTTGAAGTCAGACATAGTAACTACTTTCTCAGGCGGTCTGATCTGTCTGACCTCAGTGCAACTCAAGGATGTGCTGATCACCTTTCTGATATTATTGATTTTCTCAGAGAAGAAAGAAGCAAACTCACTGCACTTGCTGTTTGAGAGCATTTCACTGGGAATCTGGCTTGGGGGGTTTGTCAGTCTCTCTACAGTAGCAAAAAGAGTGCGTGTGTTGTTTAAATTGCTGTTTATAATATTTGAGAAGTAAGTCTGTCTAGCTTTGCCTAGTTCCATATTGAAAGCATGCAGGCTGTCTTTGTAGATGTTATAATGGACTACTAGTTTTGTCTTCCGCCACATGCGCTCTGCTTTTCTGCAGTGTCTTTTAATAGAGTTGTGTCCTAGCCTAGCTAACAAGGCGAGTTAAGTTTCTAAGTATGTATGGGTGTCAAGCATGCTCAGTCCGCACTGGTTGATGTGGAAAGTTGTGCTCACTGTCACGTAATGCCGGCTTCGGGTGGGTGCATCTTTTAAAGATGATTCCTGTCTCTCTACTATCTTTCCTTCAGCTTAGGGGGCTCAACTAGAGCCCGACCGATTTTATCGGCCGATATGAGCCTGTCGCAGATATATCGGCATCGTATATGATACAGATATGCCGCTGATATGATTTTTTTTTTTTTTTCAGAACGTAGCTGATAAAATGCTTGTAAATTGTGTAATTACGTAGTTTGTCCAGCAGAGCACGCTCCATTTACATTTAGTAGTGAATTTTGCATAATCTGTACTACTTTCGCGTTTAGTACATGTATTAATACGTATTAAAGTAAAAGTACACATGTAATTGAACATGTTTTCAATATGGTATTATTACTTTTTTACTGTAGTAAAAGATCTAAGTACTTCTTCCACCACTGGTAGAGACTAGAGTAAATAAGACTAATAATAGAAGATAATAAGCTTTTTTAAGTTTTGCCACTCTTAACTAAACCTTTTTTAAGTTTAAGACACTCATTACATTGTTATTTTTTATATAACGTTACGTTACTAAATAAAAAATACGAAGTCATTAGTGAAGATTATGCTACAGTATTTAGAATATAACATAGAATAGAATATGCAATGCAAATTAGTTTGGTTCCAGTTCAAATGTATCATTCTCATTCAATCATTCACCCTGCCTCCATTACATATCTTTTTTCATCATTATAAGGGTTTGATCACCACATTTAAGTGATCATTTCAATAAATGTGTTTATGTATATTTATTCTGTTTATGTATACTGTATTCTATATACAGTTTGGACACACGAATGGGAAAGTGTGTCCAAACATTTGACTAGTACCGTACTATAATATACACATTAACAATATCAGCCGATATATCGATATTGGGCTTTTTTACTCCCTAATATCTGTATCGGCATCGGCCAACTAAAATCCATATCGGTCGGACTCTAGGCTCAACCCTCTCCCATGCAGGACCTATCTTCATGGGGGGATATCATGGATGCTGAGTCCCCAGAGCTTACGTCGCATTTTGACCAACAGCTGGGGTGGAGGGAGATGATGAGGAGATGTTAGCTTGCCTCCTCCGGGATGAGCCGGATAATAAGGAGGATGACGCTATCCTGTCTGCGGCCCAAACATCCAGGCCTATGAGCGTGCCAAGTGGCAATTAAGCATCGACGGTGGACGGTGACCAGGGAATTTAACGGGATATTTATGATGGGAAAACTCCCTTCTCGCCAAGTGAACTACTTTTCAATTGATATGAGAGAGATGGAGGAGCTTGGGCTCTCTAACCCTCCGACGGTCAAACAGTCAGTGTCTCGCCACCTGCATCCAAACAGGCAGACCACTCTCTCATCTACCAGTCCCTCCCTCCATTGGACAATGTAATGCTTCACTGCTTCCATGTACCAGAAGATATATAAATCATCTGTGCGGACACTTAAGGCAACTTCATTGCTGATGGTCTATCAAGCCAAGCTATTGGAGGAGCTGGGAGCTTAGCTGGACTCCGACAATTCAGACCTGGTGGTCTGGGAGGAAATCTGTAATATAACAGACCTCAATCTATGCACCTCACGTGGTGTGGTACGGCTTGGAAAGGCTCTTGCGGTTGAGAATATCAGCGGAATACGTAAAGGCTCTTCATCAGTGTTGAGACCCCTGTGTATTCCGGATAGTGGCTCCGTTGGGAGGCGTGTCTCTGCAAAGATAGTGACAGCGAATGCATCCCTGATGGGCTGGGGGGCTGTTTTATTTATGGCAGATTGCTGGATTCCCCAGCTTCACAAACTTCATATAAATATGCAGTGACCCTGAAACATTATCTGCTGTTTGTAAAGGGATTTGGTCAGGACCGGCAACGTGATGCTGGTGGCATATATTAATAAACATGTTCGTTGAAACTGCATAATTTAGCCCACAAGCTGATTGTCTGAAGCACTGTTCACTTCAGCTCGCTTAGCACTACACATGTCCCAGGAGTCCTGAATGTAAGAGCGGATCTCCTTTCAAAGGGCAATCCGTTATACAGAGAATGGGCACTTCACCCACAAGTGGTAGATCAGATTTGGAAGAGGTATGGCAAGGTTGCTGTAGATCTGTTCACCTCACAGGCAAACACAAAGTTCCACTGTATTTCTCTCTCTCAAGGACAAAAATGCACCTTTGGGTGTGGATGCGCTGGCACAAATGTGGCCAAACGTGTTACTATATGCATCCCCACCGCTGAGTCAAATTTCAACCACCCTGAACAGAGTAAGAGAAAATCTTTTCTATTTCTGATGGGCCCTCGTTGGCCTGGGAAGGCTGTGGTTGGCAGAGATTGTTCTGCTCCTTCAGGGAGAGCCCTGGCCACTCCCATTGCGCCGGGACCTGCTGTCACAAGCGAGTGCATGGGCAGATATTTCACCACCACTCGGAATGGGTCAATCTTTGGGTCTGACCAGTGAGGAGTTCAATTTGAATGTGCTCGGGCTTCCCCAGGAAGCTATAAACACTATCCATAGTGCTATAGCCCCTTCAAATTACATATTCATTTTCAGTGTGCGTTTTCTACTATTACATTTTATCTGGCTGCTATTTTGGCTTGCCACGTAGGTTTCGAAGGAGCTTCGGTGGGACAACATCCTCTTATATGCCGTTTTATGAAGGGAGTGAAACGTTGGTGACCAGCGTCAAAGCATCTGATCTTGTCAAGGGAGGAGGAGGAGGAGGAGGAGTGGAAATTGCAAACTTTGTGTCCTGTATGAGCGGTACGGGTAAGCCATTCTCCTCGCAGAACCTTTCCAATTGGATAGTGGAAACGATTGAATTCACCAATATATATATGGGTCTTTATTCCCCAATGGGCTTAAGGGCCCATTCTATGAGAGATATGGCTAGCTCATGGGCATTGTTTAAGTGGATTTCAATAGGAGATATTTGTGAAACTGCAAGCTGGGCTTCCCCACTCTTTTATCATATTTTACTGTCTGAATGTCACTACGCCTACTATGGCTCATGCAGTTGTTGAAGTTGGCTCTATGGAGATATGAGAGGTTATCTTTCATTCTTGTCGGGTCTGTTCGGCGACTTTGAAAAGCAAGTGCATTGACCATATCATTCCCATAGTGAGATACAGAGAGATTGTTTGAAAGAGAATGTTAGGTTACTTGTGAGGTATCTCACCAAGCTTCCCTACTGGCATAACACTGGTCGTTTTGGGGATCGCAGCGGTATATATAGGGAGGGGGTGGACTCCTTGTCATGAGCTGTGATTCGTCCGCCTTTTAGACAGACATAGTGTAACGTGGTACAAAGATGTGGTGCTTCCATAGTCTATCACGCCTGAGGAATTTCCCATAGTGAGATACCAAGCTTTGTTCTCAGAGAACCTGGGTTATGCAAGTAACCTAATAATTTCTTTCACCAGTGAGGATGAAACCTGAAGTGGAGCTGGACCAGGCTGAACAAAAGCAATTTATACACAATCAAGAGTGCAGTCGTATAATATGGCAGTTCATGTAAAAAAGGTCTTCAACTACTATGTATTAGCATTTAAATTGATCATTTGATACTGTGCACTTATTGTGTACATAAATGTTTTCACATTGTAATCATATTGCAAAAAAAAAAAATCCCTGCATGTAATTACAGCTGTAATTACACTGCTGAGCCTTCCCTTACATCTTAACCCACCCTTAAACCTACCCATACCACCAAACCTGTCCCTAACCTTACCCGTATCCCACATCAATAGCAGCAAAAGTGTTTTGCAGTACAATATGAATACAATAGGTACACTGTACTTACTTTTTGGTGTAAGTACGTAGTAGTTAATATACGACACAACACCTAGTATAAAGTGTGACCAAAAATCGATTTCAAATAAATTCTTAATACTTGCTATTCATCAGGGAATCCTGAATATTTTTAATCAAGGTTTCCACAAAAATATTAATCAGCACAACGGTTTTCAACACTGATAGCAACAAGACTTTTTCTTGAGCATCAAATCAGCATATCAGAATATTATACTATTCTAAAAGATCATGTGACAGTGAAGACTGGAGATTTAAAATTCAGCTTTGCCATCATAGGAATACATTATATATTTTTAATATATTCAAATAACATTTAAAATTATTTGTACTGCATTTTTGATTAAACAAACGCAGCCTTGGTGTGCATAATAGACTTCTTTAAAAAAAAAAAATTTTGTGTGCATATGAGTAAAAGATGGCAGAATTTTCATATTTGGGTGAATTATTCTTTTAAGTAGTTAATGTTTACTCACCGTGCACATGTGACCTGGTTAGTTGGATCATCTAGTGAGACTCTGATTATATAGAGGAGACATGTTAACAACTTCAAGGAGAGGTTGAAGAGGCGTATTCTGAGACCTGCAAGTAAATGATAAAATGGAGATTCATACCATATAAAACTCATCTGGAAAATGTGTTAGAAATAATTCAGCAGTCTGGCAAACCTGCAAACTTACAGTACCTTCATAAATCCAAACAAACAGTTAAAACAGTCACCTTCTCTGTTAGGATGATGGAGGCCTTGAACATGTACACTATAGTGATATTGAGATCCATAAAAATTGTTTATGCTTGCAGTAATGGATTTTGCTTTGTTGGTTTCTCTGTGATTGTAAATGCTCAAAAGGTCAAAAGATTTTACTTACTTGACCTTTGGTTTTTGATGAAAAAGAGCTTCAACCTCTCCTTGAATGTGTTTTCATTTACATAAAATTCCACCTGCACCCTGTCGAAAGGAAATAAAATGATGTTTAATAAAATTCTTTAAATTCATTATTTACATACAGTAGTAAATGTAAGGTGAATTTACAAAAATATGTGGACACTTAATCACCTTTATCTAATGTAATGACATGCACACATTGTTAAGTGTCCAAAATCATTTTATGATTAAAATTCTAAATAATTTTAATAAATGTTGTTTATTATGTCTCTGCATTGTGCAACATTCACAAAGCAATCCCATAATGCACTATTAAAAAACTTCAAGCAGCTAAAACTATCGGGTAAATAACTTCTTTTAATCTCCAGATCCATCTCTCTGAGATGTGTGCAAGCGTTTCAAATCTATCATGACATCTGACAGGAAACATTAGCAACGGTTGTGTTTCAGATGAACTCTCAGTAGATGTCAGCCTCTCTCCGATCCTTGAAAGCTTCACTAAGCATATCACTAAACATGTCTATATGCTTGAATTTCTATATATTATCATCATATTGCAGCAAAATCCATCATGATCCAAAATCCAGCATCTCTGAATCTAGCCCGATGCCACACAAAATCACAGCATCTGAATATGCATACTTCCCTTATATGTATAGAATGCAAAAAGCACAACAGTTTTGTCAAATAAGTAGTACTGAAACCCCATGAAACCATGTTCACACTATACACATTCATACTTATGGAAAGTTATTTATGGTCAAGAAGTAAGTTCATTATTAAATGCTATTTATTTGACAGTATGTGATTTCGGACGCAGCTAATGATTCACAGCAGACAATTCCCCTTGCTGGTGCACAACATACAATTTCCCAGGACTCTAACCTGTATTTCAGTGATATCTGTCAAGTATAGACATTTTATGCATGGTCTGAAATACTCAATATTTCTCAATATATTTATTCTAATTACACCATCATTTACGGGGGATAAGCCATATCATATCATGAAACTTGAATAATACATGATTTTCACAGAAATCATTTCATTTGGCCTTACAAACTAAAATCACTATGCGTTCACTTTGGGAATAATTGTTCGGAGTATGTTTGATATTTGTGACCCTGGACCACAAAACCAGCCACAAGTCGCATGGGTATATTTGTGGCAACATCCAACAATACATTGTATGGGTTAAAATTATCGATTTTTCTTTTATGCCAAAAATCATTAGGATATTAAGTAAAGACGTTCCATGAAGATATTTAGTTAATTTCCTACTGTAAATATAAAACATTTATTTTTGTGAGTGAATGCAGCACAATCGTGAACATAAATGGACAACTTTAAAGGCGATTTTCTCAATGTTTCGATTTTTTGGCACCCTCAGATTTTCAAATAGTTGTATCCTGGCCAAATATTGTCCTATCCTAACAAACCATACATCAATGGAAAGCTTATTTATTCAGCTTTCATATGATTTTACACACAACATTGTGACCCATGTGACTGGTTTTGTGGTCCAGGGTCACATATATGATGTCACAGGCATCATACTAATGGTAGGCTAGAGCTTCCCAAAGCCCTTTTATATCTGTCGAGTGTCGAGGGCATGACATGATGTATATTGTAGGCAGTAATTATGAGCAACATATTCAGCAGAGAAAGAGAGAGAGATCCTAGAGAAAAGCCATTGTTTCCAGCTTCCCCAGCTCTGTCTCCATGGTGATGCCTTTAAAACAGGCTGTGGTGACACATATACGGTATATATTTTCAAAGCTGAGGGCTGTTTTGTGTCAGGCAAAAATAAAAAATAAAATAAAATAAAAACTTTACATAAAATGTTGACCATTGTGACATATTAGCTTTCTTAGTTTCTTGAAATAGTCCCGGACTGATTTTCACTTCCAGATTTGATATGGATGTGTGTATCTGTGATTTGCACCCACGTATATGTATGTGCGCACAAGCACGAACCAACAGAAACAAGCTCACACACACATTCCAAACTTGTCCGCAAGTCTTCACTGTGCCAGAAATAATTGCTCTGCCTGACTGTCAAACTGTTTCTCACATTAGAAAGGACTGAAATTATAATTGCAAGGAAATCCATAACACTTTATGCCAACATGGAACAATAGGGCTGGTCAATAATAGCTGAACTGATAGTAATTTAGTCTCTGTAAAAATCTTTAGTCTTCTGATTTGAGCAGCCCCAAATATACCGTCACTCCACCCACGTACACTAGCTCTCCAACAGACAGATGCTCTATTTATAGTGCAAGGATCATTTATACTGAAGACTCAGAGCCTGTGTGCTCATGTCAGCCTACTTTACAGAGCTTTCTATGGGAACAATCTTTAAAAGTTAGCATGCGGACATTCACATCACTGTGTGAAGCAAGCGTTTTCTTAACATTGGAGTAACAAAATCAAAACATCCATTGAAGTAAGATATACACAACCGCAGTAAGTGTAGAAACTGAGCATCAACTGTTCTCCTCTTAGGTAGATGAAATAGTTACACAATATAGTTCAACATGTACTTCTGTTGTTCTCATTTATGGGTGTTGTAAAGAGAGTTTTGTCTTCTTTCACCATTATCTTGATTATTTGGGGTTGTTACTTTGTAAACAAATAATATGTTTAAATTCAACAGAATTTGAACCCTATACAGTACACAAAAAACACACAAAAAAGAACATATTAGCTGCTTTTCCACCGTCGGCCGAACGGTTCTAAGAACGGTGAGGAATGGTTCCATTACATTTCCACTTGAGCCTGGTTCGGCACAGCAAAATTACAAACCATTCACAGTCTGGAATTCTCAGGGCGGTTGGATAACTGTGCTGAATTGTGCTGGTAGAACGCATGTAGTGACGTCGCTCTCAGGATTGGCCACCTGTCTGTTGCCTGACTACCAGTTTCTCTATTCGAATGACGTAAACACGTAAAGTTAATAAAAAAATTAAATATCCATAACGTGGTCGCTATTTACATCTCATACCGTCTAAACTCTTCTTATGTCAAATGTGTGGAGTGGACAATATATATTGGGGCGATGATAGGCTATAAATGTCTAATGGAGACTTTGTTATATCGTGCATATCGCAGTATGTAAATACATGCAGTGCAGGACTGCTTAAAATGAATGACATGTTAGAGTGAAAACAAATTTGTGTATGAATGAGAAAATAAAGCGAGGGTAATGTTCAAAAGAGTTATTAAACACAATAAGCCAGAAAAAAGAATGTTGTACTCACGCTCGAAGACTGACATAACTTTCAGAGACTGAAGATGTGTTGTGTAAAAAATGTGCTTTAAAAGAGCACCTGTGCCCTCGTTTGAACATTCTCCTCTTGATGGTTCAAAGAGCAATCACAACTCACAAGAGAATTGTCAGGATGTCCACATTCAGCAAGTAAATACAGAGCAAACTGAAAGCCATTTGAGTCAGGAAGCCGAAAACTAGACAACAATGTGACGTTTGCAGCCTACATACTAACCACAATCAGGGTATACAGTTGCACAACATCCGCCACCTCAGATATTATTTCATCAGGGCAACTATTCAAGTATAGCCACAGGTGCTATTCTGCTTTAGTATTCACTCCTGCAACTCCTGTTATTTCACTGTCCTCAAATCAACTTCCCCATACAAGTTAACATTGTAAACATATGCAATAATAGTTTGAAAAAATCTATTTTAAATGGAACAGTTTATTGAACTTTTAGACAAATCAAATAAATAAATAAATAAAAAGTTACATATGTGTTTTTGTTGAATATCATATTTGATACATCCATCTTTTTTGGCTCCGTCACACTGGGAGGGAAAAAACACCTTTTTCTCAAAGAGGCCCAAAACATTTGCAATTTGGTGCAGCTGTTGATATTTATATAGCCATTTGACAACTTGTAATGTAAATCATTGAGATCTTTTTAGTAGTATAGCAGACCTTACATATAATGCATATAAAGTCAGTCATCACTTTATATCTCCCAATAATATGTCTTAGTAGGATAATATTTAAATGCTTAGTTCCATATCAAAAGCTTCTCTCCATGCTGTGTTTCATACACTAATGAGAACGTTCTTTGTTCAACCGGTTGTGAAGCATGTGTGGCAAACAAGGCAAGAACTTGGCTTAAATAACCTCTGACGATGATGTCATTGGAGTCGCACTTGTGACAGGCTATAAATAGACATGAAACAGACGTGCTTTTAGGTTTCTTTGTCTTCAGAGACCGCATTGTGTGTGCTTCTGCTCTCTCTATCCCTTTGTTAGGAGTTAGGCTGTTAGTTAGGGTGCAGTATTTTCTGATAGAAAAGAAAAAAAGAGAAATCATGTCCCACTTTATCGGGAGATGCATGCCTCCCTGTTCACAGCCTATCCCTGACTATGACTCGCATGAGTTCTGCTTTGAGCGCTTGAGGGAAGAGCAAGTGCGAGCATTGCGAGTTGTTTTTCATCGAAGAGCTCTGCGCTAGACTCGCTTATTTCCAAGGGCAAGCCCCCACATTAAGATAGTGGGGCTCGCGGGTTGATCTGGTTGAGGAGCGAGAGACGGGTCCTTCTCTTTCTTTTGTGCTATTTCCAGAAAGAGAGGTCCTTGAGCTCGCTTCCAAAGTGTGCCTTGGCGTTTCATTGAGCTCGCTTCCAAAGTGCGCCTTGGCGTTTCTTCGGACCGGGCAGAGGATGCCTAGAACTGGACTGGCCACAGGAGCAGGAGACATCAAAGCGCTCAAAGTTAGATGACAGATTTCTGTCCGGTGGCCAGGGGGAGAGGCCTCAGTGTCGGTCTCTATCTCCATGATGAGTTAACTCGTTCATGGGGAAACCCGTATTCCTCCCGTGTCTTTGTGCCCTTGACATCGACTTATTCAACCATTGTGGGTGCAAACGCACGTGGTTATATGATGATGCCCCAGGTGGAAGAGATTCTCACAGGCTATCTCTCCCCCTGGAAGTGCATAATCAGCCAGCGCTCCACACCACGCCGTGCAGAACAACATCCATGCTGGTGGGCAAGTCGTTTCAGGCAGTGGGTCAGGTTGGTGCTCCCCTGTACACTATGGTAGTGTTACAGGCATACCAGGCTGACCTGCTGAAGGATTTAAGCACGAGCAGAAGTCTTGATAGGGAGGTGTTTTCAGAACTTTGCCGGCCACAGATCTGTCTCTCCGGGCGACTAAGCAAATGGCTCGCACCATCGGCTGCTCTATGTCGGCTATGGTCACCAGGGATAGGCATCTGTGGCTCAAGAGTATCCGTGTCGTCTTTTGGACTGTTTGGTGACTCCGTTCAGCAGCTTCCTGGAGGCAAACAGGCACGAGGAGGCATTTGAAAAGTTTCTCCAAGCTCAAGGGCTGCCAGCCACCCAGCCTCAGCCTCAACCTGAGCCTTAGGTCTGGCTCCTAAGCGGAGAGAGGCCCAGAAGTAGTGAGTAGTTAGTCATGCCCCCCCTCGTAGAGATTGGGGACCAGCTTGCCATTCTCAGAAGCCTAGCAGGAGAAAGGGGCACAAATATTTATCAATTTTATATCAAAATGTAGCTCCTTTCCGACAACCTCACGACACCGCTGTTCCATCCCCACCACCTTCTGCAGTGTTAAATGTTCAATTGCTTCCTGTCGTCTCCCAGAACACAGAACATTTAACGTCCCCCAACAAGATGATGTATTGAAATGCATAGATTGGTTTGTCACAAGCGATCTCAAAGACGTCTATTTTCATATAAAAATTCTGCCACAACACAAGATGTTCCTGAGCTTTGATTTCGGGGGTGCAACTTACCAATATCGGGTCCTACTACGGTAGTCGCCTACATAAATTGCCAAGGCGGACTGCAATTGCGCCGTCTGAACAAACTAGCGCAGCAGGTTCTGCTGTGGGCTCAGGACAAGTCCCTCAGATTTACATTCCTTGGCATTTGAATATGTGATCAGAATTTCTGTCCAGACAGGCTGGTGACACACAGGGAATGGAAACAGATTTCAGAAAGATTTTACAAAGCAGAAGTGGGCCCTCTTCTTCTCTTTGAATCACCTGAAACCATGGTCCATGTGTGGCCCAGTATGTGTCTTAATGCATTTCCACTGATCACTCTGCTCCCGGGAGTCCAAGGCCAAGGTCCGTCAACAAGGGTCGTGCTCTTATTGATAGCAACTCGTTGGCCGACCAGAACTTGTTCTCAGAAATAATATCCCCCCCTTGATGGCCTCTCCTTGGGCGATTCCGGTCAGGAGAGACCTTCTGTCTCAGTAGCAGTGGACAATGTTTCATCCCCGGCCTGAACTTTGAAATCCTCACGTTTGGGCCCTGAGGGGGACCAACTAAGAGATGCTGGGCTTCCAGCTGGTGTAGTGGAGACTATTCTGAGTGCCAGGGCTCGCTCCACTAGAAGAATGTATGCCCTTAAATGGTGCGTCTTTGAAAGGTGGCAGTTCACTGCCAGATTGTTTCAGTGCTGGAGTTTCTGCAAGAACAGTTGTCTACAGGCACATGTCCTGCTATTCTCAGGGTATTTGTGGCTGCCATATTGGCTTGCCATGCTCTGATTGATGGGGTTCCAATGGAGAAACACCCACTGATCGCTCGATTCATTTGTGGAGCTAGGCGACTGAGGCCTCCGTTCAGAGCGAAAGTCCCCTCGTGGGACTCAGTCGTAGTTCTTGAGGGACTGGTCAGGACCCCTTTTGAGCCATAGAGCAATGTTTCCCAACTTTTTTGTTGTTGCCACGGCACAGTTTTGATAAGTAGAAAATCCCACGGATTATGCCAAATGGCGTATTAAAACCGGATTTTATATTAAAAGTAGTACTCACATTTAATGAGGTTTCATTAAAGTTTGGGAGGAGCACATTCAAACGCAGTTTTATGACTTCTAACACAAGTAACTTTCCAGCTCTACCAACTAAATCACTTCTTGATATATTTTTAAAAATCTGCCCACTCTCCAAGAATAATATAGATTTGATATACTCTTTGATTTCTTCATAGAATTTAACATCTTTAACTAAATCAAAGCAACAATGGGAAAGTGAAGTTGATTTGCAATTTTCAGAAGAAGCATGGCAAGATATTATAAATAAGATTCATTCAACCTCAATCTGTTATTCAATTCAAAGTAGTTCACCGCCTCCACTGGACAAAAGCAAAATTTTCACCAAATATAGATTCCTTGTGTATAAGTGTAGAGTTGAGATTGTAATCATACACAACTGGTTTTGGTCATGTCCTAAGCTTGTTAACTATTGGCAATTAATATTTAATTTTCTTTCAGGAGTTCTGCATGTATCTATTAATCCTTCCCCCATTCTTGCAATATTTGGTATGACTACAGAACTCTGTTTAGATAATAATGCTAAAAATATGATTGCTTTCTCTAGCTAGACGTCTTATATTGCTTAAGTGGAAGGACAGATCTCCTACTTTTAGTCATTGGATTAGAGATCTTATGTATCATCTTGCACTAGAGAAGATTCAGTACTCCACTAAAGGCTGTAGTCAAACCTTTTTCATTATTTGGCAGCCAGTGCTGCCTTACAAATGGATCAAAATGTATTTTTTTCTGTATTAATTTTTTGTTTGTTATTTCTCTTTATTTTTCCCCCTCCTTTTTTTCTATCTGGCCCTGTGAGGCCATAATACGCTGATTTCATGCAGCCGTTATTTTGAAATCGAAAGCGAGGCTCCGGTGGGAAGAAAACCGGAAGTGTCGCCTTTAATCACAGGAGAGTCGTGAATGCGATGGCGTATTGTTGTGTTTAATGATGTTGTGTCAATTCTAAAACTGTACATACATTTCTTTTATACTTTAGACTATATACAGAGAAATTCATTTATAAATAAAATATTTTTTTTATATAATTCAAAAAGTAAAAAAAGAAGCAGGAATGAACTATATACATATCCTATATTGGATATTAACATCCAATAGTGTAAATCGCGGCAGCAGCTTCAGGTTGGTAATCCAAGGCATTGTTGTTTATCTTTACTTCCGGGGTTTTTCCCACCGGAGCCTCACTTTCGATTGCAAAATGGCGGCTGCGTGAAATCAGCGTATAATATGGTACAGAATAGTCTGTAAGATAATGTGTAATGGTACAGTTGGGATGGGGAGCTCTGCTGGAGAAGAGAACTGATTTAATCTTAATCTGTTTTTGAAAATGTTGTTATATTATACTATTTAAAATATCAATATAAAGACTTTGAACAAAAAACACATGCATGTGTCATTATAATATTAACATTTTATGAAAATCAAGCTCAGATGGAGTTGCAAGGTTTTTGACCAGCGAATGACAGATTTTGTCTGTTACTGGAACAGCTGCATCTGAGGCAGTCAGTGCATCGCATTCGTTTTGGACAAAATATCATCATATGAAGCAGGATATTTAAATCAGCATATTGGCTATAACTAGACGGCAAATACTAAGACTCTTCTCCGCTCTTCAAATAAAAAAAACATTAGCCTTTATAGACATAGTGATTCTTGAGTAAAAAAAAACCCACTGTACTTATTCAAACATCAGTTCTTTATTTACCTTTGCATAGCAAACAAGCAGAGATCTCCAAACTGCGTGTTGCACTTCATTCACGATAATGGCAGGGTGGAGTTATAAGGTTTCACTGACAGTTTGAGGATCCAACTGAATTACGAGGTTTAGTCACAAGCTATTTTTAAATCCTTTTTAACCAAATAATTGGTTAAATATTTGTAAAATCCACTTATTTCTAATGATGTAAAGTCAAGTCAAGTCATCTTCATTTATATAGCGCTTTTAACAATGTAGATTGTTCCAAAGCGGCTTTACAGAGATACAAGGATAGTTTAAAGTAACAGAGATTGTTTTGGCTTTATTGCAGTTCTTGAATAAAGTTATTTTCCAGCTAAAGTTAATATTCACTTCCGTCGCAACGATCATTAGTTATTAACTTAGGGGCCGCTAACATGACACCGTTTTAACAGGAAACTCTACACAGACTTTAAACACGAAACCTGTGAGAACGCTGATGGCATGCACATGCCTATTACGAGATCAGTCTATTGGTATGCGCGTTTGAATATATGTGCGCAGGTTTGTAATTCCCTACAAACCAAGCCTTAAAAAAACGACTTGTCTGGCCTTAACATTTTGATACAGAATTTTATCACTTCGGGGTAGATACGCGAACCGAATTTTCCCGAGAACGCTTTATCTGTAGAGTGAAGAAGGGATCCTCCATAACGAGAAACTAGTTGGCACTTTAGCACCCCGCTATGACATCGGGTCCAGGCGCAGGTCCTTCATCAGACTTTATTATGTTGGCTTGATGTGACCAAGCCAACATTATAAAGTCAGTTCAGAGTGCCAAAATTGACTCAAAACGTTGCACTGATTGTTGATACCAACAATGGATGGAAACAATATAAGAGGGAGAGGAGGAAGAGTGCATGTAAGAGGTGGTGAACAAGGAGGAAGAGGATGGGGACAAGAAAGAGCAAGTTGTGGAGCATGATGTCAAGGCTGGATCTGGCACACCAGAGGGTTTTTTCCCTTTGCCTGACAAAGGAAGACATTACCTGTGATGTGGAGAAAGTCCTCAGGCAAGAAGACGTATGCTGAGGCAGAATCAATCTCTCATTGACCTTGATTTTGCAATTGCACAACTCGAGTGTACTGTAGCATGCTTTTCAATCAGAGTTTTTTTTTTTTTTACTCTTCGGCTTTTGCAGTTGGGTTCCTGTATTTTCACAGTATGCAAGTGCTGAATATACAGACATTCAATAGGCCTACCATACAATATTCAGTGCAATATTATACTTGCAGTGCATACAGTATACAATTTATTCACCTTACTACTGTAAGTTGTGATTACTAGCCTATATTTTTTTACGTAACTGCAAAATTATTTTACTTAGAATATAATTTTTTTCTGTAACTGTTTTCCATTTTTTAACGTAGTGTCTAATGAATGATCAGTAGTGTTTTATAATATTGACTCGCTGTGTGTATGATCTGAAAGAATTATTTGATTTTGAGACAAACAGACTCTGGGGATTCTGTGACGTACTTGGCCTTTTTGTTGTCTTAATTTCATCCTGAAAGAGGACCTTTTCAGGATTATACTAAAATCATTAAATAATAATAATAATAAATCAGATGACAGAAGACCTGTTGAAGACTGCGTATAACAGGCTTTACAGCACAGTGCCTTAGAAATGTATGTATCTAGTATGATACAAATTAGAGGTCGACTGATGTACCGTTTCTGCTGATTCCTCTGCAGATTCTGCACTGATAACTGATAAATTAAAAACTGTCACTGATGCCTTGTGGCATTTGTTTTGACACATGGCGCTACACTCTGCATGGAAAATACTTCGATGCGGATTTAAAACAATGAAAGGTATGTATAGGGATGCACCGATCCACATTTTTTCACTTCCGATCCGATCCCGATACCTGAATTTGGATATCGGCCGATACCGATACTATTCTGATACCAGAGCTGTGTTTGATTTAATATTATTATTATCATTATTGTTTATTTTATTTGTTGCTGAAATAAACTTCTCTCAACAGGCAAGTATGAATGATATGTTATGTACGTATGTATGCATGTATGTCCCAAAAGGCAACTTGAGGTAAGTATAAGGTCAGAAAGTCAGAAAAACAGGAAATCCTGTTAACAGGAAAAATCCCATTCTGAAACCAAATATGCAACTGTAAGGGTTTCAAATTGATTGTCATGTCAATATTTATTACATTCCCAAAATGTCAAATACTTGCGTCTTGAAATATAAGAAAAGTGCAAGTGTAAACATCTTACACACACACTATCTGAAGGGTGATCCTCGCTCCGATGCAGTAACTCTCTCGATGAATGCTCGCGAATGGATTCAAAATATTCAAGCGTCCATCTAGACGCGGTAGACGCGAATTTGACGCGCTATTCGCGTTTGGTGTGAACGCACAGTAACGTGGTGCTTTTTTAAATGTTTGATTGCGTTCGTTGTGTTGTATGACGCGAGGGAGCTTTAAAGGGCTCTGAATTACAGCTTTGCAAACATTGCATTTTGCTGTCTTGCTCTGCGGTGTTTCCAGTGTGAAGTATTTCCACACAGCGGACGTTGTTGGCTAGCCGCAAACCGTGGAATGGATTTCCTGAGCGGGGGCGTGTCTCATAACTCTGTGTCTCATTGAGCCGCGCCTCCGTTCAGGAAATCCATTCCACAGTTTGCAGCCAGCTAGCAGACTCGCCGGCGGGAATCACTTTTGGACTTTGGAGTTATTTCAGCAGACGTTAAAGCGAGCGCAGACATGACTCATGGATATCGGATATCTCAGCAGGTTGGATCGGGAAAATCCGATACGTGAATTACGCTGGTATCGGTCCCGATACCGATACTGGATCGGATCGGCCCCATCCCATAATTCCCCGGTCCTAGTCTGGCATGGTTCTACGGGGCTGATAGAGGTTGCTAGGGTATCGTATTTGCAAACAGATTCGGCAAACGCTCAGTGCACATTCGGGTTTGCTTTCTGGAGAGCATGAAAGGTTTTTATTTACAACAAGTTTTTTGCAGCGTTGAGCAATGCAGCTAATCACAGACATGTCCGTTGATCTCTTGAATGCAGGAGCTAATCAGAGGTGTTTAAGCTAGTCAGAATACACATGAACTGTTCAAAACAGTTGATACCGATATTCCACACACTGCGTAGGTAACTATAAAGTTTACTCTAATCATAGAATATTGTAGGTACAAAATGAATAGTGCTCCAAAGTTGTCGTCTTTTGGTGAATTTCTCAGTTTCGAAGCTAAAATATATCACACGGCCTAGGCGATTTGTGCAGAACCATCGATTTTTCATGAGGGGGTGGTTGGGGGAATCCGTCCAAAATTTTTACAAAATATAAATGTTTAGCCTTTTGTTAAAATTACGTACTGTTTGACCAAACTCGCCGTATGCTAGGTAATGGAGGACTTTAGGTTTGCAGGACTTCAAAGAACAGCCTCTGATTCACAAAATTCACTGTACCACACTGAGATAAGGTGCAGATTGTGCTGTCAGTGCTTATATGCTTTAATTTTGCGTAGGGCCCCACAAATTACTCAAGGCCCCGCCTCCCCCTCGTGTCAAAGCGCGTCAATCAAATTTAGCCTACAACATTGATGTGAAAATTAAGCAGAACTATCCTTCTAGTCACAAAAAAAACACCATGAGAGTGAATTGCGGGAACAGCAATCAAGTAAACTTGTGTTCTCTCCTCTCCAACTTTGATGTCAGCAAAGAACAGTAAACTTAAGCTGATGTGCATCTCTCTCTAGTCTGTCTGTCTAACCCAGATGGGCAGTGCATCTTCTGTCTGTGTCTTGCTTGCTAATGCCGGCCACTTCCAGGGCTGTGTTCTGTGACTTTGTGCCTGACAAAAAAAGTGAGAGTATTTATTATGTTTGATAAACGACAAAGGGCAGCGGTGTTTGTTTACAAACTGCAGCTCGTAAAAGATAACCGCGTCGCGCGTTAACATGTGTTCATATGAAGAAACGCACCCTTTCCAGCAAAACATCTGTGGGGACACGTAAAATTTGGGCGTGATGGCACTCCTCATTATAGGCGCACATACTTTTAAAACAAGACAATGATTATCTAGTCTCCAAGTCAGTTTAGTTACAACTCAGCAATAAAGCAAGATGGATAGCAATGTATTGACATTGACTATTGATTTATCGGCTATATTGCATTTAAAATGTTAATTGGCTGGACATATTGGTCAATATGGATGCACATCCCTCAGTAACTAATAACCACCAAGTATTGCTTTTATCATTTAAAACAGTGACATGCTATGGCAAGCCATTTTAGCTTTTATTCATTCACAGGATGCATTTTTGATATCAATAATTAAATTTGTACTATTTAAAATGTGAATTCTTGATATTAAGAATGTACTTTTTCTAGTAACAATGTCTATTTCTGATTTCAGGAATTACATTTTCATTAGTACTACTACTACACTGAACAAAATTATAAACGCAACACTTTTGTTTTTGCCCCCATTTTTCATGAGCTGAACTCAAAGATCTAAGACTTTTTCTATGTACACAAAAGGCCTATTTCTCTCAAATATTGTTCACAAATCTGTCTAAATCTGTGTTAGTGAGCACTTCTCCTTTGCCGAGATAATCCATCCACCTCTCTGGTGTGGCATATCAAGATGCTGATTAGACAGCATGATTATTGCACAGGTGTGCCTTAGGCTGGCCACAATAAAAGGCCACTCTAAAATGTGCAGTTTTACTGTATTGGGGGGGTCTGGGGGTCAGTATCTGGTGTGACCACCATTTGCATTATGCAGTGCAACACATTTCCTTCGCATAGAGTTGATCAGGTTGTTGATTGTGGCCTGTGGAATGTTGGTCCACTCCTCTTCATTGGCTGTGCGAAGTTGCTGGATATTGGCAGGACCTGGAACACGCTGTCGTATACGCCGATCCAGGGCATCCCAAACATGCTCAATGGGTGACATGTCCGGTGAGTATGCTGGCCATGCAAGAACTGGGATGTTTTCAGCTTCCAGGAATTGTGTACAGATCCTTGCAACATGAGGCCGTGCATTATCATGCTGCAACATGAGGTGATGGTCGTGGATGAATGGCACAACAATGGGCCTCAGGATCTCGTCACAGCATCTCTGTGCATTCAAAAAAATTCTCATTCTCTGTGCTATCAATAAAATGCACCTGTGTTCGTTGTCCATAACTTACGCCTGCCCATACCATAACCCCACCGCCACCATGGGCCACTCGATCCTCAACGTTGACATCAGCAAACTGCTCACCCACACGATGTCATACACGCTGTCTGCCATCTGCCCTGTACAGTGAAAACCGGGATTCATCCATGAAGAGAACACCTCTCAAAAGTGCCACACACCATCGAATGCGAGCATTTGCCCACTCAAGACGAACTGCAGTCAGGTCGAGACCCCGATGAGGATGACGAGCATGCAGATGAGCTTCCCTGAGATGGTTTCTGACAGTTTGTGCAGAACATCTTTGGTTATGCAAACCAATTGTTGCAGCAGCTGCCCCGGTGGCTGGTCTCAGACGATCTTGGAGGTGAAGATGCTGGATGTGGAGGTCCTGGGCTGGTGTGGTCACACGTGGTCTGCGGTTGTGAGGCCGGTTGGACGTACTGCCAAATTCTCTGAAAAGCCTTTGGAGATGGCTTATGGTAGAGAAATGAACATTCAATTCACGGGCAACAGCTCTGGTGGACATTCCTGCAGTCAGCATGCCAATTGCATGCTCCCTCAAAACTTGCGACATCTGTGGCATTGTGCTTTTTAGATTGGTCTTTTATTGTGGCCAGCCTAAGGCACATCTGTGCAATAATCATGCTGTCTAATCAGCATCTTGATATGCCACACCTTTGAGGTGGATGGATTATCTCGGCAAAGGAGAAGTGCTCACTAACACAGATTTAGACAGATTTGTGAACAATATTTGAGAGAAATAGGCCTTTTGTGTACATAAAAAAAGTCTTAGATCTTTGAGTTCAGCTCATGAAAAATGGCGGCAAAAACAAAAGTCTTGCGTTTATAATTTTGTTCAGTGTAGTTAAAGGAGGGAGGATTGTAGTGGGAGCACTGGGGTGTCAGGTGTGACTGTGTGGCAATGGCAAATGGTTAACATGGCTCATAGGTCAGGTAGGAGGGCCCCTTAACAGAATTTTGCTTAGGGCCCCAGGGAGGTCAGGATCGGCTCTGATAAATAGTAATAGTTTTTTTAATAGTTTTTCTGGCCACCACTTAGGGAGTGGTTTTGAGCCCCCTCAAAAATATGCCCATGGTTTCAAACGCTGAAGTTTTTGTTCAGTGCTGAGATCTGCATGCTCTCAAGTCCTCTCATTATAACAAAATAGACAATGTAAAAAAGAGATTAATTGTGTAGTGTAGACAGCTTCATTGATTATAACTGAGATGAAATCAGCTTTTTAGTGATTATAAAGAAAGCACTTTTTGAGCACTGCATATATAATCCATGCAGAATTTGAATTAAAGTTTTGTTTTTCATGCTGCTAAGAGGACCAACGACCACGTACACACTGCAAAGTTAATATTTATATATTTTACTTAAAAGTAAAATACAATTTGATGGTTCAGTCAATACTGTTTATTTTTGTAATGAAGTTCAGCACTATTTTACTTTCAGTGTTATGTTTTAATTCAGTATATGTTTTAGAAACTATTGATTAATTAATTGGTTATCAGCAAGTACAGCCCAACTTAGTTATTGGTATCTGTAAAATCCAATATCAGTCGACCTCAAGTTCAAAGAGCAAGATCTCTCCCAAACTCTTGGCACAGGATCAAGACTCCTCTTTTATCAGTTATTTGCGTTAGGTTTTATTCTACTGTATTTTTATTAGGTTTATTTGGTTTAGTTAATACTTCATTATATGCACAGGAAGCATTTAATTGCCTTTATCTAGTTTATGTAGCTAAATAAGTCACCCTTTTTAAAAGCATCTGCTAAATGTAAATGAGTCATTAGTCTGTAGTCCAAAGAGAGGTGACAACAACACCAATAAAGACAAATTTCACTCGCCACGGAAAGCTAGACGGATACCACGGTTCCGCTCTGACTTACTGTGCGTTGGTTGAATCCATACTGTACTCTTCTGTGTACCTGGATAAAGCAGACATGGGCGACACAAAAGGGAGAGAGTTTTCAATAAATGACACATGCAAATTATAAACATGCAAAAACATGCTGGAAAAGGCTGGGTTGGCCACAGTCCTTATGAAAAGCACTGCAAAAGAATATCTGACAGACATCTTTGTCAAATGTGCGTCATTGTGCTGTGACACACTGCATTTTCACAATGTGTTTAGGTTATGATTTTTTGAAGTGCCATTTAAAAGCTTTGAGCGCTGAGCTGGATCCATAATCTGGATGAAAACCACAGGAGGATGGAGTTTTCATAGCCCCAGGGTTGCTCTGTGTGGTTATTTAGTTGACACAAAAATGGATGATCATGATATGGATCACATGGAGGTTAGATGATGACTGCATTATCACAAACAACTTGATAAATTGAGAGCAATATTGCTTTTAATGATTGATGTACAATAATATTGCACCAAATATTGGCGTGTACAACTGTCAAATAGGTGCAACTGCAATACAACAGAAAATGGAAAAACAACTATTACTTATAAGCAAAGGAAACAGACATTCCTGAAGGAACGGGCTGAGTGAATATCCATGTCAAATGAACTGCATATTCTATCTGAATTTATTGGCCAAATGTTCTCTGTGAATGGATTACAATAAATATTCCCTCTGTGTGGCGTGGTGAGCAGTGCAGTATTTCAGCTGAACAACCACAGGGCTGTGAAGGGTTCATTACGTTGTAGCACCATCTCACTGGCACAAGCAATGCAGTGTGGCTGATCAATTTTGCTGGCAGAAATTTATATTAAGAGTCCAAAGGCAGGAGGCCATAACCCCAAATAACCCCAAATAACCCCAAACTCAAAAAGACTGCTGCATGTGTTTTCTCAAGGGACATATCTTATGTGTTCAGTGCATACTTATAATAACTTATTAATCACAAATTCAAAAACCTATTATCTTAATGATTTCTTTATCACCTAGTTAAACACAGTCTACATAGTTAGGGTCACTAACATGACAAAATTTATTCAATTACTGATTGTACCCTTCCTCATCACTGCATGTTTTACTCAAACATTAGTCTGTAAATGTATTCACTCCATTCCAGTAAAGGCTAGTCAAGCGTACAGTAAGTGCTCTGCTGATATTATTAGTGTTATGTTATCTCTCAGTAACCTTTAAGTGGTGCAAAAATTTAAGTAGATAAAACACATTGCGAAACACCTTTCACTGAAATTACTTGCACGCTATAGATGCACGAGTATGGTGGGACGAGTGGAGCGTGTTGTTGGAGTAAGAGTGAAAAAACGTGGCGAATGGTTTTTTTTGGGGGGGGGGTTTCTCCATCTTTTGGCTAAATTTAATACAAACTGATAAAGAATTGTATACTTTAAATGTTTTTTTTCACCCAAAAATACTTTTTGTGCGAACAATTTCTTCCATGTCAGTCTCCTAAGCTGATCACATTGTTAACAGTGCAGAGCTTCTGGGTTCTATGTCAGAACAGCAGCTCATTATTAGCCAACGATGGACTATTTTAACAATGTCTTTACCTTTCTGGACCTGTTGCAATCATGTTGCTGCCCATGGCTGGTTTAGAAACCTCTCGGATTTCATAAAAAAATATTTTAATTTGTGTTCCGAAGATGAACAAAGGTCTTACGGGTTTGGAACGACATGAGGGTGAGTAATTAATGACAGAAATTTCATGTTTGGGTGAACTAACCCTTTAAGCCACTCACGGCTTTTGTCACGTGGCAGGATAGTATTTGACCTTGTACAGGTAATTTGGATTAAAGAAATGTTTGTTCCCGTGACTCCTTTAGCGGACCCGGCAACTAAAGTCACAATTTCAAATGCACCACATTTCATTTCATCCGATGCCATAATTAAAGAACTGACTAAATACATAAAAATCACAAGTCCTGTTAGAATGGTCCCATTAGGATGTAAAATCACTGCATTGAAATACGTTCTTTTATTCAGACAGCAGGTACTGATGTTCACTGAGCGCACATTAGAGATCCCGTTCCACTTGAGTCACAGAGAAGTCACAGAGAAAACTCCTAAATGTTGTATGCAAGCACCAATAACCTCAAGTGCTTTGAATGTGAAGATTTAGGCCACAAACGTTTCTCTTGCCCGCATAAGAAAGTGGATAATGAATAGCAGTTGCCTGTTGGTTCAGCTGAGAGCGGATCTAATAAATATATCAACAATACCGATACAGCGGAAACAAGCGACAGAATAAAAGCGAAAGGCCTTCAAAGAAGGTCATCAAGCACAGTGAGGTGAGTGAAAGAGCAGTGAGCAGGCTGGATGTAGTTCTGCTGTTGTCAGGCATTTAAGCGCTGAAGTTGAGGATGTGGATAATAGTAAGAATGTGACTCATATATACAGTCAGTAGAGGAAGGCTCAGTTGATGAGTTGGAAGGACTCTTTCAATGTACTGATGATACAATGAGAGATGATGAACGATGGTATGAAGGGGTAGAGATGTCAAAAGTGATTAAAGGAGACTTGTATACTGTAGCTCAAATGAATGAATTTCTTGATGAAACTAAGGGTAAAAGTGTTGAAGTGATCGATTTTTTTTCCCAAACTTGGACAAGTTTATAGCATCTGTAATGTGGGCAAGAGTTAGCAGTTATGAAGAGCTTTCACAGCAGAAACGCTTAGACTAAAGAAACACATTACTGCAATTCGACAAAGGAACTAGAAAAGAGAGGATAAAGAGGGGAAAAAACTAAGTAAACACTAACATCTTCAAAGAACAACTTCTTGACTCTTTTCTCACTAATCTCTCTTTTTTAGGCCTTACGGCTGAGATCCCTTAATGTTAATGAGATGAGGGATAAGAGGAAGGCTAATACCATTATAGAATTTATCAGGTTTAAAAAAATCTAGATGTGATTTTCTTGCAAGAAACTGTGAATAATGGCTGGGGGGAATGAGTGTGTTCTTAATCATGGGACTAACTTGAGTGCAGGAGATTTTTCTTTTTTCTCCAGCCTTAAAAGTTAAAATTCTGTATAAAAAAATAATTTTCTAAAGAAAAAGGAACCACTATGTTTTAAATGTATTGTTTCAGTGTGGGAAACTTGAAGCTTTGTTGTCTAAATTAAAAGAATGGTGTAAGATTTTAGGAGTAGTGTTCTCATCCATACTTTTTATTTATGGGCCCAAGAATAACAAAAATAGAAAGCAGATCCATGTGTTGCTTAATTTTTTGTTCAGGCATCAGGCAAAAATGGCAATCTGGCTATCACGCAAAGGTAAACTCAGTGGTGTGGGGTCAACTGATCCATAAATGTTTCCATTTTAAAGGGTTTTGTGTCAATTTTAAAGGGTCAAATAAAATCAAGGTTAAAGGTTAAATATGTTTATTATCACCTGGTCAAAGATCGAGAGACTTTTTAACTATACTTGGGGAGTGAACCAGTGTTTGTCAGCATTTATGGTTCTCTGCAAATGTATGTCTAATTGTGTAGTTATTTTTAATTAATTTATGTTTATTACACAATTGTGTGTATATTTGTGTAGTTCTTATGTAATCTTTTTAAATAATTAATTAAAGGATCTTCAAATTGAAGTATCTCTCTCTCTCTCTCTCTCTCTCTCTCTCTCGCGTGCGTGTTATGTCATACATACATACACATTTTGCAGAAAGATAAAAAGAAGTGCATCTTTACACTTTTTTAAGGGACATTCATGTTCACACTAAGGATGATAACTATTAACTATTACTTTATAATAATCGTGCTAATTCTGTGAAAATAGTTTCACACCACAGCTATAACAATAACACAGAGAAACTTTTTTTTTCTCAGCTGATGAACAATAAAACAATTGGCCGTTAACCAGAAAGTTATGCCATCTGCCACAATGAGTGAGCTCTTCATAGTTGGGCGACTTTGTAAAATCCACATTTCATTAAGGGAGAAAATGGTGCTGAAATTCAAATATACTGTTATCAATTATTATTTTATGAAAAAATCTTTGAGGCTCAGTGCAATTATTTACCAATTATAATAGAGTGTTTCAGAGAGCCATCTCATTAGGTGACTGCAGTTCAAATCTGTTATTCCGGATCAGTCCATTTTCCACAATGCCTGCTTAACTATGCCCAGATGCAGTTTATACAGGCATGAGTGGAATAATGCATCAACCTGTATGACTTTCTCTTTTCCGTAAAACACAAAAGGAGGGATTTTTAATAATGCACTGGATGCTCTTTTCCATGAAATTACAGTCAATAGGTTCTGGAGCTGAATCTTCAAGCTTCAAGGACAAGGGGAAAAAAGCACCATAAAAGTGTCAGAATTGGTTCACACAACTCATCTGCTACAATCCAAGCATTTCATGATGGCTTCTGTCATTTTAAGCTTGACCATTTCTTGACCATCATAACATTGAAAAAAGCATTCTATAAACTTTTGTGTTCCACAGCAGAAAGAAAGTCATTGAGGATTAGAACAACATACGGGTGAGTAAATTCATTTTAGAAGGATCATTTTAATCTATCACTTTAATGGGTAGAAAATGGAGTGAAACAGACGCTGACCGAGACAGCTCAATGCGCTGCAACTGAAGAAAACACATGCAAATAGAAAACACACCAATTAAGGAAACATCTTCTTCATCCATTTGACAACATGTTTGCTGCAAATAATCAGAACACAACCACATACAGAAACGCGCTGCAAATAGCACAGACCGCATTGGATATGTTTGGGACCCCAAAGTGATGAACTGGCTGGGGCCACTTAAGGCCCTGATATACTCACAGTAAAGTTATTTTTCGTTGTTTGCTTAGGGGTAAAACTAAGTTTGCAATACGTGAGCAGCGATATACTATTAGCAAACATCCGGCGCCGCCCACTCTGCTGAGAGCGACAGTTAGATGAATATGTATATGTGTTGAACGCTTTCCTCTCAATAACAAAATAAACACACAATAAAATTGAGAAAACAGCAATAAAGCATAAGAAAAGCATTTGATCATAGCAACAAAGTTTGCACGAGCTCTGCAATTTGTAGCGAACTTTTCTGGAAAGGTTGTTGTGGCCTGATTTTGCTCGAAATTACGTCACATCAGTTCGTTCTTCGGTTTTGCTTAAAGTATATCAGGGCCTTCATTGTTCAATGTGTTGGTGTTTACCAGAAAAGTTTTTTGTTTATTTTAACATTCTGATCGAATGTGCGTTGTGTATGAAGGTTAAAGAGTAGAAGGTTAAACTCGTAACATGTAATTAAACGTGTTGCGTTCATATTCTGGGCTCATCTGCTTTTATGTACATAGGTATGCATAATTAGTATATTATTTACTGAGTTTGATAATATAATATAGTTCTTTTATTATCACTGTCTAATGCATTAAGCCACGATCAGAACGTCCCCGAGGAGGAAGGGGGTTTTGTGACATCATCGCGTACAAAAGAATTGCCATTTCATTGGCTAGGCGCCAACCTACATATTTATGACTACTTGTCTGCAGCTTCAAATTCAGAATACAGGTTTGTGACTATTACGAGTGCAAATCTCAACATTCAACTTCAGATTTTTATTTTACAGGTTTTCACATTGGAGCTGTGAGTGTAAATTTTAGTGTACAAGTGCGAATATTTTTTTTGTACAGGTTCTAAAATTCACATCAACATGCTCTTGAGTTTTGCTACTCTTTTACCTTCATCCAGTAGTTGTAAGTATTTTTTGCTGCGTGTTTCTGTATTTGGTTGTGTTGTGAACTTTTGCGGCACGTTTCTGTATTTGGTTGCGTTGTGAATATTTGCAGCACAAGTGTTGTCAAACTGATGTTTTCTTTATTTGCTGTGCTTAATTTTGTGTTTTTTCTATTTGCATGTGTTTTCTTCTGTTGCAGCGTCGAGCTCTCTCAGCCACCATAGAAACATCTGTTCTGAAAGTACAAGTTCACATACATCACATCTGCAAATTAGCAAAGACCTTTAAAGCAGCAGACTCTGCTGTATGGATCCTTGAGTGCGAACACTGGCTAAAAAAAACTTTAGCTGTTGCTCCATCCAAGAAACTGTCAGAACTTCAGTCTTTAAAATGACCACTTTATTCTACTGGGAACTGCTCCCACTTACATCCCCAGAAAATCAGAAAGAAATCAAACGACCAATCAAAATAAGTGACACAGGGAGCCACACACAGTAGGATTTATACACAATAACGAGGTGTAGGAATGATTTGAACAAGTCTTCCAAAAACTGAGTGGATGAAGCCTACCCCCATCCTAACAAACACACTACCATTATACTGATTGCTGTGAGCCTGGCCAGGTGGCAGATTTTCAAGCTTTTTTTAGCACTAAAAACATTTGTGTTCAAAGTTACCACAATATCATCTAAATCACACTAACATCTGGGGCATCTTTATAAAGCTTTACACAACCATTATCCAAATAGCATGTCTAACACTTTTTTCCAATCCAAAGTGTCACAAACTGTATGCTTTGATAAAGGTAAAATTAGATACGGGATGATTTCTGCCATATTTTACAAAATCCAAGTTCTTTAAACCAATGGAATAATATTTCAAGTTCAAGCAGAATCATTTACTGTAGGGGTGCTTAATCTTACTGCTGGAGCTCAACTTTCCTGCAGAGCTGAGTACTAACCACACACACACACACACACACACACACACACACACACACGTTGGGTTCCCATGTTTTATGGGGACTTTCCATAGACATAATCATTGTTATACAGTACAAACTGTATATTCTATCCTCCAACCCTACCCCTAAACCCAACCCTCAAAGAAAACGTTCTGCATTTTTACATACAGTATAAAAAAAAAAAAAAAAAATATATATATATATATATATATATATATATATATTTTTTTTTTTTTTTTTTTTTTTTTTTTTTTTGTATGACTTATAAGCAGTTTTTCTCATGGGAACCAAATAATGTAACCAGATCAAAATATTCTGGTATTACTATTCTTTTGGGGACATTTTTGGGGACATTTTGGCCCCACAACCTAGAACTACATACACACACATAAACACACACCCGAATCAGCTATCAGTGTCTTTGGGTTCAAAATTACAGACAGTGGTGTTAAAGTTGGAATTCAGGTCTGCAGGAAGATTTCTGTTCAAATTCGATTCACAACATTACAAGCAATCTTTTCCATGTGAAAAATAAATATAATAGATAAACTGTTAATTAAATGTGTTAATTTAGTTAGCCATGTCTTAAAAAATGTGTAATAGGTGCTTAAAAAAAAAAAAAAATTTACTACACATATGCGAGATGATGGACAGGCCAGCAATAGGCTCATGTTTAATTACATTGACAAAAAAAAAAAAAACCTTTTTGGCTTGTCAATGATTTACCACAATAATGTAATGCCATAAATTATCTTCACTCGAGGGCTTTTCTCAGCATATGCGGTGAACTGCATTTTGATTATAACAATAATTAATCATATAATGCAATTACTTTTATTCAAAAAAATTTAATTAATTGACAGTCCTAATAAAAAGCAAAAATTAAATAGACAAATAAATGAACAAATAAATGATCAACACACAAAAAGATAAATCTCTAAGAGTAGAATTTACAGATTCTCCAGAAACTGAGTTACATATTAAGAGTTCAGATGTTTTAGTGCCATCTGAAATTTTCTTCTTGGATGATCATTTTTATCAAGATCGGTTATTTAAGTTCAGTAATTTCACTTAAATGTCAATTTATAGATCATTTTAATTGCCATTTAAGTGAAATTACTGAACTTAAATATACGAGCTACATAAAAATGATCATTCTATAAGAAAATTTCAGATGGCACTAATAGAGGCTTTTGCATCTGAACTCTTCATATGTAACCCCAGACGTTCCCTTTCAAGGGAATTTTGACTCTGCATCATGGTGTTGATGCTATGGGAATGTTAATACCTATGTCATACTGAAAAATGCCTACCCAACAAGATTGTGAAATTATGTTCAAGCACTCTTGTGGACAAGCAAAATAAATTAAACCAACTGAGAGCTGTAAAACCTTACGAATGTGTGCAGAGAGTACCACCCTTCCGCAGCATAAACATCTTGCAAAGATGAACCCTTAAATAGTGTATTAGAAGAAGCCACACTCCAAGTAGAGTGGGCTCTGATCCCTAGGGGTGATGCCAAGCTGGGTACCTCATAGGCAAAGAAATTGCATCAGTAATCCATAGCAATAAACACTGCCTGGTGACAACAGAACATTAGAAGCCCCCCAAAGCAGTGCAAATCTCTTACAAAGTTTTCAGCAATAACAGATCCTTGAGAGTCTTAAACTCCTCTGAGGCTCAAATGGAGCATCTGAAAGACTACATCAAGGTCCCGGGAAAGAACTCGCGGTCTGCAGATAGACCTCAGCCATCTGGCTATGCGCAAAAACAAGATGCCATGGGATGCTTCGACCATACAAACTCCATCAATGTAAATGTGTCTGGCCGAAATAGTGGCCATGTAACTTGAGTGTAACAGGGACCTCAAAGACGTTCCAGTAGGAACCAACCGGGAAGTGGACTGGGTCCAAGTGGTGCTGAGGTCCAAGACGTGGGCCACCTTAGAGCATAGTTTCCTTGTAAAGTAAGCTCCAGCATTTAAAATAGTCACACTTGTGACAGCAACCATGTGTATCCAGGTGACCCTAGACGACAGTCATCCAAGACCGTTATGAGGGAAGCCGTCCACCATAACGACAGCAACATGCCTCAAGTGTAGGACACAAGGTGGAAGCCAGGGTCTGTCTGAAGCAGCCACGCCTAAACCTGTGACCCAAAAAGGGTACTGAGATGGGTCCAAGTAGTGCTGATCGCACTTTGATGCAACGAGACACCACCTTAGAGCATACAGTTTTAGAGGGAGCTCCAGCATTTAAAATGGTCTCAACAACCTACATTGAGAGACCAGAATCTATGAACCAATCCCCCTCAGAAAGGGTAGCCGCCCCATAGGGTTAGACACTAAACAGTCACCCAGGACCTCTAGGAGAGAGGCCTTCACCGTAACGACGACAGCAACATGCCTCAAGTGTGGGACCCAAGGTCGAAGCCAAGGTCTGTCCACATAGTTCCTCTACAGGATATCTACTCCTTGACCCATTTACCTGACCAAAGGATGATTAAAGTACATTTTCATTATCTGCATACTTAAATATTATTTCACTGTTTTGGGGTTTTCTTCAGGGATATTCACCAGTCAAAGTGGTGCCTTTTGATTCTCAAAGTGATAATGAGGACAGTAATTAAGAACACCTTTGGATATTAGAGAGAAATAAAATAAATGGTTAACCATAAAAACAATTTCTCTCTTATTTGGCCTTATTAGACGGATCAACTGAAACTAAATGCGGAAGCATCCGTGCATAGAATCCATCGCATGTAGAAGTGTGGATTCAGAGAGAAATAACTATTCAGAGAGATAATAACGTTGCCATAGAATTTAATATGTATTTGATTTAAATAATAAAATACTGTTAAAGGCCTGAAACAAATGGAAAGTTACATGGAATATTTTTAAAGAATTCTCAGGTCCATTCAGTACATTTTCATTCATTAAGTTTATTTTAAATTACTTGACACTTGTGGCACCTAATATCAGACCCGACCCATGTCCGAATCACTCGTCAAAGTTTTGGACCTGAACCCGCTTGGGTCGAACCTCGGGTTTTCGGATCCAAGTGGACCCGTGAAGAACTCTAGTCTTGATGACGTCACCTGACCTCCATCGGCTTCACACGTGCTTCAGACACCAGTCTGAACTTTGACACCAGTCAAAGGTGTTTCCATATCATCAACACCATGACACAGCATTCGAAGTTCCCCCGAAATGGAACGCAAATTATGGAAAAATGTACTATGTTTACGTGTGCACCAATAATGTGATTATTTCTAATAATCAGAGTACGGTCTTAATCACAGTAAGATGTTTACATGACACAAGCAGAACTATTTTCTGAGAACTCAGAACTCTTTCATTTTCATTAATCTGATTATTCGCTAATAAGTATGGTTATACCTAACTCATATAGAGTCATGTTAATCTACTCACATCAAATTCAAAATACATTTTTATGGACATACTGGATATTTTTAGGTGCAGTGATGAACATCGCAATGCCGGGTTTGCCTACGCTGCCGTAGCGTTTTTCGCACAGTCTGGATGAAGATACGGAGCAGAGACTGCGCAGTGAGTTGTGTTGACAGAGTTTAGCAATTTGGAGAACTAGAGAAAACTTCTGAATAATGTCACAGAGTTCATTCATGAAGTTGTGTGAACAACACACGGCATCCATTTAGAACCGAACACATGCGCACTTTGGTCAGAGCGGTAATAATGCAATTAAGGTGTTTACATGCCTGCTTATTGCTTTACATGAGGTAAAGTTTAATCGCAATATTGCCAAAATCCCATTATAATCACATTATGAGGGTGCATGTAAACGCACTGATTGCTGTATCAACTTAATCCAAGTTGGTCAAACAATATAACAAGTTCTGTCAAATCAAAAATAATCATGTTTTTACATGTCGATCTAAGTTTAATAAGTTTGCATTTAACACTAAGCTGAGCATTAATATTATACAATAGTGACATAAAACGTACTTATTTTGTCTAACTTTTGTTGGACAAACTGAAAAGGTTATATAGAGTTACTTTTATATTCCATAACAATTTGAAGATACTCACTCAAATGGAAGAAACTTCACCAAAGAGGACACTAATTATACTCTAATGGTGACTTGAAACAACTTTTACAGCAAAATATAATAATAATAAAAAACACTACATAACGCTAAAACATATATTATTTCTAAATAACAAACATCAGTTATTTATTTAAACATTAAGTGCATCATCAGTGATTAAACTGAGCATGCTCAGCAGCCTGTTAGTTGAACCCTTACCATCAAACATTATTAGGTATTAACAGTTATAGAAATGTAAAATATTTAAAGTAAAGTAAATTTGTTTAGTCATGTTTTTACGATTTTATAAATATATTTTAGATCCCTTAACCCTACCCCCAACCCAAAACATCACAACATTTCTAGAGAGTATATAAAATGTAACGGGCAGAAAAATTATTCATATATTCAAATAATCTAAAAAATGTTTATAATATATATATAAAAAATAAATAAATAAAGATGCCGAATCATATTTCTTTTCTCTCCTCTCTATAAGTATTGTTTTTTATTGAAGAACACAGTACATGAAATTTCTGAAATCACAAAATGAATCATTAATTAATTTAATATAAGATTATACAGTATATTTTATTAAAATATCATTTGAAAACAAGCAGCTTTGTCATAATTACATCAGAAAATATATTGTATTGGGGCAATACTGTTTTGAACGACAGTGAGGTCTAGCCTACGTGTCAGAAAGGTTTAGAACCACTGATGTAGGATATCTACTTACTCACAAAAAGAACATGTATATGACTGATGAAATAGAGTGTGCAAGGAAGGAACATGGTGCTCGGTCTTGGATTCAGACTCTTGAGTCCCTGCTGTCGGACTGAATGATTTTACGCTCGTCTAAAGCTACACCTACATACAGTACAAATACAAAACCTGCACTGCACCACAGCATTTCACAGCACCCTCAGAAACATTCTCTCATTGTGAGGTTCTCTGAAGCTCTAGTTCTTTTACAAACCTGATCTATTTAAAGCTCAGAAAGGGAGTTGTTGACATATTAATGCACAATTGTAGATGATTCATATACATTGTCATTATATGAAAACTGGTGTAAATTTCATATTTTGGCTCATAATATACAGTATTGTGTACTGAATTTATGTAAGACTCTTTTTTTTTTTTTAAATGACTCAATATGAAAAAATTGTGATATATGTCAAACTGTCAAACTAAAAATGAAGCAGACTGCTCAGCATAGGCCTCTCGTTTGACAGCTTGGCAGGAATTTATGAAATATGTAAGATTATATTATATATTATAAATATATAAGAGAAATATATATATATATATTTGAAGCACAAAAATGTGTCATCTGTATTATCAAAAAGCATGATGGGCAAACAATGAGTGATCTTTTAAAGAGAGTTGACCATTCAAACAATTTACTTCTCCTCTTTCACTCCTTGCTGTCTACACTAAGTGCTGAAATAAGAAATGGAAAGACCTGACAGGGCAGCGAAATGTCCTTCGGTATAATCAAAACATGTTATGAAGTGGTCTAAAAGTAGCTTTGAAGTCACTTTAGATCATTCAGGTTTTTTGTTTTAATATTTGGGTTGTTTAGAACTGTGAAGGCAGAGATGGCTATTTGTGTCGTGGTACGTTTTGCATTAGTCACAATCAAAGGTGCAGTGATTTAAAAAAAAAATCTTTTGAAATAGACCAGTCATCAACTAATTCAGGCAGAATTCTGGTACTCAGTATTTCAGATTATGGACGTGTGGTTATTATCACTAACTAGTGTGACACCGTTGGCACTTACATAAACTTGTCAAACTAAAAATGGTGTTTGCAGCATCTCTGCTCTGAGTTTGGGTAACTTTAACATGTGACATGCACATTTGGGAATTTGCCATGCACCAACCATCTTCCATCTACTTAATAATGTGAATTAATAAAAATGTATAAATTAATTGAATACATTTAATAAAATAAAAAAACTTAATACAAATTATCATAAATTTGAAAGTTTGAAAAAATATGATGTGACATCAAGAAAGTGCCAATGCAATTGATGAGTTAATGTTTTAAGGAGTATAGTAACAATCAATTTAACCCTGATGTTGGAATTTGAATGACCACATGAAAATACACTGCATAACTATGGAGCCCCTAAAGGCACATGGTAATGGGAAAAATCTAAGATGGGAGGACAAAATATATTTCAATGATTTTGTGTTCGCTCACAAAACCTTTTCATTCCCTCGCAAAACGTTTGCATTCCCGAGAAACTTTGTGTTCACTCACAAAAGAACACAAACATTTTGCGAGAAAACACAAAGGCATTGACATATTTTTTCTCCCATCTCATATTATTCTCCTTCACCATGTCACTTTAGGGGCTCTGTATATAACAGAATGTCGTTAAATTTTATGAGCAAAACTAGGCAATTTTTTTTGTCTATTGTGTAAAACAAATTTTTTATTAATTTATTTTTACTGGACCTCATGATGGTAAGAAAGAAAAAAGTTAATTGACATTCCTATTCATCCTAGTGTAAGCGTTTGCCCTATTTATGGTTTGCTCTTGGCAACTAATGCCAATAAAGACCTACCTAGTGTTGTTGAGATTCACTGAGTGGATCAATAGAGAGACAGAGAGACACATTTCCTCCTTTCACGCCCAGGAGGACTCAAAGAATGTTACATTAACATCACATTTAATTTAAACGACCAATAAATACTAAACTGCTGGCCACCAAAAACCTCTAGACCATTTATCTTTAGGGGTTCACAGGTTTATGGGTTTAGACTAGGAAAGCAACTGAAATGAAAATCCTGGGCCGAAACAAACCGAAAATGCTTCTTTTTTTTCTTTTTTTTTCTTTTTTTAACGAAATGCAGTCATTTTAATGATAATGAATAAAAAAAATACAAGCCAATAAAATAAAATGACCAGAGCGGAGCGCATGTGCATAAAGCGGAATATTGAGTGGAGCATCACACAGTGATAACGGCTAGAGCGAGAGTGAAACCTGAGTGCTGAACACTGAGGGGTGAGACGGCATTTATTTTCGGCTAACATTTTCAGCAGTTTTTGTCTTTCGGCCAGAAAATGCCTTTTTCGCGGCCGAACTTTCGGTGCATCCCTAGTTTAGACATCACAACAAGTCTGAAATTAGAAATCTGAAGTCAGAATTATAATAAGGTAAGAGGACCCAGGTTTAGATGAGAGGATTAAACTGCAGATAAAATGCCATAAATACTTTGAATTTTATCTTGCCAAATAATATTGCAGGTATTATTTCATGGTAATTACATGAAATAATTAAAAATAAAGGTTACACTTTGTTTTAAGGTGTCTTTGTTTAATATTAAGTAACTACATGTGTTTAGGGTTAGGATTAGGGTTTGGTTTGGGGTTAGTTGCATGTAATTTAGTAACTACATGTAACAAATCTAACAATGACACTAAAGGTTTACCAAGATAAATATATTTCCATTATATACACAATTGTTGACATGCAATAAAACATAACTCAAAGAAGCATCAAAAACTGCTCCTTATAAAAACTATTTTGACATTTTTGCACAACTCTACAGCTCTCCCATTGCTCATCTCTCAGCTCAACTGCAAATACAAGTGCCTTTGTGCACCATTATCAGTACACAATAGAGCAATAGGCTGAATGGGTAGTTGGAGTGGATTACATTATATAGAGAACATCACTGAACAGATATGAAACCAGCCCTGTAGAAAGCTGCATTAGGTCCATCGAGCTTCAACTCACATTGAAAGAACGGCTATAGAGTGAGATGAGAGCTGGGTGTGGACTAAGAATAAAGAAAAGCATTGTGAATGATTAATCTGCCTATAACCAAACCATAATGAAAACATATTGAGAAGAGATTTGCATCCAAACTGAGATACTGATTTATTACACCTTAATAAGTAATAATGTGCTTGACAGCCTCAAGTGTCTGTTAGGCAAAAGGAGCTTCAGTCAACAATCAGCATTATATGACCATGGTTGTAATATTTTGCACCAATATTGCACCAATAGTACATTTTCTATATATCCCTAATCATTTGTTAACAACATGTATTCATTATGTCAATGAATTCATTGTTTCAGCCTTAAATTAATGCATTGTTTAAATTAATTAATTGTTAGCTAACTGCGTGATTTTTATGTACATTTCTGAAATCCATAACTTGGACACAGTCACCCTGAGCAGATCACTCTAATTTCTAGACACATGCATTTTCTGTAAAGCTGCTTTGAAACTATATGTAGGCTATTGTGAAAAGCGCTATACAAATAAATGTGAATTTAATTATTTAAACTGAATACAGTTGCTTGGTCATCTGTCAGTTGGATCCAATATTATTCAATAATGAGATGTCAAATAGAACATGCATTCAAAATGAATGGATGGAGGTGTATTGATGAAATAAATACAAATTAAATATGATATTAAGGCCACACAGAGAAAATGTGACTATGAAAATACATCCGTTTGCTTGTTCACCAGCTCTTTAAAAGCCATAGGTAAATCATTTGTCTGTCATGTGCTTCACACAAAGCATGATATTTGACTGTCAAACAAGTAGGCTATTTGACACAAAATTAGTAGAAGTTTCTTCTAGTTCAGCTTTCTGAGTTGCTGTTGCATTAGGCTACTATACAAAATCAGTTTCATCTCTTAATGTAATAAAGAGCTATTGCTGGATGCAGCACCCTCCTGTCAGTCATATTAAACTATAAACGTTTTAAGTGGCTTTTGTAATCTTTGGATCAGATTAAAATTGCCACAGCATCGAATATGACATTCCTGTATTAGATGATCAAAACGAATAAAGATGCACTGTTGTGATTCGCTCAAGATTACTGGAACAAAATCGCCACCTTTTACATGCAAGCTCAACTAAACACGAAATATATGGTTTATGATCGTTTCATCAACCATCGTCATTAGCTCATTCGTTTTAAATTATTCGCAGTGAATGTGGCGCGTGCTGGAGGATGCTGCAGTTTTATTATCAAACAGTGTTCACACACACATGCTGCCTGAAACGGGACTGCGGTACCTTTGGCCAGCATCGCTCTCAAAAGAACCCATCGTCCGAACAGGCACCGCCGAATTGAGCCAAATTTGCTCGAAGGATTTCCTGGCTTCGGTCTTTCCGTCCGGGTCGATTTCGGACGGCGACTCGGGTTTTTTGGCACCTGCCATTCTTCTGGCTCACAAGTTACTAGCAGGAGAGATGGACGGGTACCGTCAGCGCGAGTTCATGCTTCACTTTACCGCGCGTCGCATCCGTAAATACACCTGCTGTCGGACGCGCGTTTCGCGCTCACGACGACGATGAGGGTTATCACACGACTGAAGAACTGAAGAGGCGCGTGGAGTCTTTAGTGCTCAATATCGAGATTCTCCAGCCTCAACTGCGCAGGTCCGGCTCAGAAGTGTATCTGAACCGAATCACATTACCACATCAAAACAAGACATCAAGCTTAGCCACACATTTTAATAATGCTGCTGAATAGCATCCTTCCGGTATGAAATCAATGGAGAGATGAAAGGTGAAGATAATGGACTGTATAAGTTAAGCATTTTTGAGAACAGCATAATCTGCATTAAGAAATGTTATTAAAAGTGAGGCGAGAAAGACATTTTTAAACAAATTCAACTATTTATTCAACTAAACAGGAAATCTACTGCTACATTTTTCTTTCTTTCTTTCTTTGTAGATTAAATTGCATTTATTCTTTATTGGTATCTAAATATAGGGTGCAAATAAATGTGTAGCAAAAACCTGAGATTTACACTAAAGTATCTTAAATGGGACAGTTGTGTGTTAATTTAAGTTACAGAATGAGCACAGAATAAAATTTTCTGAAGAAACGATGATTCAGCTTGTCGCTAGGCTGTTGTGAATGGTTGCTAGCGTATTGCTATGGTGTACTGTGTAGTTGCTTACTTGCTCAATTTAAAAAAGCCCATCCTCAAGTTTCTAAGATAGTCTGGTCTGTAGTGGGTTGCCAAGGTGTTGCTATGCAATTATTAAACTGTTTTGAGTGGTTGTTAGCACATTGCTATGGTGTTCTGTGTAGTTGCTACTTGCCAAAGTTAATAGAGCACATCCTCAAGTTTCTAAGATATTCTGGCCTGTAGTTGGTTGCCAAGGTGTTGCTATGCAATTGTTAAACTGTTTTGAGTGGTTGTTAGCACATTGCTATGGTGTTCTGTGTAGTTTCTCCTTGCCAAAGTTAATAGAGCCCATCCTCAAGTTTCTAAGGTATTCTAGTCTGTAGTTGGTTGCCAAGGTGTTGCTATGCAATTGTTAAACTGTTTTGAGTGGTTGTTAGCGCATTGCTAGGGTGTTCTGTGTAGTTTCTACTTGCCAAAGTTAATAGAGCCCATCCTCAAGTTTCTAAGGTATTCTGGTCTGTAGTTGGTTGCCAAGGTGTTGCTATGCAATTGTTAAACTGTTTTGAGTGGTTGTTAGCGCATTGCTATGGTGTTCTGTGTAGTTGCTAATTGCCAAAGTTAATAGAGCCTATCCATGTTGCAATATATTCTGGTCTCTAGTTGGTTTTCAGGGTGTTGCTATGCAGTTGCCTAAGTCTTCTGGGTGGTTGTAAGTGTGCTGCTATGTGGTTTCTATAATGACTAGGTGGTGTCTAGGATGCTGTAAGGGTTTTATCCCGTTTAGTATGCCCGACACATAGTGTCACACACATCCTCAACAAGTCAAGTGAAATTATGTTTATTTGTATAGTTGTTGTGAGGTTTACTGATCACACTGAATCAGTGAGACATGTTAGATAAGAAGCACATCAGGGTCGTTAACCTTTTATACAATTGATTCTTCAATTACAGCTCAACACTGATTTAAAGAACTGTATATTTTTTGTCATCATGACACTCATTATGTGTCCTGTCCTAAAGGCTTACTAATATTCAAATATCTACTGTACATATTGTTCCTCCAGAAACCACACACCTTTTATATAAATTATAACAGCACATGCACTGGAAACCAAACATAAACACGCAGTCATGAAATCTTAGAGAATAGAGAGTACAGCCCACTGCCTGAGTGGGAGTCTCTGTTCTTGTTCAGTCTCTGCACTAAGGATGACGATTACGTAACACTAGATTATGAGAACAGTAGACAGGGGATTCCACCAATGAAATATCACAGTGACACCCTGTGGTCAGAGGAAGAGCAATACACATATTTCTCAATCTTCCCTGAGACTGTTATTGTTTCTGTTACTGAGAATTATTGATTTTTATGAACTCAGGAGGTGTGAGAAAAACTTTCAATAAGCTGAATCTACTCGACATTCAGACCACCAATCAGATTTTTATTTTAAAGCAACACCAAAAATTTTTTTATCTAATCAAGTTTACAGTTCACTGCTAAATGTTGTATTCCAATATCATATATTTATATTTTTTGATATAAAAAATATCCTGCAAACAAGATAAATTTACTTTAAATTGTGTGAAGATGATAAGACCTTTTGGAGAACATGTTTAGAAATGGTTATAATGGTGTTTTCTCACCATGATAAAACCTTTTGATTTTATGATTTTATGTCAATTGTCCAAACCATTAGCCAATACAGTGCAAAAACATAATTTACAATATATTATCTAATGTCTAACTTTTTTTTCTGCCATAACATAGGAAAGTTTTCACCCAATAACATGTAGAGAGACTTAACAATGACCTTAAAACACTACATGATGGTAGCACTACAAACAATGATCTCTTTATGGAGTACTTTATTGTGCTTCATGCACTGCAGTACATGTTACTAGAGTAAATCATGAGTTTTACACTGTTTATTTTACACATCTTGTGTGCCTTTTCATATGGTAACTCCAACACAAAACCCCCTCTAATAACCACTAACTCTTGCTGCAATTCCTTTAATGCTCTAATACTGTACTACATAGCCTAAGTGTACACGTATCCCATTTTATATTTACCTGTACATACAGTATGTCATATGGAAACATCATGCTACCCTTACAAAAAAATAAGTATACTTCAAGTTCATTTTATTAAGAATACTTATGTAAAGTTAAAGTATATTTTTAAGGATACTTTATGTAGTAAATAATCTAATATCAATGTACTAGAAGTATACTTGTAAGTGTACTGTTTTAATACTAGCCCATTTTTTTGTTTAAAAAAGTATACTTTTAAGTTTATACTTTAAGTGAAATAGTAAACTGAATACACAACTAGTTTACCACAAATTGTTTCGTTTGTACTGCAACTATACTACAAGTGAACTTAGGTATACTGATAGTTTACTAGTCAAATACTTGTAGCACATTTTTTAGTTTATGAAAGTACACTCTCAGAAAGTGTGAAGTGTACTCTCAGTAAACTACTAGTTTAGTAGTTTTATACTGCAAGTATAGCCTACTTGTGAGTTTTCTTTAGGTGAACATAAGATCATACTTATAGTTTATATTTATATATTAGTTTTGCACTTTAACTATACTACTACTGTATACTACTACTTATACTACAACTACTATTTAGGTATTTTTTTATACTTGAAATATATATCTTTAACTGTAGGCTATACTTTAACTCTTTCCATTTAAAAAATGTTTTACTCTAGCTTCATGCATCCTTTTTTTATCAACACTCGAATGTGGGTAAATTTCATTAAAAACAACTACAACAAAAAACGTTTTAAACAAAAAGCTGAATAAAAATAGCATTTTTGTCAGACTATACTATATTATTAATATTCTTCAAAAGCACATTGTTCATAAATCATATTGGTGCGTAATTAAGATGAAATTACTGTTATATTTTCAAAAAAAATTAATGTAAATGAATATAGATGTGGTCTCTGAATTTATGTCAAATAAAACAAGAAAAAATTAGTCCCCAATTTAGTCCAGCTGTTGTACCGCTTGTCTAAGCCGGTTTGAAAATTTGTATTGACAAATGCACAACCAGCTGTAAAAATAATAATATTAATAAGAATTTGACTGAATAAACTAAATTGTCTGATTAATAAAAAAAAAGCTCCTTAAACTCATTCTATGCTGAAGATTTAATTATAAAATATATGATTGGCTAA
Organism: Leuciscus leuciscus; assembly: GCF_965113295.1. Lineage (NCBI taxonomy): Eukaryota > Metazoa > Chordata > Actinopteri > Cypriniformes > Leuciscidae > Leuciscus > Leuciscus leuciscus. The sequence continues at coordinate 18,371,135 of NC_138729.1, read as the reverse complement.
TACGTGTGGTAGCTTGTCTTATAAAACAGATATGTTGTAGACCTATTTATTTCCAGATTATTATTTTCTGCTGTTAATCACAAATTATCCAAAGGCAAGCAAACAAATGTTACACACACAAAAAAAAAACCCACAGCCAAGTCAGAGAATTCACAGCCAATGCATCTGACAGAACAGACCACTAATAACTAAACCATTTCCCCGTTCAGAACAGCAGATGGAAGTCTTGAGTGTAGAGATGATTTCCTGTCATTACACATTAACACAAGGCTGAGAGCACCAAATTTCTACAGCAGCAGCCTGAATCAATGCAAGAGCCCCACTGGGCACAGTCAGCCAAAACAGCAGCAAACACGCCTGTGAGAAAAAATGCATTTAATGCTCTTCTACAGATAAAGCAAAGTATTGGATTCTTCATGCCTTCTGGCATAATATTACATCCTTATCCAGTCCTGATGAAGCATGTGTAAGATGTTCTGGTCTGGGGGGTCTGGTGGGAGAATCAACGCAGAGAAAGCCAATGGTTTTTACAGATGGATGATTCAGAATATGGCTCTCTGCACTACACAAGTTCCGCGTTACTGCTCTTCATTAAAGGCAAGTAGAGATATAAAAACCAAGACAGAGAAAGATATCTAAATGAGAGGAAACATTGCTGGCTGTAATTCTGAGGTTTCATGGCGCATTTCACAAGGAAATTGAGCATCCTATTGGGGGGCAGGAGCACTACAAAAGGAAAAGTGTTAATAATTGACTTCTAAAAAACAGCTGTGCAGAAAACAATAAACCAAAGAGAATATGTGCAAAAACACTCACAAAAGAAAGAAACAAATAAATAAATAATGTATTATTAGTAGGGCTGTCAATCGATTAAAACTTTAACATTATTCACAGATATTGAATCCCCAAATTAATGTGAAACATTCGTTTAAAGGCATATTTTAACTAGTGCTATGATTGAAGGCCAATATCACAGATACTAACAGTGATACTGATTCCTCTGTTAAATTTGTCATTTCTGGGGATAAAATTATAGCCATTCAGCACTACAGCATACTTGAAAGCCAGCCCTAAACTGCAAATATAGAACATTAAAAATATTATAACAACTCTTAATTGTAAAAACTTTAACATAAACCTACCATAATAAATGTCCTTTTTGGCTGTGCCTTTTAAATAGTGTGTTTGGTGATGTTCCTGTCTCAGCAACAGATAGCTTGATCATATACTGTAATGCAACAGCCAAAGGATGCGGGGAAAAGACATTGACATAGCTACTTCAGGAATTGAAAAAAAAATGGACGCAGCATTAATTGTGTTAATTTTAATTCGCTATTTGTACTTGTTGTGAATACGCAGGTCACAAGAAGTAATTAGGTGGGGTTGTTTTTTTTTTTATATCACTTTTACTCAGGACATGCTAGCTGGCAACAAAGGATTCCATTCATTATGCTAAGCTAAGCTAGCGCCGACCCTGTCAAACTAAAACAATGCATGCACTGAGACAAAAATGCATTTGCCCACCTATCTAAATGTAGGAAAGAAGGTGAATAAGCCCTATTTAAAAAAAACGGTGGAGTGTTCCTTTAAAAGAAAATATCTCACTTTGCTTTGAACTTTGAGCGTCTTAACTTCGCAGATATTGTTTATGTTCAAACAGCAACATTACACACTAACTAAAGTTAGAAAAGTGAAATCATAATCAACCACCCCTTTAAAATGGGTAGAAAACAACACCAATAGGAGAATGAATGGATACAAACTGATCTTAAATGTAATATATTTATTACTGAATGTTATTTTAGTAGGGAAATGTCTTCACAATCTTCTAAAAAATACAGATGAGATTTCTTGGCTAATCTCTTAATAGGCTGTCATTTTTCAGTAAGGGGGATTGAATAATTAATCAGGGAGGTGATATTGTACTGTTGGCTTTGTGCAGTGATTTGAAATGAACACGTAGGCCTACACAATCAGAGAGGGACTGTCTCACTGCTACATTGATCACAAACAAGGCAGACGGCCTGTTTAAACAGAGATAACAGATATCATAGTGGTTCTCACTAATATAAGTTGTCATGGCCACAACACACACTCAGTGGCCATAACATTGTTTATACATGGTCATGAAATGTGATGTGCACACCACCCTTAAACAAACAGTCACCCAAAAATAAAAAATTCTGTCATCATTTTCTCATCCTCAAGTCATTCCAAACCTAACTGATTTTCTTTGTGGAACTTAATAGAATATATTGTGAGAAACAGCAAATCTGTTGCTTGAATTGTTTCTTACAAAACTGACATGCAATATGACGAACCAACTTAATATGTTCCAGAAACTAGATTATATACAAACATAAAATCATCTGTTGGCACTGTGTAATATGAGACTGCAGTATAACATGAGATTAAATGCAAGAGGTTTTATTCTCTAGTCTTGGGGAAATTACTCAGGCTCTAATGAGAGGATTGAAATCTCCACCTCCACTAAGCAGCATGTCTCCCATTCCACTGAATGGCTTTTGGCTAACCTCTGAGACATCTCTTCACACTCGCTGAGCCGTGTGACACACACATACACAAATGTTCTCGCGCTTTTTGCTCTCTCTTTCACTGCCTTCATTAAAACAGCTTATCACATTCGACAGCCAGCGCTTCAACAATGGCAGCTAATTTAATTGTCAAGCCAGAGGTCTCATTTGCAGCACTACCACAATCTTTTATTTGGAGAAGTGTGTCAACATATCAGAATGGATCCTTAGGAAAACACACTGATGCTTGCATTTATTAAAAAAAAAAAGTTTTTTTCCTCTCTCCAGGTTTTGACAAGAGGCGTTGTCTGTTTACTATCAAAATCCAGGTGGACATAATACAATAGTACAAGCTATATTTTAGCATTAGCTTGAAGAATATGTGATTGGTGCTTGTCAGTGCACAAGTTGATACCATGCAATTGTTGCCAGGTTGTTGCTATGCAGTTGCTAAGGTGTTCTGAATGGTTCCTAACATGTTGCTGTGCAGTTGCAAGGGTGTTGCTGTGCAGTAGTATAAAATAAGCTTGCCATTTAGTCATAGATTATTGTCAGGAAACAAATCTACATTTGCCACACTGATAAGAACATATTCTGGGCATAAAAAGTTGATTTGCATGACGAAGAACTTCAGTGAATGCAGTTCAACGCAGCCGGTGGCTTTTGTGAAAGACTGATATTCTTACAATAAATGGCAGTCGCCCAGTGTGATGCAGAGGCCACTTTGGCCTTTAGTCTAGACTGCATAGGAGGAACAGCCCTAAAGCACATTCACCTTTCATACTCATGCCAGCACAGGCTCAGATTAGCACAAAACACCTCCACACTGATGCAGTCAGATTGACGTCATTTAATGATTTTATATCCAATCTTGCTAGTTGATATAGCTGTAGACAATGCTTTGTGACAAATCCAACAAGTAGCTGTTGTGCTCATGGGCTTTTTGGAATTAGTTCAATGCAATTTTATGAAATAAGGTACTTCAAGCTGCTAGTTTAGCCAGAAAGTTTATCCATCATCAGTTTAGACTAACAAACAGCATAATGCCCACAAAACAAGCCTTTATTGAGACCATTTGACATCAGATATGTGAATGAAAATTCATTCTTAAGTGAATACCCCACACACATGTCTTTATTACTATAGGGGACTATCACTCTACACTGGCCAAGAGGGGACTAGTCTTTCTGGTCATTTTGAAGAAACAAAAATGACATACACAATTTTCTTTTAAGGTCTTTTTTCAAAATATAACTTTAAATATGATTTTTTTTTAAATTATTATTATTTAAACATGCCAAGAGGGGACCTGCAACTCTGACCGATGTCTAACTATCCAAACGGGGAATTCCATAGCCTGCAATGGAACTGTGTGAGTGTGATGAGTGAAGTGAACTGCCGTAAAGTCTGTCTTCATTATGTAACATATAAATTATGTATATATAAATATAATGTTCACACAGGCATCAGAGATCACAATATGCACACACACACACACACACACACACACACACACGTAAACATGTGGTTTACGGAGACTCTCCATAGGCGTAATGTTTTTTTTTTATACTGTACAAACTGTATATTATATCCCCTTACATTAAAGGTTACACTATTACACTATTACAGATTACCTTACACTATAATATGTTATAGGTTACTAATTATCCCCTTACACCAATTATAAATACTCATTATATACATTTGTGTCCTCATAAACCAGATATACAACACACACACACACACACACACACACACGATTTATGGGGACTTTCCATATACATAATGAGTTAAATACTGTACAAACTATATATTCTATCCCCTAAACCTACCCCTAAACACAACCCTCAGAACTTGTATTTATGTATTGGTACAATGTATTTTTACATTTTCAAAAAACATCATTTAATATGATTTATAAGCTGATTATAAATCATAAATCAAAATGTCCCCACAAGGTCAAACATAGATGGTATTACTATCTTTGTGGGGACACACAACGCTGTTTTTGCTGCTGTTGATGAGGATACAATAGCTTCCACTGACACAACCACAAAAAGGTGAGATCGATATGACTGACTGGAGCAAAGTCACATTTGACTGTCTGAAATGAAGCTGACAAACTACTGCTAATGCTCTGTCATTTTGGCATGAGAAAATGTCCTCTGTCCTCTTCAACTCCCACACAATATATAGGCACATACAGTATATACATACGCATATACTGTGAAAACATGGGAGTTGGGATGGACAGAAACTGAAATGGAGGGAACCGTAATGCAACTGAGAAAGAAAAGCAAAATAGTCATGGAAAGGACCTCTGGGCAACTTTAGAGATAATCACAAGACTTCCAAGCACACACATAGCCTACACACAAACAGTCTTAATTTCTGTGTTCAGAACAGGCACACACACACTTTCCCCACATACAATCTCATAATTAAAATGACAGCAGCATGTGGAGATTCCCGACTTCACACCAAGCGCGCTCTCTCTCTCTCACACACACACACACACACACACACACACACACACACACACACACACACACACACACACACACACACACACACACACACACTGTAATATCAAATGATCAAGGATGATCAGCACCAAACTGTTCTGTTGCACAGACAGCATGAGCTGAATACAGTGTGAAACGTTTTAGTGTGAATTTACCATCTTCCTGCTATCTAGTTACAGTTCTGTCACTTTTGCATAGTAGTTCATAACAATTAACTGACAACTGACAGGGAAACATTTAATTAAGTACGGGATAATGTACAGTCAGCCAGTAATTTTTTTTTTAAGGAAATGTACATTATGACAAAAAATTACATGAATTGTTCAATTGAACTGTACTTGTAGAGACTTGCATAGAGACAAAATGACAGAAAAAAAATAAAATAAAAAGAGCCTTGATGAGCAAAAGAGCTTCTTTCAAAACCATTACAATTCTTACCAACCCCAAACTTTTGGAGTCTGTAACTGAATGTTCATCAAGACTGCATTTGTTTGACCAAAAATACAGTACAAACAGTAACATATACAGTATATAGTACATTTATATAACATATAATATATTTAACAAAAAATGGAAAAGCCATGGGTGACAAACGTAGTACACCCTATTATTCAATTGCTTGCAGAGCCACTTTTAGCAACAATAAGTTGAAGGAGTCATTTTCTGTATGGCAGTATCTGTCTCTCGCATCGTTCTGGAGGAATTTTGGCCCACTCTTCTTTACAACAACGCTTCAGTTCATTAAGGTTTGCGGGAATTGGTTTATACACAGCTCTCTGAAGATCCCGCCACAGCATTTCAGTCAGGTTGAAATCTGGACTTTGACTGGACCAGTGCAACACCTTCATTATTTTCTTTTTCAGTCATTCTGTTGCAGATTTGCGGGTGTGCTTGGGATCACTGTCCTTTTGAATGACCCAATTTCGGCCAAGCTTTAGCTGTCGGACAGATGGCCTCACATTTGACTCTATAATACTTTGGTATATTGAGGAGTTCATGGCCAACTCAATGACTGTAAGGGGCCCAGGTCCCGTGGCTGCAAAACAAGCCAAAAGTCATCAGCCTTCCATCAGCGGTTTGAGGTGTTTTTGCTGATATGCTGTGTTTAGTTTACGCATAACTTGGCACATTGCATTATAGCTATCATCTCTACTTTGTCTGTCTGTCCAAAGGATATTGTTGCAGAAGTCTTGAGGTTTGTTAAGATGCAACTTTGCAAACCTAAGCCATGCTGCCATGTTCTTTTTAGAGAGAAGAAGCTTCTACTGGCAACACTTCCAAACATGCCATACTTTTCCCGTCTTTTTCTACTTGTACTGCCATAAACTTTAACATTTAACATGTTAACGGAGGCCTGTAAAGTTTGAGGTGTAGTTCTTGAGGTGTTGTTTTGCGATTTCTCTGAGCGGTCTGACCTTAAGATAAATTTGCTGGAACGTCCACGCCTGGGAAGATTGGCAACTGTCTTTTCCACTTGTGAATAATCTTCCTTACAGTAGAATAATGGAGTTCAAATTGTTTGGAAAATGGCCATATAACACTTCTCAGATTGATGGCAGCAACAATTGCTACTGATGTATTTCCTCCTTGGCATTGTATTAACACACACCTGAAGGCTCTAGACCAGCAAACTGCCAAAACTTCTGCTTTTATAGAGGTAATCACACTTGCTAATGATCAATTAATCAAAATCAATTACTCTCTTAATTCCTGGAAGCAGTAAGGGTGTACTTAGTTTGTCACTCATGACTTTTCCATTTTGGCCTTGTTTTTGTTAAATAAATAATGACACTGTGTAATGTGCCATGTGTTATTATTCATCTGAGGTTGTATTAACCTAATTTTAAGACCTGCCAAGGACCAGATTATTATGTCCTGATACATAGAACCATACATTCAATATGGTGTCCTTTCTTTTTCACATGCCTGTATATATATACAGTATATATAAAGTATAAGTATCTTCACAAATGCTGATAATACAGAGAGGACATGCGAGTAAAAGAAGTCGAATCAGTGATAGCATAAGTCCATGATTGCAGCGCTCACATGGCAGGATATTGCTTTCTGTGTGCTTCATTTCTAAGAGCTTGAGTCACAGTTAAGCTTTAGTGTGAAGATAAATTATGTAGTGTTCTCGTTATATTGACTTGGCCTGGCCTGGCCTGGCCTGAAAAAGAAACTTAGAAAGGGAAAAGTTTGAAGTCAGCAGTCTCCCCTGAGACACATGGACCACTTACAACCTGCCAGAGAGGGCTCAAATAATAGTGTGCAACCATTGCCATAAGCATTGTAAGATAATTAAACCAAGCCAGTGAATCTTATAATGTGACTACATGCTTTGACTAGCTGAGATATGCAACCGAACGAAGGAGTAATACAAGAACAGAAGCTGGATTTCAAAAAAACAGATCAGAGCACAATTTTCACACACCAGAGGGAAAACGAAGAATACACCAAGAAAACCACAGCAGACTCAGAGCAGCCGATGTCTGTTATTGTTAGCTAAATGATGCAGAAATAATGTATTTCTTGTGTAAACAATTGTAAAAAAACAAACAAAAAAACATTTAAAGAAACAGAAATCCCACTCAAAGCCCAAGGATGATAAAGTTTTCTTGAAAAAATAAAGGTTCCCCTGAATGTCACCTCTTTTCTGTATGCATGTTTAGAAACAGCTCACAGCTATTTAAATAAGTTACAATGGCTCTCTTATACGCAGGCAGTCTTGACTGTACTGTATGTTACGGCCTTGAATCCATCACAAAGCGTTGAGTCATTGAGCAAGAGAAACATGTACAGTGTTTCTTCAGCCCTGCATTTCAGCCTCTATTTAACTTCAGCACCACAGTGAAGGACAGCTCCCCATAACCCAAAAAATACACACTTCATGTTATTCTCACACAAACGCACAGTTTACACTCATCATATATAAGTCCATAAAGCAAACATAGAACATATACACCAAATGTACAATTTGCTAAGATGCATTTTATATCTGATATTATATAACAGTTAAATCCAGTCCACTGGTTTGTCGGTCCACTAGTTTGATTGTACACTTGCAGGTGTGGTATTGATATAATGAATCATGAAACAATATCTGGAATGCAGTCTCTTTTTTAACACACACACACACACACACACACACACACACACACACACACACACACACACACACACACACACACACACACACACACACACACACACACACAGAAAACAAAAATGTGCTGCATGTGGAAGCATCTAAATGTTTATGTATGTATTTATTTATCATTTCTAGTTTAAGTTAAAACACAAATTCTTTAATTATATTTATTATTTAAAAGTGCACTTAGTTATTTCCCCCTCATTAAAAACATTTTACACATACAAAATTGATAGCTGTTTTTAAATATTGTTTTAAAATAATAATACTCCCACATAAGATGATATCAAATAAGCAGACTAATTAAAGTTGCTTCATGAGGGGTCGACATGTTAAGATCACATGACCAATTTCACTTGCAGAATAAATTAAACATGGTTGACAGTTCATTTCTACAATGGCATAAGTAACTGAAAAGCCTAACAGATTTACATTGGGTTTCACCAACAAAGGTAGTTTGTAGGGATCAGATCAGGTAGCTTCATGTTTTCACTTTTTACAGTGTAATAGTAAATGCCAGTTCTGCATTTTACAATGCTGCAATGTCCTCCTTACCTTAATTTTAAGCTCTTAATTAAAAAGCAATGGCAAGAAAAATATGTGGACAGCAATACCAGTGTACTGTAAATGTAGGGCCTTATGAAAGCTTTATGAATCCATAAAGTACACCTCCTGAGAGTGAGCCACTGAGGACACACAGTATGAAGTTACCTGTCATCATTCTGAAATGATTGATCTCCGAGCAGCAGATCTCTAAAGCGGTATCGTGGAGGTAGAGGAGGAACCTCAGAGTCCACATCGGCCATTTTCAGGGTGGAAATGTCCAGAATAACACCAGTATTACTGCTGTTATTTCTCTGAACAGTCTCCGTGGGCAACCTGAAGAAACAGATGTAAATCGTAAATATATTATATAGTATACATTATGCATGTATACACAATGTATTATTCATTAATAGTTTCAGGACTACAACTAATCAATTGTAAGACTGTGGACAACATTTGCATGTTTACCTGTCAGAGGATGAGCATCGTGGCGGAGTCATGCTCTCTGACAATATGGAGAGAAATGATAAGGATTACTGCTAAATGTTATAGTCATATGCATAAACATAAAATTAATCCATGCTGTTGTAGGCTAATGCAGGGTTACAGCAGAAATACATGACTTTAGGCTAATTCACATAACTGTAACTGTATGTATAACTTCTAAGCTGGAAAGCTTTAATAGTCTCTATCTAACAGTGAATCAATAACAAGACATCTTTCACAGATAGTTCACCAGTATGCTTGGCCATAATTATACCCTTGAGGAACTACAATCTACGCACTGATTTTCACCTTTTATGTCATTCTTGTCACATTTTGTACACTGTGAAAACTGTCATCTAGAATGTTCCCTGTATGGTTTCTATTAGCACTCTCAGGGACACATGAGTGTGTAATGACAGTAGTGAGCCACTGCATTAGTGTGCAAATCGCTGATGAGTGGGTGGAGGGTTATCTGGCTGGCCAAGGGGTACAGTGAAGTACAGTGCATAAAACTCAGACTAAAATGTACCTTTGCTCAAGGGTTATACAGTGTTCAGACGCTAATAAAAAGGGCTGTGTTGAGGATATAAAAAAATGGGTATTCCTAAGGCGAAAAATAGTATAGTATATTTTGACAGGCAACTGAAAAATGTACTTCATATAGTAACATCTAACTAAATAGTTTTATAAATAACTAAAAAACTGAATACAGTACATAACAAATCACAAATATATTAAAGTAACTTTTTAAAGTCAAATCAGGTAGAAATAGCTCTTTAAAGCAATGATAGACCGATAATCGGTACAATAGTTGTTAGCGATATGCACAATTAATTGGTTGGTTGCTTACTATCAAGTCTATAAATAAAAAGCACCATTTGGTGGAGCTGTACAGAATACCACTCAACAATATTCACAGTTAACAGATTTAATGCACCGTTTGGACAATTATTCAACCTTTATATAAGAGCCATTTATTCTCAAGCAAGAAAGGCATAGCTCATTAAATGATCAATTATACAACTCAAAAACAAAGATGAAAATAAGACTGCATTTAAAAACATTGCATAATTAACATTGTTATTAATATTATTATTTGTATCATCATCATCATCATCATCATTAATAATAATAATCTGTATTGGTATTATTGGTAATATTATTATTATTATTGGTAATAAATATTCAATAGTTGTCCAGCTCTACTTTAAGGTAACAACATATTTAAATAATATAAACATATAAAAACATATACAACAATGAAAAATAGATTATGCATATCAGTTATCAGACACAAACACAAAATCATCACCATCATCATCATCTGTACTGATATTGGTTATAAAATTCAGTATTTGTCCAGCTATGTTTTACAGTAACAACTACATAGCCTACTTTTACTTTTTATAGTGGCTTGCTTTTTTCCCCCTCAACATAGGTTTTCAAAAATAATAATAAAGCAATGCATGGTTGATTTTCACAAGCAAATCAACAGCACTACTTATTCCCAAAAGCAATCTTCACAAAACAATATGATACATGTAAAAAGTACGAAGCACAGCGCAATA